>NC_143580.1:88947796-89614492 GCF_048544385.1 Mastigoproctus giganteus | reverse complement strand
TGCGGACCGACACGCATATACTGTATACCGGGTGGTTATAAAATAAGTTTTTTTTTGTGGAAAGACCAATAAAGGTCTTTCCACAAAACCCAAAACACATAAAAATTTTACCCATAAAATTTTCTCACGTCATCGACGGGATTTCAAGTTAGAAGTGGCAAAGATACTTGGCACTTTAGAAGGCCCTTGGAAAGGGAACTTGGCACTTCTAAAGTAATTTTTTTTAAAATTATTTTCAGTTCAAATCAGATACAAGCACAGTCCCGTTTTTAATTTGAAGCTGAAGACTTTGAGGACCACGTTCATCTCGACATTAAATCGTCATCTAATAGGAACTACCTTCGTCTCGACAGTAAATCTTCATCTTGCGTGTAGCTCAGTTGGAATACGTACTTCTCCTTCCTCAATGGTGAGGAACGGGAAGTGAAGCGTATCACTTTTCTCTATTCTAAAATGAAAATATATTTCGCGGTACCAGATAATCTGAGATCGGGGTACGAGTTAATTCCCTGTTAGGACTGCGCTTTCTGTTCTATGCATTTCGGCCGGCGTCCTTCCTGGCACAGTAAAGTTCTCATAGCGAATTCTTCTCATAGTTGATGGCGGGGGGGGGGAACTTCCTGACGACCGCCTGTCCCAATTGGATCATGGACATGAATTTTCTCTTAGGATTTTCCTGGATCCTGCTTAAAACATTAACTCTATTGTTTTTGCAGTGCATCTTTCGTAGTTGATGGTTGCAGTAGATGTTGGTTGAAGTGATTTCCTCCAGCTGTTCTTAGACTAGAGAATTCACAAGACTGGGACTGTCAATCGGCCTTGTATGGAGTTCAGCAACTATAGATGTTCCTTGATTCTAGAGATGTTAAAGGGCTTTCCAGCTACTCTGTTCATCCACCCGAACGTCGATTATCGGAACTAATTGTAAATGGTCTGGTTCAAATAGAGATTATTTCGATAAAAACGTAGTCACTTTTAAAATCGACTACATTTTTAAAGGGGAAAACTGATGATTTTTCTATTCAGTGTCAAGTTTTCTTCAGATTTCAGTAATAATAATTTTGTTATTGGTAGAGAGCGCTATACTTATGTTTAGTAGACCTTTTTGAAATACATAGCGTTTGGGGATGGGGCACCACCGGTGGTTTCCCACAACTGCACCATAAGTACTCTTGTGAAATATAAATTATTGCATATCTGTAAAAGCCAAACAAAAGTATTGTGTATTGTATATGAGAAGTATTATTTTGTGTTCTGTTGTTATGGGCTGGCTTTTGGCCGCAGGACCCTTATTGGGACCCCACGTGTGCCTGTACACATCGCTAGGAGCTAAGCCAAGCTACCCATTATTCTCTGACCCCGAGTGCCAAGAGTTTCTAGTGATCAGTCGATTTTTCTTCGATTATAAAGCGATTTCTATAGTGATAGATATTTCTAGAGTTTAAAGCAAATTCTCTATTTTATATACATGTATAGTTATATATAGTTGCTGAAAAGTATCAGCGCAAAGGTTATTAAGAAAGGAAAGCCACCTTTCTTTTATTTATATCTTAGGCCTACTAAACATTCCCTATTCGGGAGACTAGTGTCAAAATGGTTAGAGTTAGCGCTGTGAAAATCGATGGGTATGTCATTTAGGGTATGGGGAAGCGATTTGTAGAAAACAAAAAAAAAAAAAGTTAATTTCCGCCACTAGGGGAAAAACGGCGCTGCACATATATAAAAGTTGTCATTTACTTAAAGACACGCTGCTTACGCAAATGACATCCTGTTGAATAAAAGCAGAAAGGCCAACGCCACCGTCAATAACCATTATTGACGGTGGGCTTTGAAGCACTACGTGAATATCGGTAACTTAAAGGTTTTGCATAAAGGACCTTTTGAACCTGTCAGTGGGGCTTCGAAAACTAATAAAGAAATTTGAAGCGACCGGGAAGTTAGGTGTAATTCCAAGCAGGGGACGACCACATATCGGAACGGATGAAGTGGCCGTGGCAATGGTCTGAATGCGAAACAGTACCACTCAGTAGTGCTAGAGGTGTGTCAAGAGACCTGAACCTTCCTTGGTTTACTGTACGTAAACTTCTTCGAATAATTTTACCCTGGTTCCCGTACAAGATTCACGTAGTGCAGGAACTAAAGTCTTGTGATCAGCAACAACGAATAGACTTTGCTCTACTTCTGGCTCGAATGGTCTTGTGGTCTGATGAGGCACATTTCACTCTTCATGTGGCTGTAAATGCCCAAACTGACGAATATGAGGAACTTCTTGTCTATCTGCTGTGCATGAAAGACCACTACAAAGTCCATACATTACAGGGCCGACCGGGCTAGCCGAGTGGGTAAAGTACCTGCCCGGCAACCCAAAGGTCGCGGGTTCGATTCCCGCCTCGGGCTTGGATCAAAGTACTGCAAAAAACCTTGGGAGGTGCAATATGGCCACAGAAGCCGATGCGCCAACAACTACCAAATCAAATCAATCAATCAACCATACATTACAGTATGGTGCGGATTCACAGCAAAGTTTATAATCGGACTATTTTTCTTTTAAGAGTCTACACCTCATGGCCCCCGTAAGGTGTACGGTAATAGTGCACTGTATTGCGTTCTTCTGAGAGATCACATTATTCCCGCTCTGCAAGAAGGCAGTGCTTGGAGACCATAGTGTTCATGCAAGATGGTGCCCCTCCCCACGTTGGTCGACGAGTGAAGGAACTGCTCCGTTCAACATTCGAAAATGATCGCATCATTTCTAGAGACTTTCCGCAGTTTTGGCCAGCCCGATCGATCACCATATCTCTACCCCTGTGATTTCTGGCTATGGGGATACCCGAAAGGCAGTTTACCGTGGCGGCATACAGACGCTTTTCGATTTGAAAGCAAGCATTAAACAGCATGTAGCCAACATCCCCAATGAGATGCTACGTGAAATTGTGTCGCCCGCAGTTCTCCGTTTTCAGAATGTCATCTCAAGTGAAGGAAAACACATAGAACAATGCCTCTTGCCATAAAGTGTATTTCCAGTCTACTAGACAAATTGAAATATGTAGAATAATCATCTGTAGATTTCTCAGTTCTGATATATTAAAATCTAATCCTAAGTTAAGTATTCCATCTCATTGTTTACAGTGCCGATTCTCCCGTGGTAACAGAAATTAGAACTTTTTTTCTTCTACAAATCACTTTCCCATATCCTAAATGACATACCCACCGATTTTCACAGCGCTATCACTAACGGTTTTGCACGCATCATTTATGTATACACGTAAGTGAACTCCCTTTTCAGCTTTTACCTTTTACTCCCTTTTACCTTTTTCAGCTCATTGCCAGTGCTTCCTCGTAATTACCTTTTGCAGTCTTACTCCATCAGAGATTTTGTTACGTATCTTACACTGTCCATACAAACTTAAACGTGATTTCATATAACTGTTTCACGCATGTTTTATATTAAATTAAACTCTTAACTTCACCTGTAATCCATTTTTGACAGGCTGTTTACGAAACTTGACAATTAGTACAAATACGCTTGCTGCTACGAGCATATTTTTTACAGCATACAGTGGTCTCTCAGTTTATTAAGCCCATGAAATATTTAATTCTCTTATGATCCCCTCTTCAACTGAAAGTTTGACCTTCAGTTGAATATAGGAGACCATAGAGACCACATTTCTTTAGATACAACCCATTTTACGGTACCGTTGTCACCGCGTGTTATTGGTGCCTCCCACCTCCGCCAGGTATGTTACAGTTGGGCTCCTTAGTGAGAACCACTTAAGGATGTGAGCCACTTATATTTTCTCAGTTATACTTGGGTGAGTAGCATTCCTCCAGTTGTCCAAAAACCTCTTACCATAAAATGTATTTCCAGTCAATGAAACAATCATACTTATTACACTATTCAATCTGCCTAAAGAGATTTTTCTCATACTCCTTTCATTTGGCCTATAACATACACCTGCTATAATTTCCTCTTTACTACAAGTTATCTCACACCGGACTGATTCTAGATACGTTGCTTCGATCTGACTTGGAGAGCATTCTTGCCCCTTTCAGGCAGTTTATTATCAGAAGCTAATCTCCCAACCCTCTGTCTCTCCCTGTCATTCCTGAGCACACAGTATTCACCGAAATGAAATTCTTCATCTCATATGTCTGAGTGACACTGTCTCAGTATGCACAACTCCTTCAGCATTAGTTGACTTGAACAAATGTCCAAATTCATTAAATTTGTTTACAGTACTCCTGGAATTACTTTATAGCCAAGTTAAATTTTTGCTTTATAGCTTTTCACAAACCTGATATATCCCTTAAATTCGGAATACATTTCAGTTAGATCAGAAAAAAAACTAATTTTTAAAATAATGCACGTACGCTTTAAATAACAGAAATAAGATTTTAATAAAATGCAGATGCATCCAAATCTCTTCATACTGTTCCTACAATCGATGGCGAAAGGAAAGCGTGGTTCAACGGAGACTTGTTACTCATCCACTTCAAAACGCCTAATCATGTCTAGTTTAACCCTTATATATATATATATTGATTTTGAATTAAATTTACTACTGAATAACAAAAACATAATTATTTTTTATAACGAAATTGCTCTTTACGAAATTTCGGTTAAGTTTGGCTGCCATATGAGAACAGAAATAACGATAGATTTTATTTTTTTAATAATTACATTAAACTACAGAAAATCCAAAATAACGTTTAATGTGCGCGAAGGAGTAATTCACCTTCGCGATAGCTCACTTGATAAAATCAGGATCCTCCTCACATCGATTGAAAAAGACATGCGTTTGAATCCCGTTATAATGCCCCGAGAGGAATTTTTATGGCGTTTTCACGTTTCTGAGTTATCTGGTCTCACCTGCTGTTTCACCTGCTGTATATTGTAAGGCTATAGAAAATTGATGAAATACTATTCATAATATAAAAACAATTTGAATTTCCATACTGCTATTAGATAAGTAATACGCATATATTTGAGAATATTTAATTTTGAAGAAGAATGGCATAATTAAAATCAACTTTATAAAGTAGCTTTTTTTTTTTTTACTTTTACCCAGTTATGCATTTTGACAGATATGTAAATACTTCGACCCTGAGTCTCTACCGTGTTTTATTTCTAGTTTGCTAGACTCAAGGAAAGGGTCGATCATAGAGTTCATGTGAAGACAAATATATGAATATAAAGCTTACTAGCTTTACTTTTGCTGAATCTTTATGCTTTAAATTTATAATTAATTATTGTATTCAAATAATGAAAAGGGAATCATTAATGCATTATCGATCCAGTACAACGTAGAATCAGCAACAGAGACTTGGCCAGATTGAAGTGAAGTGAGGGAAGAAAACAATTTTCATTATCTCTGTTGCATGTTAAGCTGAATTTCCAATTGATTACCTCAGTCATGGCGAGGTTAAAATCTTTGAATGAGATTATTCGGTGTATGGGAAGATCTTAGTTGCTATTTTGGTTGTTTATAGTTAATTAAAGCATTTTTGAAATTTTTGATACAGTAATTTAAATTGAAGTTACGAACAGTAGTAGCCAACTGTTTAAATTTCAAGTGTTCTTGAAATAATAAGCAATTTTTGTAGTCGGGGACGATCTCATAGGATTAATAAAATATAATTATAATTTCTTCAACAGATACGGGTCCATTCACTTTTGTGTGTCTCGAAAGGGGAATTAAAAATATATAATCTTCATGAGAATAGCTCAAAAGATTGATCACTAACAAAAGTAATATACATTTTCATAAAAATAACTTTAATTTTTGCAAAGAGCAGTAATTTGAACTTAGTTCTACACAAGTTATCAATTTCATTAGCTGAAGAGCTGTATTTCTTCATGATTTGTCATGAAATTCACTCTTAGCGCACTCACTTCCGATTTTTTGTTACATGTAATCATCTTTTTCTGGTAGCTGTTTGTAATGGTCAAGTTACAATAAGAATTGTTTTTTTACAGTACACTACAGGAAGGAGAAGGCTGGGAGTAGTCAAAATTGTTTGACTACTCCCAGCCTTCTCCTTCCTGTAGAATGCTGGAAGCATTTTACATCAAGCTGGGAATAGTCAAACAATTTCTTAAATGGGATCCTCATGGCGACACCTTCGAGTATACAGTCGGCAATTTCCAGAATTGTCTGATGCAAAAGTATAAAGTGGAATATTTATAGATGCACTAGTTAAGCGGATGTTGGTCTGACAAGAATTGAAAGACACTGCGACTAGTGTCGAGTGAAATATCAGGCAGTCATTTCGTCCCTTGAAGTGAATGGCTTTCTTTATAACATTAAATCTGAAAATTACAAAGGACTAGTTGACAAGTTTATTGAAACGTACAGCAAAATAATGTGTAAGTAACTCCATTATTTCCACCCTTATCCGCCTTTTTAAGACCACGTTTAGATGATGCTGGTGAACAGCGCGGTGAGAAATTCTATCTGGGCATACGACCAAGGGAGAAGAGGAACCAAAGAAGGTATACTGAAGCAATAATGGGTGAATGTATGTGGTTCTTGGTCAGTGATGATTATACACTCGAAAAAGGCAAAGACCTTCAAACGTATATTTTGAAGGAAATTTTATTGTTGTTTAACCTCAGGAGGGGTTTTATATTTTAATCCGGGATTTTTTATTTAGTTTGTTTTTAGCAAAATTAAACTAATTTTGCTAAATAAACCAAATTTGCTAAAAACAATTTATTTTTAGCAAAGAGTTCTCCGTCCATCTTCTTCTGAAGGTTGCTGGAGAGCAGGCACGGACGTTGTCAAATTTTCAGTGGGGAAGAAAAGCCAACGCATTCTTTATCTACTTCGCTAAAGATGTGAGCAATACGATCAGCAAAATTAAGTTCCTACAGTTATTTAGTTTGCATTTTTTTCGGGTGGTGCAGTAGTGTTTCGATTCAGATATGACACTGACCGTGACTCTTAACTCATGCGGATATTAATTCATTCTGCACAGAAACATTCAAATCATTATCCGCGAGAAGAACAGGCGCCGCAAGTTAGATGGTTCGCGCAGACATTTCTCTGCTTCAAAGTTAAAAGAGCGAAAGACGCGTATATCCCATTTCTTGTGCCGAAGTCTCCGCTGGTAAGTATCATCATCGGCCTCCCCACACTTGGTGAAAATGGCCCAGGTTCGAATCCCGTCGATGACTCAAGGAACTTTAATAGACTTTTTTCATTCCGTCGCCGAGTTAGTCTGTTTATCTCAGGCGTAGATAGTAAGGTTTTTTCCCCGAAATCTGGGGTTTTTTTCGTCCAGAAAAACAGGCAAATCAACTAGAGAACACACGCAATTTACAGACAAAATAAATATATGGGTAGATGTAACCATTTAAGGATGACCCTATTATCATAATTTGGTTTTTGGTTCTTGTGACCATTGAAGGAAACTCAAGATGGAACGGTCGGATGGTTTTCTCAATGAATCAAACGCAAACTTATCTCGCGGACCAAAGACCTTCACCAATCGGATACGAGATTCTTGGGTTTTGGCTTTGGCTTCTAGATTTCGAATGATATCGAAAGCTTGATGCCGAAAACAAAATCTAAATAAATGATATCCAGCCTAAAGCTTGATATCGTATGTTTCGAGAGAGAGAGAGAGAACGCAGGGACTGAAGACTACACACAATGATTATTGTTGGAGGATTTAATGTTTTGGCTATTAGCATGTGTCGGTACTTTCTTTCCCAATATCTGATTGAAGTGCGGTAGTGTATCTTGAACCCACTACTAGCAATGTTTGAAGGGTTTAAACAAGAATTTGACTACCTTTTTCTGATTTAGGATGCTATTTGCAACATAAAGCAGTTACACTTTCAGTCTGATGTTATTTCACTCGATAAATACCATTGTTTGGGCTACAATTTTTAGTTCATAAATATGCCGTATTAAGTGGCTTTGTTTGCAATAAAATTATTTGAAATATTGACTTTGTATAATTAAGTTAAAAATAAAATACAGCTTCTTAGAATCATACTGGGACTTTCCCTCTCCACACGGATGATGTTTGTGTGCGCGCAGCGGGGCTACAAGACTTACGAGTTAGCTTTCAACCTTTTGATGTCCATTCTTATAGACAGTTCTCACGCCTTACCAAATTTTAGCTTACATGGGTGATAGCTGCAAATCACACCTAAGATTCATGATATATGTATATGACACCCAATAAACATTACCCGATAGTAAAGGAGTCTACCTTACTGAAATTATCCTATATATTCCTACATGTACAGTACACCATAACACAAAATTTGATATGAAACAAATTCTATGATTTATTTTTAATAGATTTCCTTTTAACAATACGAATAAGGATCACTTCAGAGATGGATTAAAATCGCAGCTGCAGTCACAATGTTGACTCTAGTCAGTATTTTTTCCACTTCGTTTAATTTATGTAATTTATTTCTAATATTAAACTTGTAAATGGTAGATATTTTAAATAGCCTCAATACTAAGATATTCTAAAATTTCGTTTTATTTTAGCAAGAGTAAATCCTTTAACATCCCTAACTGAATCTATCAGGCAACAAAGTATCAATTCCAACTCTTGTTAGTAAAAATAAAGGTGGATGAGGCGTCATTAAGTTTTTACCTTAGATACCAATTAATAAAACTCAATTTAAATGTCATTTAATTTTAGGCCACAGTAGAATTTGGTTATGTTTTATTCATTAGCAATCCACAAAGTTTACAAAGAAGCAGTTCGAAATTTTTTAGGTTTCTTTTTAAGAAAAACTGCTTTTATTTTTGGTAAGTACGACAATATACAGATATGCTAATATATGCATTCTGAAAGTAAACAGATTTTCATCTAACTGCATGTTTTATAGGAATTAATATGCAGTTGCAAAAAGTAAATTGCCTTACTTTTTTTATCAATATTAAATAGCTACTTATTTCTCTGCCCACATTCATTCAAATCATGTTTATACGGAAGTAACATTTGTTTAAATATGTTATCCTTCTAATTTGAACTTTAAGCGAAATCATAATGCGAAATGCAAGTTACAGCTGGTGGCACAGAATATACAAAGAATGGAGAAACAGTGTGCTCAGAGCGAGAACTTTCCCCAAAAACAATTTACATATCTTTATGTTGGCACTAATTAAATAATAAGATTTATTTTTTACTCCTAACTTAATGAATTAATAAGTAATGATGAAATAAAAGGATTTGTACACATCTTTCTTTTATTCGTTTAATTTGGGAACATCGTCTCATCCATGGACAGCAAAAATACTGCATTGCATTACATCTCGGAACTTTTATTAAAATATACTTGGTTTTTCTTTTAACAATAGAACAGTATCAGCTTATTCTATATAGGGATTCGTATCCACTCGAAATCATAATTCTCTCTTTACTTATTATTTGGATGAATATGACAGTTTCTTATCGGGCTGTTTTACTTTAGCCAAAGTGCGGTTCGTTTAATATCCCATAATTTGACGACCGAATGATCGCTGTTTCAAAATAGACAGTTGTCTTTTTAGTGTATATTTAAGCACAATGGTTATCTGAGAATCTTAGCTATTTATTAGCTTCGTTGGATATTTCGATACTGTAATATTTCAAAAAGTTGGAGTATTCATTAAATGTTGTATTGTGGCGTATTGGTAGTTTTTACTTTGGTAATCACAACTTCCTCTTAGAGGGAAAAAATTCTTCCGGTCTGAATAAGAGGACAAAGAAATCCATAAATTCTTTAATTATTGGAAAGAAACTTCTAAATTCAAAATAATAGTTATGCAAGAATTCCTAATTTTGTGTATATTGGTATACTGTAATTTTCTGTTATTCTGATCTTTATTTAAAAAGAATGTCGGTAGAAAATCTTTAGTGCTGGATCCAAATAGACGTTGATTACGCTACTGATATTGCGGTGTTCATTCTTTGGTGGCTCTTGGTGAGAAGTGCTTTTGAACAGAAAAGCAAGTGGAAGCAACTATTTTAAACTGCTTATAATTTCCTAAATGTATTTGGCATGGGGGATTCTAATTCTTCTCACTCCAGAGTTTCCAATTCTTCGATTCGTAATACGGCTACTGCCTGAGAACAAAATATGAAAGTTACGCCACATAGCAATAAATATGAATATCTTTCATATTTATTGCTGTGTAGTGCAAATATTTATTGCCGAGTGAAGTGGCAAGGAATCGAATTTGAAAAGGGAGTTCCCGTGGTGCAAAAACTTTCATTTATTCGCATTATTTGCTTAGTAAATGTTAACTTTTCAGTGTTTAATGATGAAATTGTGTTGGATAACAGGAATTTAAAACATTTTTCATTTCAAACAAGTTTCATTTTACAATGAGTCGTCATGGTATTTCTAAATGCATTTACAAAAAAAGTCTAGAAAAATTGGGAGTCCTAAACCGATTATTTCTTTTTCATTTTATTAATATAACACCAGTAACTGTTTAAGGCATGATGTTTAACTCCATAAGTGTTTCAGAACGTGCAGAAACAATTTCATTAATGAGTTAGTGGGGTGTAAAAATCTCATTGAGGCTTGCTCGTTATTAATCCATTTCACTTAGTTCATAAATCAAATTAGTATTTAATGAATTATTGGGTTTCTCTCCGAAATGAATGCTTTTTATGATGTGCTATTCAAGTAAGCCCATCCGCTTAACAGCACCAAGTGTTTAAAGTAATCATTTATATACAAAGAAAAAAATTAACTAAGGATAATTACTAACAGTCCCAAAGAAGCAGATCGTTAACAGTTGATTAACATCGTTAATATCGTCCAGAACCCGAAAGTGTAATCAAAAATATTGATTACACTATGTAAAATGTGGATATTTTAAATTCGATCGATAACTTTTCGCATTCTCCACCATTGGCACACCTATATCTTCCATGAATGCTTTCCAGAGATTGCTCCGTCCATCTTTCCTTGCTTTTGCGTATATCGACACTTTCGTAATGTCGTCAACTTTGAATCGGTGACATTTCTGAAAGTCTCCACTGACCTTAGTGGCACGTCATGATTTATGGTTGCAACAGAGAAAAGAGCTAAATGATGAGATAGATAACTTATCGATCATTCCAGACACGTGCACTCCTTTCTACTGAAGAAACAAGAAAGCACTTCCCTCCCCCCCCCCCCCGAATTACACAAGATCGAATACTGAGCTGGTACTTTTAAACACAGCATTCTTGTGGAAGAGGTATTGTGTAATGCATTTGCTAATTGGGTATGAAAAGTGTAGTTTTTAATCTTATTCAAAGCTGAATACGTGCGTTAGTTTTTCGTTGTCCAAAAACTTGAATACCCAAGCTTTAACTGCTTGGGAGGCTTCTGTAGAACACTTCGGCTCCGCCAAATGTTTCTATTAACCTCCTATGTATACAAGCATTCTGGGAGCAATGCTATCTGCTAGAAATTCGCAAATCAACGTCTTTAAAGAAGTTTTATTTTATTGGTAACACTATCCACAACAACAGCGTACGATACGGAGTTCAAGGTAACAGGACATCAAAAATTAAATAAATATAATAAACAGGTATATATTATAAAAGAGGTAAGGGAGAAGAAAAAAGAACAAGGTAAAAATTAACACAACTTTAAGTCCTGGAAACCGGGGTACTTCAGACAGTACTTCTGGAAAATGAAAGGACTCAGTTCGCTTCTGAAAAGTTTCATTCTCATATATATTAGTGTTAATGATGGTGTCTTTTCCCCGATTTTTTTTTTTTTTGGAAAGCGTGATTGAGTACATTCATTTATGGATTGCTGACAGAGAGAAATTCGAATGTATCTTTTATAGCAATTCAAGTGAGATGTAGCTTCCTGCCAGTAGGTGATAAAGCAGCTTAATATTAGACTTGATGTTTCGAATAATCAGAAGCTGAAGGTATGTAGTTAGCAGCGAGTTGATGTCCTTACTGTGTAGAACAGTGGATTTCTGTTTGAGAGAAAACCGTACAAAATGTTTCTGCACACACGCGGACTGCTTGGTTGCCAGACATGCATGATGGGTTCCAAATAGGTGATGTATATTTCAGAATGGAGCGATATCGTCTCTTGAACAGCATGGTGGGAAACGGTTTTGGTCACGGTAATGTGTGTTTCTTTTTATGAAACAAAATTTGCCTACTGTCTTTTTTTCCAAATGTTGCGTTGATACCCACAGATTGTACAGTTTGTGCTGAATGTTGTTACTTCCTAATCGTGTGTAGTTTAAAATCAGTTATTGCATAGTCATATTTTTTGTCTTCTGGTTTGAAAGTCATAATTGTACACCTAGCTGAGTTCGCAACTATCCAACTTTAATTTATTTACATATTGCTGAAAGTTATCAGCATCTTCGTGACTTGTAGTTGGCATTGGCATCGTGTAAAAAAAAAAAGTATTTTGGGAATCCTATAGTCTCGAAACTTCATTAGACACGTTGGACTCAACTTGTGTAGTTGAAACCGGCTAGGTTTTGTAAATCTGACAAATGCTAACTTATTGTGATTTTTCTCTTGTAGAGGATCTCTGTTATAATTTCGAATTTAAAAATCAATGGCATTTTTTTAGAACCGCAATGTGTGAATTTAAAAAAAAAAAATCACAATAAGTTAGCATTGTGGATTCAAAAAAAATCCACAAATTTTGGATTAAAAAAAACAAAAGGACCATTTGATTTTAAATTAATCTGATTCATTCATCTGTCCGATTTTACAAAACCTATAGCGTGTCTCTACTGCACAAGTTGTCTGTCCAACATGACTTGTAATTGACTGAATAATTTCATCTATATAAAATAAGTTTGTTTAGTGATGCCCAATAATGGTAATCTATTAGCCATCCTGAGTTATTTACCTGAAAATCTTAATAAAAAGTTCTTAACAAAACACACTATACACATTGTCACTCTTCGATACTCATCTGTTACATCCAAAATATTTCATTACTATTAAAGTGGGTTTACACTAGAATTCAAAGTCGCGATAGCAGTGTGATATGTTTGAGCAGTGCGGAGACATGTTTGTGAATCACTGACGCCATTTGGACGACAGTACTTGCGACATATTGCAACTTTGCAGTCTAAAGTATACAGCTTCACGTTTGTTCGCTTAAACTGCTTGCAGTATTTGATTGTATTCGGAATTTCTCCCAAGCGCCACACAGCTCTGGAGGAAAAACGTTCTAGGGTAGACAGAAGAAGCAAAATCAAGTTGTCCCTGATTATGGCACCTAATATCTGATATTTGACATAACATGATCGTAAAATGTAATGCAGAACACACTTTAGAGTACTCAGAAATTTTGCGTAATTAAACAGATGTTAATTTTACATTTTTTAAAAATTTATTATACTAGGTGATTCCAGCCAATTTTTTCTGGCAATCCAGCCACCTATTTAGAATATTGTATAAAAATATTATACAAATTTATTATCATCGGTTATTGGTACTGGACACATCAGTTAGCCAGCAGCATAAGGTGCTATATAACATAAGGTAATGCGTTATGTCACAAGTAGCACAAGGATACGTGATCCATCCAAGTTTGTTTCTCTCTTCGTGTTAGTTCCGAAAGTTGCAACCTAGTCTGTTCTCTGATTACTAGCACAAGAAGTCCCTTGATTGTGCAGTAGTTCAGTCAATCAGCATACCAAGGAGCTGCATTATGACACTGTAGAAACTAACGTCAGAGCAGTAGTTCGGTCACAAGCGTCATAGGAATTGGTTCACAAATCTAGTAGTTCAGGCATCATTTGGTGGTTCATCACACCGCAACACAAAATTGTATAAACAGTTTTTGTAAATTAACGAAGTTATTTTCCTTGCAGCAGCAGAAATTTTATGGAGTGATCCTGAAACAGAAAGCCACATGAAACGAAAGATCAATAGTCACAAGTAGATGACAGATCAGAGTCACGGTGCAGTATGAGGAGCTGCCAACAGGAGCCGTTTAGCCACAGCAATATACAGTATAAGATGAAGTTTAGCATGTCAGAAGGGAGCTGTAGGTTAGTCTACTTATGAGCCCTAACAGTGCTCTATTGTGGAATAGAATACCCGTCGTTGTACAAGAACAGATTACATCACATCCATTCCCACCTCTGCGTGTAACATGATCTGTTCCGAAGAACCTGTACATAAGATTCTCAGTGCTTCGGTGAGATTCCTTTCCGGAGAAACTCGTCCTCAGAGAAAGAATCCAAGCTTTACCACCGCTTTTAACGGCACTGCTGAGACCCCCTGTTTTCTCATAAGCAGGCCAATTCCATCACAGTTTTTAAACCAGCTAAATTCCAAGTCCCGTAAAAGATTATAGTATTGCACAAATTATGCAATATTATGATCTTTACCATCCAAAAACATGGTCGTTATTCATTTGGAGGAAGATTCCCATCTAAGTTTCAAAACGTACCACATATCCATGCCAACTCGTCAGAGCACTCGAATAAACTACTCGCTCGAACATAACTGAGTATGCGTATGTAATAATTAGGACAAAAATGAAAGCAGACGGAAGATGCAAAACTTTGCCACGTATTCTCCATTCCGATCTTGTAATTCTTGATATCTTTGATATAAATTTCCTAGTCTTGTCTCCGAGTACGAAATATGGTTGTTAATGATTTTACATTAGTAAAATTAAATTTATCAATAGCTGATTCTAATAAATCAAACAAACAGAAAATTAAATTGTTCATACGTTAAGGGCAGCCTCCAACACTGACTATTTTATTTTTAGCCAAATTCCTATCAGAAAGTCCAGAGATAGATACGAAAATAAATGTTAACCTCTGTGCCAACTCAGTGACCTCAAATATTCACAGAGATTTTTAATCTGTTTATTTTAATCCTAAATGATGGAGTATAAAAAATATTCCAGTATTTTTATCGTATAATTTCTATAAAATAACCATGCTAGTATAAGTTTATGTGCAAATAATTGTGTAATAATTTATACAAAGAAAAACAAATTATTTGTCTACTGCTGCAGTAGTTTTTCTGAATTAACGTTTTCTGCCCAGTCCCTTTTTTTCGTAATTGTGCTGAAAACAACAAAAGCGGTGGAAATCACAACCTTCAACTAAAAGGACATCAAATGTGAACACAAATGTTGGAAGTGTCGCGGAACAGAGATGAAATGTATGTCGCAGGTTGGCTCGCAGGCAGTTGTCACACCTTTGATATATCCGTGCGTGAGAAAAGTCTATGCTTGCTATCACGTTCAAACGCACCCTTACAAACTAGTGAGCTGCACTGTTTGTATCGAGCAATCAACTAGTTAATATTAAACAATCTGCTTTTTTAGATTTCTCTCTACCTTTTTTCAGTTTAATTCAGCCTTAATCAAATAGCAATGTCATCAGTGCCTGAATTTGATATATGCGTACAGTGGATTTTCATTTATGCTAAGGTGAAACTGAATAATATGAGAATGGTGCCAAAATGAACGTTTTTCTGAAGCTGATTTCATTCATGTACTTAAAGTGATGATACATTCACGCATTTCAAATTAGAATTGAGTTACTATAAGAAATTTAAAACAGTATGAAGAAACAGCTAGAGATGGCCAACCAATTCTTGAGTTGGCTACAGCTTTTGTAATCCTAAACACACGGCTAAATATATAGATTGCGTCATTCTATGCGCTATATGCTAGAAGTAGAAATGTGGAAAAGATTTGTTTGTTAGCCAAAACGTAATCTGATTTTCAACAATTTACAATTCAAATCGTTTGCAACCTATCCGAACATCCTATAATTTAAATTGATCCTTTAAGCTTCGAAACCTTCACAAAAAAATCATTAATCCCGCATACTATTTTGAGTAATCAGTAATTTCTCATACTTAAGACAAATATGAATTCATCTGATTCAAATTGTCACAGAACAATTGAAATTTATTGTACTACAAGCCATGCAGTCATTTTACAGAATGGTGGTACTGACCAAGCAGCCAGAATTAAACCCACGAATTCGAATCGTGGAGTATGTTAGGAGCAATCCTACAATAAAATATATGCCTATAGACTGTGTTCATTTTATTTTAAATGAACACAGGCTGAAGGAATGTGATACTCCAAAATAATAATAAAATGGTACGCGAAGGATGATACTGTGCTATATTAAATTAATGCAGAATTTGACGGCAGCAGCCCTTTAGCAAATATCTGCGTAGGAAAAAAAAAAGAATGAAAATATAGAATGAACGCAAATATATGCGTAGGAAAAAAAATAAAACACATAATTGATTCGTAATATTTTTAACTACGAACCACTAAAAATTCGTTACAATTATGTGAAATAGAACTATTTATCTATGAAATTAATCATTGCCTTTGTGAAAAAACGAGTTATTGAGAAAGGAATACAAGGTGGAGGGAATTCATAGGAATTAAACTGCAGTCTTCGGTTCTCACTTTGGAGATACAATTTGCATTAAAAATTAAATAATTCGCAGCTATGCATTATTACGGTAATTTGTCTCCAGCAATCCTCGCTGAATTAGATCATTTTGAAGCAGTTACTAAAAATTGTTTCTCCGGACTGTGTTTTAATATTTGCAGACTAACGTTGGAAATTTAGCTTTATCATCTCTTGTACGATGAGAGAATAATCTAATAGTGTGCTATTAGCTACCACGCAGTATTTATTTATACCGAGTTGAAGACTGAAGTAAGGTTGATGTAGACATTGAATTAATTAATAGGCATATGATACATTCCGATCACATTCCTGTAGTTCATTTGGAAGACAACAGCTTTTAGTATCGCTTAATAGTAGCAAGTTTAAATTCAGCCACACAAGGTGGGTTAGTACTTAAGAGATTTGATGGTATAATGCAACCACTATCTGAGAATTCACTAATGTTTAATACCTTTTGCGATTAAATAATCTACGTTATTTCAGAAGGTTTGAGTTGGAAGGGGGTTGTGGTGGTGGTGCTAGCAGCTTGGCTGTTAGTGCTGGTTCTTGTTAATGAGTTAGTTAGATTACCGCTTTGGTAAAACTGAAATAGTTTTGGGAAAAGTTGTGCTTTTACCAAAATCCTTGACAAAGTTTGGTAGGTTGCCAAGTTGCTTTATTTTATTTTTTATTATTTTCTGTATTTCAAATCTTTTCAACATATTTAATTGCTTCCAACGTTTGCTGCTGTGTACGCAGAATTTGTCAGTTACATCAACTTTATAGTGAGTAGTATCTCAGAACAGTCTTCGGGTCGACGGGGCGTAGACTCCAAGGAATACTGGCCCATGCAGATTTTGCATCCTGCAGTGCCCAAGAGAACCCTGTCGCCAGCAACTTGCTTCACTTCATCGGACATGTGCTCAGCGGGAATGAATCCGGAGATTGAGTAGACAAATGTAGGATGGCGATGTTTTCTCGTATTCTGACGCATTGTGGTTTTCTGTATATGCCTTTACAGCAATATTACACTGTGCCCTTATTTGACCAACTGATTTTCGGATTTTTCACGCCCTGATGGGTAGCACAGTTGGTATAATCACCGTCCTGCCCACACTGGGTGGAAAAGACCCGAGTTCGAGTCCTGTCAATGACATGAAGAATTTGTATTCGCCTTTTTCAAAGCGTGGCTGAGTTGGTCAGTCTCAGGCATGGTTTTTCGTCCAGCAAAACAGAAAATCAATCACAGAACACGCGTCATTTGCAGACATTAAATACGGCGCAATATGGCCTGAGTTGGTGATGCGCCTAAACCCTACAACAAGCAAGAAACCAACAAACCCAACCAATCAGGTTTCACATAAACAAGCTGTCTACGCTCACAGACTTGATTTGACTTTGGTCTGGATGTTTTCTAGTGTTGGATCATTGTTGGTACACTCGAGACCTGGCAATCCAAAGGTCGCGGGTTCGAATCCCGCCTCGGGCTTGGATCAAAGTACTGCAAAAACCTTGGGAGGTGCATTATAGCCACAGAAGCCGATGCGCCAACAACTACCAAAAAAAAAAAAAAAAACACTCGAGACACTGTTTTTGCTTGAAAATATCAGAAATGTGGCATAATTGATGCCAAACGCACCAGCAAAAGCATCACCGTGTCAGTGATACTTGCACTCGTGCGTTTGGCGCCGACTACCACACCGCATTCAGTCATTTGGTCCGTACTGTTCTTCTCTTGTTGCACTGCACACTTAGCGTATCCCTCTATATCTAACTTACGAGCTGCTTCTAACTGGGTGATCGATTCCTGAGATGATGGGAGTGGCCCTAATTGTCAGTTTTTGTATAATTCTGAAATTTTTATTACTGTTGATTTTTAATATTGTTTTTATTTATTGAATCTGTTATATATCACCAGCCAGAAAGGTACTTTAATATGTTTGTTCACGATATCGCCTTCGATATTTGCGTTTTCAAAGATAAATCATATTTGTAAAATATTTTTTTCGTTAAATTTCTTTAATTTTTATTTGCGTTAGATTGATTTTTAATTGTGTTCAATTGACTTTTAATTATTTTTTAATGTCATGTAAGATTTTCGATTTTTTTTCGTTTTAATTGCTGGAGAGTGGAAGTGTTCTACGTATCATATTGAGGTAAACTTCTCTTATTATTTTACAAATACCGTATTGATATCAACGTAGAACGTATTGAGCGTTACAGCTTTAGTTCATACTATCAAAAAGATAAATCATGTTATTCGAAAAGTTCCAACCAGGAATTGAGTTGTTGCTAATCATAATTTAATGATTTATGTAATTTTTAAAGACAAAATCGTAATTATAATTTGTGCAATTATACATTGCATAAATGACTAACTGGCATTGAAATTCTGGATATTATAGGCACAGCGATAACAGTAGTGTAAGGAATAAAATAATTTGTGCATTTATTACACAAGGTATATGTCATAAAATCCAGACGTAGGAATATTTTACCTAATTATTCATTGATACTTTTGACAGAAAAATTGAATGAAGTAATATAAATGATAAATATTAATAAAAAAAATAAATTCATCTGGAAGGAAATTTATTGATTAAATAATCTCCGCTGAATGTTAAACTGGAACCCTATTTTTGATTTTGGTATTACTATATACATTTGAGAATGTGCACCTATAAATATTAGAAGTTAGTACTATAATTATGACTTTAGTATTCCTGAAAAAAAATCCATAAGCAAGTCAGTACTTTAAATCTTACGAAAGGTACGCTGGTTTAGGTCAACCTGTATTTTCCGTTCCAGCAAGTGTCTCTAACATAGACAAGATAGTTGGTACGTTGTGTTTGCGAAATACCCTCATGGTTAGTTTCTAAATCGTGTTTAAAATATTTTGGACACTGTTTCGGTATAATTTACTCACAAATGCTAATGATTCATTAATAAGCATATTTTCTCCGAAATTAAATTATTTATTAATAATAAAATGACGAATATATGTTGAAAAGTAAACTATTAAGATTAGAAGTTATTTAGATTTTAATTTGAGACAAGAGGGTTTCAGACTAACACTAAACTTTTAACACATAAAATTCAGTTATTTTCTGGATTTTTTTACTGAACTTTATATTCAGATCAATATTTGGAGAATATATCTAGAAAGTTGATTAAGAGATTTGCGAAAAGACTCGATCTTTGCAAACATCCATCTGCTCCATGTTATTTCTGAAGGTTTAGTTAAATCTGCGTAAATAAACCTCATAATTAAGCAAGCAAAATTTTTCACCAAATAGTAACGAGTTTCATGGTGAAAGCGACAGGAAATAAGAAGACGCCGAAATTATCTTCTTCATATACAAGAGACCTGCATTAGAAAAGGAATTAGTCCAGAAGAAATTTATTTCGGAGAGTAATGAACCAGATGATACCATGAAATAAAAAAAAAAACTGTTCGGAAAATGCAATTCTGAGAGGAAGTTATTCTGGTTGCCCTGGGGGTATTTGAAACCCATTGGAGAATACTACAGCCTATTCACTGCATTGCGTACTGATTACAATGAATTTACGAAGTGTATTTGCGATAAATACAATTGCGAATGTTCAACATTTTTATTTCTTTGTTTTATAATTCTTGTGCTTTTATAAATTCTGATTTTGCCAGAGGATTGGTAAAACTAAAAATTCTTATGATTTTAGCATTGAATTAATTATTTTTGCCTAAATAATCCTTTCCCTCATCTCCTCTACGCAGTATATGTTCTCCATTATTTAGTAAACTTACTGAGCCATTAAGAAATCACTAAATAATAATAATTTTGTTTTCTAAATTTCCTGGTGAACAGCCCACCCACGAAAGAGAAAGTTCGTTTTCATTCTTATGCTACATATTTTAAGGTTCATTACGAAGAATGAGTCACAATTCTTAATGGTCCCTGGAGCCATAATTTTCTCAAGATTTAGACACCAATTCGCATATTCATTTCCTCCGAAACGTTTCCCTATTTTTATTTATATATCTTAATTACAAGTTAATGAAGGTTGCACAGCCGATGCAATATGAGACGAAGATAACTTAATGTGAAGATATAGCGTATAAACTACTAAGTGGGATTAAGTAGCCAGATTAAAAGGCCTAGTTATTACGTCGGCGTTGGAAATGGTCTTAATTTGTACAAATTAAATGGGAAAGAATATTAGTGGTATAATCAAAACTACGTAACTAAACTGTATTAGAGGTTTAATCCTTTATTCCCAAAGAAGCCAATCGTCATTTTTAAATTTGTAGGTACTAATAATGTCTTTCTGAACATCTCGGGTTCTTATTCCAGGTATTAAGCCTTCCTTAATTAACTAGTAATCTCGCCCTTTCCAATTTCAGCCCATGACTGTTGATTGCGATCGCAAAGAGGAACCTTACGAATGTACACATTATGCTCGAAAGATTGCATTAGAAGTCGTCCAATCTGGTAACCTCATTTTCTTAAACCTTTTGTTTTGAAGGTGATAAAAAGTCCTTTAAGGATAATGATTGATATAATCCCCAAAATCCTTACAGGCTTACTCGTTCTGTGAAATTTAGATCATGTTTTAATTAACTGAAAATAATGATGCAATAAAACAGCAAAAGATTACTAATTAAACTTGATTTAACAGCTCTTTTCATAATTATAGTCGATCAATGATGTAACAAATCCACTCTCAGGATGGAGCGAAGTGTTTCTTTTTTTTTTTCCCTCTCCCATTCCAGAAAAAAACAAACCCTATTGTGCAACACTCATAATTTACAGACGTGAAACATGTTCACCTCATTACCAGAGTTCCCTTGGAACTAATTCTGTAGAATCCCAACTGAGTTCAAGTACAGCCTGTTTCAATGATCCAAAAAAATAACTGGGTCACTGTAACTTAATAAAAACTGTTCGTGTTAAATAATAAGGTAAATAACGCAAATTTTAACCCGCGAACATTAACTTCAAAATCGAGATTTCTTTTATGTATTTTAATGATTTAATTTTAGTATTAAGTCGACTTTCATTATAGTTCAAAGGGTTGGGATTCAGAAGATTGTCATTCACCTCATAAAAAATACTGTGGCATCTAACCATTATTTGCAGAATCAAAAAGAATACAGAATAATATAAAAGAAATGAGGGGCAAAAAGGTCGGAGTTTCTGCTGTTACTTTATTCTAGAAAGAAATTTATCGAGTAATTGCTTCCTCATTGGTATTCACAAGGGTGCGTCTGTGAGAGGAAAGCAGAAAAGGATAATTTCTTATTAGTGGTGAGTACAGAAAGCATGATGAGAAGGAATAAATTTCTTTCCCGTTAATTGCCTTAATTCACTAAAGGCAGTTCACTTAAAGAATAAGATTTGACATGTTTTCCAGTGAAATAACTGAAATATTTGCTTAGAAAACATTGTTCAAAGAATTATTAACGAGACTAAGCGTGGCTGTAATTAGTTAGGGCTAAATATTTTCCATAAAATATTCAAACCCTTTTACATTTAGAAAACAAAGGATTTATTTTTTGTGCCCCAAGCTAGTTTTATATTCAGTTATGTAACTATTTGTTCAGTCGGATTCCACGCTTTGGAAAGCTAAAGAAAACGACCATGTGACATGACATTTTCAAAATACGAACAATCTTAGTTTGATTTGAACAGAATACACATTCATTTTAATGCTTATTCTTTGCAAAGACTTGCTTATAGCATGTATGCGGGCGCTTGGTATATATTCGCAAATATTAAAAAGAAAAACTTCAAGCTGAAAAATTGCTGTCATTTTGGATTATACCTAGATGGCAAATATCTCGGGTGTCATAAGGAAATATAAGAATCAATGATCACTGGAGAACCTGATGGAAACTAATTCTTCTCTGACAGTTTTCGAGCAAAGCAGGAGATGCACACAACAGTGAGGGGGAAAAAATAAGGATTAGTGTCGGCTTGAATTGCATTTTATTGTGCCGGATATTTCCATTAGAAAGAAGACCGTAATGGAACTACATCGAGAGGCAGCCCTCAATTCTGTTGTCAAATAATCTAGGGACGCACAAAAAAGTGGGTTTTCATCAGGGCTTTAGCTCCTTTTCTCCAAGGAACTCGATAAAAACGAAAACAAAAATTAAGAAACAGTAATTTTCTTTAGTTGAAACCAGTTCTGATCATCAGCCACTCTCCGAACACCAGAATAAAATTCTGGTTTCGCCGTTGGGATAATCTACCTTAAATTGCATCTGCCAACCGGAAGAGATATGCAGGATCCTTCAATTTATATTAAGTTGCGTTGGATTTTCATTGTCAACCTGGTCATCGTTCTACAGATTATCGCTTAATAATTTCCTTAGTTGTATATCTACAATTTGATTTCAGTACTTAAATTCCGGTTATCCCATAGCGAAGTCCTATCTGCCCAAACTCATTTGCATCTGCTCCTCAAGTTTTTAGAGAAATTCCTCCTTAAATCTCTTGGAATTGGAATAAATTCAACTGTCTCTTCTGTTTCGGTACTCCATATCAGTCCAATCATACGCGGCAATCTAGTAACTACTCCTGCCAAAATTCTTCAGATCTTCGAAAACAGAAGTGCACGTAAACAAAGTTTTTGAAAATTAATTGCATTGTGTCATTCAAGCTTGGTGGGAATCAGTAACATGGCATCGCATTTGTTATTTTAATTATTTGTTAAAGTAATGTTCATTTTTGGTGAATATTCGCGCTATTATTGGACACACGATGTCATTTGGCCAGTACTAGGGGAGAAATTGAGAATATCTACTCATTAAGCAAAGTCATTGTCGAAATGAATTTTGTTTTTGGAAGTATTACGTGATGATCAGAGTTATAAACTCGACTATTGCGTATGAAATCACTTAGCTTTAACTGTTTTCAAGAACAGTCCTGTTTCTGTAAAAAGGCATATTACCTTAAATCTTTTGTAACTTGATAAGATGGAATATGCGCCATATTTCTTAAAGGTCTGTTACGAATAAAAGTCGTCACCAAAACAATTATATTCGGCAAACATAACTTTACAAGAAGAAGAAATATACACCTGAACCGAGATTTTTTTTTTTTTTTTTTCTGAATACAAATTTATATTCAGGTGAGTTAGTAACAACCACATAAGGTCAGAGGAGTTCACAAGATAGAATAGAAGGACATCACCGTATTTAGTAATAACGTGTAATTTGTAGAACATATAGCGAAGAAAGAACAAAATCACAAACAGGAGAATGAAGAGGAAATTCCTGACAATGCAAAGAAATGCAATTTTCTTTGTTTTAGAATATTCGTTATTTCTATATTTTTAACCATAAAAAAGAAAGCATTTTATCTCCTGTGAACTTTAATTCTTTCTGATTTTTTAAGCTCAAGTTTTCCAATGGAAGAAGCAATTAAATATTAAAAAAGGTTATTCCTTTCAATTAAATATTTTCGATTTCTATTCAGGTGAAATACAAAGATAGCATTGTGCTGATCGTATGAGTATTCAGAGATTTCCCGTTATTGGATCAATTATTTCCAGACGGTTAGCGAAATAATTATCTCTGGGTTGATTAGGAAGCAAAATGACAGGAGAAAGCCACATTTCACACGACTGCTGGAAACCTTGCTTTCGTTTTGAGAGTTCTTAAAGCTATACGATATTATTAAAAAATTTAATTCTTCCCTTACTGCGAAATACTAAAAAACATTTACAGAAAACATTTATTTAAAATTTAAAAACATTTATTTAAAAACATTTAAAACATTTATTTAAAAACATTTATTTAAAATAAACTGTTCATATATACATTTTATCTACAACTGGCTTTGTTACTAAACAAGTTTGCTAAATTTGCAGAGTTAGTTTGCTAAACTAACTCAGTTTATAAAGATTTTGGAAAGATGTGTAGAATCATCTTTTGCAAGATTTTTTAAGCGATACTACCTATACCGGATCACACTATTTAATAAACATGTTGGACAGACAACTTGTGTAGTCGAGACCCCTACTTTTCTTAAAAATCGGACAAATGCTAACTTATTGTGATTTTTACATGTAGAGGATCTGTGTCCTCATTTTGACCACGCTTTTGAAATACGACAAAAAACAAAGTACCCTGGCTATAAATACGGATTTCGATACGTGACCGCGCTTTCCCCTTTAAAGTTGGTATAAACGAAAAGCCCCCATCAAGCCTCGGGAATTCATTACCCTTTATACTATTAATTACTTCGTCATGCATGGATTTAGGGACAAAGTTTGCTTTTATTCCTTCGTCCTCTTTCTAGGTTTATTTCAATACTATTAGAATTACATCTTACTCGGATGCAGTCATTCCTGAAAAAATCTCAGTTAAGAGAATTTCTGACTTAAAATACAATATTTATAAAATTTAATATTCCTATAATATTTGTTGATAGCCTATACAATCTATTTATCACTCTATTTTTATTTGGTTTAAATTCTTACCATTTATTTTAAATTCAAAATGAGGACACAGATCCTCTACAAGAGAAAATCACAGTAAGTTGGCATTTGTCCGATTTTACGAAAACTAACGGGTCTCTACTACACAATTTGTCTGTCCAACATGTCTAATAAAGTTTCGAGATTATAGGATTCCCATGATGTTTTTTACACGCTATATAATAACTGAAGTACTCTGATCGTTATGGTATTATGGAATTTTACTAGTCATGAGGCATCTGCTGTTGTAACGTAGGATAGTGCTCAATCTGAGTTGTCAATATCACACGCATTCGAATGATAATGCAGCTCTTGCTGTTTGACTGACAGCATGCAGGACCATTGAACGACAGGTAGAGTCCATAACTAGCAGAGCCTGCTGCAGCAGTTGATATGAATACCTTTGCCAAAAGGTGGATAGATAAGTTACTCCTGGCATTTGGATTTCTCTGATAGCATCGCAGTTTTTAACAATACTAAAAGAAAACATAAAGCAACGAAAAAAGAAATAGTTTTTACTAGAGCCTCCGGGTGCAAAATATCAATGCTCTCTTGGAAAAGGAATCTGATTTCCTTAAGGGCCACTTCAGGAAGTTTCTGACACCATTTCGAGTTCGCCTAACAAAATATATTTAGTTTTAAGTTAAATTGCTTCCAAGTTTGTTACTTTTGTTTGAAGTGTAGTTTAGGATGATCATTGCGTTGCATAATGATCTAAACAGAGCTCACTGTTACCAGTAAATAACATCCTGAGAAGAATATCCTTAAAATAGCATAATGGGTGGCTTACAGCCCTTTTAGAATAATAATGCCTCAGAAAGAGAGTTAATTCTGGATGTCGTGATAACATATAGGACAAACTTTTATCTAAAATAGAACTTAAGCCCATATATTTCGTAGAATAGTCAATTCTTGCATGCTCTTCAAAACAAAATTCATTGAACCTTAAGGAATAGAATAGAATCTTTAATTGCAGCATGGCATACATACAATTAATCCTGTCACGGCATGATGGTGACAGGGGTTTATAATACATATTTAGAAACGAGATGCACATGAGAAAAACATGTTCTTATGTATACTCCTGGACGACCAGTCTCAGTGGAATGTACAATAAATCGTCAATACAAAAACGTTAATCGTATTCAGCAGTCACGGGCTTGAACCCCGATCCACTCAAAGAGCGCGTGTTACTGCACTCTCCATACTGACTACTCGGCAACGTCAGGTCTCGTCACACCAAGAGATAAACGAAATTTAATTTCCTTATAACTCAATTTCTATGTCTTCAGAGGTCATCTATCGAAATTATGGGGAAGAAGGTAATATGCAACCCTAGGGGCTCACATCTGGTAAGTATGGGCTTTGCACACCCAGGATCCTGAGCTGGATATCATCGTTCTTCTCTTTCTTGGTGATTCTCTCTCAGAAATATTTTTTTGGCTGGTGCAGCATAAGCCTCAGGCATTCTTGCAAGTTACTTGATATACATCTAGATTATTGGAAGGCAAAAACACTGCTCTACATTTTCAGTTCGACGAGGATTCCCTTCCTTTATTTTTGTTGTTGACCACTTCTTCGACGTCACCGTCGATCATTTGCTTTGGAAGGAATCTGTCGGTAAGTACTGGCCGGTTGTGGCCGGCTAACAGCTGTGCTCAAGACCGGTGATAAGGGGAAAGAATGCTCCATAAACAGTGATCCCAGAAATTCGGGATATATAAGTGAAACACGTATATATAAGTATGCATCTGTAGAATGTTTATTCCGGATCACTGTTTAGTTCAACCCAGCTTTTCTTCTTGCTTTCCTACGGTTTCATCTTAATGGCCCCTATCTAATTTTACCGATGGCCATCTTAATCGTGAATAGCAGCCTTCTTTCTCCGATGTATGATCGGAGCCTGCGCCTGCTAACTGTGTAGCTCTGAGATTTGGGGGAAGGTGCAGTTTGGTGTTGGCCCATTTTAACAGCCAGAATTCTGCAGCATATACCCTTTTAAGGTTGGGTTCGGCAGCCGAGGCCCATATATCTGAAGCATATAGTACTGTCGGATATAGGTTTGACACGATGTATATTTTTACCAGGTGTAGAGCAGCTGTTGCTTTGCGACCCAGCGTAGTGAAGCCAGCCTCGAATATATGAGGTTAACGTGATCGGTGAAGGATAGCATAGAGTCGAAAACGATCCCCAGATCTTTGTGCGTTTGAACACTTCGAACTAGGTAGCCATTGAGACTCCAACATTGTGGACTGCCCTTTAGTGAGACAATTAGAATAAGGCTTATCAAAAAGACAGCCCTAGAACAATAATAGTTCAAATTCTGAAGCTTTCGATTTTGTATTGTTTTTTTTTTTTTTTTTTTTTTTTCATTAAACTTTGCCTGTTCTGTAAAACATGCTCGTAAATCCTGTTACAAACAATAATATAGCCCGTCTGAGCGCAATTATAGCTCCAGTTTGGAGATATAATTACTCCAGGACTGTCTGTAAATAATGCTCTTATATTATTTACATTTTATTTAATATAGACAAGTTTCAATGTCTCTCTTTTCGGGGCTTTATTGCTTTTTATGCGTATTCGAATAAACGTATATTACCTTAACCATAACATCATTAGGTAGGTGGTCATGATGTTATGGCTCATCGGTGTA
Organism: Mastigoproctus giganteus; assembly: GCF_048544385.1. Taxonomy (NCBI): domain Eukaryota; kingdom Metazoa; phylum Arthropoda; class Arachnida; order Uropygi; family Thelyphonidae; genus Mastigoproctus; species Mastigoproctus giganteus. The sequence goes on along the minus strand of NC_143580.1, from coordinate 89,586,982 downwards.
TATCCCATCTAACAAATGCATTACGAACATTTCTGCAACCCACAATGCAGCGCAAAAACATTATTTGCAGAATTCACAAGTGATGCAGATTTTTTGTCAGCCATTGTAGATATCCAATAATTATTATCATATATATATATTTTTTGATATCCTTTTATTTATCTGTCTTATAAAAACATAAATAAATAAATTCATTTTAGGAAGTATGTGGATCTTTTGGACTGCGTTCAGAGAAGGGGTACGAGATTAGTGAGCGGAACAAGATGGTACTCTTAGTACGAAAGACTTCAGTTCTGCAAATTGTAGCTTCAGGAAACTAGGAACCTGCTAGGAGATCTGACTGAGATGTTTAAGGCTCTGAATGGATTGAGCTAGCTAGGGACACATAGTCTTGCTTAGACAACACAGACACATGAGGGGACATTAAATGGGAAAGGATACTTGCAGGATAGATGTGTGGAAATTTGCCTTTAGATAGCAGGTAATTTACTGCTGGAACAAACTTCCATTTCGTGTTGTGAAAGAGAAACATGTATGCATCTGTAGAATGTACTCAGGATCACCGTTTAGTTCAACCCAGCTTTCCTTCTTGCTTTCTTAGGATTTCATCTTAATGGCCCCTATAGATATCTATTAATCATTTTATATAAAATACACAAAGCTGCCAAGCTTCATAATTTTTATAGATTTTTGGAATACATTGGGGAAGGCGAATGTTTTTTTATTTGTCGTAATACATATTAGCTTAATGAAATATATATATATTTATATATTTATTATTTTTTTTTTTTAGAAGCCGGGGGCACTCAGTATTCCCAATATTCAATACTCTTCAATTTTGGGCGCGATTTCACATATCACTACAGACTGCCTATCGCATTTTTCTCGTTTATGAATAGAAGAAATTTGAATGAGTTTTCACTTCTAAAGAAGTGCTACTTTTAAAAAGGAATCGATTGGAATCTACCTGCAGGGATAACGGACAAGGTATAACAGAGATGTTCTCTGAAAATTTTCGGTCTGCGATATACTTGCATAGATTGGTTCCACGCTGTGAACGCTACCAAATTCACACTTAGCGTTATGAATTGCATGTAGTGGCGCATATGTTATTTTTTTTCTCAGTAATCTGTACTTTACGAAACCTGCTAAAATTCGAATAAATGGCAGTTTGTTTTATAAATAATTACGAAAAGATATGCGATTAAAATTTTTACAGCTGTTATTTACAATGAATTTTATTATTTGAATTAGGATTCAAATAATACAGATTCAGGGAAATGTACATTAATGAAGGACTCTAGAGCAACTTAAGAAACAGTTTGTATTTACGATATTGCTTTTCTCTCTGCTATAACAAACAAGTTAAATGCTGATATTTTTACCTGATCTCATAAAACGAGAAGAGTTATTCTGCATAATGGTTGCAACCCCCCAGATTTTATTATCAGTATGCCAGTTCCCTCCCAAATCCACCTGGTGGCTAACTTTAAATAAATAAATCTTTATTTGTCCTAACACACTTCATAAAATGTTACATTGGTGAGTGACAAATTACGTTCATGGCAGTAAATGCCAGGAGATAAAAACATTTATTGTTTCACAGTACGAAGTGAGCCCAAATTATGCAAGTGGAGCCTTAAACAGTGTAGATCTTGAAGAATTTCTAGAGATCGGATTATCTAAGTTGTTCGAGAGAATTATGAGAAGACCTCTTATTTCTAGTGATATGCATACTCTTATGTTCTCTGTTGTTAACGGAATTAGGACATGAAGAAAATAGCAACTGGCTACAGTTTACTTTACAAGGTAAGTTGGAACACGGGATGATGTTTTATGATATTAAACTGCATTTGAAAAAGGCGTACAGAAAGTATTTTCGAATGGTGAGCAAAAGCATTGCTATGGAGAAATTTCCACTATTCCCGTGTCCGCAGATCAAGTTATTTCTTTCCGAATTTACTGCACAAGCTTGTGCAGTAAATTCGGAAAGCGCTTAATCACAAATTCTGTTAATAAGATTAAGCGCTAAATGCGCTTTATCTTATTAACAGAATGACCTCTTAATGCAAATTCATAATTAATTATTCCTTTACGGTTGTATAATAATTTTACCATAACTATGTATCTAAATGATCTTAATTTGTTTCTTTTTGTGAAAATGGGTGACTTTCATTCTAAGGACTGCCATTTTATTGGAAGGTGGTAAAGACAACCCCACATTTCATTTTATGGCAACCCAAAGGTCGCGGGATCGAATCCCGCCTCTGACTTGGATCAGAGTAGTGCAAAAACCTTGGGAGGTACATTATGGCCACAGAAGCTGATGCGCCAACAAATAACAAAAAAAAAAAAACATTGCATTTGACTTTTTTTTTTTTTTTTAGAACTCGTGGATCATGATCAAAAATTTTCAAATTCTTTAGAAAGTTAAATACTTGTAACCATCTGATCGGCAGTTAAAACTATATATAAAAATATCATAAAATATCGATCGGTTATGATGGCTTTACACCTAACATACAAACTTTAGAAACTGTCGTCTGTTTCATTTTACAATCGGCCCGAATATTGCTTATAACGTGAAAAATTGTTCGTCGATTTTTTATGTGCAAAGTCCTCCGCACCTTCAGCCATCCTAAATTATATCGACTGCGTCATTTGAAGTGCTTGTACCATTCAGATATCAAACTTCTGGATGAAGCTCTTCGGGAATTTTCTCTGCAGTTTTCGGAGCTGATTGCTTCAATAAAAATGCATTTTAATATATGAAACATTTAGGGGCTTAGAGGGGGAACAGGTATCCTGTGTGTTATCAGACACTCAGCCTAAAACACTGATGGATCCAATATCTCTCTATTACAGAAGATTTAGGAGAAGTCCGGTTGGCCTGCCTCCCTAAAATCCACTCATGCACACCTTCTCGATGGTAAGCCCTGTTACGTCACTTAGGTGGCAACGAACGTGTAGAGTGGTTCTCTTCAAGACGCCTGGTCAGCGTGAAGAGGAAAAGACCAAACCCTCCAGCAATGAGAGCACAACAATACAAATGGCCCTCAGTCCCCAGCAGCTTTCACTCTCCCTCTTACGGCAGCGAGAGGATCAGAGTGGAAGCAGAGGGTGCTAAGAATCTCTGGGTACGACCAGGCTGCCATGCACAGAAATTGAACTTGGCCTGTTATAACGTACGATCACTCATCGGTGAAGACAGGATATTAGAGCTGGAAAAGGAATTAGAAAATGTGAATTGGAATATCATCGGTTTGGCTGAAACAAGAAGAAGAAATGAATCACTTATAAGTTTATCAAGTGGAAATCTGCTGTACACCAATGGAAACAGTGAAAGGAGTGAAGGTGGAGTTGGGTTTCTGGTCATAAAGATTTTAAAAACAACATTTTGGAATTCAAAAGTACGTCACCAAGGGTGTCAAGACTAATACTCAAGATTTCTAAGAGGTACAAGCTAAAGATTATAATGATTTATGCACCAACATCGAGCCATGATGATGAAGAGGTTGAAGAAATGTACACTGAAATTGAGAGTCTTCTAGATGAGCAGAAAACCCACTACACTATTATTATGGGGGACTTCAATGCTAAGGTTGGAAAAAGGCAAAACAGCGCAGAAAGAGGAACTATAGGAAATTTTGGAATTGGTGAAAGAAATAAAAGAGGTGAAAGACTTGTGGAATTTGCAGAATCTCAAGGAATGTCAGTAATGAACACTTTTTTCAAGAAAAGGGTGAACAGAAAGTGGACATGGAAGAGTCCAAATGGATTAACAACTAATGAAATCGACTTCATCCTCACTAACAGAAGATATATTGTGAATGATGTTACCGTCCTGAATAAGGTAAATGTTGGAAGTGATCACAGAATGGTAAGATGTACACTTGATATAGATGTAGGAAAGGAAAGGAAAAAACTGACTCGAGTAAATAATACAAAGGTCTTTGAAATAACAGAGGAGGAGAAAAAGCAGTATGTACTGGAACTGAAGAACAAGTTTGAGCTTCTGCAGACTGCTCAGGACCAAGATATCGACGAGGAATATTACAACTTTCTGAAAGTGATAAAGCCCAAGAAACCTATAGGGAAACAGAAATCCAAAGAAGAAAAAATTAGTCAAGAAACACTTGTCATGATGAACCAAAGACGACAAATGAAGAGCAAGAAAAACACTGACAGGGAGAAAATTGAGTATACTGAGTTATGCAAAGCCATTAGAAAGAGACTCAGAGAGGACATAAGAAGATTTAACACAAGAAAAGTAGAACAAGCATTAAGGGAAAACAAAGGATTTAAATCAGTAGCCATGAGCAGTAATACAGAAAGACAAATGATACTGAAACTGAAGAATAGCGATGATGTACTTATAAACAGCAGAGAAGGCATAATTCAAATAGCAGAAGACTACTATAGAGAATTATACAAGGAGCGAGGGAATGATACTAGTAGTGGGGAAGATGGATTGCAAAGTAGCAACACATACGACATACCCGGTATTCTTCCTGATGAGGTAGAACATGCATTGAAGAAAATGAAGAATCGGAAAGCCCCAGGGGAAGATGAAGTTACTGTAGAGTTGTTAAAATTGGGAGGAAGAGACATAACACAAAAACTGGCAAGGCTCTTCACAAAGTGCATTAGAAAAGGTGTGATGCCTAAGCAGTGGAATAATGCAATCATAGTTTTGCTGCATAAGAAAGGAGATAAATCAGAAATTGGAAATTATAGACCAATTAGCTTGTTATCCCATATCTACAAGTTGTTCACAAGGGTCATTACTAACAGATTAGAAAGAATACTTGATGAGAATCAACCGAAAGAGCAAGCTGGCTTTAGGACAGGATTCTCAACTATGGATCACCTTCACGTAATATCACAGCTAATGGAGAAAGCAAATGAATATAAAACACCATTATGCCTGGCATTTGTGGATTATGAAAAGGCATTTGACTCCATACAGCATAAGGCAATGTTTGGGGCACTGGAAAGACAAGGCATAGATACTCCATATATTATGATTTTGAAGAAAATATATGAGAGTGCTACATCCTTTATTAGACTAGACAAAGACAGTAGGAAATTTAAAATCGAGAAAGGAGTCCGACAAGGAGACACAATATCTCCGAAGCTGTTTACTGCTGCCCTTGAGGAAGCTTTCAGAAGATTAGACTGGTCGCAGAAAGGAGTCAATGTGAACGGAGAGTACCTAAACCATTTACGATTTGCAGATGACATTGTGGTCATAAGCCACGATCCCAAAGAATTAGAGGAAAATCTTAATCAGTTATGCACAGTTAGTAAGGATTTTGGACTAAAGATGAATATGGCTAAAACAAAAGTAGTGATGAACAAGTATGCCACAGAAAGGGAAATAATGATTGAAGGAGCAGTAATTGAAAAGGTGGAGTCATATACTTATCTGGGACAAGTTATTAGCTGTAATAATGATAAATGGCTGGAAGTCAAGAGAAGAATAAATTTTGGATGGATAGCATTCAGGAAATATAGTCACATACTGAAGAGCAATATCCCAGTTTGTCTGAAACGTAAAATAATGAACCAATGTATACTCCCCACCATGACTTATGGAAGTGAAACTTGGGCACTCACCAAAAGAATGGAAGAGAAGCTAAGAACTACACAGCGAAGAATGGAACGAATTATATTGGGAATCAGACTTTTAGATAAGAAGAGAAACACATGGATTAGGCAGCAAACTCAAGTAAAGGACATTCTTATCAAAACTAAAGAACTAAAATGGTCTTGGGCAGGACACATAGCTAGAAGACATGATGACAGATGGACTAAGAAAATAACAGAATGGTACCCAAGAGGAGCTAGAAGAAAACCTGGAAGACAAAGGCGGAGATGGATAGATGAAATTCATGAGTTTTTGAGTAGTAAATGGATGGCCAGTGCTCAAAACAGAAGGAACTGGAAAGTTGCTGGAGAGGCCTTCATCCTGCAGTGGATTGAAAATGGCTGATGATGATGATGATGAAACATTTAATTATATGCAACCAAAACGCCACCTACTATGAAGTATTTATATAATCTACTTTTAGGTTAAAAAAAATTTTCTTATTCGGCAACCAGATATTTGATCCCATTTTGTGGAACCAAAAAGAATTTGGCATCCTTTGGCCTACAATCCAACACAATCTTTATGGGACATTTCCATCAATTTACGACAAATACTGAACATTCTAGAGGAATGGAAATGTCTTTCCATTCCTCTAGCATGTTCATCTCCTGTCCACAGCCTGTATATTGAGGCAAATGCATCCCTCTATATATAAGGAGAAAATCCTTATTGTTAACCATACAACAAAGAGTATTCCAACCCATCCCAGCTGGAAGTATCCGTATGACCCTCAATATTCCTTACTATACCCCAATAAACCTAATGAAAACCGACCAGCAGGGCTTTAATTGAAAGCGATCGTGCTCAGTTGGGACATTTAACATTCAGAATATTTTCCAAAATGGTGCTATTGCTGAATTTTCCTGGCTCATTTCTCACCTCTTTACGACAATTTCCTTATAAGATGAGGAAAATCTTCTATAGTAAACACCAGCTTTCAGCTGCTACATAAAGCACATTGCTTGGAAAACTCAGAAAGTACATATCTATACTGATGGCTCTAAAACAGATTCAGCTGTAGGTGCTGCAGTAGTTTCTTCCATCTTCTCAGTAGCTGTCTGTTCCTATTGAATGCAGTATCTATACCGAAGAATTGTTCGCAATAAAACTAGCTCTAGATATAAACCACCATATCAAGCAATCTCTGATATATACCGACTCTCTAAGTGCATTCACTGCCGTTCAGTCTACATTTTCTGCCTATCATCCCATTCTTAAAGAGATCCGATCCAAATTATATCACCGTTAAACATCCAACCAGAAGGTTACCTTCCTGAATCACTGGTCATGTCGGTATCCCAGGTAATGAACATGCGGATGACGCTGCTAAAGATCCCGACACTGGATCTTCTTCTCAACTGTGAAGGTGCTTTACACTGACTATAAATCCATTATAAAAACAACATACATGAAAGAATGATCCGAACTCTGGCCAACTCAAACCAATAATAAACTGCTGCAGGTAAAAAAGAGCCACAGCTTTGGGGGTCTAGTTTCAGGAGTAGCAGATGAGAAGTGATTCTGACAAAACTAATCGGTTATTCACATTCAACTCATTTGTTTTTGCTTATGAGAGAGAATCTGCCTCGGTGTTTCTTTTTCCAATCGCAGTTCACAATAAAACACATTTTTATTGAATGTCTCAAACATTCAACTATCCAAAAATCCAGCTATAACTTTAACACATTCTAGGAAATTATGCAAATTTCGAAGAACTGTTAACTATTTGAAAGGCATACATTTGTATAATAGTCTCTGATTATAATATTTGAGATTAGTGATTAGAGATACACTGTACTGACATTTCATTTAATAAAACCGAAAAAAGTTTTTAATTTTTTTATAAGGTAAAGAAAAATAAAGCCAATTAACCTCCGTGGAAACGGATTTTTTTCTTTTCTTCCCCACAACATTCGTAATAGCCACCTTCGAGTTTATACAGCGTTATTGATTTATCGTGCAGTGATATATTTTTAGAGATGTGAGAGAATGAAGTTTCATTGTGAAGCAGTAATATTTGTGAACCAGCACGTATCTTATTTTGTTGTCTCCGGATATTTATCTATTGGGATATTTAACGCATATTGTGGATGACGCGAAGCAAACACTCAAGTCACAAATGAATGAATTCGGCTGAGTTGCATCTGGCTCATTAAAAATAGTGAATTAAACAGAAGAAAAGTAGACACTTAGAGAATATTCTGTATTCGTTTTTAATAAAAAAGAATGTACTGCAAACTTGCAGTACGACTAATTTAATTTCAATCACATATTATTATAGCAAGGCTATTTTAGTTTAACTCTATTTATTTTCCAGAAACAAATAAAAATGGAAAAAAAAATAAACGACAACCTAGTTTGTCTAACGTTTCTACAGTTATTTGAAATTCAATTTCAGAGCATGGGAGCCAAACAAGCTGTACTGAATCGCAGGAAATGAAAAATTTATTGAGACATAATTTAAAGCTGGTTCACGTTAGTGTTGTCGCCGTAAAAAAAAAAAAAAAAAAATTGACGGGTAACTGAGAGTTGAATTCAACTAAGGAGGAAGTTTGGCGGTTACATTTCTTCATGAAAGCTAAGATTATGCGTAACACTGACGATATTCAGTTCTGCATTTTAAACACGGTGCCAAAAACAGCTCATTCATACTGTACAGTACCCCTTGGTCTTTATTGAAAACGTTATAAAAAAGAACTTGTTATTGCGAGCGGCCCAATATTCCTTTCTTTTTAAAAGCCGAGTCAAAAAAAAGGGGTGCATCTGAAAGGGATTTCGTTTTGTTTTTTTTAACCGGAGCGGATCAGAGAAATGTCATTTATGTTTTAATCTTGCCCAATTTCTTTTCATCTGCTCTTACTGTTCTAAAAAATGTTTTTAGATTAGTAAGGGCCATATTATTCTGTTAATCTCTCCTCCAACGTGATTGCAGTTACCTGAGGAACTCATGTGTTAAACAAATCGTTAGTTACCTTATAGTATCACGGACTTTTGTTTTTGGAGTAGTCTCTGACAATAATAACAGTGGATATCATTTACTTCCACTGTTATTATTGCCATCTCATTAAGAAACACCGTTATATTTCATATTAAACGTAATGTACTCTTTAATTTGATAAGAGACCATTCGAAAAAGTAAAGTAACCTTTCTTTACGCTTGCTCGAATAAGTTGGCAACGCAGGTAGTTGACGCTGACAGTTTGAATAAATTCAAAGTCAACTGGATAGTTGTGTGTGAGAAGGGAATCATATAATTTGTATTTCTACTTATTTCTTTTTTTTTTTTTTTTTTTTTTATTCCCCTAGTGCAACAAAAGCCTTGGCGTCCTTGCTCTATACAGCGAATACTATTACTATGGTAAAGGTTGGATAGATTACATTATATTCAGAAAGGATAAAACATTTTCTAGAAGATATTGGAAAATCTTGAACTATAATCAGTTTGATTACTTGATCCTTCTCAAAAGACTGCTCTCAATAGTATAAGAGATTGTGTTGACGTAAGCAGCTCTCAAATCATCTATGGGAGATGTATCATTCATTTCAAAATTGTTGATGAATTGTTGCATAATTTATATAATAAATTTTCCTCCATCCTCCGATGGATCTCAATTACGAGAGGACGTCACTCATTTATTTGAAAACTGTTTATTCTAGAATTCCCTTAATGCTTTACAAACTCTCATTAAAATATATTTCATTTCGAATAGAGAGAAATAAGGATTTCAATGCAAATCAAAGATCCGAGTAGCTCGCTCCCATGGCTGGTTGGTATAATACCACGCATTGTAGCATACAGCTTCCAGAAAACAGTGGTATATTTCGCAGACCATTTAATAATGGACTAGAACGAAAGACTTTCTCTACATTCGTTTCCGTTATTTGATTAGGATTGTCTGGGGAAAATTCTCAGTCGAGATGTCTCAAATCTATTTTAGTTTGTTATAAGCAGAAGGAAACTACCAATTTCAAGTTGGATCCCAATAAGAGAATAAATTATTACTTGTAATTTTAAAAATTCAGGAACTGAAGGCCTCAACTGACAAGCTTCCTTTTATCGATTTGCATTTATACATAGAAAATGCTATAATGGAAATCTTTGAAGTGTTAAAGTTCTGCAAGCAAACTACTAAAACGTCAACACTTCATCATATGCCTGTTCAATTTCTATATATAAAATGATATTTTAAAGTTTTCATAATCACAGTAGCCGAAGTAATAATACTGACTATTTATCAAATATATTTTATGCAAGTATTTAAACGAATTGTTGGGTTAATAGAAAAATGAAGCCTGGCTGTCACAATGGCAGTGAAAATAATTCGAGTGTGGTAACTACAGCGCAAGATGTAAATCTTCATTTGTTGTTTTTACTTCATAATAGCTCTATAGCTTCATGCGACTTAAGATTTGCTTCATATCCGCAGTTTTTCCTCTGTTTATTTTTTTAAGTTATGTAATTTTTCACTTTTTTTCTAAAACTGTATCTTAGCGCTTAGAAGTATCAAAAACTTATAATCATCAACTGAAAATATAGATAAATTCTTATTTTTATTTAATTTCAAATAAAATTCATTCATGAAGAATGGGGATCTATGAGGCCATCGATGGAAATGCTTCCTGCATTATTGCATTTCTAACCCTATCTTTGTTTATTATAACGAAGCCCTCGTGCCTTACACAGTGATTACGGTAGTGCTGAACACTATACTCTCCAGCGCTGTTTCCACACTGTGCATGAAAAAGTCTGGTGTAGGACGCCAGGTTTTTTAAAATGATTCGTCTGTTCGAATTCTCTCTCGGCGGGCAGAATTATTCCTCCTCCATCTAAGGAACTTACTTCTTTCATCCCACAAAACGGGAAGTATGTAGTTTCTAGCACAAATGCGGAGATGAGGGAAACCCCTGGTGCCGTTAGACAATAAATACACATCATAGGAAGCAATCCCTGCACTTTATTTTAAAAAGCATCTACTCAAAGTTATTTTCTTTCAGTGAGTTTCATCAAATTATAACATTCTGCTGATTACAGGCCATTCTGGGATTTCAGGAAATGAGAAAGCTGATCTTGCCATAAAACGTATCCCATAATATAACTGAACAAATTTTTCAATAGTCTTATGCAGACAACAAAAATGTTATATAGCTAACATGTAGAGATCAATGGTTTAACTAGGAGGCGCCCAAGTAAGTAATGAACCCCTGCAGATTAAATAGGAACACAACTATGGAATTAAAGCTTTTGGCTCAACAGATTCTGCGTCCTTTCGTCCCAAGATGAAATGTGAAACACAGCATTTTGATTGACGTTGGATCTCTGTGTTGGTCGCTGCAAAGTTCTAGTGCTATTCTTTTCAAACCTCGCGTCCACACTTCTATTGCGCGTGCCAAGTAGAGGGAATTTTGTCCTCGTTTCCGTTCTGTAAAGCGAGAGTATTGCCGTTTTGGCTACATTATTTAAGCTTTTATAGTCTGTGTATTCTCTGAGATGAATGAGTTTTTGATTCAGTTCGCGGTGCAGAGACCGATCCCGTGTCTTCGAAATCCGAGGCTCTCTTTCTATATTCTCTTTAATGAGGAGACGTTCAAGAACTGCGGCGAGCGTGTTCATTATGCAAGCATGATTACTATGAATGTGACTGATTTTATTTTAGATCTCTCGGTAATGGTGTGACTTGAGTTGTTCAAGTTGGAATTCTGAAGATGATTTACTAAACGAGCGAGGCTTTACAACTGCTTTTTCGATGTTAACTCGAATGAAGTTGCAATTCGCGCTGCACATTAAAAAAAATTAAATAAATAAAAAATAGTTCGCAGAAAATGCTAGATTTTCTTACAAGTAAATATTGCAAAGCATCCATTCCTTCTCTCTCTCTCTCTCTCTCTCTCTCTCTCTCTCTCTCTCTCTCTCTCTCTCTCTCTCTCTCTCTCTCTCTGATTTCTGAGGTTAACTCTAAGAGCCACTAGGTGATCATGAAGTTATCAATGATGCGAATTCACAGATTTGTGAAATCAAGTACCTGAAAGATCTCGATCTGAATATAAATGCAAGCAAATCTGCTCAAATTACTTATTCCCTTCAGGAACAACCCAACCACATAGAAATAAAAATTGCAGATGTCCCAATCCCAAATGTATATGCTCACAAAGACCTTGGAGTTGTTTTGGTTAAGTCTCTCCTTTAATGCCCACTATTTATATGTTGCTCAAAAAGCAAAATGGTTGATCAAACAGGAAGCAGCAGCGATTCAAGACAGAAAAAACAGTCATTAAGCATGTTCAAAGATGCATCTTTCCCATTCTGTCCTATGCTTCCGAAATCTGGTCTGGTTAAAAAAAAAAAAAAAAAAAGTAAATTGCAGCCATTATCAACCCACTGCAGGATGGAAGCCTCCTCAACAATTCATGCTGAGGGAAATGGACCATAATCTGCCACGCTGATCCAGTGCGGGTTCGCAGATAGGCCGTATTTTAGTAGTCAGGGGCTTGAACCCCGGTCTACTCAAAGAGCGTGTGCCACTGCACTCCCGCTCTGACCACTCGGCTACGGAGGGTCTGGTACTCCTCAAGTAACCGTCAAGAAATTCCTTGCCCTAGAATATTGGGTTCTTAGATGGCTCAATAGTAAGCTTCGTTTTCCCCATACAATATCCAGGCAACAGCTTTATGAAAATCTAAAAACAAAGCCTCTGCAACAGATGATCAGCGAGTCATGCTTCTTACAAAGTTAATCACTTCTGCATGCGACGCACCGAACTTAGCCAATATAATAGCTGTCCCCAACAGGGAAAATTCAAGAAACCAGCGATTCAAATCCAACCTCTCCAGGCTCAAACAAATGGACAGAATGTTCCCCAATGCATCCCTTCACCTCATAAATCATCACAACATTGATTGCAACAGGTTAATCGCCTCTGAAGCCTACAGGAGTCAGATCACCGATAAAATGAAGAAAAATAATCCAACCTAGTAATTGCAACTGAAAGATAAATATCCTGTTCTGAAAATTCTTTTTTAACTCATAACTATAATTTCTAGTCACTGTTAATGTCTGTATGAAATCTGCTATGTACATATATTCGATTATTTTATGTCATTCCTTTTGTATTATCACCTGCCCCTAGCCATGTGCTGTGATGGGCTTGTTGTATTTGCAATAAATGAATATTTATTTATTTATTTATGTCAGGGCGCCCAACAGGCATTCCTTGGTTAGTAAAATGCAGGAAGCGGGGACAATCTTGAGGAGGGATAAAGAATTTAGTTTAGTCTCTTATTGGAGTCATCAGTCGCTAGCTCTTTACACCCGTACTTCACATTTAAACCCTTTTAATTAAGACAAAGCCAGGGATGTCAAACTCAGAAGTGCTCATGGGCAGCAGAAACTGTTCTCAATGGGCTAGTTGGCCGCACAATTGGTTCTCGGTGAGCTCGCGGGCCGCACTCATATACACACAGCGCACTCATCATCATCAGCCATTTTCAATCCACTGCAGGATGAAGGCCTCTCCAGCAACGTTCCTTCTGTTTTGAGCACTGGCCATCCATTTACTACTCAAAAACTCATGAATTTCATCTATCCATCTCCGCCTTTGTTTTCCAGGTTTTCTTCTAGTTCCTCTTTGGTACTATTCTGTTATTTTCTTAGTCCATCTGTCATCATGTCTTCGAGCTGTGTGTCCTGCCCAAGACCATTTTAGTTCTTTAGTTTTGATAAGAATGTCCTTTACTTAAGTTTGCTGCCTAATCCATGTGTTTCTCTTCTTATCTAACAGTCTGATTCCCAATATAATTCGTTCCATTCTTCGCTGTGTAGTTCTTAGCTTCTCTTCCATTCTTTTGGTGAGTGCCCAAGTTTCACTTCCATAAGTCATGGTGGGGAGTATACATTGATTCATTATTTTACGTTTCAGACAAACTGGGGTATTGCTCTTCGGTATGTGACTATATTTCCTGAATGCTATCCATCCAAAATTTATTCTTCTCTTGACTTCCAGCCATTTATCATTATTACAGCTAAACTCAGCGCACTAGTGGCATTAATTAGAAAAACATTAATTATTTTAGAGTATTTTTTTCTGGTTCAGAAATAGGTAATTTTATGACCAGAAATATTTATGAAGGCTCGTATAAGTTACGAAATTTATTTAAATCGTATACTGCATTAGTTTATGTTAAGTGTTATTATTCTCATTTAGGTTTAAATTACATTACAAAAACTGACAAGTTGCGAGGGGAAAACACTACAAACGTAGAGGATCACATGAGGCCCGTGTGCCACCAATATAACATACCTGACTAATACATTGTGTTATAAAATGCAGAGGATCAAATTAAGATTCCTACAATCCTGCTTCTTCTAATAAGTGACAACTACATTATTCTTCATTAAAGATTTCCATATTTAAAAGAAAATGATTTTTAACCATTTTTTTTTAAACTTGAGAATAAATTAAAGCATAAAATCCGAGTGCAACATAAGAATTCCACGATGGTGGCACTCGAGAAATGACATTTGAACATAGAATTATATGTGTATCTATTACAAAATTCCTGTTAACTTCAAATGAGCAACGTATTTCAGAAAATGTTCCTAAAAATACACTTCACGCGTATAATGAAAGCTTATATTGTTCTCGCGTAGTGTTTATCTGTACATAATGAATGGATTTTAATTTATTATGTTTTTTTTTTTTTTATTTTGGGAACTTTGATGGTTTTTCTCCATGGTTTTTCTCGAATTCACCACCTTATTTCAAAATTGGTGGACGAAACTCTTCCCACTTTTATAGTAATTGTTGATCTAGAAACGTTATTTTCAGGACAGTCATTACATTAAGCTTTTCGTAATAATATAAGTAAATAATTGTACTTATGTAATTATCCAAGTGCATAGTTAAATATTTAGGATTTCATCAACATAACTTTTACTTAAATCAGCTAATTTTCCATTAATTGTTATCGTTTCTAGGAACATTATATTCCTCATTGAGAGAAGTGGAAACAAGTTTTCTGTTGATGAAATCCTAAATATTTTAAATACAAACGTTGATAATTGTATATTTATCAGCTGTAAGCGGATTCGTGAATGTCCCTATAAATATATGAAATATTTTGAACGAGCAAAGTAGAGAAAGGATGCTTTTTTTATATAATTTTTCGGTACTTGAATTTTCTACAGTAAGTTTCAATGCTTATAGAAATGTGTTGAAACGATGGTTGTAACTGACAGTGATGTTTTCAGGACACTTTAACAAAGAGATCCTGTTATTTAACTGTTTCACCCAGTTTTGGCATGAATGTTACTTTACTAATAAATTTCCTTTCACTTTTGACCGTCAATTTTTATATCTCAAATTACGCTTCCGTTCTTTCTCATAAAGCGTTACGATCCGCCCTGACTTGTCTTCCCCGGTGTCGTCAACGGAACGACGGTTATCCTAGATATCAACCACTGCAACGGGCTATCGTTACACGGTGTCAGAAATAATCACGATATTCCTCATCGGTGACACCTTAGCGAGATCGTCGAATCTGTGAGCGTTCCCGAGAGATAGGGAAATGAAACCCATGTCCTGCAGCAAAGGGATTAAGGCATTAAGTAGTCGAGAGAAGTCAGCAGAAAGGCAAAAGTTCGCGCTCATCTAGAACACAAAGTTTTCCGCATCCGCAATCTGTGAGATGGGATGTTGCCGTAAACAAGTCTGAAGGGATAGCCAAATCGACAGGAAGTACAGCGAGAAGGAAAGCGTTAGGAGCAAGAAAACCCAAATGTAGTTTTATTGGGCTTCACGGTTAGAATAACTTCGTTTCTGGGATTAAAAACCAAGCAAAGGGGTGTTTTCTTATAGCCGTTTGCTGTCTTAATATTAGCATCGTTATTTATTAATATTGATTTATAAAATTAATAGTTTGGAATGGTCTAATCCTTTCCAATGATTTTTCAATCTGATCTTGATAGACATAATATACTGAAATTTACAAATTCTCTGGAAAAGCTTTTGAAAGTCTTGAATTTCAATTGAAATGTAAATATTTGATAAAAACATGCTTTTACAAATAAAGAGCAAAACATTTTCTCTTTATGCAGCATGCTGTTAATAAAAGAAGTGCAGTTCCTAAGCGGTCAAAGGTAACTTGCTTCAGAGTAGAGATGGATATTGAAACAGTGAAATGTGGTTTTTACCAATGTACATTATCAAAGCCGTTTTTGAATTTGTTTGTCCACAATATTACCCCCGACCTTTGCATTTACAATGGAAAATTACATATCATTATATATCATCAAACTTCTTTACTAGCAATCAATGTTATGTGATTTTAACCGCAATTAAATTTATTCTTGGCTTATTAGAATTTGGAAAGTTGGTCGTTTTAATATAACGGCGTGGAGGTAGATCTCAAAAAGAATTTTAACTGGATTTGTAACGCATTGTGCAACGGGTTACGTGAATGAATGTGTTCAGTGTATGAATTTAATATAAGTAATTTGATACATATATCCACGCTTGTAAAAGCTCGTTTTTTTTAAAATTATTTTTGAAAAAACGAAAACATTACGAATTAAGTAAGAAAGCATATCACCTGAAATAGTTTGCGGATTAAATAAATATAACTATTTATGATTATATTGTGTGAAAGGCAATACTAAGTTAAATACTCTAAATTTTAAAAAAAATTACACAGTTGACTCGACTCAATTTATAAAACTTTAAATTATTTAGTTAGTTCCAATTGTAGAAAGTGATCAATCTTACACTTATTTCCTACCAATACGAATTTTAAATATACTAAGTAGTGTACTGTATTCAAAACAAAATTTAGAATGTGACTGGTCCCCTCCAATTTAGTCCCGAGGTATTTTTTAAGGGAGCAGTCATGTAGTACATGAGCATTCCGAAATGTCTCAACAAAAACAGTACGATAAATAATATATATGGTACATTTTATTGATCACAGACATATCTTTATATGTTAGTAACTTTTTTTCACAAAAAAACTGAAGAAAAGCCACTTATCTTCAGTTTTATACTTCTGAAGTATCGAATTAAATGTATAAGAAATAAATTGACAACCTAGAAACATTTTAAGGGGATGGATTTCGGGTCATAGCGTGCGTTCGAGTGGCAAAAACAGAAGCACGACAGTTAATTAGAAAAGGAACCCCCAGAGGATTTATGACTAATCCCTACAACTTTCGCCGTGCATTTATTCTTACATAAATAAGACACGATGTTCACATTTCAATATCCATAAGGACACGACCTTTGAAACTTTCAAAGTCAAAAGGAAAACCAAAAACGATTACGTTTCTTATTGGTAATCGATCGCTCGTCTTTCACTTTTTGAATGTCTTACATTCCACAACCACAGATCTTATTGTAAATCGATTCCGGCTTATGTTATTCTCAACTATTTTCCGAGAAAAATCCTTAAGTGGCTTGGTTGTAACTTAAAGTATTAATACGTGAACAAAAATAATTCCAAAGGAGGGTAGCTGACAGAGGAATTTAAAACTCATTTAGGGTCTATAATTCCACTGCTTTCAAAACATTACTGAAAAAAGACTTCGTTATTTTCTTAAAATGACTGATTAATAACACTAAACGCTACAGAGCACTATCAACCCCACCCATGAATATCACTAATGCAATGTGGATGATTGTGTTGATTTCTGCCTATTCCACAGAAAGTGAAGGGAACCCTGCGATCAGCAGTACATTTGATGCCACCACGAAAATTTCCTATACCGACTGCTGCGTTAAGGGAGAGAATCTGATTAGCAATATAGCATGGCTAGCAGATAATTTATTTTACGGCGATAGGTGGATAAACGACTGTGTTGGCATATTAAACAGTGAATAATAGTGATGTTTCGTTGCAGAAATGAGAGAATGAAGATCAATTTCACATGAATCATCTGATGATTGCGCAATTATGCTAGTTTACAAACCTCGTGACACAAAGCAACTGTGATACAGACAGACAGTGCTTTCACTCGCTCAAATCCCAAATCGAATATATCAAGGCTAATAATTAATTCACCACCACGTCTGCTGTCACATATTAGTGTTTCTCCAAATGCATTCTAGAAGAATGCCTTTGACGTCTGTGATAGTGATTAATATTATTTGTTTTTGAAATAATTAATCACAACTGGTAAATGCACACCTATTAACAGGACTTCAGGTATCTATCTTAGATTTAAATCAATAATAGAACTTAATTCTGCATGGGTTCGTTGTGTTGACCCGCATCCACAGAATTTATTACAGATTCTGGGTGATGATTCTAATGAAAAAGAACTATTTATTTTCCTAAATCGTATAGGAATATACCATAAAATATAGTTATATTCACTATTAGAAAGACACAATATGGCCCTAGCAGCCTATGTGTCGTTAAACACAACAACAACAACAACAACAGCATCCACAGAAGTGGAACGGTAAAATTACCCAAAATCCGACAACCATGTGGATAACCCACAGGTGCCTGACTCGATTCAGGACTCTACAACAGAATTTATTCCACTAATTACCAATCTGAATTTCTTTATAGTTAAAAACTTTGGTAATAACTTCAATTCCTTAACTAGAAAGAGAAGCAAACGACATCTGTAACTGATGCTCAATTGCCGTAGTATCGGTTATATCTAAAGATAAGAAGGGGTTAAAAATTAACCAAACAGACCACAACGTAGTTAGTTTCAATCTGAGCTCAACTGTGAATAATTTTCTGAAAGGGAAAGGAACCACCCCATTAACAGAAGATATTGTGGATCCCCATACAGGCTTGAATATATTCAGATATATCCAGATATATTCTGGTTCCTAAAGTCAGTGATCTTGGTGCTCAACTTCGAAACGGATTTTTTCACGTTCCAGTGATTAAAACTAAAAACTTCTATTATAAGCTCATTTTAAAATTCCTAAGAGGAACCGCGCTTTTAACTGAAGACAATGTCTGTGGTATATGCTATTAAAATGTAATGGAGATATCGAAGAGTAAGTTAGACGTAGGATGTCACAGAATGAATTTCTTAATTTAAAATCATTATCATTTTTGGTTATTTTAGTTACTTTTAAAGTTAAAAATTTGGCTCATAAACATGTCGCTCAATTGCCAGAAGGGCATAATTTATTATATATTTATGCGTCTATTTTTATAGAGTGAATGTCAGTTTTCATCGGATATTATGATCTCCATTGGTTAATGAACGATATTAGCAAAGTTCTCAATCTTTTTGAAATATGAGGTATTTCATTCTTTGAAATAACGAGGATGTTAAAGTATTGTAAGTATTGTGTTGGTAGCTGCTGTACATAGTTTCTTTCGAGTTATATCAATTAGTGTTAATTGATGTGTGTAATGACTTTGTTTTGCTTAGTGGTGGTCGTATTTTGAGCAATATCAACTGATATTTAACAATTTCAGTTTTCGTTATAATGTCCTACATTAACCTCAACGGATTATAACAATCGCATCGCTCTAAAAATGATTCAACTGTTAGCTCATATAACTTTAATGATAGTCTGTGTTCTTCTTTCACTGAGATTTCTGAGGTCTATTTATAAACTTGTTTTACTGCTACTTAATTTTGTAAAAGTGATCAAGGAAAGTAAAAGCCCAATTCTTATGGAGCATGTTACGCGGATTTAATCGCTTTCATCGGAACATTGAGAAGATTTCTTTATCTTTAACCTAATGCTAAATGAAGCTGAGAAAAAAAAAATGAGAGACGGTCTGATTAAAAACAATACATAATTTTAATACGAGTATTAGATATCCAATTCCTTTGTGCCATGCCATTTTATATGGTTCTTTTCCACAATTGCTAATTTCTCAATTACTATGCTGATATTAAAGATTGGTCCTTGAATTGGAGAAAATGAAGGTTCAACAAAGCCTGCCTGCGAGGTTCCCACTTCTCCTGCATCTCCCTTCCATGCTAAAGTTATTCGAATAAATAGTCGTGCGCACAAACAAGCTTAGAATACACGAAAATCAAATCATGTACTAACGCATCGTGTCGTTTAAAGTAAACTAAATTGGTGACTTTTGATCTTCGATTAATTTCAACAGATTCATAGATAAACGACTAGACTTCGTTACTCATGCTCAGCACGTGATAGGGGTGCTTCTTGTATTGAAATTTGCGATTAAGTCATGCCATTGTTCCAAAGTCAAACAAGAAATCAAATTTAAATAATTTTACATGAAGTCAATGCAGTAGGGATAAATTAGTGCAAAAATAAATTCTCCGTAACAGTACAGTAAATTCCAGTATTAGACTTGAGGTTGTTAATTCGAATATCTTCGGAGCTATTAAAGATTTCTTCATGGAATCTGTAGTTAATTAAAGGCGGAAATAGTCTAGTTTTTATCATTCTAGTTAGTTATTCCAGTTTATTTTCCTGTCCACACAATACAAATAGGCCGTGAACAAAATTAATATACAGATAATACATGAAAGAACTGAACTAGAGTAACATAAACTTGGTGTCCATGGCATAAATGACGGATGCGTCAAATTTATAATGAGAAGAAAAGGAATCCTTAAAGACCTCCAGTCAGAGCTGTAGTTATTCTATTTAAGGAGGCGGATTTTCTTCGTTAAGTGTTATACTCCAGTTATACAAAAAAATCAAATTAACTATGACCAGAGGTCATAGTTAATTTGATAGTCAGTTTTGATAGTTAGTCATAGTTACTTGATTTACGTAAAAATAAACAACCGTTAATATTTTATGGCACAACTACGATAAACAGATTGAATGCAAAGGCATTAGGGCAGGATGGGAGGATCATATTACGCAGCTTAATATGACAGCATCTGCGATCCTTGTGAATTATGACGCTTTCTTAAATGGGGTATTCAGAAGGATCGCAGATAGCGCCATAGGATGTTGGTCAGGTGGTGATTATGGAAACTGCGATCACTGATGACAAATATTCCCTGCAATGTGAGGGAAAGGAGACAGCAAGCAGCTGGAACAAGTAGCGAAATAATTGCAGAGCCAGTAGAAGGCATAAGAAAAGGGTGTCATCCAGCCCTGGGCATTACAGATGACCCTACTTGCTGCTGTGGAGAGCTGGCACCACCTCATGCATGAATGCCAGCTTTATGATGATCTCCGCTGCCAACTCATCACTCGGATCACCTTTTTGCCCAGAGACAGAGAACAACACCTCCTGGACGGGAGGCAGGAATATATTGCCTTCTCAAAGTTCGCTGAAGCCTCGTACAGAAGAAAACGGGACCTGAATGTACACTAGCCACATAATGGCTAGAAACCAAAATGTGCATAACACCAAAGATGACCTACCAAACAACCATGAAGATAGACAAAAAATCTGAATGAAGGACGAATAGCAGCTGTTCTGGCGGCTACAGCCTGAGCCAAGCACTAGCCTGGCTCTCCTTTAATACCCCTTCCGGGCAGGAGGACGAGACGACCAGTCGCTCGCTCCCCTGCTACCCCACCTTTCCTTCTGGTGAGGCATGGACATGCCTTACTTGACCACCTGGGGGAATCTCTTCTGTGTCCCCCATACTTCTGCCTTTTCCGCCAACCTTCTTCCTCCCCTCCCCACTCTATCTATACACGACGCGAGCGCCCTACACACTAAATTTAATCTAGCCCAAAAATAATCTTCGCCCAGTCTCGGCCTAATTATCCTACGCACCGCTCTACTCCTGCCATATGAATGCATGCACACGTGCTGTATGCAAACATCCAAAGTAATTACGATTGCATGGATGCGTATATATTATGTATCACTTTTGTGTATATGTGTATGTTCTTATGTGTACATAAGTTTTTTTTTTTTTTAGGTCCTAGCCACTGAAATCTCAGGAAATTACGCGGCAGGACCTGCCAGAGTAACTTAAGTCTACTGGGTTCCTGGTCTGCCTCCACGGGGCGAAGGTAGGGCAACGCTGGGCTCCAGCAGGGGCCCAGCGGCTAAATGACTAAATGAACAACGGTACACGACATTACACAGGTACAATACCCACACACTTTTACACCTCTGGCGTTCCCAGGAAACTGGTACACCCACAAAGAAAGCAATGCGGAGATGGGGGAACCTCTGATGCCGCATGACAACAATATACCTTACCTTATGGATTTGCAACAGGGGTATATTACTCCTTAAATGGACCCCTGTTCTAAGTCCATAGGTACCTATAGATTTAGAACAGGAGTCCGTTTAAATGGTGATGATAGGCTGTGGTGCAGGGCTAAGTGCTGTAGTGATACGTAAGTTACTTATGCTGCACTTTACTTTATACACTTGTGGAAAAATTATTTATTGCAAAAAATAAAGGAATAAATAAATGGAAAATTTAAGAACAAAAATACTTAAATAAAAAATGAAACAATTATACAGTAATACCTGCTCCATGTATTAATGCCGTACGTAATACAACATAACTGACTGATTGCCCGTGCTCGCATATAGCGTGGATGTGGTCGGCAAAACTATAGGAATAATTTACAACCACAAAATCCTACCATGCAGCGGTCGCATGAGTTTTAAATGGACCTGGTACGAGGAATCGCAGGGAACACAACTTTCCCCAGATTGAATCATCCCAACAATGAAGACCGGAAAAGGAGATATAATGGCGCATAATTACATTTGGAGTTTTGTTTGGAGTCACCAATTGTAGTGCCGGAATTCTTACAACGCCTTCGTTTTGGACAGTTAAGTAACTCACACTGGGACAATTTTATGTTGAGCTTGAGCGTACTAGCATTATCATTCTAACCAAAAGCCAACGTGAAAGCATCTAGTTTCAGCAGAAAGAGGTTGCGGAATTCTTCCACAGAGATTACTAGCCAGAGTTTTGTGGAACATTTTTGAGATGGAATAGAACATGAAATCTATAACGGCCAACACTTCTTGACTGATGGTTTGATGGAGAAATGGAACAAAACCCCAGCTACTGTAAATTAAGAGAGAATTCTTGGACCACCGTTGTCAAAGTGGATATGCATGCTATTTCTTCAAAAAACTTTTTTTTAAAGTGCTTGTCTGCGAATACTTCTGAGCGGTTCATGGGTGGCATTACCATAGCTTTTCCTTTGGTTCTCTAGCCAGTTATCTGTAAAGAATTTCCCATTTAAATAACTTTGTTTTTATTTCTGGTTTATTTATATTTGAACGTTTATCTTTTAATAAATGTTTGCCGACGAAGCTTACAGATGTTTCGCTTTTACTTTTAATGTATTTTATTTAGTAATAGTACTGGATGATGACTTTAGATATATTTTAACTATATAAACGATTAGTCGTGCGAAGTTTTACTTAATTTTTTACATTGTATTCACTATAATAATGTTTAAAAATATTGCCGAAATATATAGCAATTTTATAAGATCTTCTTTGAAGTTTACCAGATATTCACACTAAAAATATCATATCATATTAATCAAATCTAAGACTACCAGAATTGTTTCAGTAAAGTTTGATAATTCCACACCATCTGAAATTATCAACACTTTACTGCACATTTGGTTTCAACGGCCGATGAACACGTTCGATTGGTGTGCGTAATTTAATTTTTATGCACTGATACTCCAAGTTTCTTTCCGTTCCGTGTTCAGAACAGTCTCAAGGGCGTATTGATTGCCATATACCGTTATGTTAAATTTATGCGCGTACGTTAAACTTATTACTCAGTTTATTAAAAGGAACGATTGGAAATTGCTATTGCGCGGGATATATAAATAAGTTGTTGATTTAATATGATATTTTAATGAATAATCCAAGTAGATTGCAATGTAAGCTTGTTCGTATCTAAACTTTAAGCGATTGTACAAATATGAGCGATTTAATTCACCTCCAAAGTCACTTCCACGCTCTCACCTTGCGACTCTGATTATGCTAAGTACTTGACATAAAGAAAAAAGTCAATCTCGTGTTATATCTTAAATTACATCTGATTCTCTGTGATAATATCTTCCTCCTCGAGATGTTGCATAACGCAGAGTTCAACTGCATTTATGTATGCAGTGGGAGTCTTTACTGCATATGCAATGAGTTCATTTAACATAGGGGAACTGTTCATCGGGGTGCCTTTCACCTTAGTTATGCATGCACTGCAACTCTCAAGAAATACTTTCTATGCGGCAGTATTATCACTTCGCTTTTTCCCCTCAAGATTTCCATTCCTTCGCTGTCACCTAGATCTTTAGCAACCTTCATTCTTCCAATGGTAAAATTCACAGCGCAGTTTCCATTGTGCAACTTTCATTTTGTGGTAGTCCTCTATAAGTGAGATATATATATATATATATATATATATATATATATATATATATATATATATATATATATATATATATATATATATATATATATATTTTTTTTTTTTTTTTTTTTTTTTCCTGAGTTAAATCACATAGTGATCTGAAGATTTATGTACCCTTTCGTGCGATTTTCACAAAAATTAGAAACTGATCTACAGCAGGAAAAAAAAAAAAAAAACGTAGACCCTCTATAATAACATTATTACATATTTTATTGCGCTTTCAAATTTATTATAACATTATTTTTATGATATTCTATTTTTTCTTTGTCAGCTGTGTATGCTATGTATATACAGAATGAAGCCAAAATTTCGTAACAACTCAACTCATGTTGGTCCTGTACTGCTTCTTTAATGTATACTTAAGGCCATGGGAATTCGTTTAGTTTTTTGTTCATTATATGATTTTATGCCGCATACATGAATAATAATTCTGTTTTAGTTATTGTGTAAGTTGTTCTGTTTTTTTTTTTTTTTGTTCCTACTGTATATATTATAATCGATAATAAAATTCTTTATATTATTATGTGCCATAAAATCTTAAAACAACCAACCAATCTTTATTTTTAAAACCGTGAAATCCGACCATAACACAACTAATTATAGCTCGAACTTCCATACGTTTTTGATTCTATTATCTCTGACAAGTATCAACCTCTTCTCTAGCTCTTCAGGGAGCAGATCGGTAATCCCATCCACCACTACTGGAGCAGATCAATACCCTTGAATATCCATTTATGGAAACCTAAGTTATTCTCTACCAGGTAACCTTATGACAAATATGCATAATATATTGTAGTTAGTCTGGTGCAATGCCTTTATTAGTTGAATATTTCATACCAAATGGCGACTAGCAGAAGTTAAGTCGCTATGCAAAGTAAGGTATCTATTAGATTGTAGAAGGGAATATGTAATGAAAAAGTACATTGAATGTGGAAGAGTGAAGATAGTGTTTGACCCTGTTCTTTTGATCTGAATATGGTAAATCGCGATATTGGAATCGCTCATTCGATGAAACTCTGTCACTTAACTAATTGCCAAATATTTTGTGCAGGTTCGATGTCAGTCGTATTTAAAAATACGACCTTTCCATTAAAAATTTCAAAAGGTATACTAGCAAGATACCATAGTATACAAGAATTTCTCTATTAATTCAAATCAAGGTTCGGCTGGTATCAACGGAGAAAAGTATTTATCAGTTGTTTGGTAGAAATCTGCATCAGTGCTGATCAGTTCGATCGTATCTGTTCCTGGATTACACTGATTCAATTTTGATATTTTGTTATAATTATTGCTATTATTAATAATTATCCGTGTTATTAATAATTATCAGTGCTATTATTTTGTTATCTTCTTACTATATGTTATTATATTTATCCATGTGAAACCCCTGGCACCATGCCGTGATGGGTACATTGTATCGTACATTTACGTTCAATAAAGATTAATTATCATATCGCATTTAGATTACGGTATAGTTAAGGGCTAAAGCCTCAGGTTACATGAATAGTTTAACTAATGTACAAGTTACTGTATTTGCATCAATTCAATTGTTTCAAGTGCTAATAATCGGTTGTGTTTTTAAATATAAGTTAATGAGTAGAGTTTTACACATGTATTAGGGCAACGGCCAAGTGTTTTTATGTCTCCCGAGGTCAAAATCTTCATGTTCTGTACCTTCTAACGCTTCCAACAATCCTGTTAGTTAAATCGAAGCAGGCACCTTTCTGCTGCGGAAGCTCGCCATTCCTACAGCTTGAAAAATTTGCTTACTCATTGCCGGCTTTACCGTCTGTGACCACTGTCACGGTCAGGAAGGGGTGATAATCTCCCCGTAGGGTGAAGTGTCTTTCAACATACGTCATACAGTAAGTACTGTTTTCTAAACTTTTATTCTTCCCACCAAGTTAAGCCATGCTATAACCGTGGCGACATGGCGCAGAAGCAATCTGAAACGTGCAGAAAATCCTCACAAGCCACAAATTGCTGGATCAAGTGCAGTGGCCCCTGTAGGCTTGTGTTTTGTGAGACCTGTTGTCTTTTAAAAAAACTTAGCTCGCGCCTCATCCCAGAGGCGATCATTATGGCAATGTTGCTACATGCCATGGGCACAAATTGAATGCCACAGAATCAAAGGCAAGGGATAGCGTCTCCCCTTCCCCACCTCCGTCGCCAGCGAGCTACTCCGGCGAAGTTGACTGCAGGTCACCTAATGCAACCATGTCCGACTCACAGTTCTCCTATGCCGAGACGCTCAGGCACAAACTGATCAGGTCCTAGAGCAGCATGAGGACCTCATGTGTCAGAATTGTAGTAAAATGGGCGAAAAATTTTATCTTATTTGAAAATATTCTGAGAAAGCTCTGCACAGAGAATGCAACCCTAAGAGAGTCAATACATAGGCTAGAATACCTACAACATTCTACGCACCATTCTGTCCTTGCTGCTGGAATCCATCAGTAAACCCATCCAGGATGCAGACTCCTTACCAATGCAAATTGTTCAATACTCGAAACAGGTTTCTGACTCCCGCATCATGCGGCCCCCAACAGAGCCGTTATGTACAAACCCTGCCCAGGAATTTGCAAAAACATGGGGGAAGAAATCAGCAATACGCAGAAGTAATGTGCCTCCCAAGCAAGGCAAGGCCAGTCTTAGTAGAGAAACCTTTATAAGCCGAGCAGATCCGAATTGTGAAGCTGTTATTGGCTCTAACCTTAACCCATTAGGTATTGAAATCGTGCAACGGAGAGGAAGGAGGTCTAAACCATTCAGCATATTCATAAGTTGACTATCCCCAGAAACAACGGTGGAACAAATTGAAACCCTTCTGAAGCAGCTAGACATGCCTTGGTACCCCCATAAGTCTTCCCACAAGGCATCCAGGCTGTGCCTCTTTCTCGATCAAGATCAAAGATCCTAAGATAGAAAGGTGTCTAAACATATCTGGGCTGCAGGCCTCCTGGTGATGCCATCTTTTGGCGACCATAATGTGCGACCAGGGGTACATGATATCTCAACACCAGAGGTAGGCAGAGTGCATCTCTCTGCATAGCTAGTCTGCAAACCAGACTGTACCTTTCAACCTAATGAAAGAAGAGCAGCCACCGTGCTGACTAAATCCTGCAATCATCTTGTTAAGTCTGATAACCAGATACAAGTGCACATTACTAGTAGGGTGGGTCCTAGTGCCACACCCTCCTCAAGAGGAATCCACCTCCAATCAGCCACCTTTCCTCAGGGAAAGGAACCCTAGAAACTTAATCCAGATCAAGCCTGTCAACGATAAACATGTGAAAAGCTTCATGCAGAACATCAGGAGTCTAAAGAACAAGCTCCATGCCCTGATTGACATATTTTTAAGTGCGGATTACGACTTTGTTATCTTTATTTAAACCTGGCTTCGTGATGACATGGACATATCGCCTTTAACCACCAACATCGGTTATCAGTCTGTTTTAGCGAACAGGAAAGATAGGAAAGGAGACAGTCTTAATCTGCCAAAGGCAACAAGCCCCCCTGATCAAGGCTTGTGTATACCCTGGTAACGATTTTGAGGCTGCACTGGGCTGCTATCTATTCGATGGACTACAGTTGCTAGTATGTGCAGTTTACTTACCCCCCCACCCGTTGCAGACCAATGCATTACTAATTTTCCTGCTTGGCTCCTGACCTCTATCAAGTGCAACCAGAAAGTAATAATTCTTGGAGACTTCAACCTGCCCCTGCCTGCTCCATCAAAGCTCCTCGATCAGTTAATTTCTGATCTGTCGAGTCTCAACATTCATTGCATCTGTATCTCCCCCCCCCCTTTCGAGGAGAAGACACATTACAGAGAACTTTTCTAGCCATGGGAGTGTTGAATCTGCAATCAGTTGTAATTCGGCATTTCCTTCCGACCACAGGCCAATTTAAGCTTCTCTCATCCTGTTGAAAGAATGCTATAACCAACCAAAGCAATCGACCTCGTTTTAAAAGATGAGGAAAACTGTATATGATCCAAAATACCTAAAAATTGAAACAGCAATGGATCTCTTTAGGCTATACTCCTGGCGAACTCTCTGAAATAGATACGGAGGAAGCAGCGTTTTGGCTTCAGAAATGGTTCTTTCATTGCTAGAGTGGCCATGTCAAGGGTTTGCGTGATCTGCCCACACTCGAAGCCGTTGTGGTCCAGTACCCTTATGCACCAGCTTAAAGAAAAACAATGGATACATGCCCAATTCAAGAGATCACCCACAGAAAGATCATACTCAGCGTACTCAATAGCCAGATATAGTTTCCAGAAATCCAAGAAGCAGGCTGTAAACTCTTTCATGGAGAAGAGGTAATCTCACTAACGTGACGATTGGCGGCGAAGAGGAGCTAATCAAAGCCATCAACGCCCTATCCAATAAAAGATCAATGCGAAGTGACTCTATTCCCACCTTTTGCCTTAAAGTTGCCTCCTACTTCATCAGCGACGAGCTGAAAAAGTTGTTTAATAGAATTTTACAACAGGGAGTCGTCCCAAACGCTTGGCTAAATTATAAGAGTCATCCCAATTCCAAAGGTACAGAATCCGACCTCTACTGCTGACTATAGGCCTATTTCAATCTCCTCTCCTTTTCTCAAATGCCTGGAGAAGTGCTTGTTTAAAGTGGTTGCCAATGAGATCCTTTCCTAGAGACCTCAGCATACACATTACGCGCTCTCACAAAGATCTCCGATAACATGCATACAGGCTCTGAATTTGAAAACCCTTCAAGCCTGGGAACAAGGCTATGTTATGCATTCTGTTTTTCTTAATCTGAAAGCGGCCTTTGACTCAGTGCAAGTTAAGCCACTTATGTGCCTCCTGGAGAACTACTACGGTTTCACGGGTAATGTCTCGAAGCTCCTTAGTAATTTGCTGACCAAGAGGTGCCTTACCTTCCAGCAAGGGAATAACTGCATCAAAAAAAGGTGGAAGTCGGTATACCCCAAGGTAGATCGTTGTAGGCACTGCTTTTTTCAGCAATATTTATTCCATTAATGAATGAAATATCTGCGTTTATGGCCTACGCCGACGACATTGTATGTTACCTCTCAAGCCCGGCTAGCACCTCACCGGACTAGGCAGAGGAATTATCGAATTCTATCATCCTGAACAAATATATGTCCTCTTTCTGTGAATACGCTACTTCTTTCGGGCTTAAAATAAAACCTGAAAAGTCCAAATATACCATCTTCTCACCTAGAACACAAGCAGACCTCAATCCAGCAGCCTCTCTGCATCCCTCCATTAAGGGCCATGTTCTCGTAGCCACTCATTCAGTAAAACTCCTAGGAGTGGTAATGGACGAAAACCTAACGTATAAGGAAAAAATCCAGCAACTGCGTTCAAGAGCATTATGGGCTTTCTGGGGTGTGAAACTTGATCTCTCTAGAGCGCACAACAAGGAAACCGTCAGAAAATTTCCCCTCTACTACTTTAGCTCTATCATCAGTTATGGTATTGAAGTTTGGTCAACTGCTCCTCTGTCCAGTCTGAAGACGCTCTGGGGTCGGGAATTCTGGGTCCTAAAGTGG
Source organism: Mastigoproctus giganteus (assembly GCF_048544385.1). Classification (NCBI taxonomy): domain Eukaryota; kingdom Metazoa; phylum Arthropoda; class Arachnida; order Uropygi; family Thelyphonidae; genus Mastigoproctus; species Mastigoproctus giganteus. Next base: position 89,557,460 of record NC_143580.1, on the reverse strand, counting down.
GCCAACAATTGGGCTTACCTACCCTATATAACATCAAAATCACAGCTCTGCATAAATTTGAAATACACCCCGCACAGCACCTGGCATATGCGAGGAAGTTCTCAATGGCGCTTAATCTGTGTTCCGCTGCTCTCGACTTCGTTAATATCTGGGAAATCGTAGGCTGGGAAATCCCTGGTAGAGCCTTCAGAAACCGTCCAGTGCTCTGTTCTAACCTGCGGAAGCTCTCGATCTTCAAGCGACACTTCCCGAACAGCATCATCGGCGCGCTGAACTCCGCAAACGTTGATTTGGATGTGTGGTTCAGAGATTCCGCCTACAGAGAAGAAAAGCACAAATCCATAGTGAAGTGCAGTCAGCATTCCTGCAATCTGCAGCGGAACTAGTCAACTCCCAGTAAAAGTTTCCGGACTGTCTCAGTTTGCAGCTATAAAATCTATGTGCTATAATTCAATATAAGCTCTGTATAATCAATCTATTATAATAACTATAAAATCCATTGATTGCAATGTTAGCTGTGTATATTGCACTGTCTGTGTGTATTCTATGTAATTGCTGTGTACCCACGTAGTTTTTTAATGTACTGAATGTAATGTGTACAGTCAATTGTAAGATTCCTCTGGTTGCCTGTAGCTGGAAACGTGTCCTTCATTTCTATGAATAAAGAATTTTTTTTATTATTATTGTTCTGTACATAGCCAATTACATAAGTAGTTATAAATTGGCATCATTAAGTATATATCTCATATTGTGAATACCTTCACAACGAGTTTCCATGGTATTGCACTACCTCGAAGAAGACTATCGTTACTTATTCTCAGCAGATATCATCACCCATGCGGTACAGTTTCGGAGCTCCGAAATGGTATCTGTGTCGCCTTATTACGCGTTCTTACTTCACCAACGTTTTTCCTTCTACTTGGAAACTTTAATATCCAGTCAGTTTCTAAAAAGGGAAAGAAGTCCGTTCTATCCAATTATCGTCCTATTGCACCTACCCCTACTTTTTCTAATGTAATGGAGAAATCCACTAATAGCCAACTCCTAAACTACCATGAAACCTTCCACCTGATCAATGACCGCCGAAATGGATTCTGTCAGTATCCATCCACTGGTGTTATATTGGCTTATGTTACCCGTCTATGGACAAAATTAATGAAAAAGTTTGCCGAAACTCAAGACGTTGTTCTTGCCATTTCAAAGCTTATTTATCGTGTTGCGCATAAAGGTCTTCTGAATAATCTTCCATCTTATGGATTTTACTTTTTTTTTTTTTTTTTTTTGTAATTGGGTATCCGATTTTCTCTCCGACCGCTCATTGTGGGTGATAGTCGACTGCTCTCTGCCTTCTAACTTCTCCATTAATGCTGTTTTCCTCAAGGTTTCTCCAAGTCTTTTCCTCATATATATATTGAATTAAACCTGACGGAAAATAAGACCGCACACGTATGGTCTTTACTAACAAAAAATATATAATAATAATAAAAATAATAGATCCGTATTGATGACTGGCAGGTTAGGATAAAATAATAAAATCACAAGCGGACTTAGGGATGAAATGAGATGGGCCACGTTTATTTTAATAATTCGAGTGCATAAGAGACACTGTGAACCACAAAATAGGAACTCATTGGCATCACAAACCTCAATCTAATGAAGAAATACTTCAAAAATTGCGCCCAATCTATTCTGTTACATGCGTCACAAATTTGGTCATCGGCCTCTCAAAGTAGCATTAGAGTTTCTCGGCCTCGAACAATAGCTCTTGAGATGGCTTAATCGATTCGCAGCTAGTCCTTTCAACGTCTCAAGGGCTGTTCTGTACACTAATCTGGAAGTCACACCTTGAAGACAAATAATAACGAAAAGTGTCTTGACATTTGCCCAGCTTCTAAGTGGAAGACTGGACGCTCTGAAAGTAGAATACTGGATAAACTCTTAGCCTTTGCCAAGAGTGACGCGAAGATGTGTTACAGGAGAACAATTCAACACTGAAAGTATTCAGTTAGACGGCCTACAGAATATTTTTTTTTTTTATTGTTCTCGGAGAAATACATTGTTATTCAATAAACTTATCATTTGTCCCAGAAATCTCTGCACAAAGGAAGTATATAGGAAATGCAGATACAGAAGTAAAAGGACTAAACTTAGATCATATTCATATCCATAATGAAGATGTCTCCTGAAAATCGTATAGAGGAGAGAAATTCTTGTATAAATTGCTATGTAATATATTTTGTAAATGGGGGACATTTTACAGTTATTTTAATTATAATGTATTTTTTTATATTAAATTATCTTAATTTCTTACAACTTACAGGATAAAACTATTGGTTTGAACCGATGCCTCAGTATTTAAGAGCACCTCTAGCCAAAAGAAGTAATAGGTGTCCCTTAGGAGAATAAACAGTAATAATAAAATCTCAAAAGAAATTATACTTTGTGAAAGTTATTTTGAAGTGTAATTTATTTGTGGTTTATTATGCTGATGGGAAATATTAAGATAACACCATTTTCATCAGTGGTTTTAATTACATATTAAGTTAGGGGGGAAAATGACTCAATTCGTTGCAGATTATAAATGTCCAATAGAAATTTATTTTAATTCATTGAAACGTACAATTTAAAGAACCCTGTACGAGATGAATGTATGAAGCCTTGGTTTTCATTTTAATCGAATCAAATTACTTTGCATATACTTTAATTTTACAATTTTCCTTGCAATTTTCAACGTAATCGTTAAGAAGGGTTATCTAAAATAGACACAACAAGCTGATATCGCATGATGGATGAATATACCACAGTCGATGGTGGCAGCATATGGGAAACAATTATTGGAAGATAAAAGTGATTGTCAAGATAAGAACAAGGCCGTCTGAGAGTAATTTCAGATCAAGACGTTTGTAATTTACTTCGAAGGGCGTCGTTGACATTGAGATGTCATCGCGTCCACTGTGTTTCAAGAAGAATGATTTCGAGGAGATCAGTGATACAAAGGCTTAATGATAATAAAATCCAGTGTTCAGCATTATTCTAATATGTTGACAGCCAACGTTATTCATTGTCGCTTACATGTTACTTTGATCCTTGCATAGTGGGGCAGTGTATTCTTCTCTGGTGCATTTCCATGATGCACCAGAGAATCATGGAATCTATTTCCTATTTCCATATGCAAATAGATTTCAGAAGTCATTTGACCTGGAGACGACGAGCCCTTCAGCATCCAGCGAAACTTGTAAGTGTCAGCGTGAAGACTTGTTGTGGCCTTGCCATCAACCGTCATAATTACTCAGAGGGACATTTAGAAACTAATGATATCCAGATAATGAAGTGAATAACGAAGTTTCCTGATATGAATAAAATCGATCACGTGTGAACTGCGATATAAAGACTAATTGGAAGCCATCAACCACTTCCAGCGAGCATCCATAGGTTAAAATTGGTCCCCCCCCCCCTGAAGCAATGTTTCGTATTCGCTAGACACCTTCATATTTGGCAACAGACGACTATATAAATCTTGTATATCCATCAGATGTGATTCCACTCCATATTAACTTATAAGCATATCTGTTAGTGCATGTTGTTTTTGTTTCGTGATGCAATTATCATAACTGTTATTATTAGTCAACAGCCCTCGTTTATACACTTTGGGATAACGATAAATTGTATTAGATATATGATGCAAAGAAGCATCAGACGTTTGCTGCTCTAGCTAAAATAAAAAATAAAGAACCTGTCTGATTGCCCATACAGTTACATATCCAACAGGTCTTTGAATTTCCGCAAGCTCCCATCGAGGTATGTTATTCAAGCAGTTAACAATTCACTAACTAAAAGAAGCATTCCTACAATCTAGTCTGAATTTATTTTTCCAAAAGTTAAATTTTTAGCTCCTAGTTCTGTGGAGTTCGTTCATTCATTTGCTCATTCGTCTTCATTCACATTACTACCCCTTCTTAGAGCCTTATAGTCTTCGATTAGTGTATAAGGCTCTGAGGACGATGGGTATATTAGAATAAATATACATCATCGTTTAGATACTTTACAGAATTAAGAATTTGTAGTATTTTTCACATTTTTTTTTCCCCTTCAGTGTATTTCACTGGATGTGGAATTATTTATGGATTTCTGGGGCTATCGAACGCCGTACTGCTGCAGACAAATATCATTTCGCCACCGCCATCCTTCCTGAATAGTGGTTTAGGTAATGCCTCATTTACTCGTACAGTGAATTATGGTCTACATTTCCTGCTTTGCTTACCAATTTGTTACTTATCGGAGAGACTGCTTGCTAACTTGTGCAGTTACTCTTTCTTCATACAGATTTTCCAAGCAGACTTTACATGCAGCCACCATCTGGGATGCTGTCACCATGGTATTCAAACAGACTTCTTTGTTTCGCTTACAAAAGCGTTCTCTGAAAGAGCAGCTACATTTCTATACCCCTTTCATCTTTCCTCCAGAGGATTGCTGTGTTTTACGACGCACGCCTTCATAAAAGCCACTGGGAATACATGATTACATATTTGATTAAAAAAACACTCACCAAGGCATGGCAGCCCGTACACAAAATAATAGCGTATTCAAAAGTTTTTTCAGTAAAAGTAGAAAGAAAATCGCGTGTAATTACATCGTGAAATTTCAGCATTTTAGAAATGAGTTCACAACATTATTATAAGCTAATTCACGTAGAATAAACTGGATGTGTGTGATATGTTTCTGCGAGTTTAACAAGGAAATAAGGAAAAAAAAAGTAAATCGCATGATCTTATGCTATTTCAACGATGTTCTTTATTAAATAGACAATCAGCTGATGGTCTTTAATCACAATCCCTTGTAAATGCTATATTTTGTAATGTTTGCAAGGGATGAATCACCATGAACGACCGTAAAAGAAAATGCAGTTCACGCATATAATGCAACCCTCATCTCATTTTATTAAATAAATTTTGCAGTTTTCTTCTTGAATTATTGAAATCAGAGATTTTCCTAAATCGGTTGTTTATTATGTGTCTAGTTTTATCTCTCTCGCTCTCGCGCGAGATGGAATTTACTCCTGTCTCTCATTTGTTTTGAAATGCTGCAAAAAAGAACAAGTTTATTCCATGCGAATTTTAACCAGAATGGAGTAAACAAATGAAGAGTATCTTACTTATCACACATGGGGAAAGATGTTCGTTGTCTACAGTGCTCGGGCTTCTTAGGGTTTTATGCTTTGTTACTCAATTTGAAAGGATAAACTGTTCCACCAAAAACTCCAAGGGGTTCATTACTGTTGAAGAATTTGATAAAGGTGGCAAAGTAGCTTTTCACCTGTCGCCTTTTGTGTAAAAGGCGACAGGTGAAATTTTAAATCGGCTTAATCGCGTTCTTATTCACTTGTCAGTTAAGATATGAGCATTATCTTCACGAAAAATAGAACAGTAGGCTCCTTTTGAATTTTAAAATATATAGTAGAGTACTGGAAAGTTAAGAATACTTTATCTGACACAATCTGGAAATATTGTAAGAAATTTGATACTGTAGGGAGGAGATTACAGACTTATGAAGCAGAATGCTGTTGGCTAGTACTGTGATTCTTATATCAATAAGGTCATAAAGAAAGCATCACATCAAATGCAACCTGTAAACATTAGAACTTAACATCGTATTATATATTTTTTTTCAATTCATTTGTTGTTATTTAAGGTTTGTCAAAGATTTAAAGAAAAAGAAATCCCTCAAATAGTAATTTACCATCAGTTGTGAAATAATTCGGCACAGGTTTTTTGTTTTTAATTGTATACTGCGTTATTGCAAGGGATCGTGAAGGAATTCTCAATACCAAACACATTCATTGCAAGTCGTTATTGAGCTTGGGACTCTATTTTTCCACCTTGAAGGGAAGTGATTCTCAGACGCTGGATCGTGGCACACTCTTAAAGAATACCTCAGGGATCTCAGTGCCCCGTAATAAATTAAAAAGAAGCAAAAATATGGTCTTAAAGACCCGATCTAAGCTTTTTATAGCCAATAAAGGAATAGGGGGAGAGTCGAGAAAGAATGGCTAAAAATAGAATCCTAAGAAATACTGAATGTAGGGAAATTGTCCCCTCGATAGCATTGAATAATGATCTGGCAGAGTTTTTCTGTGGAATACCACAACACACTCTTTAAGAAACTCGTACAATTAATAACACTGAAGATAAACTGAAATGTTCTGATTAAGCCCTAAGAAAACAGAAGTATCACATATATATTAAAACGTAATTGTGAGGGCGCGTCTCATGTATAAAAATGTTAATGTTCCAGTAGGAGATATTCTTATTTTTAAATTTTTTAGTTTGCAGCTACACAGTCCAATATGCTATGCCCTGTGATTCTGATAGTTATAATTATCTTCTTTTCACAAATCAAGTTCTTTCTTTCGATAATAATTTTCACATTTCTCATCCATGATTCGATAGTCTTCCCACCTGTTTTCCCTCTCGATTAGTGCAACTTATTAAGCCTTTTTTTAATATTAGGGTAATATCAGGGTTTGTATAGAGGGTCAGGTTGCATCATCCGAACAAATCGGTCTTGGAACACATTAAATTTCCATACATGATATGCACTAATGCCTCATCTGAACTGACCCGAATCGCGCTAGGTACTCTTAATTGGCAAAATGGTTTTATCACTTCATCTAATATACAATATGTCCAAATTCCATCATTTCTTTCTATTCACATCTGCGGCCAACAGTTTACTTGCTGTCCCTGTTTCATGTCCATATTTCAGATTATGCACAGAAATCGTGTATATTTCAACCCGCATTTTTCTAACAAGGTACTTGAATAAATAGGCTAATTTGGATGAATTGGCTAACCAGGTAGGGCAGGTAATAATTAAATTGGGCTAAAACGCCTTGCCCTAATTCTAAATTCTGTTATTGTGAACTTCTTCAGATCCATTTGCGTGTATTACAAATGTTGACATGCAATATTTCTTCAAAATGTGTTAGAAATTTTAAAAATTTGTACTCTAGAACACGATGCCCACCCTCATCCCGTTTATTAGTGATGGGACAGAAACTCTTGTTTAACGTTAAAACTGTTTATTCCGAATTGTCTGAGTTTGTTATTAAAAGCAAACATTTTCGAGCTAAAATGGAAAGAAATGTATTATCACATAAATATGAATAGTCATCATTTTAATTAACTGTATGAGCTAAGGGAAATGTTTAATTTGGCGGAGGATTCCAAGTTTTCATTACATTAGCGTCAGTATATTCTATTCATGAAGTTTACAAACAGAAAGATAATTTGGCATATGACATACAAAAAACTGTCACAACTTGGACATGTCTAGGCTAACATGAGAAGGCCCCGAATCAATTTACAGTATAGTTATATTGAAATATTCTCTTCATTCTAAGCAACTGATTTGCCGCAATTTGAACTGAACTTGGATAATCTCGTTGGTCGGTTATTTATAGTTACTTGAACCCACTTCCTCCAAATGATTTCTCCTGCGTCGTCTGGTTGAATTATCGAAAACTACTTTTTAGGTAGTGGAATACATATGAGACCTAATTATTTATAATCGATGCCTCTAACCTCTAAATAAGAGTGGAAACTCAAGGAAATCCTTGTAAACATTAACTTACCCCTCACGCTGTCCTTCTTGTCTTTGTATTTCTTGCATCTTTATTCCATAGATGTCTAAGGATCTCTTTCCCCTAGGACACGTCTGAAAAAATGGAGGGATTTATTTGCCATCATTTATATAACGGAACATCGACAAATTTCATAGCAGCACACAGATTTTGATAACATTAAAAAAAAAAATGCAGGATTTGCAAATATTCTAGGAATTCCCTTATTTCTCTTCTTAAGGGGTCTATCTGATCACCTTTGAAAAGCATTAAGTGAAAACGAAAATACAATTTTTTGAAAATTTGCTGTTTGAATCTTGAATAGATGTATTTCTTTTTCTGATGGAAATATGACATCATGGGTCAAAATCTGATCATTGAAGATAACTGTAGTACCTTGAATCCTATTAATGGACTGTTTTCAACGAAAGCCATCCCAGCCATTTTCATTTCTCCCATAGTGAATTTGGAAAGCGCAGTTTAGAATGCTGGAGGTAATTTTTAATTCCAAGTGATTAGCTGTCTCAATTCTCTATGCGTTGCTCTTTAAACTGAAACGACCATAGTGAGTATTATAAAAGCAAATATTTGTCGATTATTTAAAAGCATTTAAACTTTTAAATATTCAACAAACATGCGTTTTTGTTGAAATGTTCTAAAAATGAAGTTAACGTGGAAGTAAAATTACCGAATATAGAAAGATGTTCGTTATTAAAGTTCAGCATTTCAAGGAATATCAAACGATATGTTAAACATAAACACACAGACACTGCCACAACTCTTGCTGGATCTTCAGAAAAATTAACCTAAAAGTTCGCAAACATTTACTGATTTTCCCCACACTCAAGAAGGTAAACGTACAGATGGCTAGCTGCTTTTTCCCATCCTTAGGAATCACAGTTGAATATTAGTGATAGGTATATGTATCCAAAAGCTTCTGAGACACAAGGAAACATATGGATGCTACTCATATTTAAATTACGGTTTTCGAGAGACAATCATTTCTGTTAATTTTATTTCCATGTTTACTTTTGGGCAATTTAAGTTTAGATAATTTCTCTCCTTCACTTCATGAATACCATTGATTATCTGCCCCTAATTTTCGCTTTAACAAATGTTTCTTTACTACACTATCCTGCACTCTTTTTGAACCGCCCGTTAATACCTTCTTACGGTCTGCAAACCTAACATAATAAATAACTTAAATGCAGAATAGATTTGTAATGATTACTACCTTCCCCCTTTATTTTCTGCTACTGAGTTTTTCAGTTCATTTTTCCTTCGCCTTGGTTTTTCCAATAAATACCAAATGTTTAAAAGATAAAACTTTTATAGTATCTAGAGTTATTTCCTTGACCAACAACAATGAACTTTTGTCCATGTAAAGTTCAAATGACACCATGGAAATACCATTTGATTTCCAAGCCATCGAAATCTCCATTGAGAAAATTCTTCCATCTAAACTTCACAATAGTTATTTATTTCGATATACCTGATATATATCTGCTACCACAGGAGAATATTTCTTCTCATGGTGTCTCTAAGATGTTTATATATATGAATCAGTAATTTAGTCAATACAAAGACATGCATTAACTGAGTTTGCAATTAGCCATCCATTAAAATTCTAATAAATCTATTCCTCCCACCACTCTAGTATCATTCTCTTCAAAGTTGAGTAACCAGATTGTCAATTTTTGCGTTATCAGCGCATATGTTGAACCAGACTCAATATCTTAACTATCGGTTATGTTCTTCAGCTACGATAGTTTGTTCATAAAATATCCCATCCATTTTTGTTTATCATTTCAGTATTCCTGCACACATTGTTCAAATTCTGTATGGAAAACGTGTTTTCCGATATATTGAATTTTGCCATACTGAAAAATTCATCAAATTTATTTACTGTGTAGCTGGTTACGAAAAAAGGTATGGATTCGATTTATATCGGGTCTGGAGGAACTCTTAGGGATTCTTTTTATTTATATATATATATATATATATATATATATATATATATATATATATATATATATTTAATTGCTGAATATAATTGCAGAATAATGATTATACATTGACGCTTCGTAGCATTGACTCTTATTCTAAGCAAAACCAAATATTCTTAGTATTAGTGTATAAACAAACAAGCGTCTTCGACTTTATCTCTAATTCAGTCTACATATTCCTTACGGAAAAGCCTTTCTTCCCACAAAATGCCGATTGGAATTGCGGTTATCTGTAATCCACTCTGGACAATAGTTAATTAGTAATCTCATTACAGTTATTCCTCGAGGATATCACAAGCCCATTACTGTTTTCCCAAGTCCCTTACCACATCGGTTTCACTGTAATACCTTCCCGTGAATTCAATATGATTCATACTCACCTAGCTGATCCGCAATGATAAATGTCGTTGCAGTTATAAATTATACAACCGCCAACTATATTAATATTCCAATCTCAGTTCAATTTTATTTGTTCGATATCTAGACTTTTATTTTTCGTCTATTGCTCAAGCGTTGGATTTCAGTGTGAGTTAAGCAGTTGGAAAATGGCAATTGGTGGGCGAAGTCATGTCAGAAATGCGACAAAGTAAATAAAATTGTCGAAATCGTCTGGTTGTTGAGTCTGCAACCACTTCAGTAAAGTGCGTGTTCGTTTAAATGTTCAAGTGTTGATGTTAATAGGACATTTTAAGCAAATGTCAGTAAATTTCAGTCGGATAATAAAATTTTCGGAAAATTTAGTAGGCAGTAGTTTGGGCTGGCAGCTTAATTCTATGGGTTATCGATATTTAGTCGTTATACGTTCATTTGTCTGATATTTATTCTATTTTTGGTTTTTCATTCATGCAGAATTTGTGTAATCTTAGTACTGCATGTGAAAACTGTCAACACGTGTTCGCTGTTGCCGTTCTTTTTATCTCTTCTTCGAGTAGCCTTGTCGCATATTAAAATGAGAGCTACTGAGTTTTTATCCCTCCTGTCCAATATTATTTCATATTCGTTTACCACTCCCAACAGACAGGTTTTTCAGATTAGCATAGTTGGGATCCATCATCCACAGCATAGGATCCAGGGTAATAACACCACAGAAATCTTGTTGTTACCGGTGCGCTGCAATCCGTGTAAATTAGCAAATGGCGATCTTGTTGGTTAACGGGCTCATTTCTAACATACCAGTATGGTTCCTGCTTCCTCGACAAGACAAAAGATCCATCCTGGGGTGGCTCTCCTAGGGTCAATCAGCTAATATACTCACCTGATAGGTCAGCTATGGTAATGCTATGTCCTTACTCTAATGGTTCGAGGGACACCATTCAAGCTGGTTAAATGCTTGGTTAAATAAATGACCATAATACTCGTTACGTCGAGTTGGTAAGGACTTATAGTAAGATGCATATAAAAACAGAATATTTAAATATAAATTTTAAAAAATGATATAATAAACGGATACCGTATAATAGAGGAGGATACCTCCTGGAAGAAGAAGATATAGGAGGACATGGATGGATGGATAATGGTAGTGCATGACAGCCCGAGATTTAACTGACTAAGACATCTTGAACCACATTCTATGGCGGAAAATTCCTACCAAAAAATAACTTGTAGGCTGAGGAAACCCATTGTAAATGGAAACACTCCTCTTGAAAAAGAAGACGTATAATACATATAGAAGTTGGGGTGTTCAACTTTCGAGCTCGTTGATCCCTTGCAGGCTATCGATTGGTACTTTCGATAAATTCTTCTGCGAACTAAGTAAGTTATCGATCATAAAACTGTGACAGTGACTTTAATTCATACATTCAGACTTTAATCTATACAAAGTGACCCCGAACAAAAGTAGCATCACGGTCATCTGTGGAACCTAGGTATCATTCTGTGATACCTAGGTTCTCTGACCTTGATAATGCATTCCTGATTTTTTGATGCTGATTATGCATTCCAATACTGAGAAAACCATTAGTAAGAGATCTCTATCTATTCTATGCAGAAGGGTTTAGAGGAACTGGCAGGTTCCGAAGTCAGTCAAAAGACTTTTGTGGAACTTTCTTAATTGAAACGAAAGACTCAGAGTAACGTCCCCAAGAAACTTCTATTGGAGTAATATATAACATTGTAAAGCCACACAAAATCATTAATCACAAGGTGCCATCTCAAAGTGGGATCTCCTTCGCGTGTCACAGAATAGTCATTCTGAACGAAAATCCCAGGTAATAACAGCCAAAAGAATATTCATGCTCAAGGATGGAAATCTAGTTGAACTGGGATCCTCATCCTGACCTACTTTTAATTCTCCGTTATCACCTACGTTTATCACGTACCAAAACCAGTCCGGTGTTTTAAATGTTGTTATAAATATTCATGTGACTCTGTCGCAGAGTTGTTAACTCTGCTCGAGGTGGTACTAAAGAACGCACTCGAAAACATATGTCCAAACACAAAGCCAAACTGTATCAATTGTCAGAGAGAACTCATAGCATACTGTCCAGCGTACCAGGGGTAGAAGAAGAAAAAGAAATCTAGAGGTACCCAGCGAAGTTTAACGTCTCATATCAAGCGAGAAAGCTGTAAAGCCAATAACGAGAAAGAAACCCAAGTACACTCAGAAGGTTTCAGAGAAATAATCTTTTGGAATGCAGACTGAATCACCATTCCACCTAAAGGGTGTTTTAGCCACATGGTGTCCTACCTATTGAATTCCCATAAGTTGATACAAGAACTCAGCAGTCAAAGCTACTCCCAGTCCAGTATCTCCCATTGCTTCACCTGTAGAAAACTTCACGTGCAATTACTTCACCTGTATGTTAAAAAAAATCCCTCAAAGCTGGTGCCCTCACTATCCCTACCACTACTTGCAATAAATAATAATAATAATTGGCTGCGAAAGTTAAAGAACGGCTTGCGCAGTCAATGCTTAATTTTTATTGATGAAAGTATGGACTCGGGTCAACGTCAATACTCTCCCAAGAACAATACAAATCAGAGAATGTAAAGTTATTAACCTCTCCTAAGTAAAATGAAAGTTCCACCGAACTGAAATAATGGCAAAATTTTATTCAGTGAAATTTTCGCTGCAGAAGTTTGATGGCGTCAAGGCTCTTCTATTTATACATGAGCCAGTTCTCGCCTGTCTGTAGATGGCTTATCTAAAGAAAATGGAAAATCCAACCTTCAAGAGTTTTACGATTCTTCGTAAAAATAGGATGGGGAACAGTTCTGTGCATCAAGGAGTTGCCATCATGGACAATCATACCCCACTCAGCAAACGTTTATTTCTACCTTGAAAGCGATTACAATTCGTATCTTTGCTAGGATTCTTCTGTCCGTTGCATTTATATGCCACCTGCGACCGCCATCTCCAGGACTGCTTAAATGAATTTACAAATTTGTATTTCCGAACTGCTACTACCTAATCTCATCTTGGGTGATTTTAATGCTCCCAATACTTGTGGGGGCAATGTAAGTATTAACGCTTGTGGCCGGATAATAGAGCGTATGCTGGACTGTAGTGACTTCTCTTTTAAACGTAGGGTCAATATATACTGTCATCAACAAACACGTGCTTTTACTGCCATTGATTTGTCTATTCTCTTTCATTATTTACATGGGGAATAGTAGAAACCTTTATTGCGAAGGATCAATTCCCGGTTTTTTCCACCTTGGACAGGGCGAAGCATTTTTATCCCATTGGGTGGACACTAAGGAAGAAGAACAAGAAAGTTGACTGGAATATCTAAAATCAGCAGGCAAATTTGATCCAATCACAGTGAAACAGGTTTCATTAATGACGCAGCATCACACGTCGCAAAAAGTATAATCCAAGCAGCTTGTTTGTTTGTTTGTTTGTTATTTGGTATTTAGGAGCATTAGCAACTAAGGCCATATTGCTCCGGGATATGCGGTGGTCATTCCCTGACCTTTCCGCATCTTCCGTATTTGGTGGTGACGGGCTCGAACCCCGGTCTAATCAAGAAGCGTGTGCTACGCACTGCTGCTCCTTCCCACCTGGCTACGGAGGCGCCAATCCAAGCAGCAACGCATATAATGCCAGAAACATCTGCATGATTTCCCTCTTTCTAAAATCAGTGGTAGATCTTTGATTGCATGGCAGCTAGGGGCCGAAAACAGAGCATGTAATCGTTTCCGACCCTGTTCCATTACTGAAAATCTAAACCTGCTCATGATACTCCTCATTTTATAAATCAGAGGAACTTTTAAATTAGTTTTGCATTATTTCTAACATAGTCGATTTTATTTCAGACAACTTTTCCTGAAGTTATCTGAGATAAAATCAGAAAAATAATGGCAAAATACCCAATGCCCTTTTTGTATCCATCAGCCAACCTCTAGTATAATCGAGGTCAACTGCTGATCCATTTGAAATTGATGATGCGCCTGAGAGAAAGTTTTGCATATATTTCAGGAAGAATATCTCACTCTTGTTTTTCTGCCCACCAAAAAAAGGACTGGCGCCTCCGTAGCCCTGGTGGGAAGGAGCAGCAGTGTGTAGCACACGCTTCTTGATTAGACCGGGGTTCGAGCCCGTCACCACCAAATACGGAGGATGCGGAAAGGTCAGGGAATGACCACCGCATATCCCCGGAGCAATATGGCCTCAGTTGCTAATGCTCCTAAAAACCAAATAACAAACAAACAAACCAAATAAAGGAGGGAAAAGCAAGGGATCATTTTTGTTTCGAAGATGCTTCATCTTTGAAGCATCAAAGATCATTTTTGGTTGAGGCAAATAATAAGCTACTTAGTTGAAAAGAGCTATACATGCTGTTTTGCTTTCTAAGGTAAGGGAAGTTGCACCGAACAACTTTCAATATGAAATATTAAAGCACATTTCCACAGCAGCTACGCAATACTTACTGGTAGCATTCAATCCAATACTTATTGAAGGGAGATTTTCGGACTCCTTATATATGGAATGGCCTTTTCAAAATCAAGAAAGGACCAACGGGTTTTAAGAAATTACTGGCCCATAGCGCTGACTTGTGATTTGTGTAAAGCGCTGGAACATGTAGTTAACTTTGGCCTATTAGTATGCTTGGAAGCAGTGAGTTTTTTTTAACAAAACCACGTAGTCAGACTTTAATCTGTGATGCTTTTTTGAAGTATGAACACTTAATATCAGTTTTTTTTTGTTTTTTTTTTTCGATATCAAGTAGGCACACCGTCCTGCTTTGGAGAGTTGGAATTTTAGAATATTTTGGAACTTTCATTTGAGGGAATTCCCCCCTCCTTTATAAGGAACTTTGTGTCTGACAGGTCATTTCAAGTAGGAATCGTATCTCTTCTTTCTCACCCTTTCTATGAAGCCGAAAGTGTTCCCCAAGGATGTTAAGAGTTAAAGATTTTAAGCGTATTGACACCCACAATTAGGAAAAAAAAAAAAAACCTATCACAAGACAACTTCCTTTATTACTGCTCTTTTTGTTGATGACGTCAGCATCTTCTCTAAATATTTCAATACGAGAGTAACTAAAATACAATTCTAGTTGGCTATAAATCTTCTCGGCAGCGGGACCAGGCAATGGTTGGATATTTCTATCAAAAAAAAAAAAAAAAAAAAAAAAAACGACCGTCCGCCTCCACTTCTCTGGTAAGCCAAACCTTCGGTCTCGATCCAGAACTCAAGCTGGATGGGATATGTAGTTAAATTCTTGGGGATATTTGACAAAAATTTTACCTTTCTCGAGAATATTCGGCATTTATGAACTAAACTCTTGAATATAATTAGCGTTCACTGAGATTCATCAAATGGTGAGCCGACCGACCCAATTTAAAGCGCTGACACCGTTCACTGGTTTGGTCTAAATTAGATTATGGTGCTAAGGTGTCTGTTTTTGCCTAGGCCACTGCTCTTCAATGGCTTGATCCATTCATCATTGTATTATTTGCATTGCTATTGGTGCCTTCCCACTTCTCCTATATAAGATTTATGTCAGTGCTAACAAAACATTTCGGTTACTTCGCCTTATGCTTTATCATTACAATATGCATAAAATGAAATATTTGCCGAATTGCCCCACGTCGTCATGTGTTTTTTCGCTACGATGGGAAAAATTAAAACTTGCTAATGTTCGTCCTAGAGTTAACCGACACTTTTTCATCAGGATTCGAGAGTTCGTTCATAACTTTACCATGGCCGTAGACCTAGTTGCATCTACGTATATGAAAATCCGTCTGCCGTGGAGCATCCGTTGCAGCCTCTGACTTTTCTCTGCAGAGAATTGCTATACGCCATCAGCAGTTTGTCAGCAGCTTTATGTCGCACACTGAACTCAAGATTTTGATTTCCTTCCGCCATATACTGAGCCTTAGATGCTAATGTGCCATAAAATCCTTAAACAACCAACCAATCCTCCATATACTGAAGGTTCATAGCCAGTCTTCCGTAGGATTTACAGGGGTTTTGCATGGCGACACCATACTACATCAGATTCCTCTTGAGTTTAGAATCTGCCCTGTAGAGATACGTACGATATAACTTGTCTTAACTCGTATTTGACCCACGCCATATTCTAAGTGTGTATATTAACTTCCTGGGTGCATTACATGCTGTGACAGGGTGGATGTCAGCATCCGTTTAGCTCTGTCTGGTTCACAAAATGCTCTGCTGTCCTTTTACCTTTTTACCTAAAAGGATTTTGCTGATGAGGCATTGAAATCACCGGAGTTTTTCAGTCCTTATCCTGACTGTTTTCTTATCATACATCGGCTATTGTCAGTCATTCTTGCAACAAACAAAGAATTATATCAAATTAAATTTGAAATCATTGCAGGGTGTTTCAAATTTAAGTTGATATAATTCTCTAATCATAAAACATTACGAAGAGGTCGTTCCTGACTAGCTGGACGGGGTATCAGGAATCAGCCATCTTCATGACTTGCTTCCTGGTAGCACCGTGATTAGAAACAGCTAATACAGGCCGCCATAGCCGAGTGGTCATGAGCTCGAGTGCATAAGTACACGTGTCTTGAATGACCCAGGTTCAAGCCCGTGACTGCTTAATACTGTGCTGTTTCTTGTATTCTCTCTACCTTGTGAACTCAGCTGACCGTGTGGTCGTCCCGGAGTATAAACATAAAATTTATTTATTTTTTAATAAGTGTACTCACTTCTGGTCAATTTAGAGTTCTATATCATCGCAGCGTACCACGATGAAGTTGAACTGACATTGAGGTCATTCTACATAAGACAAAAACGCATGTCAATACACACAGATATGTCTTATTTGTTATCGATTTTAGTAGGCTCGATCAATGCACGTCATGAACAGCATTATCAATATTACAATATCCCTACTCCTCCCATTCCCAAATGCCCTCACTAAAATTACGCCGACCGGGCTAGCCGGGTGGGTAAAGCGCCTGCCTGGCAACCCAAAGGTCGCGGGTTCGAATCCCGCCTCGGGCTTGGATCAAAATACTGCAAAAAACCATGGGAGGTGCACTATGGCCACAGAAGCCGATGCGCCAATAACTACCAAAAAAAAAAAAAAAAGACTAAAATTACTATTCATAGATATTTCGTCATTTTCTGTCAAATTATTGACTTTCGTTGAAAGCACTCGTTGTTCAACCAAAAAAAAAAACAAAACGTTCTGCTATCTAGATGAGTAGATATATTTGTAAAGAATGCCCCAAAACATAAAAACGAATAAAAAAAAAAAACAGTGATTTCAAGCACAGTTTTTAACGAATAGCTTAAAATCAGTTTCCCTCCCCCCATCCAACTTCAATACCAAAAGCAGTTTCCATAATTTAAAAAAGAAACCACTTCTCTCTTAAAGGGAATAATATAAGAAACCAATATAACTTAACATAAAAGTTATTTTATTTGTTTAAAGGCAATTTACTTTATCATCACTGGAAATAAAGTTTCGGCAAATACTCAGTAAATATGTTCACCAAGTGATTTGTAAGAAATAATGCGGTTGTTAAAGCGAGCTGCTTAGTTTTAAGTTGAAAAAATAACGGTTAGGCAAACAATCCACTTATGTATGGAGCTTTTGTAAAGAAATACTGGAAGGTGAACCGGATATTTAACCCCCCCAAACCCGAGTAAGAAAGCAAATGCTGGCATAATGGCATTATGTCACCACACACGCACACAATGAATTATTGAACTGAGATAGTCTTAGGTCTCAACTTTATGAAAAGACAAAAATTTTAAAAACCTAGTTTATCTACATATAAGCATCGTTTCAGAAATTGATGTTTTCATTCCCCGCTTTTAATGCTAATTTTAATTTAAGAGGGGATTTAGCTAGAATCCAGAGTATGAAGCAAACGATCATAATATAATTTAATATTAATGCAATCGTAACGATGTATATCCTCGCTAAGAGCAAATTAGATTATCTCAGACGAAGTTAAAATGATTCTTACAAATGATACCTTGTGAGTATTAAATGTGCATACATTATTTTCATAATAAACAATCAATCATAAGGAAAAAACACGTAATCGTACAATTTCTGTCTCAGTGGCGCACTCATTTGCAAAATGTGCGTTATGGATTTTATGAAGCGACTACAGACGAATTAGAAGAAGAATGGGTTTGATCTTTTTCTCTTGAAAGATATCAAGAAAGCCTTGTGCGGCAGCAAAGGGTAACTGCCGCATACCAAATTAATGTGTGGACAACCGCTGTTCTGCAACGTGTCTACACATACGTAATGCACAACATGAAATATGATTGATGATCGACTGCAAGAATTCATATCAATACGACGAAATTTTCCTTGGCAAGGCAAATGCCATTCGTACTTGTAGAGATGACCAGTCGAGGAACATGCGTGCAAACTTTGACAGTAAACAGCCTAAAGCAACTCTGAATGGAATTTAGAAGAAACCAGGCTTACTTTGTACTTAAGCTGCAATTTTCCAGAATTAGTGATCACAGCAGAACTTTGGTGCTGCTCGTGAATCTGATTTTTGTATACTTTTCTTTATCACTGTCTTTCACTCTGATTTATCATCGAAAAGACGACACTACTACAGTAGTCTGTTTCGGAAATTAGGGTCTACTAGCACGTGTGAGAATGAAGACTTCGTTTTTTATGAAAACTCCAAATACGAAAGGTATTAAATCCTATTGTAATTATTATTGTGCGTAGGTTGAGAAGATGAAAGAAGATACTTATTGATATAAGACTTGCATTTTTGTAGATTGTAAATTTCAGG
Source organism: Mastigoproctus giganteus (assembly GCF_048544385.1). Classification (NCBI taxonomy): domain Eukaryota; kingdom Metazoa; phylum Arthropoda; class Arachnida; order Uropygi; family Thelyphonidae; genus Mastigoproctus; species Mastigoproctus giganteus. The sequence goes on along the minus strand of NC_143580.1, from coordinate 89,538,641 downwards.
AAATACATGTGAAGGGAGGTTATTCCAGAAGACTGAAGAAGAAAAGGCGGTTGGTTCTTTGAATATGAAGTTGGACAGTCAAGGAATGCTGACTTCGTTGAGGCACGTGGTCGGACTGGTTTTTGCTGGGGTTAAAACCGATTTATTTCTTTTATATCAAATTAAAAAAATCGTTTTCATTCGATGCTCAATAAAAATAAAAGTATTCCATTCAAGATGGCGCGGATCGATTGCATACTAGATTGGTCCATACAGCTGCTGCCGCTTTCAACGTGTCTGCAATGTAAGAAATGCACGGAATAAAGTACGATTGGCGATCAGCTACAGGAATTCATCAACAGAAACGCATTTGTTGCTTAAATATAAGTAAGTTTTCTTTATTTAATCACCAAATGTATTTGTATTTTATGCAGATAAACAGCCGACGTTTAATAACTTGACTTTGAAAAGCAGTTCCATTTCAAATAAAAAAGCGCTTATAATCTAAATTACAGAGATGCTTATAAGAGACGGTAATGTATTTCTAAATTACCCTTAATTACTTACTCTTTAGTAAAATATCTTTCAGGAGAACTCTAAATCACTTTTGTAGGGAATATTTTTTAGAGAATTTCTTCAAGGAAAACAATCGTATTAGAGCACAGGATTTCCAAATCAAAGTGGTCCCACTTCTATTTGCTATGAAAACAAAGCCACTTTGAAAACTATATGTATGATTATTAAAAGTTTGATTCATCGTTGCCCATTATAATAGATGAGACGTCAACTTTTTGATCGTGGATTATTTGAACCGTTTAAGGACTGGAATATTGGGTAACCGAAATAGCTGCGAACATTAGTGCCAAATTGAGAACAAAAAATCGTCAGATTTCTATCCGGCTGCTTAGTTCATTGAGGAAAAGTGCGGTTTGAGCGAAAAAATCGCTCAACCAACATCGCCATGTACTGATCTTTGAGTTGCAAACTTATGTTTTCAGTAACAACTAACAGAGTTGGTGAGTCACCAGAAATGCTTCTTTTATACTGAAAATCCGAAACTTGCGTTAAAAAAAAAAGTAAAGTGCAGCCATTATCAACCCACTGCAGGATGGAAGCCTCCTCAACAATTCATGTTGAGGGAAATGGACCATAATCTACCACGCTGGTGCAGTGCGGGTTGGCAGATCGACCGTATTCAGCAGTCAGGGGCTTGAACCCCGGTCTACTCAAAGAGCGTGTGCTACTGTACTCCGCTCCTGCCCACTCGGCTACGGAGGCCTTTTATGGAAGATAACTTGCGTTATCTTACATAAAAGCTTTTTCACTGGAATGCTGCACCTTAAGCAATTTAAGAACGTGAGCTTCCCGCTAATATAGTCGTATTGTTTTTCTTCATCATCCATATCATATCTTGTAAGACTTCTGCTTGAACTGTAATTTGAATGACAGATAAAATTACAAGTTGCAACTCTCAAGGGTACAATGTCTTCTTCCAAGCAAGTAATTTAATTGTTGAGGTTTTATTTTTAGCGAGACCCTAAAGAAAAACCCCTGATATGTGCCACTCAGCGAGCAATCTTTCTGACTAACACGGTAATTTTTGTTATGTGTCAATTTCTCTTGTCAGATAAGTTTCATACAAGATAGATGTGCACCGAATATGTTTAATAACTGATGTGTTCAGAGAAGATGCATTAATTTTATCATTGAGCATGCCGTTCTTTCATTTGATTTATACGAGAGACAACGAAAAACCAATGCATTAGTGAACTATAACATAAAAAATTATCTGCATGTAGATGCATATCGATTACAACAACTGCCATAAGGAATTTCTTCTTTTCCCAATAAGCATGATGATTGTTGGATTAGGATAGATATCCTCCCATCTTCTTGGCCCTCCTCTACTTCATTTGCCGATGGGTCTCCAGTTCTTTACTATTTTACCCAACCTGTCATTATTCATCTTATTTGTTTTTTTTTTTTTTTCTGTTCTTTTTTTTCCCTATTAAATATCTGCTCATTAATAGGCTGTATTTTACAGTGTTTTCGGATTTCCTCATTTTTAACTTTCTCTTAGTGTTATTAGTTATTTTCCCTAGTTTTTTCATTTATTTGTTTAATTTTATATTGTACCTCTTGCGTCTCAGCTGCATGTATTGTTATAGGTCTTACTATCGTTTTATATATTTTAACTTTGGCATCCTGATTTGATGTTTGGATTCAAATTTTACTCGCTTTCAGTGCTTGTTCTTCACGAGTTATTCCTGAAATATATATATATATGCATTCCTAGATAGTTTTTTTTTTTTAATCTTTTCCCATTCGAATTTCAATCTGAGTGGTTCCTTTGCTGTTGTTAGGCTCTGTTTCCATTAAAATTATGCATCATTTGTAAATTGTTTTAAATTTTCTGCCATTAGTACTCCTCTACCACAGCAAAATATATTTAATTTTTTATTCTAATTCTTTTATTTCCTTCATTATTTAATTCATCCATTATTAAGCTGAAGAGAGGTGGACTCATCGAGTCTCCTTGTCTTATTCCTTTAGTTATTTCTATTTTTTTTTTTCTGCATTTCCTTGATTTGTTTTGATTATTGCATTTATTGTCTGCATATATAACTCTGGTTATTTCTGTTAACTGTTTAGAAACGGGGCGCAAATTTAAGGTGTGTATTATATCTTTTATTTTAACTCTATCAAAAGCAAACTTATTGTTAAACCTCCGAAACACACATAAAATTGGTCTATTATACTCTTATAATAGACCAATAATTTTTCTCTTATCTTTTTTATCATAAATATTGCATCTATGCATGATTCGTTTTTCCTGAATCCTTGCTAATCATCACTTAATTCTAAAATTTCCTTTAATTTTTCTTATATTACCTTTCTATACAGTTTCAGTGAAGTGTTTAATAACTTTATAACCCTGCAATTTTCTGGCAATTGCGTATCTCCTTTTTTTAGGTAGGTATTGTTATTTTTCCTTCAATCACTTGATATGTTCTTTTCTATAAAAATCTGTTTAAATAATTCTATTAATAATTTTTTAAATATAAATAATTTTTCTTATTTCTTCATTGACTGACTGTTTCGAAGCTCCTTATATTCTTGGTATATCAGTGCATCTCTTTTACTAATAAATGTTTCCGAAATGTTTTTTGCTGTGATTTTAGCCAAGTCTTTTACTTCTATAAATGGATATATGCACTCTCCACAAGATAGCATTTCTATCTTCAAATGGATTATGGAAAAGGATTGCCGAATATCCCCTTGTAATTCGCTTTCCATGATGTGGTTCCTACTATATTAGCGTATATGTAGCCTAGTTTTAGCGTATAATTCCTGAATGGTTAAGAAGAAAATTATTCCTGGCTTTTTACTTTCTCTTTTGAAATTATTTAATTAATATAGAAAAATGTATGCTATTTAAGTAACAAACATCTATATTGGTAATAATTATTTTTGTTATTTAAGAAAACATAATTATTTTAATTCAATTGGTTCAATAGAAATATCTGTTTATCGCTACTGTATCCTGTCCAGCAAGTATAACTAATTCTTGTAGTCTCACCAGCAGTGGGCTTATTAGCTCTCGTATTACTATACTATTAGCGGTACTCCGATTGTTTTACTACTGTTCATCAGCTAGTAGAATGAATGTCACTCATTCTGACACTAATTTCAGACACGAGATATGCTGCGGATGGTGCATAATATCATTAAATACGTTCTCCGATATCAAACAATAACTGTCGAAATTTGCTCTTTATACACAGACCTTCACCTGCTGTTTAGCCGTGTTGCGGTCGTAATTAATTAGAGACAATGAGAAGTTTCAGCACGTGCACCTGACAGTGTTTGACAGAAACAACTCATGTTTCAGAAAATGCCATATCAGCACAAGCCATATTATTAAACTTTTGCTCTCATTGCGTAGCACTAGACGTCATCAAGGTAATCTGAGCTCAATTTTTTAATCTATAGATCTAAAGAAAAACCTGTGTCGTACTTGTATAATAAAAAAGATTATATTCAGAAAAGAAAATCACCTTAGAGATTAATTAAGTTACAGCGCGTCAGAGTTTAAAATGTATACAGATCAATAGACCAATATCACCGAACAGCTAATTCTGGAATAACCCCATGAGATTAATGATATGCAAATGACTACAGCCATCAGTTGATCCGATAATTGCTGTATACATGCATCCCTGGTGGCATCCACAGATTTTAAAAGCCATCTCTGCACATGGAGAAATTACACGGAATAACCGACCTCTATGTTTCCCTTCGACTGAGGAAATATCGATCTAATGAAAATATTAAGTTTTCGAAATATATGCCATAATTTAAAAAAAAAAAATGAGACGTGGTTTTAGAATGTGCAATATTTGGCTAAAAGGTAAAGATTCAACAATTGGTTCCTAAGCTGTGAGAAAATTCCAGATGCTTCATTTTAATTAAGCCGCTATAAGATTAATAGCGTCTTCGCGAAGAAGTTTAAAATCACCGACCTCTCCACCGGATTATCAAAGACCGGGTTCGAATCCTGCCAATCACTCGAGGATCTTTTATGTTTGTTTTTTTCCCCCTCACTTGGTGCCTGAGATGGATTTTCATCCGGAAAACCCACAGACTGCACTCAATTTATAGACATAATACGAACAGATAGATAAAGATTCTCTCGTAGCCCAAATTGATAAACTTGTTTTTATAGAAGATTAGCAGTCCGAAAGATTGATAATTACTTTCGATAATCCTGAGGCCTCTATACAGAATCACATTTTTCTGCTTAAAATTACTTTAACCTATCTTGCCACAAACATATCCCATTGGCTCGTTAGTTCAGCATACAAAAGCTAGGTTTTCACTCTAACTCATGACAGCAATTTATTTTTTCTAAACGGTTATTTCGTTCATCAACTAAAATAAAATTTATCGCGATCGTGGTATTTGCATTTTTCAGTCCACTCATGCATTTTCATGTACATTTATAATCTCATATTAGATGATTCTCTGAGTGGAAATATCGGTTTACACCCAGTTATTGAAGGTTTAAGAACTGTTCATTTAATTCCTAAATCTTTAAGTGATTATCGTTGAAGCTTCTAAAACAGATTTGTGATAATTGTCAAATATCTGGTTGAGGGCAAGACTACGATTTTTCACCGACTCTACCACAGTGTCTACTCTACCACTGACTCTATTTTCACTTAGTACGTTTTTAGATTGGATTACAGGCAGAACCATTTCACGTAGATACGAGTATGACTAGCAACAGTGAAAGTAGAGAACTAATCCCCAAATATACAGGTCTCGCGCTCGCCCTAGGGATATCTTTTAAAGTATATAAAACAGGAGTACCAAAGCATTTTTTTTTTTCTATTTGTGTTCAGCTCGTGAAAGACAGAGCTGGTGTTATTTTGCTTGAGTAAGTTTTCCGAATTTTAGGATTCCATTTAAATGCTTTAGTCCGCGTAAGGAAGAACTGCTTAACTTCGAGTTTAAAATTGTGATACATTATTAAATTTACATATATGGTGCCTCTTCGGTTCTACCACTGCTGCTGACAGAGTGGATGAGCGCTGAAAGCAGAAACGACTATTTTATGTAAATTTAATAAACTTCTACAGAGCTAGCAAAACCGCTGAATTTCTCTAAGACATTTCTTTTTCTGGAAATGAGAGTCGGTTAATAATGAATAAAGAATTTAAAAATCTTTGAAGTTCTGTATGGGTATCCTGAGGAATGGATTAAGTATTTCCCCAAGAGGCAAATTTACGAATACCCAAAGACGACAGCAAGAAAAAGAAGCCTAATAGAAATAAAATCTTTGCATTATGCAAAAAGCATTCAAGAATACTTAAAAGTGCATGATTTTCTTTTCACTTAGAATCTCGGTTTATCTTCTGCATTAATATAAATCAAAGATTTTTGTTGAAACACTGCAGGAAACTAGGAAGTAAAAGTTACGAAAAACTAAATAATATGGGTGGTTCCAGTTCTACACTCATCACAAGATTTAGTATATAGAAGCAAGTATTCGTTTCTTACTTGAGAAAATACAGTTTATTGTAGCATCCAGTGGATACATGAGGACTTAGATCTATTGTTTTATTTTAAACCTATAAAGAAGAGTAATTCTGATTATAAAAATAAAATGTTTGTCTAAAACGTTCAGGACCTAATTTATTATTCAAAAGAAAAAAAATCACAGAATTCGTTAATATGAGAAACCTAGACTTATCTTTATTCTTCGTTCAAGTTTTTGTTAGTTTCGTTAGATCGCTCGGGGACGGAAAGGACATCGCTCTTTGTATTTAAGCATCATTATGTCACAGTCAATTAATGCGACAGCATAGATTCCACTTCTATATTGACATAGACTAGCTATTGGGGTGATACAACCGTACAGAGGTCCCATTACTTAACAAGTAGAAGCAGATGAGTTTAACGTTGCAGAGACAACATGAAAGTTGGTCCTTCTGCAGGGTAATGTACCAACGTAGTATTTGTTCTTCTAATTGTTTTTAGCAGAAAAGAAAATCATTGTTTCGCCACATGCTCCGTAATCAGAAGATCATTTTGTGTGAGGCTCTCAGAGGTCATCACCGCGCGAACGTTGAAATGTCATGTCCTTAAGAGTCGATGACAAATATTCCAGAAAGCAGTTTACCACATCCATTTCAGGAGCCTCAATAACCTTCAACATATTGATGGTTTAAGGCACAGGGAGATTGCTCCGAGGGACACGAAAGCCGGTAGTTCCCAAGAGTCTTGTATTCGAATTTTGCATTAATACAACTCAAAGGGTCTTTATAGACAAATCTATCGTTACCTAAAGAGTCCGCCTCATTTTTATAACAGACGTTTGGGACATAACGTATTTGTTCTAGCCTTTAGCCACAAGCCAACATAGAATAAAAAAGAAAACCTGCACATTGCACCCCTCATCATATAACGAACAGAGCAAGTTACTATTTCTGTACGTATCAGTGAAAGGTAATGGCTGCCTCTTTCGTTATTTCGAAATTTAAGTTTAATATAAGTTTAATTTAAGTTTAATACGTCTTAATATAATGCGGAAAATTTTATATATTGCTATATTTATTGATTTTTTTTTTTTTTTATGGAAGCAAGACCTTCGCATGCTACTTTTGAAGCGGCGTGGGTTCCACGGATATAAGCTCATATAAAATTACTCAAACATTAAAAATACTTAACTACCATGTGCATCATTCTTCCTCATCGTTTGTTATTACACCGCTGCCTCGGTATATTACTGCCATTCCCTTTATTACTGGACAAATTATTAAAGTATACAACTTATTGCATCCAATTCCTTTCAACTCACCTTATATAATTTTCGCAGTTAGAGAAAGGTTCAATATGTCCTGCTGTTATCATCCAAAACAGCCACATGAGAAAAATAAATAAAATAACCGATTAATCATTTTGATATCGGAAAACGGGAATCTTGAACCACAAATGATTATTATCATCATCCTAATTGACTTCGGCATTTTCGTGTCTCATCACAGTGGCTATACTGAATCTCTTACCTATACCGCCACTAGACAGGTGATAATTAATGCAGACTAGTTTTAGACAGAAAATTCTTATTAAATAAAACCAAAAACTAAAAAAGAAATACGTGTGATGGATGAGCATGCAACTTAACATTATTTCGTGTTTTTGAAGAATTTTTTTTTAACAGATTTTTTTATCAACAATAACGGTATTGAAAATATCAACCATCAAATTACTATTTTTTAACAGACAAAAAAAATTAATAACACTACACTATTTGCAATTTCTCGACACCAGAGCTTTACTGTCATCAATAACGTTTTAATGAATGTCTGTTTACCCACCTTTCAACTAATCTCTGCTGAGCCAATTGATCTTAAGTGGATTGTAGGATTTTTATTCCTCCAGATAAAAGTATACCGACAATTAAATGCACAGTGTTTGCAGATAACTCACATGCAAAGCTATCAATGGTTGTTGCCTGGAAACTTATCTAAAAGCACTGAAGGACAACAACAATTTCCGTGTTTTGTGTGTGCAAGTTTTTTTAAACCCCAGACACAAAAGGTATTAGAACCTGTAGCACTTAGAATCGTACATCGCTTTAAGGTTCAGAAGGCTGAAGTTATATGTGGACAGACTTTAATTTCTGTAGCTTGTAAATTTCAGGAAATATGTATGGAAGTTGTTCCAGAAAACAAAAGTTGAAGGGATAAACGAAGAAATAAAGTTGGTTTTGTGAGCTTGAAGTTGACAGAAAATGGTTTCTGACTGATTGTTTGGGCTGATTTGGTGGAAGGGAGGGGGGGGGTGGAATTATAGATGCCAATTCATAAGAACAGTATCCATGGGAGTATCTATAGGAAAGGCATGCAGCAGAAACAGAACGTCTGTGAGATAGACCGGGGAAAATATTAAATTAAGTCAAATTACTCTTGATTTTTTTAAGGAGTCCTTATGTGCTGCAATGTAATGACCAGATCGTAGGTACAGCTTAGCTTAATTTTTCAGCACTCACCTCATAGTAATCCACTTAGTTGGTGGAAAGTTTTACCGCATACATAGTGGTTATAAGATTCTAATAACTTATGGGGATTACGGATTTAAAAACTAAGTTATGGGCTTTAAAAATTTTGCTAAGAAAGGAAAGTGCACCTTCCATTCTATGGTTGCCTAATTAAAATAAATCAAATGAAGAAAGATAAAAGCTAATAGCCGCGCACGAGCGACTTTCGAAATCGTCTTCAGTTAGCTATAGCGAGCGGGAATTTTTTTTGTTTAATACGTTAAGTGATATATAGCGCTTGAACCACTCAATGACGAGGGCTTCGTTTTGAAGGATTTTATAGCTGGAATTCAATTTGACTACTGTGATGGCTGAATCGATGAGTGGGTTATGATTATAAGATTGGACGTGTTGTGTTAGTTCTGTACTTTCTGAATTAGTTTTGAAGCTATTAAAGTGGTAGTATGCAGGCGTGTTGGAAATTTTTGATGTCCCAAATTTTGCTGTTGTACGACCTATGTAACATGCTTGGCAATCTGATTGGCATCTGATCAAATATATAATGTTGTTATGATATTGTTTCCCATACTCGTGTGTTGTCTTGTATGAATTAAATTTGGAACTTAATTTGTTATAAGATGTGAATATTAATTTGATATCTGTACTGTATTCTTAAAAATCTATTGAAGTCTTCTAGCATATTGTTGATGGTATGGGATGGCAATAAAGGGTTTATGTATCTTATTCTTATTCACGTGGTTATTAATTTTGCTCGGGTTATTAATGTTATTATGGACTTTGGTGATGGTTTCTTTTATTAGTTGTAATGGGTATTTTCTGTCGATGAATTTTTTGGTGAGGTATTGCAATTTTACAGATGGGCCTGTTTGTGTGTGACTATATTTTACAGCGTTGTATATCTGGTTGTATAGAATTGCTTTTTTGATGTATAGAGCGTGGTGTGAGTGGTAATGTAAGGATTTACCTGTATATGTGTTCTTTCTGTATATTTTGGTGCCTAAAGATGTACTTATTTTGTATATAGTCAGGTTTAGAAAATTAATTTTATTATCGGTTTCTACTTCGAGGGTAAATTTGAGTCTTTCATGCGTTGTATTAAACGTGTTCAGTAAAGTATCGATGGTGGTTCTGTTGCCTATTAAGAGGACGTCATCTGCATATCTCATGTATAAACTATTCCTGGGGGAAAGGGTTGGAGTATTTTTTTTCTTCAATAGAAGCCAGGTAGATTTCGGATAAAGGGGCAGAGATACCGAGGCCCATGGGAAGGCCGAAATTTTGTTCGTAGATGTTATTTTCGAATTTAAATTGTTTGGCGTCAAGTAACAGTGATGTGAGTTCTAAAATGTCATTAATGTTTAAGTCGGTACATTTTGTCAAAGTGTCGTCTTTAATTAATAGCCAGTAGCATGGATTCGATGTGTACGTTTGTGTATAGGGAGACGACGTGGAAGGACGCGAGAATATCGTTTTCAGATATGGTCATGGAAGTTATACGTTTGTGTGCTTGCTTAGTATTGTATACCCTGAACCGAGAAAATCTCATTAAAGGTGAAATAATTTTGACGAGGAATATGGATAGGTTACAACTAATAAAAGAAACCATCGCCCAAGTCCATAATAACACTAATAACCCGAGCAAAATTAATAACCACGTGAATAAGAATAAGATACATAAACCCCTTATCGCCCTCCCATACCATCAACAATATGCTAGAAGACTTCAACAGATTTTTAAGAATACAGATATCAAATTAATATTCACATCTTATAACAAATTAAGTTCCAAATTCAATTCATACAAGACAACACACGAGTATGGAACACAAGGTCATAACGTTATATATTTGATCAGATGCCAATCAGATTGCCAAGCATGTTACATAGGCAGTACAACAGCAAAATTTGGGACATCAAAAATTTCCAACACGCCTGCATACTACCACTTTAATAGCTTCAAAACTAATTCAGAAAGTACAGAACTAACACAACACGTCAAATCTTATAATCATAACCCACTCATCGATTCAGCCATCACAGTAGTCAAATTAAATTCCAGCTATAAAATCCTTCAAAACGAAGCCCTCGTCATTGAGTGGTTTAAGCGCCATACATCACTTAACGTATTAAACAAAAATGATTCCTGCCAACTTCTCCCCCATTTGGAATTTAGCACGTATTAAGTTTCCACGTGCACTGAAATGCACTTCGGAAACCCAACCGGTATATAACACTCCCGCGCTCTCTTCCCCCACACTATCTACTGAAGAAGATTTCGAATGTCGCTCGTGCGCGGCTATTAGCTTTTATCTTTCTTCATTTAATTTATTTTAATTAGGCAACCATAGAATGGAAGATGCACTTTCCTTTCTTAGCAAAATTTTTAAAGCCCATAACTTAGTTTTTAAATCCATAATCCCCGTAAGTTATTAGAATCTTATAACCACTATGTATGTGGTAAAACTTTCCACCAACTAAGCGGATTACTATGAGGTGAGTGCTGAAAAATTAAGCTAAGTTATACCTACGATCTAGTCAAATTATTATATTGGGGTCGCCCTTAATTTAATACATAAACCCGTACTTGTGTCTGTAAATTGTGTGTGTTCTCTGGTCGTTTTGCTGGACGAAAAAAAAAAAAAAAATTCTAGGGAGAAAAACCTTGCTATCTACGCTTGAGACCGACTAACTCGGCCACGGAGTGAAAAAAAACCCATTAAAGTTCCTCGCGTCATCGAAGGGATTCGAACTTGGGCCTTTCCGAACCGGTGTGGTGAGGTCGGTGACGATACCACTGTGCTACCGCGCAGACACAGATTGTAGAGCTTTGTAAAAGATTGGTCATTAATTAACGTAACTGTCACTCTTTTGAGTGGAGTTCAAAAGCTTGAAAAGGATTATGGGGCACCGTCCCAGATGGGGAAACAATATTCCATGGTCGGGCGGTTTTGAGATTTGTGCAAAGTGAGTTCAGAAGAAATTTGACTTGGATAGCGAAAGAGAAATACCAGTTTTTATACGCAGAGGAAGCAATATTTGATGTGTTCTTGTCTAGACGTTTGATTGTCATCGAAGATAAGCATAGGACCAGTAGACTCCTTTTTTTGCGAGATCTAAGACAGGACTGAGTTTTAGGAATGAATTTACTGAGTCATCTTGCTCCATTGGAGAATTACACGGAGATAAGCATTTTGCTACTTTGTGGTGGTGTATGTTTCAGAAGTTAAATCTTTCTGTTCCTGGAAATATTTTCCGCACTTAAAGGCAGAATACAATATGGTATCATCAGCCAAACTATGCATAGGTTTTCAGTTCAGTGGAATTAATATATAGGAGAAAGAACTGAACTTAAGGGGAACACCAATATTAGTGGAAAAGTTAGAAGACAGAGGCATTACCTGCAACGAACGGTGTGGAAGGTTACTCATTTGCAAAAAAACAGCCGCCAATCCATATGATTAACACTGCTTTTCATAGGTCATGAATTCTGGTACTTGCACAATGCTGAATTTTTAACAAACTTGTGGCATTTTTTTCCCATGATTTTCACTCAACTTCTAATCCCTCAGTCTTCCACAATCAACAGCATCATTATTTTTATTCTAGCATAATACAACTCTTAATTTGTAAACAGTTTTTGTCCTCTTATCGTTAAAGATGTTAATCTTTGCTTCTAATTTCTTTCATAGGGTTTTCGTCTTAAAAGTAATTATGTATAATAGAAAAAATAGTAATAAGCTTTTTATTCAAATGGCCGTTTCAGATTATATTTATGATTAATTTCTATTCATGAAAAATTTCTTCATCGTTGAAGAGATTTGTTTTAACGTTCTTATTATTTGACATTTTAAGTTCCATTTGGGTGAACTGCATTTCAACCGTACCATTTTTCCCCTAGAGTAATTTTTGCTTGTGAAGTAATTAAAATTAGTATGTCCATTTTCTTATTGCTTGAAAAACTGATTAGAGATATTTCATTTGTCTGAAACTAGTATAATAACATTCGTATTACGCCATATTTTATTTTTTTTGTTTTCGTTTTAAGTTGCATAACGACCTTAATACCAATTAGTAATGCTAGTAAAACTACATTTTGCATTCTAGTTCTGCTTTTACTTCTTTGTAAAAGTACCAAATTCATATTATCGTGGTTCTTACTGATAATCGTGAAAAGGTTAAGAGGTGTATATATATCCATAAACCGCTATAAAACAACAGTAACGCCGATTGGCAGGTTTTCAAAATTTTATTTATTCATGAAATGACACTAGTAATCTATGAGAATGACAGAATCTGTTATTGAGAAACTCAGTATTTTTAACTTAACGTTTAACAGTAGGTGAAGAATGTCCCTGATGCATTACCAAGTTTGGTAACAAGTTACCAAGAATACAAAATGGTATTCGCGGACTTCAAGTGCATGCTTATGACCGCATTATGATTTTTAGAAGTATGGGTGAACACGGGCCAATTGCATAGTGTACCGGCAGAAAATCTCTGATTAACTCATGGGGGAACTCTACATCATCCTATTCCTCAGATCGGCTAACTACAGTCTCTAATGAAGAGGCCTTGAGAAATTTCTCTAGTCATCGGGAAATCAAACCTAGTCCTCTCCAAAGATGAGTGGCAGATGGCGATGTATCCTGCTGTGGATTGAAGACGGTGAGGACGAAATGATAGGGCGCAAGTTAGAATTTTTTGGAAATTAATTTTCTCCAATTATCATTTTTGTATTTTGAGTGAATAAAGACCATTTCATTTGAAATGTCAGGAATAAGAGTTACACAGATTAAGTAACGCGTTGTGGTTCAAAACCCCGAACTACCTAGGTAAAAATCTCAACATTATTGCCCAAGATCTAGCAATTGATCTTGTAGGATCAAGGACATTGAGCATTTCCAAACTGGAAGCGATACTGCTAGCGAATGCAAAGAAAGTCTGGCTATTAATGTTGCCACTTTCCTGTTCAAACGTTTAGTAATAATGCTGAAGTAGATAAATTGGATTTTGTGTAATACGCGATGCATATTTATATACTATATTATGTTTAATTCATCGAAAAATTTATCGCTTTCTGACCAGGTTTAATTTTCTGATTTTCGAAAGAGTTTAAACACGCTCTTCAGCAGGAAGTTAGCAGAGATTGCGGATGTGTTTTGGCGAAAGCAAGCAAGATAAGAATGAATGATATGCTTTTCCTATCAGGTGGCAGGGCTATTGGATAAACTTTCCATTCAACTTATAGGAAATTCAATATCTAGTTTTACAGACTTTGTGGTGTATGCACGAGCGCCACCTTCAGGAGTTCTAAGTACCGAATTTAATTTCATTGGGAATTTTAAAAAATCTAATGATTTACCGTTTGAGTATCTCAGTCAGCTGATAAGAGTACATTATATATTCTTCTCTGAAGTTTAAAAAACTAACAGGAATATAGATATTGATCAATTTATAAACAACGTTATTTCTACAAAATGAAATTGAACTGTATTACTGTGATAACATAGGTTCTATGCCTCATTTAATCAAAGTTGAATGTCGTCGGTTGCCTGAAGAACAAAATTTGGTTCTTCGTTCTTCGTTTCTCTAATGAAATGTAGGATTCTTGTAAATTTGGATCTTTAAATGATCATGCGGTAATTGCTTTTATGTATAACTTTTCCATGAACTTTTTTTTTTTATCTTTCAAATACTAAAAAATTGGCGGAATATAAAAAGTTTGAGTAACATTTCTCTATACGCTGCTCGCATACAAATACATTAACAGGATAGCAATAAATATATATAATTTTACGTACAATGCCATCCAACGAAGTTGACTATTAAATCGAATACACACACACACACACACACATAGTGGCATAGTATTTAGGTTCAGGCGCCACCGGTGGTTTCCCACATTTGCGCCATATGTACTCTGTGATGAAATGCAGAACTACTGCACAGCCAGAAAAAAGTGTAATGTCTGGTTAATGTAGTATTGTGCTTTGTTCTGTTGTTGTCTGGCTGCTTGGCCGCGGGGCCACTACCGGGATCCTACGTTGTCCGCCACAACCGCTGGGAGGTGAGCCAGGCTGCCCATTGTACTCTGGCTGCTTCTGCCAGGGTTGCCTGAGCTTCCTGACAGAGGCCATAAAAAATGAAGAGAGGGAAAAAAAGAGGCCGTTTTTTTCCCTTTTCCTTTCTGAAGAGAGCATATGGGGGAGTAAGAGAAGAAGAGGTCATAATGTGGGAACAGTAGTTGGAGTGGACCAAAAGGGAAGGCCGTCCACTCTAAGATAGAGGATGGTAAAGGAAGTTGAAAATCACAGAGCAGGTGCTCCTGTGTGTATCCTGCACCCAGGGTGAATTGCATTATCCTACCCCAGTCGCGGAACGCAGGGGTGGCACGTTATCCTATTCTACCCTGAGTTCCGCAAGTCTTGCTCTTCTAGAATTGAAAACAGCCGGGGGGTAGCGTGTTAAGGCTAGGTATGTGGCCTCTTCTTGAAGTCAAGTTGACTCCTGATTGCGGGAGTTTCCCTGATCTCCGTGATGAATTGAAGTCTGGCGTTGTCGTAAGTGAGACACTCGTACATAACGTGTTCCCAGGACTCCTCTTCACCACAGTGGCAAAATGGTTATTTTCTATTCCCATGGCTGTTAATTTTTGCTGGAACGGTCCATGGCCTGTAAGCAGGAAGGTGACTTGCAATCCAGGCTAGTACCAGGGAGGAGGCTATGGGGAAGTCCGACTTATTGAGGGAATAAACCATTTGGTGATTGCTCCTGTAGGCGTTGTGTCCCATGTTTCTTGCCAGAGGTTTTGTAGGTGGTCTGCAATTTTTCTTCTTTCCTTTTTAGGGTCGTTTGCATGGTTCAACTGCAGATTTACACACACTAGCTGAAACATTATGACCAACGAGTGTCGTTATGCAAATCGAAGAAACTGCAGGTGAATTACGGCTCGTGCGCTGGTCGGGACACTATAAAATATATCTGATACTGAGTTCAGTTAATCAGTGTTGCTCTTGTTCTTCAGATGGGAAAGGCAGCGAACTTAAGCGAGTTTGACAGAGGCCAAATTGCAATGGCCAGACGATTGGGTCAGAGCACATCCGAAACGCACAGCTGGTGGGATGCTCACGGTCAGCCGTGGTTAGTACCTACCGAAAGTGGTTCGAGGAGGGAAACCCACGAACCACAGGCGAGGTGTTGGACTAGCACTGCTCGAGGCGAGCAAAGGCTCTCTCAGATTGTACGTGGCAACAGCAGGGCGACTGTGGCATAACTCGCCGGTACGTGACAGGAGAAATGTGTCACAACATACAATGCATCGAACTCTGCTGAAAATTGGGCTGCGTAGCCGCAGGGCACTCAGTGTCCATGTTAGCCACGGTTCACCGGCGACAGCGCCTACAATGGGCACGCAATTGTCCGATGAATTACGTTTCCTGTTGCACCATGTGGATGGCCGTGTATGTGTGCGTCGTTTACCTGGGGAAGTGATGGCGCCTGGATGCGCCATGATATGAAAACAAGTCGGTGGCGGCGGTGTCATGCTTTTGGCGATTTTCTGCTGGGATACCGTGGGTCCAGTCATCCGTGTGCTAGGAACTCGCCTACCTAAAACAAGTAGGTGGCAGGACCGCCAGATCTGCCGGTTACGTGTTGGTACCAGATACCAGAGGGCACATGTAGAAATCTTGTAGCGTTCGTTCCTCGTCGGGTACGAGCTGTTTTGTCTGCACTTGGAGAACCAACATCATGTTAATGTGTTGGCTAATCGGTGTATATGGTCCATTTAATATATGTAATTAGTCATCGGTGATAGGGATAGCAAGGCAGGCAGCCTCTCATAAATTGATATTTGTTTTATATAATAACAATAAAGACTACTTAAAAACTTTAGTGATTGTTTTTTTTTTTTTTTTTTTCATCTGTGGCAAGCGAGAATTATTTATTTTTTTTTTACTGACAATTTATGGCACTCAAGGTGAAAAATATTCGCCATCGCCGGTATGTATGAACACGACCCTTTGATCAAATTTGATCGAATTAAAAGTTACAGATCAGGATAAAAGTTCAGTTCCTAATATTTGTTGTATTAATTGTGCTGTTAATCTCCAAGCTTCAGTGAAAGCGTAGAAATCGATCATACTTGCTATGATCGATTTCTACAGAGAGAGAGAGAGAGAGAGAGAGGAGAGAGAGAGAGAGAGATCACATCGCAGATTGCTACTTTATTCGTATTTCACTAAAGGCTTTCTTCGAAAAGTAAAAAGCGCATAACATACCTCAACCTAGTTACAGTGAACAAAGGATTAAGCAAAATTTTAAACCTGGAAAAAAAATTCCCACGTAGGAAGATTTCAAGAATAAGCGATGTTGAAATTTATAGAGCCATTTTTTGTTGATCTTCAAATTCGAGAATCGATGAAAGGTGGTTGCTTTCACAACAGAGTGAACCAAGATTAGAAAATAAAGTGGATTCAGATGCTTTTCAGGCTATTGATGATGAAATTTTGTTGAGTAATACAAAATTATTAAGAAGTGGCTCCCTGAAAGGTATACAATTATAGACATATAAAATATATAACAGAAACATATAAAACATAGAACAAAAAAAAATATCTATTTTACATTCCCATTTGCAGTTTTCCACTCTAGACCTGAAAATGTGCAGGACCATCCAGGTGTTTCAGATCTAGAGGAAAAAACTGAGCGTAAAAACGGATTCCATTGAAACATTGCGGCACTAGGAAACTACTTCCAGGGCATTAGCCGGTCCTAATATTTTGGACGAGTACTACTGGGCATTAGTTAGAAATGCTCCTGATGTACTTAATAAACCACAATACTCCAAAACGATATTTTGAATGTATAACAATGATACACGGATATTCTCCCTGTCAAAAGAAGCCAATAAAATTGACGGAGAGACGTTATTCATCTTTAGATTGCAATGTTAGATAAATGTGTACCACACTATCGCGGGTCCCTAACATGGGGTGCAGATCGCACCTCCTTACTTCGGCTATGCAGGGCATTAATCCGATCCCGTCTCGATTATGGTGCTCCTGTCTATGATTCTGCCAGAGCAAGTGTTTTGCGCTGGCTTGATCCAGTTCAGCACAGTGCCTTGAGGATTGCACTTGTGGCTTTCAGAACATCACCAGCACATAGCCTCTACATTGACACTCATGAGCCCCCGTTAACTCTACGTAGAAAAACCCTGCTACTGAAGTATGCTGTCAAAATACAAAGTTGTGCCTCGCATCCAATTCAGTCATACTTATTTAATCCACTATTAGAAAACCTATACAGAATTAAGCCTAGTATAGTAAAACCAGCTGGTCTTCGTCTTCTTGAACTGATGCAGGTTTGGAAAGTTTCCATTCATTCTGTACAAGAAGTAGTAACATGCATTCAACCACCATGGACTCGTACTCCTCTACCCACCTGTGACACTTACCTTTGCCAGTGGGGAAAAAATGTTCTTCAAGCATCAAATGTGAAACAACTTCATGCAATTCACACTCACAGATATTTTGACTTTTCTCCAATTTATACAGATGGCTCTAAATCAAACTCAAACGTTGGAGCAGCAGCAGTGTTCCTAAATACCACTATTTCAGCATCCCTTCCACCTGAATTCAGTATCTTCTCAGCAGAATTATATGCAATTAAACTAGCCTTAGAAAATCTCTTCTGACTGCTCATTAAAATTTGTTATTTACACTGACTCCCTCAGCTCAATTATGGCATTATCTAACTCCACAGATAAAGTTCACCCTTTTCTAAATGAAATTAGAAGATTATTACTGCAGACTGAAGAGCGCCACCAAATGATCACCTTCTGCTGGATTCCAGCACATTCTGGAATTTCTGGTAATGAACTGGCCGATAAAGCGGCAAAAAATCCATCTACCTTAGATTTAACCAATATCCCTGTTCCAGCATCAGACTATCCACAAATCATTCGTGATACATGCCTAACAGAATGGACAGCACTCTGGCACTCTCAAACAAATAACAAACTTTTTCAATTTAAACAGGATCCTAGAATTTGGCGTTCCAGTGTCCGTTCATCAAAACGAGAAGAAATACTCATTTCAAGATCAAGAATAGGCCATACACATTTGACTCACCTTCATTTGCTCACAGGAGATGATCCACCACAGTGTACACATTGTTCTCTAAATTTGACTGTGAAACACATTCTCATTGAATGCCCACACTATAAACAAGACAGAAATACAACCCTGCTATCTTTAGTTAACCTTCGGAAACCAATAACTCTAGAGAATGTCATTGGTGACAATGCAAATATTTCTGAAGAAAATTGGAGTTTTTAGTCATTTCTGATTTTTGCCTCTTCTGACGTGACAAGAAATTCTCATATATCATTACAATAAAGGAATAGGCGCATTATACCAAAGCAGCTTATGCGCCAGACCCCCCCCCCCACAACAACAACAACTATCGCGCGTGTTACTATTGGGATGTTTGCTGAAACTGCTCAACGAAAACTGATATTATTTCAGTGCATAAACTTAACACAAATTGCACTGCTTTCAGATAACACTAACAACTCGAACCAAACGCCAAGCTTGTTCAATGATGTAATGCTGAATTATTTACGATTTTCCAAAGAACCAGGGTATTGCACCGGTTGAATTGACTCAATCTAATTGTTCATCGCGTATTTCCACCATTTATAATTGCTATGCGGATAATAAAGGGTGGAAATGTTGAAGCAAAGCTACATACAATGGTCTTAATTCTGAGCAGAAGTCAGTTTACTATGCAGGATCCATTAAAATCACTGAAATATGATGTGACATAATAATTGAATGCTGAACTACATAAATTCTGTGTAATATGTAGATAATTGTAATTGCGACTGTTGAAATGAACTAACTACTGCTGTATTCCAAGTTTCCTGTTTTGCAACTAATGTGAGTTTACAGTCTGTCGTTGAGTAAATAAACAATTCAATAATTTTGGCCCCTTAAACTCTGGCTCCTCTGAGAGTGTTCTCTCCCCGAGAAAGTTCCAGCATGACCGTAATAGCTTGCCATTATTTATGCTAAACATACGCACTAGTGCAGTAAATCCCATTTCTCTGTATAGAATTAGAGGTTCAAGCACGGAAATTCACCTCTTTCATTTAAGCAGTTCTGACGTAGCCAAATGGACAGGAGCGAAAGTGCAGTAACACGCGCTCTTTGAGTGTACCGGGATTCAAGCCCGGGACTGCTAAATACGATTAACGTTTGTATTGATGAATTATTGTAAACGCCTCTGACCTGGTGGTCGTTCCAGAGTATAAAAAGAACAAAAACAATGAATTACTCAATTGTTTTGTTACTTATCCGTACTTTGTTTCTGCTCAGTTGTCTATTAATATAGACCACCTTTGTTAACTCTTAGCTTTAGTCATTTACAGTTAGGAGTTAGATTCACAACGTGATTTGATTCAAACTTCAGTAATAGAAGTTGAAGTTTTCTTCTGGTAAAGTTAGTGCAGTGTATATCGATGCACATTTTATTATGTGGAATGATTTTCAGTGAGAAAAATAAGACAACGTAAGCATGCGCATGATGTGTACTGTGTTACACTGAAATTGCGGCACCCAACAGGAACAGGAATACAGAGAGGATACTTAGAGTAATGATAAGGAGTTAAAGAACAGATGATAAAAGTTGCAGACTCTAATGTGTATGAACATATTTAATGACACAAAATTGACAGACCAATATTATGTAAATGCACCAGTGTTGCGGATACTATGAGTTAAGCATCTCGTCATTGAGTCGTAGAGGTTTCGAATAGCCTTCTACGGTATTTTCCCACCAAGCCTCGTGCACCGGGTCCCGCAAAACAGCCACCGTTGGTTTGCTGGCTGTGGATTGCACTATAGATGACGTCCAATTGTGGCTCACACGTGCTTGATGGGGGAGAAATCGGTGAACCTGTCATGCCAAGAGTGCGTATACACCACGAAGTGACTCAGGAGACCCGCGTGACATGTGTTCATGCGTTGTTGGGAAATAAGTTCAAGCACTCCAAAAAGAAAGGGGATAGGGACGATTCCATATTCTCAGCGACATAGCAGTCAGATTGCGATTCACGGACACTAACGACGACTGACGGGCATCAAAACTTATCGCTCCCCAAACCATAGCACCATTAGGGTGCGCAGTATGTCGTTCAAAAAAAGGCTCCAGGATCATTGCATTTACCACTTCGCCACACACACACATGTATGTGGCGATCATCGGGCCCCATGCAGAAGCGGAATTCATCACTGAAGGAAAATTGATGCCATTTTGTATCTCACTGACTGTCGCAGTATCATTCCAAATGCTTTTGACGATCGACAGTGGTCAGGAACAAGGACCCAATGGCCGGTATGCAGTGATTCGATGAGTGGTTGGGGATGACAGCCATCTGATGTCACAGATCATTGAATTGTAGCCAGCGTGGCAGTAGGTACGATATAAACCTGTCGAAAGATAAGGTGATCCACCCAATCTATAATCCTCCATTGTGCTTCAGTACTCATTCGACGTGCAGTTGTACATTCCCGCAACCAATGCTGCCAGCATCTTGGCACCGTGCTATTGTCACGGCTCACACGTTCCGCTACACAACGAACAGACCATCCAGTCTCTCGAAAGCCGATAATCCTTCTACTGTCGAAGTCGCTGAGTTGCTGACATCGGTGTCGAACGTGACGTCTCGGCATTTTCTAGTTTCATTGTAGTCTACAATCGGTTTCTGAAGAAGAACGTGGAGACAGAAGGCTGGTAACTGTGTCACACACGCATTGTCTTGAACTCCACGATCTCTACATTCGTTTTTATATGAGCCGAAATATAAAGTTGTTACCGTATTCTAATCATTTTTATATCTCTCGGCGCAACTCATTTGCATGAGATCATTCATTCTGGTCGCTACTATTTCAGCGTCACGGAGTGTAATTACAGCTCTTTAATTTTGGTAACTACCTGTAAGCAAACAAAATTGAGATTTCACCGAAACAATTTAACCATGCACATCAACAAACTCTTTCACTTTTATATCAATTCGATATCATTCTCACGATGAAATTTTTGGCGTATGTAATTTAAAATCGAGTTCTTCTATACTTCACTCAATATAGAGATCAATGTTTCCCTCAGCACAATACTGTTTGCACATCCAAGCTGACTGGACTAAATAACCTCAGATGGGATCTTAACCAATGAATGGCTACAAAATAAACTGGACTTTGTAAACCTCGGATGGGACAATGTCCCAAAAATGACATTCCACCGAATGAAGAAACTGCAGAGCCTCTCTGCACACTAGCCTTATTGGCGATCTGACCTGGCGCCCTTGCCTGGTCCACTTTTCTTCCCTTTCCCTGGCCGGGGGGGGAGGTGTGGTCCCTCTGTCTCCTTCCCACCCACACTTTCCCTTCTGGTGGGGTATGGGCATGCCCCACCAAATCTTGGAGTCACCTTCTCTATCGACTCCATTCTTCTGTCTGTCGCCCCCCCCCCCCCAGCCTTCAGTCTCCCTCCCACTCTAACTGCACGCAAACGAATGCTCCACACATCCAAACTTAATTACAGCCAAATTAGATTTGCCCACAATTTTCGGCCTCACAATTCTAGCACAACTACCACGCGATAACCTCTCAATTTTTTTTTTTTTTTTTACTTAGTTATTTTTAATTTTTATTTTATTTATTTTATTTTTTATTTATTTTATTTATTTATTTTATTTTATTTATTTATTTTTTTTTTTAGGTCCTAGCCACTGAAATCTCAGGAAACTAGGTGGCAGGACCTGCCAGAGTACTTATTTAAAATATTGGTGTACCTGGTCTGCCTCCACGGGGCAAAGTGTGGGCAACGTCTGGCCTCAGCAGAGGCCTGGCGGCTAAATGGCCAGAAGAACAACGGTACACAACATTACTCATGTACAATATCCATACACTTTTAAATCTCTGGCCTTTACAGTGTACTGTATCACAGTACAATGTAAACTATGCGGAGATGGGGGAAACCCCTGGTGCCGTTTGACCCCAAACACACTTTACACTGTTTGCGCAGGGTTGACTCTATCGTTTTCAAAGCCGATTGCCAAATAACTGTTCTAGGCCTGGGCGCATAGTACATGTACGGGGTCTACGATTAGTATTCCGTTTATCTTTTTGTATAAAATAATATATAAAATGGTACCATAATATGAACATTAGGTATAATTGGGAACATAAATTAGATTTTCATTTATACAGTTACTATATAACGCTAAAATGCTTCATGGAAAAGGCTGCATTTTACGTACGAGTCTAAAATCTTTAATTTTGATTGCTTTAGCTTTTATTACAAATGCGGAACCGGTTGCAGTGCATCTCTAGCTTTACTTAGAGTTGTAAAAAGCTACCAATCTGAGAAACATTAATGCTAATTGTAAATAACACCCATTCACCAGTGAACTTGCCCATTCTGAAATTTCCTTCGAAATTTCTTGAAGTGTTTTATACTTGTTTTGTTTTGTTCTCTCTAATGAATTCTTAGAGAAAAAACATTCCTGGAAAAGGTTAATATTAATCGATTAGGCCTTATTAGGTACCTGTACCCCATGAAGCCTAATCGCTATATCTCACGCGCTCAGTGACGAAAACTGCAGATGATAATGTCAAGAGCTCTCTAACTATGTTTATATTGAAGTCCACTGGGCACTCTCAGCAACTGTGTTGGCGAGAATGCCCGGTGATGAGGTTTGTTTGAGTCTAATCATTCTGACTCAGAAAATGAAGTACTTAATTTAACCTTAAGCATTCTGAAAGATACTTTTCTCTACTTGTTAGTGGTGTATTTGGATTTCTGTTACACTCTTGTTTTTATTGGTTTGTTGGTAAACTTGCTTCATAAGTCCAAGGGTTCCAAATATGGTCTACGTAGGGAATACTTCAGTTGTGAAACATCCGGGACTGAGGCTACTCAGTCCCGTATGTTTCCCCTGATAGCCCAAACATTAATCCTTCATTTATTCGTTAATTCACTATCCTAAAATTTTAATACTGTGAATTAAAATGTTAAAAAAAATTTATAATTTTGTTCTGTTGTAGTTGCCATCTTGTTTTCTTACATTTTTTACATATCTTACATTTCTTAAACGTTTAGCATTTAGGAAAGCGATTTTAAGAGTTAATAATGCCTAATTAGGCCATATGCAGTACAGCTACCTTAGTTCTGTACTCAAAGTTTTAAGCGAAATATTTGCACAGTAAAAAAAATACAAAATGCATAATCCCTTACTTCCTATAGTGTAAATACATTTTTGAAGCACGATACAAATTCGAAAATTGCAAAAAATAATTCCACTTATACTCGTAAACCGACAATAAATAAAACTCCTGTATGATAAATTACAAATGAGCGCTACTTATAGCAAGGGAGCAAAAGATATTCATCCTCCTGCATAACAACCGCAAGTTATGAAACTCGAAATAAGACAGATGAAATTATTTTCTACAAATGATTGAAATGACATTAAGGTGTTGTGATATTGATATTTATGCCGATGCTTTTGCTTTAAATAAACCTTTCTGATTAAAAAAAAAAACAAACAGATTATAAGTATGTTTATGGGTGTGTGGGTATATCATAATTGCTAAGATGTTAAACTTAGCGTCATGGCTGTTTGGGTCTCTCTCAGTACGTTGTATCTAAGCAGAAATTGCCATCAAAAATGATTAAGCTGTTGCAAGTGCAATAAAAGGACACTTATAAGGAAGGCAGCAGTATTCAATGGTGGCCGTCAACAGTTGTGACAGAGAAAATGAATGAGGTAAACTGATTCGTATGGTGACACTCCTGAACATTAATGTCACTTCTGATGCGGTAAATAAATAGTTGTCATTATATTTCTTCTGTAACCCCGGACGTGCAAAAAACAATCTGTCTGAAATCTGTGCCACAGATGTACGTCATCAAGCTTAACAAGCTAAGCAGCATCTCCTTTATGTCCACGATGTACAAACTAAATGCAGATATCTTCATTCTGCATTTTGTACTGCACGGAAATATGGGCCTTTATTGTTCCTATTTTAAAAAATAAAGGAGGACGAAAACCTTTGGAAATATAGCTCCAAATGATAAAAATAATTTAACGACAAGTTTTACGTCGATCTGCTTAACTTGATATAAAACTAGCCACGACTATAAATGCGTCCATTTTACCTGTTCCTAACCCAAACTTCTTTCTCTAATATGCATTACTTAGACATCGACCAAAACAAGAAGAAAAAAAAAAGTGCTAACTTCACTCGATCATTTTTATGGCCCGAAGAAAGAAAAAGCTTTTTCTGCTATCCGTATACCTCCCAACAAATCTACAGTGATCTATTATCCCGATATATCACCGCAGATAGGGTGTCAGCAGATAGCTACTATCTCAAGGTAGGTGATAGGTTTATTGAATTGGTTATTCACCAGATAAGGTAGCGTTTAGCCACAACTAAGATTACATCCTTCAGCAGCAGTCAACGAAGTTTTAAATTTCATTCTATAATTATAGGAATCAAGCCTTGTATAATAAAAAATATATATATACTATTTAGCATGCTGTAAAACGTACATTTTGTGAGGACTAGGTGGGGGACCATTTGGTCCCTACGTAATGGACAATTTAAACAGTTGCTCTGTACATGTATATATAAGAAAAACACTGAAATAAATTACAAGCTTTTGTTTATTTTGATTTTATTGACTTCACAGTTGGAGATAAGAAGCCAAAGTAAGTGCAATGTTGCTAGAGAAGCATGTAAAATGCGGCGTTGTAGCACACGCGTTCCTTATGAACAGTATGTGAAACTAGACAAGCGTGACAGAAACGTGGCATGTAACACGACATAGTAAATGTCAGAGATGTTTTTTGTTAGTCTTAAAATGGATTTCATTGAGATCAGCCGTGTGTAGACACGCGTCGTTTATTTCAAAATAGAATCACAAAAGAGAGATTGTCGTTTGTAGGTCCATCCAATGATTAGTTGTATTCTAAGTACCCCCCCCCCCCCCATTATAAATTTGAGTGAACAAAAAAGTATCCCGAAAATTTCTTTTCATATCACCGTCTGTCAGTACATAGTTTTGATGAGCTCTTGACATTTTTGACTAAAATATTGCGAAAACAAATGCCATTCTTTTGTTTACTTCTCCAGTATGCATAATTCGCTTTCGTTCAACTAGCAGCATTTAAACAGCCTAATTTATTCACTACGCTGTTTAAATCCCATTGAAAGCAGAAGAAACTCTGTGTTTAACGAGTTGTCTCGTTATTGCACTACTTTCGAACAAATGGCATCGCCAAAAGTGCTTTTGTCTGGTTTTCTGTTATTTTTTAAAAGGAACTACCAACTGAGTGATGAGAGAGAGAGACTGTCAGCTATGTCCCATCTTTTAAATAAACAGTAACTTGGCAATTTGTTTGAAAGTAGTGCAATTCGTTGGAATCTGTCGTTTTTGTTTTTAGAACCGTCCGCAACTTACTATAGTGGTATCATATCTGTGCAAATGTATGTTTAGACCCGTCTGTTGTGTTGTTGTGTGGACCAAGAAATCCGAAACAACCCAAGGACACCCTGCCCTCCTGCGGCAGAAATAGCCTCCATTAACGAACCATTAGAAATTCCTGTGTATGATGGGATTCGAATTCAACCTTTTCGAAATGTGTGAAGAGTGGAAAGCGGCTATTATTCACTCACTGAGGATATATTGAGCAGTGATTTTGTTCTAACGCCTACTGCGAGTCAGCAAATACATATTATTGCTTTGTGGTCATTGCGAAAGAAGTTTGTCTGTTTCCCATGTAATGATACAAGTTTCAATTCAGATCTGACTAATCTGAGCTATAAAACCATTGCATTTCATATATTTTTCAGCCATTCCTGCTGGTCGAATAATACATGAAAAAGGGAACCGATTTTCTTCTCAAACAACTGAACTGATGTAAAGAATTTAATTTTAAACTGTTGTGTTCGAATTAATATTATGGCATTTTCAAAACAAGTGACAAAATAAAAAGAAAGTTAAAACGCGCTACCACAAATATTTCATGCGGCAATTATAGCAAATCAAATTATAGTTTTTTTTTAAAGTTAATTGAGCAGCTAGCAAAATTAAAATCCAAAAAGAAATCGATTCTTCCCTGTACCCTATACGAGGAGTATTTTCGGAGTAAAAGCCAATCGATCAAACAGCTCTTAACTGTTTTGTGTTAGCACACATTCATCAAAAGTTATCCATAGCCTAATTTCACCGTCCCGAATTAAACATTAATTGTTCATGACGGGAGAATGAGAAAGCCATCTTAACCTGATTTATTAATGTAAGCTTCATGGAAAAAGTGACATTATTTAATTTTAGCGGTATCATATAAAACTGTGTTATGCTGTTAAAATTAAACCTTGTCACTTGTAGATCTCTGTAGTTAATCGGTTTGCTGATATCGGTTCTCTTCAAACCTACCTTAACATTGTTTTCTTTTTTGTTTATTGGCTTTTTTTAGTGTTTTAGGATTAATTTACTCCCGGAGTAAATAACTAAATTGAGAATCCATATATATACAGTATATGGATTCTCAATTTAGTGCTAGTTGGAAAGGGAAGTTGAAGTTGGTTCTGGCTGTCTGTAGGCTCTTCGTAACTCTATATTGATAAAGACTGCAGTATGAATATATGGTAACGTTTTAAACATTATGCACATAAGAATGTGTTGTCTGAAAGGCATACGTAGCGAAATCAAATGAAATATGAAAAATGCGGCGCTACGTGTTATAAATGCTGGAGAGTTACTCAGTAATTCAGGATGACCGTTGACTATGATCCATAAACACAGGATACATGTCAAGAATAACTCATTAAATTAAATTAACTAAACAGACGTTTCGTAAACTCCTGAATAATACTTATTTACTATATCAGTGACAAACAAGTATTATTCGGGTGTTTACGAAACGCCTGAGATGTTAATTTAGTTTGATGCAATTATTCTTGGCATATGTCATGCATGCAGCGTTACTAATATATCTCTAAATTACTCTGTAGCACGCCAACAACAAACTGGCATTACTAATATGCAGTGTGAAGTTTCGATTTTCACAAAAAGCCGTTTAATGATCGATCTGAAACTTCTCTGCAGACCTCTTTGTATAAATTCATTTTCATCGAGTGAAGTATACTGTTATGGCATCCACAAAGATTCCACCACAGCAATATTTTACTCATATTCGACAATATTTACCACTGAGAAACTGCAGCTGCAATGCCCAAACATATAATAGTACACGAATGTAATTTACGTATACTAAGTCGCACTAAACAGTTAAATCGATTTGAATCAGTAACATTTTATCCCTCGTGTTCGAACTCTCGATTTAATGCTTTGACCTTTCACTTAAGTAATATGCATTCAGATATTCTGAAAAACGTCAAGATAATCGTAGTTGTCGAAAGTAAATGAACAGAAAGAACGGTATTTTTTTTTTTTACTTACATCCATCATTATAAGTCCTTTATCAAAGGGAATGTGGTTCATATCAGGATGGTAAATAAGATACTATCCATGTTGTTTATGCTTGGATAGTTCCCTTTCCTTCCTACGCTCTTTCATCATCATATCATTTCTTCCATATTGTAGAATTAGCGACCTTATTTTCACAACCATGCCATATCTGGCTTCCACAAATGACATATTTCTATTGAACCACCTTTATATCTCAAAATATTAGACATAATTGTAATAAAGCTTACTAACTAACCGTTATAAACGCAACTTATGTAAACAGTGCGTATACATGCATGGTGGTAGTCTCCGTTACACTAATCCAGAACAACCCTTATCAAAATCTTATGCCAATCTCATCAAAATTATAAACCAGTCATCGACCAGTGGTATTCTACTAACAGCGATGAAATTAACCACTTTCCTTCATAACGTCCCTTCTTGTCGTAAACCTAATTACAGATTTAAGGATTATGTAATTTGGTTTGAGTACCGCGGTCTTCTCATCAACATGAGATATTGACCGACAGCAAGCAGGCTGACTATCTTTCCATCTGGACCGTTAAACAAATGGCCACTGAACAAGTAAATAAAGCACACATATTACGTTTTCATCTCTCTTAATTTGGAATGGCTGAATCAAATTTAGTATTGGGCGATGAGGTCTTGTATTGTGCAGGGAATTTGTGCGTGTGATTTATTATTCTTTTGTTGTAAGAAAAACCAGGCAACCCACGTGCCAGACTGAGCAGGCTACAGTGTGGGGGTAAAAGTTCATATGTTTTTTTCCGATATGACAAAAAGCGAATTAAAGTTTCCCCTTCCCCACCATGATGTAGAAACGATCTTTTCTGCTGAACTAACTGCTGGAGCACTCACCAGACCGAAAGCAGCAAGTTTTGGTCCAGCCTCTGATAAAGATTCAAACTGTTAACAGGTTGAGTGGAAAAGACCAATATCGATTATGAAGAAAAACATTTTGTATTTTGCCGTCTAAAATCTGACTGTTGAACCGCATATTTTTGAAAAGTTCACGAGATCGGTTCCGTATCCATGAGAATAGTTTTACCTACAAGCATATTTAGGCAGTGGTGTTGTAGTCCAAAACCATGAAATGAGGATATGTATATTCGTACTGAGAAAAGACCTCTATTTACTTTTTCTGTTATACAAAAACTGTTACTTATTATTTATTTTTTTTTTAATTGATCCTTATCTTTATTTATTTGTTTTTAAAAATCCCTCTCTTTAATTATTAATTTTTAAGATTCATCCTTCGCTCCAGCCCTATACAATAATCATATTTGCGTTTTTTTGGATCACCGTTGCGTATTCGTCTTAAACCTCAGGAACACAAACATTAGCTTTATATATTTATTTCAGCGAATGCTGACAGTTCTTTTGACCCTACACTTTAAAATGAAAGTTCCCAGATAGCAGGCAAGACAACATGTCGTGGTAGATAAGATTCTCCTATAAGTTACTGAGTAGAAAAAATATTGCCGTATACTGGAATTTTTCTGTGCTAAATTTCTACAACTAAAATTGCAGTGGGTACATCCTTCCTTAAAGTAGGACAGTAAACTTGTTGATATCATTCAATCACCACTTTCTTTTGATATGGAAATGGATTCAATCGTCTAGAGATTCGCACCAGGCTTCAATAAAAGAAAACCAAAATGGATTTCGCCTTCGTTATAAAATATTTGTCTTAGAAGAATGAAACTTCTAGAGATAGAACTGGTTGGTATGTTGCATTATATGCAAAGAATTCTGAAGGTTCGAGTAATGTCTTTTGAATATATGTGTCGCAGATTTCCCTCGACAGTATCTAGAGATTTTAAAATAGAAGCAAAATAGATAGAGTTCGTATTTACATGTCTAGAGAATGAATAGTGCGATATTTTATACAAAGATAAATTTTATTCTTTAGGTTTTTTTTTTCATATTTCTCTTTCAAATGATTGAAGCGCATTTGACAATATATAATAGGTCAATGGATGAGGAGATTAAAATGCAAAAATCCTGAACAGTGTAAGAATTTTTTTTTCAACGCTAACTCCGAATATTTAGTATCTTCAAAGGCTTCCAAAGATGAATGGCATGTTTTCAAAGCATTAGATAAAAAAAAAAAAAGAAAGAAAATTTAGACTCTCATATATAATATTAAAAGCAAAAATATGAATTTATAATAAAGACTAAGCAACTATTTTAGGAAAAAAACAAACGCTCTTAGAACTAAGTATTAAGCAAAAAAACAACGAGCCAGTTATTTTGGGTATTAATTTTATTATGAATATTGATAGCCCATTTGCTTTATTAAATTGCATTTGGAGATCACCAAAACTTTGACAAGTTGTTTAAAAATTAACCATTTATTATTTTTATAATGACAAAAAGAAATAGGTGGAAAAAGATTAATAATGGTAGTTTCCACTACTTTCATCTGTTTAATAATTAATCAGTTTTACTAAGTAGGAGCAGCTCTAGATATCTCCATTATGTTTGTTATTCTATACAGAATAACAAACATACGATAATCCGATTAGGCAAATGTACAAAACTGAATGTATTTATGAAAATAAGAATTTCATTAACCAATCGCAAACAGTTTTCATTTATACACTCAGCTATTTGAGATATGAAAGTAATATTGAATAAAAATCAGAAAAGATTTAGGCGACAGTTCTTTTTCATGGAAACATACGCTTTGCCAACAAATTTGCTTGAAACAACCTACCACATTGAAACTAATTGAAAATTTCAACACTAACAAAGGTCTGGTGTTATTTTATATTCCTTCATAACTGATCTAAAACACAACTTAATTAATGTACGCAGTCCGTTACATATCAGGCATAAATAAATAGTAATAATTCATGATTTATAACAAAAGAAAAAAGAGCTAAACGCAATTACTTTTAGTACGAAGCTATTATATTTCGTTTTTGCGCAACCGCCATATTGTCCATCAGCGCTGGGCGAAAAACAATATCCAGTACTTCAGCTATATTTACAGTATATGGATAGCCCATGTAATACGTATGTGAAATATATATATATATATATATATATATATATATATATATATATGAAGTATGAAATTTCATGAAAATCTATCCACTGGAAGTTGAGTTATTACAGGCGGACAAAATATAATAATAATGCCCAGCTTTCTATTTGTAAAATTTTAATGGAACTCGAGATGGCCGACATCTTTTCTAAAAGATCCAAATGTAAAATTTTATGAAAATCCATGCATTAGGAGTAGTTATTGAAAGCGGGCGGACATAGTGGACAAACAGGCACGTTAGACTTGCATGCTAATGTAAAATTGTTTTAAGGCATTATGTAATAAAATACATGTATTATTTAGGGAAACATTTTTCTTCTTTTTTAATTTATTCCATTTTATTACTTTACTAATCCGTCAAAACAAGCAAAACGCTATAGAATAAGCGAAATTGATGGACCACATGGAAATGGATTCAATCGTCTAGATATTCCCACCAGGCTTCAATAAAAGAAGACCAAAATGGATTTCGCCTTCGTTATAAAATATTTGTCTTAGAAGAATGAAACTTCTAAAGATAGAACTGGTTGGTATGTTGCATTATATGCAAAGAATTCTGAAGGTTCGAGTAATAAAGTTTACACAATTTCAAAGTTCTAGCTGCTTTGTTAATTCCATAATTCAGATGTTCTTGTATTCATTTTGGGCAGCATTCTACTGTGCCTCAAGAATGATGTTAATACACACAAGTTTCTATGAGATTTGCTGCTTCGTGGGGTGCACCTCGTGGTAAGTTCTTAGGAACAATCCTTCAGTTGATATTGGCTCCTTACGTTCTTTTCAGAAGAAATCACAATATTCTTGTTGGAATGAAGATAACTGCTACAGTGAGTACGCTATGTCTGGAACACTTACACTAATAGTTATCTTCGGTGATTGTGCGTGTAGTCGCCTGTGCATTTTTATTTAATTTGCCAAGGCATGTCAAAAGCCATTCTGACCAAAGTTGTTTTTTTTTTTTGTGCTATCACCATAACTGATAAACAAACATTTATTTAAATAATTTTTGATATTCTTCAACTATTTATTCAACTTTAACATTAAAGAAAATGATTTTCTCTTTCTTCTTTTCGAACGATTTTTAATATATTTTAACGCTTGTACTTCTCATAGATATTTTATTTATACTTGAGCTAGCAAACAAATTTTGCACTCTGGCTGACAGTATTTTGTGACTTCCTGAAAAGATGGATGAAATCTTTTGAGCACTGGCTTCTTCATTAACCATTTACAGACTTAAAATCGCAAATTCGAGTTTGAATTTGTAGTTTGTGACTTCGTTTAGTAACACTGCTGCAGACATACAATATACGGTGTAGTAAAAAGATTTTAAATGTCTGAAAATTGCCGAAAGCTATAGTACCTTTTGTTCACCCTCGGTGTCTTCTCTGGGTGCAGGTATGGATTTCCCTTGGAAATCCATAAGGGCCTTATGTTTACTCTTTTTTGAATTAAGTTGTTTTTCTACTGTTAAATTAGGGTAGTAGTACCTTAAATATAAATTCAGCAGCTTAAAATGGCAACTGAGTCTAACACCGATAAATGCAAGGCACTGCATTTGGGTGAAGTTAATCCCAGAATAAAATATGATTTGGGCTTCACCAAACTCAACATAGAGGAGAATGAAAAGACCGCAGGGGTAATTGTGTAGTTTAACACGAATTTCTCTGAGCAGTATAGAGTAGTGTGTGTTTAGTGTCAAACGGCACCAGGGGTTTCCCCCATCTACGTGTGCTATACATTATGGGTGTGAAACAGAACACTGTCAATGCCAGAGGTTTAAAGGTGTATGGATTTTGTATATGTGTAGTGTCGTGTACCGTTGTTCCTCTGGTCATTTAGCCGCTGAGCCCCTAATGGGACCCAACGTTGTCCACACTGTGCCTTGTGGAGGCAGACCAGGTACACCACTATTATAATTATTTACTCTGGCAGGTCCTGCCACCTAATTTCCTTAGATTTCAGTGGCTAGGACCTTTAATAAAAATAAATAAAATAAAAAATAATAATAAAATAATAATAAATAAAATAAAAACAGTGTAGCCGGGATACTATGACATGCCGGCTTCACTGCTCTGTAGGATTGTCCATGGTATGCAAGAATTTTGCCAGTAGGAACAAGGACGCCATTAATCAGGCCATGGGCAAATGAAGTGGTAGACTTCATCTTTTTATTGCTGATGCTGCATAAGTTTTCTTCCTTGCATCACTTTGCCACTTACTAATGTCACACTATAAACAAAACAACACAGCTTCTTGAGTGCATCTGGGAATGATGCCATCACAAAGTTTCGGATTTTCAAAAATTGTGAAAGTGCACTTATCCTAGCAAGTGCAATGCGAAGACTTTGCTTGTTACAATTAAGGGTGTATGCGAATCTTCCTTTCTCAGCCTTTACAGTTTAGCTGAGCTCGTAAATAAAAAAAAATGATCATTGATCAAGTATATCCATTCACAGATAGAAAGATGTGCACAGGCACTGCTTCCTTCTGTGTTTTGTTTCCGTGAGTCTACTATGTGAGTTATACCATAATTACCGGGCAGAATCATAAAGTTACTATAGCACTTATGTTATACATTAAATGCTTAGTAGAAAAATACTTCAGCAGTTCATTCTGTTGGATGGTTATGAAGAAGTAAACCAAACTTTTAAAATTCCTAAGTTTAAGAAATTTATTAATAACATTGCACAAAAAGGATATTTGGTTTAGAACAATTTGCTGAATGGTCAAATTGTGCCAAATAACTTACAACTGAATGTGTCCAGATACAAATTTAATAAATGTAATTTCATAATAATTAATACAACGTCACATTTGCAAGTGGTAATGAACTTGCGAAAAATGGAGGAGGGTACAAAGACAGACATTGAAAACTCACATTATTTTCAATTCATTTTATACATTTCATTAGTTTTTCATAGTTTGCAAAAAGTTATTTGTTTTGGAAACTAATAAAAAAAAAAAAAACCTACCTAATTTTGCAGCATCACCAGCCGTTAGTAACTTCATTTTGCGTACGTAGTTTAATTTGAATTGCAAATAAAGATTCCTGGATGGGCTTGAAACAAAGTAGTCTTGCTCTAATTTTAAATTCGAGATATAACCAGAGAGCAAAAAAAAAAAAGGACTTAGAAAGGGACGCTATGTCCCTTTTTTTCGATTCCTTTGTCAACATACAGCATCGACGGGAGCTGACCCCAATACATCAGTTCCATTGATAAATGCTGATCAGTACACTGCCCCTATTTCTCAATGGAGACAATGTACAAACAAGATTATAAGATCATGAAGATACTTTTTGTTTCATGCAATGTCGAGAAGATGAGCTGCCACTGCTCCAAGACGCAATTTGTGGACAATTGTTCAACGTCTTAGTTTACAAATTTGCATTTTATCAGAGAAAAACAACTCATAAAAAAATTACATGAATCTGTATAAAAAATGGTTTCTTATGCCTTACAAAAGTATTTAGAAACGAATGTGGATTTCTGTGTAGTCTTATTTTTTTTTCTAAATCGAAGTGCTTTATCACATCATTGATTGGATATTTAAAAAAGAGATCATGTAAACTGTTTCTCTTTCTTTAACTGCTATGTCGCATTTGTATTTTCCATGAAGCTGATATAATTGAAAGTGTGCGATGGAACTATTTCTTTCGCCCATTACACACAATGATATCGCTCATCCTCTGGTTCGTGTATGAAATTTAATGATCGAAAACAGCGTGAAAGTTGGAATTCGCAGATAGAGATATGAAGGTTTATTCGAAACATAGAAACTCTGTATAACAAGATGGTGCTCGAAAGCCAACTGCAGTGGAATCGACGCTTTAAGACGATTGATATATTAGTCATTCCTTATAAAATTTATGAGATGGACTGAACAACGCTCTAAAACTTCGAAGTTTATGAAGTAATGAATTTTTAGTCGATGCAAAATATAGCTTTGCATGGACTAAAAACGCAGTATGAGCGTCGTCTTTCAGTCGCCGAACTCAGCCGAATTCACGCACTAAACTATTTTACGGCGGCGTAAAACCCAGCAACTTTTCGATGGAAATTTGCGTACACTGGTGTATAAGAATATCAGATATATTGGCGATTCATAACAATAGTCATTGGAATACTCCTTGAATTGCTGTCCATCAGTTATATCATATCAAATCCCGTGTATCAAATTTTATGTTTTTCACATTGGAAACTACCGAAAGGATCCCCCTGTAAAAACAAACCAACCTTATATATTGCGCATATTCAAATTCACCGGCTCTTTCGCTGTCACTCTCTTATCGTCTTACGACACACGTTTATGTACAAGAATGTTCGCCTTCTCCCACTCAAGTGCTCGTTGACTCAAATCTTCTTAGCGGCATTAAGCGAATGAGAATGAAACATGCAGCTAATCGCTCAGCTGCTTGCTCTGCTGTAAAGCCACAGAAAGCTTAGCAAACACATTTAGCACGTAAACACTGGAAACCCATTAAGGACTTTGCTAATAAATAAGATTAGCTTCTGTTTTCTTTGTTTTAATTCCTTAAATATTGTTAAACGTAATTTAATTTAATAGTTTAATAACGTAATTGCATCTGATAAGAAGAATTCTGTCATATGTTTCTTCTTATAACCAATTTCAAGGAATATTTAACCTCTGCATTATATACCCGGAGTTTATGCATTTAATGTGGACTAATGCAATGCGATCCTAACAGCGCTGGGCTTATAAAGCTGTGCTACACAGAGCTCTTCCTTTGCACTGTATTTTATTTCAGATATTGAAAGTTGAAGAAAGAACCGAGGAACAATGGTTATTATAGTACAGGATAGAGATATCGAAAAGATAGACAAGCTCTCTTGAAATTACTCGTTTTAATTGCACATTTTATCTCCAGATATCCTGAGGATTTCGATTCTCGTCTTCCATACAGTAGAGTGTGTTTAGTGTAAAACGGCACCAGGGGTTTCCCCCCATCTCCGCGTGCTATACATTGTGGGTGTGAAACAGAACACTGTCAATGGCAGAGGTTTAAGTGTATGGATTTTGTATATGTGTCGTGTACCGTTGTTCCTCTGGTCATTTAGCCGCTGGGCCCCTAATGGGACCCAACGTTATCCACACTCTGCCTCATGGAGGCAGACCAGGTCCACCACACCACTATTATAGTTATTTACTCTGGCAGGTCCTGCCACCTAATTTCCTGAGATTTCAGTGGCTAGGACCTTAAAAAATATTATAAAATAATAATAGTAATAAATAAAAAGAAAACCATTATAGATAGGGGTCAGCCAAAAGGAGTACTATTCATGCGAATAGATGTTATTACGTTTTTGTGTGTAGGGCTCAAGCAATTTAACAATGGTTCAGACACTAGTAATAGTGTCTGAACCATTGTTAAGGGGTCCATAGAGAATTTGACCCGCAAATCAGTGGAGCAGGCCCATGCCCCACCAGAGGGAAGAGAAGGGCGGCGAGGGGGGAGCCCAGAAGTCACCTCCCCCTCCCGTCCGGGGAATGGAGGAAAAGAGCCACGCAAGGGAGCGTGGCTAAGGGGAAAAAAAAAAAAACACGGTCTGATCCCAGCAGGGATCAGACCAATTGTAAGGTCATTCGTGGGATAAATCCCATCCGTGCAGTTCGATGTTTGGGAGTCCATCTGTAGTTTGTCAGGTCCGTGGTATTAATCTTGAGCGGGTTGCTTCGTTACATTGGGTCGGGTCCTGCGAGTCCTTTATTATGCTATTTCAGTCCCAAAGGAAAGTCTTGTATCTGGGTGAGAGCCAGTTTGGTTGGGTCCAAGGATGGTTAGTTTTGTCGTGGTGCCTGTTCTTGATCTCTGTAGATAGTAATAAGTGTCCTCCTTCGGGTGAACAGTCCTTGGGCGAATTTTGTCAACTCCTTATACTCCTCTTGCGAGTCCAACAGGTTTGATTCCCTGTCGCGGGGGAAGTAAGCGGTTTTGTCGTCAGGAGGCAGCGGAGATCCTCATAGTTTTCACAGTTGTACATTATGTGAGACCATGTCTCCACTTCCCCACAGACACAGCGGGAATTGTTTACTAATTTAAAACTGTTTAGTTTGGCATTCAGGGCCCCATGACCTGTTAAAAGATACGTAGTGTACAGTCCAGGGTGAAACCATGATGGTGCTTTTGGGTATAATCTTCCGACATTAGGCAGAAATTTCCTCGTTATTTCTCCTTTTGTGGATTCTGACCACCTATCCTGCCAAACCTGCTGCAGGTGGGTGGCGAGTTTTGTTTTCTCTCTTTTCAGGTTTCCTGTAGGGTCAATGGAGTGGCCCAGGAAGGTGCAGGAAGCCCTTTTGCTAGATGCTGCACCATGGCACAATGCACCACCTCAAGGTCAAGGGGGAGTGCTCCCGCCAGAACCTGCAGAGCATATGTTCTCACAGTGCAGCAGGCCCGTGTAATAGAGAGGAGTATTGTCCGCTGGATGGAATCTAGTGTCCGTCTGTTAACTGCAGTAGTTGATTTCTGGAACCAAACGGGTGACGCGTAAGTTATGGCTGGTATAAATGCCATTTTGTAATACAGTCCCAAGGTGTGCCTCTTGAGTTCCCAATCCATTTTAACTATTCTTGCAACGAGGGCAGAATATCTCCTGATTTTCTGTTGTATATGTTTCAAGTGTGGGTTGAAAAATTGGTTCCTGTCCAGTAATGACTCCTAGGTATTTCATCTCACTGAGTAGTTTGATAGTTGTATTTTCTACTTTAATTTGCGGTGATCTACGGAGATTTAATGTTCCTTTCAGTAGCATTGAGTAGGTTGACTTCTTTAGTCTTTCTGGAAACACTTAAGCTTTGAAATACGATCATTTAAGTTCTCTATAAGCACAATGACGTCTAGACTCGCGGGGTAGCTCTAGAGCTTGAGATGGTGAATACAAAGTAACTGTGAAAACCATTACCAAAATAACTACGTAAATTATTAATTAGTATTCCCAGCATACTGTTCTATAAATAAATAAAACAGAAATAGCAGAATATTTCAGACAATCTTTAAAACAAGTTTATCAGTTACAGTTATTAACGAAAACATTAAAATGCCAAAACATAAATGACTCCTATCTACGGGGAAAAAAAAAAAAAAAAGTTCCTGTATACACATGTCAAAATGTTTTTATTTCCGAGTTGTCAAACATTAATCTAAATTACAAAATCTTATAAAGCGGCACCTATTTATGTAATAAAAATATGACTGCGTAAAGCGGACTTTAAACAGTACAAAACATACTTACCATACCGACATGAACGGTCCTTGTCACACATGTATGAGTAACCGTGTACCAGAATATATATTGCCAGTGCCAACCTGTCCTTTACTTGAGTATCAGGATCCACGAAAACTGCCTCGTTGCTTACAGTACAGAAGAAGCTGTAAATCTGCTTACTTTGGCAGAATTAACTAATATGATTTTAATTTATGTTAAGATTCATCAGAATTACATAGTCGCTGTTCTCAGATAGGCCGAAAAAGTTCCAATTCGACAAGCGTCAAGTCGTAAAGAATTTGCTGATGTGAAGGGACGAATTAGAGAAACAGGTACATAAAACCATTAGGAGTAAATCCTGGTTGAGGGAGATTTGGGCGAACTGTACACGTTGAAGAGAAAATACTTCATGTTGGGCAAGTATTCAGTTATACACATTTCGTATCACGGTTGTACAAGAATTATGAACAAACCAAAAAAATAATTTGTCAGCGGCTTCTTTTGAATGTACACGTGATAGTCAGTCTCTCAGCCATATTCTTGTTAACAGATAAAAAGTCCCTTTTCATTTAATGTTTGGTGTGTTGTTCTTGGGAACAGCTTTATTAGTTTTTATATTTACTAGCAAGGAAAGGAATGCCTACATTTTTTTGCGGAGAAATTTGTGGGAACTATTGGAAAACATGACTCTTGCAAATCGAGAGAAGTGTGGTTCAGTGGCAATTTATGTGCTTTGCAGTCATGTGTAACCAACTAGGAAAATATTACTCCAACTTTCCGAGATTGGCTAACTACAGCTTCAGTTTGAGGAGCTACTTAAAAATTGTTTCTGACAAGATTCGAGCCCAGAACTAAGAATACACTCAAAAATGTTTAATATACTGGGCTTTCTCGTTTGTTTTATGGGTTAGTCACTAGAATTTCTTAGAATCTCAATTAACTAAAGTCAGTAAACCTAAACACGGCCAATAACGGGACGAATAGATGCTTCTTCCAACGTGTCAGCTTTAATCTCTGGACCAAAGAAGGAGAGAAGAGATCATCCTGACTCTCGCCGCCTGCTCCCGCTAAACTTAGCATATTACATTTCTGTGAAAGAAGATATGTTCCCGGCAAAAATACCCTAGAAATCTCAAGCGAATTAAGTACTTATCCGGATAAATTCTACAGCTTTACAGAAAGCAAACTCTTATCAGCTGAAGTAACTGTCTAGGACAGGTCCACCTGATCAATGATATAAACAGATTTTTGCTATTGTAGACGCATCAGCGACTTCGGCCATTATTGCATCTTATATGTCTGTAAATTGCGTGTGTTCTGTGGTCGATTTGATGTTTGCCGGACGAAAAATCTGAGTTTCCGTGAGGAAAACCATACTATCTTCGTCTAAGATCCACTAACTAACCCAGCCACGTTGTAAAAAAGACCCTAAATAATCCTCGCGTCTTTGACGAAATTGGAACTCAGGTTTTTCCATCCTGTGCAGAGAGCACGGCGATTCTACTAACTGTGCTACCCACTACGGCATATCATATAAACAGTTCAGTAATATTAATAATAAATAGCTACATTTAACTAAGTGAAGTTCCGTGTGAATTTCTTCGGCTGAGTCGCATGTATCTCACGTTTAACCCGATGTACACGTCGACCTCCCACCTTAGATTGTAAATAACACACCCTGCTGGCACACAGCAGTGCGGGGTGGTCCGTATTTCGTGGACAACTAAACAGATATAATGATGTTTAAAGGGATAGCGAGATCCTGATGTATAAATATTCTCAAGTAATTTAAACAGGCGTGATGTAGCCGAGTAGAGTAGTACACGTGTTTTTGTTCACCGTGGTTATATCCTATGGGCCCACTGCGCGAATGTTCTTCTGTTCTTTGGCACATAAACTCTTCTGATCCCATGTTTGCTTTCACACAGAATCAGAAGAGCCGTAGTTGTCTAACGGTTCGTATATGAGATAATCTGGGAAAAGAAAACGCACACAAACAGGGGAAAAAAAAAAAAAGTGCACTCAACGCGGAAGTTTTCCGAGAGATAAGCGCATTGTGTTGGTAAGAAGCTGGGGGTCTCGGGGAGATAGAGCAATACACAATCGTGCTTTTATTTGGGGATTTATTGCTTTTTTCATATGTGGACAAAAACTGTCAGCAACTTGAAGTCATCCGTGGCTCATGAGAGCCATTTTTCGAATAAAATATAGCACTTTCGTAGCCCGATGTGTTTCAGCGAATTGTGCTGCATATTACATACTTTCTAGGCTACGCTTGTGTACGTGTGTGTTAAGCGCCAGGGCAACTAAGGCTATCATGTGCCAGTATATTTTGTCGGTAAATTTCGCTTATGGTACATTTGCCTGATTTCTAGTCTTAAAACCAAACAACTTTCGATCGATACAGACCAATTCAGCTAGGCCGTGAAAAAAAAATCAGGAAAATTCCTCACTTCACTGAGTGCACTCGAAGTCAAGCCTTTTCCACCAGGTATGGCGATGGTGGTGATTATATCCACGTACTACATGCTAGGGCACGTCATGGTTATTGATTATTGACAACGATAAATAAACTTTAAAACTGATCAGTGTGAATTCCTGTACAGTGCAGTACTGTATTTTCAGAAATTAAATGGTTGTTGTTTGCAAACTAATGACCTAATTTCGCATAGTGCTGAGATCAGTTATAAACCTTGACAAACCGGGTAAGTTGAATGGATTGAGCAGTCTGAATTCTGATGGGATTCTTCCTCTTGCTCAGATTACAAATCTGAAGTTTTCCCTCCCTCCTTCTACGGAGAGAGCGAGGGAAGAAAAGAGATTATAGTGTGCCGTAATTTCGGCTTGTCAGATACCTCAACCTGGGGAAATATAATATCGATTTAAAAGCTGGACAAGAGTATTCCCTTCTTTCGATTTAAAACTAGCGGTATCAGAACATTTAGCCATCGTCAAATATACTTTTAAATTCCAGAGATCAATTAACCACTCACTTACCTAAACAGGGAATTGTTCAACTCTCCTCTGTCAGTCCCATTTATGAAAATAAAATGACTCAATAAAACACTTTAAGGCTATTTTTGTCGATGTATTTACCAAAAAAACCCAAATAATCTTGACAACATTAAAATAATAAATGTGATAATTTGCCAACCACTTAAATTACATTCTAAGACTTGTACGAACTTCATAAAATTCCGAACTCCTTAAATTTAAGGTTGGCCTACAGGGAAGATTGTTCCTTTTGAGTTTGCATATGGATGAGTACTAACACTGAGATATCGTTTCCAGAACATGTCCAAGGGACGGTGTGTTACTCCTTTTCCCTCTGGTGTTAATTTCAATTAGGTAACAAAGGCTGGCGATTCTTGGAAGATAGTGCACGTTGTTTTACGACTTCGATTTAGAGAGGATGAATAAATCGGGCCCAAGTAATTTAAAGAAGAGCAGAGTTTGTGTTGACGGTGGTCGTCAGAGCATCAAGGCAGTTCCGGTAAAACCTTTACCCCAAGAGGAAAGTGAAGTTCATCGACCGTACGTGTTTATCTGAAGGATTAAGAAAATACGTGACCTCTCGAAAAGGCAAACAAATAAAGATGCACTTCCGTAAATGAAACCAGAACAAAGTAAGAAGAGAGTTAAGTGATGCCGCATTGCTTCTGGCTGATTGCTATGTAGAATACGGTAATGAAAATGAAAGAGGACATTTGTCTTACTGTAATGCACTTAAGCTTTTTTCCACAGTAGATGCGTACACCCGAAGACTGAAATAAGTCGAACCTTATTAACTGACCTCCTAACCCTGGAATAATGGCTACCCGCAATAATGCTGCGATATAATAACTGACAAAGCTACTGTTATTTGCCGTGCTTCCTTAATGCAATCTCCAGGTGAAATAGCAATTAAGAAACTAATCGTGCTGTAGAATCATTTAAGGTTGAGAGGAAGGATAGACATTTATACTCGGAACATAAATAATACCTTCAGTTTAGATATTCCTGCTTTTTTCCAATTTAAAATATTTTTCGTTGCTCCTCTGAATTTTAATAAACAATTAAACAAATGATGCTTATCGAATGGGCTAAGAAAAATCTATGCATAATCTAAATCATGGGATGAAATTTAAGGGCAAATAATAAACAGCATATTGATCACAAAAGAATAATTAAAATTTACAAAAAAAGTTATGGAACGTTAAAAAGTAGCTAGAGAAATGCATAAAGAGCCAAATTCTGGACTTGACTTAGTAATTAGATCCAGAATAAGCATCAGACAAATCGATAATCACATGCGAAACAGATACTGAACAATGGCGATAGAGAATTCGTGTACGTTTTTTTTTCTTTTCGGAACCATGGAAAGCTAAAAATGTACAGTAGCCATGAGTTTTATCAGTAATTAAAATGAAAAATAATAATCATTAAATTTAAATGTATACACATACCTGGAAATAAATGAATTATTCAGTGCGAAGGAGGAGAACTGGCGGATATTGCTGGCCTACCGATCTCCATGTTGGTGAGATTTTATTTTTTTTATTTATTTATTTTTTTAATTTTGATGCAGCGGCAAAAGATACTTAACTGTTTTGTCCAGCACGGCAGGACATCCATCCAAAGTGATATTACTGTCTTTTGCTGAAACGCTGTCTGCAGAAGGCATCAGAAGCGATCTGCAAGAGCAGTTCACATTGTCGCCAATGTTTGGACATTAACGAGGTTAAGGTTTCTTAGCCATTGACAGTCGCCCTCAAGTTCAGGAACGTACTTACGAAGACCCAAAGCCGCCTAAGTGCTTCGTAGTTTGAAACGCATCAGCATTTAGATTTCATCTGTGTGGACTATGAAGTCATAGAAGGATGGAAAGAAACCCTGTTCTCTGACTAAGGCGTCACATGTTTAATACTTCTCAATTCGTCTATTCGTAACTTGACTTTCGTAATCATCACAGTCACTTTGTTTTGAACATTTAATTATAGACAACGTTTAGCATTCCAAGGTGGTATCCACAGTACGTGGATTCAAATGGATAAAATGATTTCCACTTTATGCTAATAAAGTGGAAATCTAATTATGCTTGCTGGAATGCTAATTATGCTTAATAATAAATATTCAGATTTCTTGAAACCTTTTGATTGTAACAATATCGATGTTCATTACAAAATGTCTTTATTTTAATTAGATCTTAAACTTTCATTTGAAAACTTTTTCAACTGGTCCAGAAATGCGATTACTTTATGGGTGATTTGATCTTTGTATAAAATATCAGTTATGTTAATATGGTTTTCAGGAAACTTGCCATTTTCTCGACGAATTTATACGAAAAAATGAAAAACAATTTATTTGAACTTAATAAAAACGTTTATGCTAATACTTGCTCATGAACAGACGAACTTCTAAATATCCGATCTAATCAAATATCCAGTGCATATAATATGAATTGAATTAAGACCTAAGGTTATGAACCCTCTTGCCGGACAGTAAGAAAGACAGAATTTGATCAGTTTTCTAAACAAGCTACAATTATAAGAAGTCATTTTTGTCTCGTTTCTTTATATCATCTGATAGAATTACTTTTTAAATGAACTGCCATATTGAGCATTGAGAAAGGGGAAAATGGTTCATTAAACCTTTGATATCTATATTTATTTTCCAATTTTGTGGTTCATCATCAACCTTGTGTGTTAATCGGCACGCATTAACAGCACTCTATTGAAATTTGTTTTAAACACTGAAAATGCTAGCAGTAGATGTCACACGTTTAATACTTAT
This sequence comes from Mastigoproctus giganteus, assembly GCF_048544385.1. Classification (NCBI taxonomy): domain Eukaryota; kingdom Metazoa; phylum Arthropoda; class Arachnida; order Uropygi; family Thelyphonidae; genus Mastigoproctus; species Mastigoproctus giganteus. The sequence goes on along the minus strand of NC_143580.1, from coordinate 89,494,471 downwards.
CTGAAATGCTAAATATGCAATAGTTCCTATTGTCTTCATCCGTCATGCAATCTTACCTTGTCTGTAAGGTAGGTACCCTTCGCTCGATAAACTGCTCAGACGTCCTGCACTTGCGCCGGAGTGGCTAGAACCAGAATTGTTCCGAAGTTGATGACCGTCCGATGTCGCCATCTGACGAACAATTCTCAAATCAATTCCTGAAGATAAACGTGTGGCGCATTTTAAAAATAAAATTGGATTCTAAAAGTCTGAAAATTATAAATTGATTTTTAACAAAATATAAAGTGTCACTTGATAATTGTAAGTTTGTAAATAAGTTATTAACCTCATCAGCCAGTTTAACTGATTGGGTAATATTTTTATTATTTGTCATTAATAAAGATAAAAATTTAAGACTATATTCTTTAGAGATTCTGAGCATCTCTATAGAAAAGCGATCAGAGTTATTTAAAATTTATATATTTTAACTAGTTTACGTTATTTTAAGTTTTAGTTAAATTTATTTTTATTTTTAATTTATTTTGAATTAACTGAGTTTTACTGATAGTGAATTATTTTATTTTTATTAAGCTTTTAATTATCTTTTTTTTCTTTTAAAGAAATCACTTCTAACTAGGAATAAACAAAAAAATTATTATAATAAGAAAAGTATTTTTCTTAAAATATACAGTATTACCTTAATTCTAAGATTTTTAAAATTGAATAGAGATGGTTTTATTTTGAAGAACTGGTTTTTAGTAGGATTACATGTCAAGTATATTTCATATTTAAATTAAATGGATAAAAAAATCTGGGCCATTCGCTGAACAATACCCAGAAATACTGATTTTCAAACTCGAAGAAAGATAAGAAAAGTAAAAGAGCGTTCTGTAGAACGTATACAAAATCGTTACCCACAAGCGATGTTTGCCTCTGATGTAAGTAGCTGAGGAAGGGTTATGACTCCACTGGGAAAGCGACCTTAAAATTGCTTACTACGTATGGAAAGCAACGTTGAATAGCATTTCACAAGCAGCGCAATTTCAGATGTGACCCTCTTCAGTTTCAGCCTCGACTCGTATAAGAAAAGACTGAAGAAATGTGTACTGGCGCTCATGCATCAAGAGAAATAAACGAAAACGCTTGCGTGACATACGAGAAAGACACCATGCAATTCATGAAATATGCAACTTTTCTGTCATCCTCATTTTCTCAAGAGTCTATCAAAACACTTCAAGGCTCCTACCAAGACGTACCAAGAAATTTTCTAAACCGTTTTCCGCAACTATATCAGACTGGACGAGAAACGTGGGGATCAAACTCTTCGTGACACTGCGGTTATCCTTTGTGCGAGGAGGAATTCAATCTCAACTGCTTCTTTACTCTTATAAAAGGACTGAACTTCGCTCTTCGCAGTAAGCGAACGCAGGCGCTAGGGAATCTGGCAGGCAAGAATCTGACAGTCTGTTGATAGCATTTATTTTTCTGAAAGTAACTTTATGACGTTTTGTTCACGCCATTACAAACGCAGAGTTGTACTCCCCTCTGAGAGGTTTCTAAATAGATGCATTCTATTGAAATAACATCCTCAAAGTTTATATGAACATAATCAGCGATGTCACAAAATTCTTCAAAAGCCCATAGGTAAAATTTCTTTAAAAGACACGTTTTGATCGAAATTTATATAAAATGGAACATCATTTCAATATCGACTTGTGAACGAGATTCCCAAATTGTGATTGTAAACTATTCAAGTCATAAATGTAGTGTAGCGTCGAATATACGAACTGACTGGAGTTACAGGACACTGGTGTTACTAGAAGTATAAACGAACATAATGCAGTGTTATTATGCATAAAATATATATGTAGTTAAGCGTAATAGTTTAATGTATTTAGGTATGAATGGGTTAGATTGTTTTACAGCCATTGGAACTAAGAATATGTCAGGGTATAGGACCTCTAGACAGAGTGTGAAATAAATCTTATTTTTCTGATTTAAAAGAGACAAAATCCCGTATTTCGTTGGGAAAATATTAAGAGTTATTCCGAATAGTACACATTAAAATATCTACCATTTAAAAGTCCAGCTTTTGAGTACGGAAAATTAAAATTTATAAAGCTGTAAAAACGTGAAGATAAATTATGTTGATGACGTACTGTGAATATGTTTGCTTAAAGAATATTCATCATCTTTTGTTTAAATAGATTTATTGTTCTTGTTATATAGAGGAAAGAAAAGGTTATTAGAGGTCAAGTACCGTAATCGACAGAAAAATGAATATCAGAAGCGCAGAGTTATTTTTTTTAAACTATTAATGACTTCTCTGTTAGGAACTATTAATCTGAAAATAAAAGGTATATAATTTCATATGGTTCTTAAATGGACGTCTTTAATAAATTCTTTGCACTAATTATAGCTGCATACTGATCGTCTGTACACTCTCCTTAGTTTTAGGTGATATTTAATTCTTCGTGGAAAGCATCCAGTTCCAGGCTGTTCAAGATTTCAGTTTGCAGCATTAATGATGATTTACGTGTTCCGGTCACTTCGGCATGTGTGCGTCTCTGCGGTAATGACATTACTTATGGCGAACATTCTTCCCTTTTGACTTTCGATTCTAATAATTTGTCTTGTTTATTTTGGCTCTTTATTAAAAGCTAATAGCCTCTCTTGGAAATTACGTTTTTATTTCCAGTTCGATATGAAGAGCAATGATGATTTAAGAAAATGTATTCTTGCATTTTCTTGGATAATATGAAAAGAAAACTAATTAAGAATTATTTATGAGTTCAAATAAACTGGATTTCCTTATAGTATGTTTTAAAGATACCCTTTTAAGAATGATTATTCAAGAATACGATATTGCTGTTTAATTTGGCTTGATGTTCTCTTCATTTACCTTCTTTTCTATTTTTTTTATTCTTCTGTGACAAGTATTCAGGCCGGATAAAAGGGGAAGAAAAAGAGGTCTACAATATCCCGTCGGTAGTTATTCAAGGGTGGACGCGGTCGAGACCTTAATATTACTTTTTTTTTTTTGAAATAATAGAATTCATTTTTTAATAATCGAAAAAATCTACAGACTTAATAAAAATGTTTTCATTTCACTAATTTCTTAACTCATGCACTTTGTTCCAGGACCCACGATAGCCCTCGACTGCCCTGCAAGAATTAATGTGTATTTTCTCACCGTCGTACACAGAAACATAATGCAATATTGAAAGTATAGTATCACAGAAGGAAATCCCAATTTATATATTAATATAAAAATGGTGAAGCTCTAAGTTCGACAAGGTTAAGTAGAGGTTATTTCCCTCAAATAGGGTAAATAAAATGAAAATAAGTGACCTCTGCCTGTGACGCAGCGTTATTTGATGGGCCATCGGTATATTATATTCTTCTAGTCCACATTCCTCCATAATCCTTTTGGCTTCAACTGCCAGAGAACCGTCCCAGGTTCCATTTCGGATGAAGGAAAAAAAAATTCTCTGTTCTCTCTAAATTACTTTTTTAATAGGCAGTTATTTTAAACTCTTATCCTACTCTTTTCCCTCTCTCTTGGAGACGAGCCTAGAACACCCGCAGTTTGCAACATGATTCATTGACTTCTCTTCGTCTCAATTGCCTTGCCGATTGTGGTCTTTCCCTAGTCTTTCTGAATGACAGAATTTTTGCAAAAACTTAGAATTATTTAATTAAGAACGTCGAGCGTAATGAACCAATGAAGTTTTACTTGGTTCAGTGATAGAAGAATATGTTCATAACAAATAATTCAGTCCCGGAACGCCAATCAGTTAAGTAATGTCATGTACTTGATTATTAAATATAAGATATTTTAATAAAGACCGTTTCTGTACGTAAAAGTTTCTGTTCCATTTCGACCCTTGCCAATAATGTGGTAGGTCAATTATTCGTATAGCTGCAAACAGTGCACTTTAATTTAATGGCTTTGTTTCTCTGATTATAAGTCTGCATAATGTAGTGAAACCAGATTACTCCATTGCAGTCATAACCAGTGCAAGCGCGAAGTATTAATGAGTTTATTTTATTATTTATTTTATTTTCTTGAAACTTTCAAATAATCGCTGCTCGGTTTTTGATTAAAAAAAGAAAAAAAATCAGTAAACCTAAGAATCTACCGAAAACAGTGTGGCGGTATATTTTGTGAAAATCAGTTAACGATTGTCACTAAGTTGATAAAGATTAATTTAAAAAATGATAAACACTAAATGATTACCTTGTCCTGCTGGCGTGAACTGAAGGCCTGCTCTTGGTGGACTTCTTTTAACCGTAGCGTAAGGGCCATCTCCTTTTGTCTATTGGAAACAAAGGAAAAAGAGTATTTATTAAAAATGTAATAAAATTGCTTGTACTGTTGTAAACATGTTGTGAGATGCGATATGCAGTATATTGATTTCACTGTTTCTAAGCAGCTCTTTGACTTTTTCTGTCGTGATTCAGCACTATATATAGCGAACCTAACGTTCAAAATCCAAGCCAATTGGGAAGTGAGATACATTCTCAAGAAAATTGGACGAGTTTGGGTCGAGAAGAAGAAACATTCTCGCCTTACTAAAATAGGAAATTTACTGACTACATTTCTGATCCTATTTAAAATAATTGATATTTTGCATTTCGACAGAGAAAAAAAACCCGTGAAGCTGTGTCAGTTATAATAAACGAAGCAAAGAAATGTTATATTTGGAGGACAGCGCAGCAATGTATTACAGTAGTACGCACCGGATGGCAATAAGGATAACGAAAATGAATTAATACGATTTAAATTATGTTATACGTATAAAAGTAAATTAACTTTCAGCCTTGCATAAAAATACACTAATTTCAAGATGGCTAAATTAACAGCCTCTCCTCAGTTGTAATATGTAGACACTAGAATTTTCTACGCGATCGGATAATAGAGAAATTTCCTTGTTGCTCTAAATAAAACAATTCGAAGTCTAAACATTGATTACAAAAAAATAGAGGCTAATTACAGAATTCAATAATTGTTGGTTATTTTGCAATGACAGTGAAATTATTATTATTAAAATTCCAGTCTTGAACTCACTTGCTTACTATATTGAACACGAGTGAATAGAGTAACTCCGATTAACTCGCTGATATTTCTGGACAGTATGCAAATCTGTTGGCGAATACACTCTAAAGTTGCTCTGGGTAATTACTACCGTAGGCTAAGAAATGACTACGCTACCTTAATTAGAGCCAAGAACAAACAGGCATGGGCACACCTGGTCTCCACAACTGGAAACATCCCGGCGCGGTGGAGTTGTGTATCGCATTGTTATGAACAAACTCTCCACAAGTATAGTCATCTTATCTACACAGACCCCGCAGCACACCCAACTTTCACATGGGAGAGTTAGTAAACGACATCCTCGACATCTTGTTCCCACCAAACACATATCTTCAACCAAGCCAGCAACAAGAAATCTGTTCTGAAAACGCCTCCTACAACACCACTTCTATAGAAGAGCCTTTCAACTTAGAATAAATGAAACTTGCCATTGGCAAAACAAATAAAAAAAAAATCTCAGGGTTAGATCTCATTGAAGCAGAAGTGATTAAGAAGCTCGCAAAAACGCATTCAAATCTCCTCAGCCTGTAGAACCATTGTTTGGAAGTTGGACTTTTCCCAGATCACTGGAAAGAGGCAATCTACGCCTCATACTGAAGAAGCCATGGTCATACAGACCCATAGCACTCCTTCCCGTTTTAAGCAAAATATTTGAACTACTTCTATCCAGATTGGAAAAACATTATGCAAACCTTCGGTCCCCAAACCAGTTCGGCTTTCAAGCAGGCCATTCGGTAGAAGATGCCCTTCGACAACTCTTGAACTCTGTCAAAAATTCAGCCACTAAATACTTCTTAGTAATACTAGTGAATTTCGCCGATGCCTTTGACCTGCTCTGGTGGCCAAGTATACTTTGATTACTCAGAGAATTGCTTTCCAGCAATTCTGCATACAGGACTATCAGCACAACAGGAGTGTTACAGTCATAAATGCTTATCGACAAGTCTCCAGAAATATCTACAGAGGCTGCCCCCATGGCTCGGTCCTTGGCCCCATTTCTATGGAATGTGGTCATGGACGAGTTTCTGAACCCAGAACTGGGCCGTATTTCCACTCAAGCCTTCGCAGACCACCTGATTCTATAATCACAAGAAACTTCAGAGCTTCCCTGAAAACAACAGTCAATGAAGCCCTAACAAAACTACAAGATGGGCCGCCCTTCGTAAACTTCATATCCCCTGAGAAAACTACTTCAATTTTACCCAGAGGAACCCTTCAAATAAGCAGGCCGCCGCAGATTAAAATTTCTGGTAGAACCATCAAACTGGCAACTGAACTGAAGTACCTTGGGATAATTCTCGACCCCAAGCTCACGTTTTACCCGCATCTAGAGACTGCCTTCATCGAAAAATGTCAGGAACTACACCGCAATGGTAGCGAAGGTGAGCAGGTCTGACTGGGTCCTCAATCGCCGCTTGCTGCAAACGCTGTACAAAGCTGTATTCATTCCCGCTATAACCTACTGTGCAGGTGAACTTCAAAGGAAGCTCACCTCCATTCAGCATAATATCCTTCTCACTATCACCCGTGCCTATTTCACAGTAAATGTCACAGCGCTCCAAGTCCTGGCAGAAGTTCTACCTCTGGATCTGGAGGCAATTCGTAAAGGGAGCTCCCTACCACCACTCTCAATTTCACTACTGACCCAGCAACCACCATAAAAGAAGGGAAAAAAAACGTCTTGCAATCTATAATCTTAACGCCTGACAAAACAAATGAAATAACACTCCCAAAGGCTCCATCACTAAAAAATTCTTACCTGAAATAAACCAGATCTATCCTAAAGCTCCAGCATGGGAAAGCTCAGGTTTATACACCACTTTACTGATTACAGGCCATGGATCCATGAATCATAAACTTGCTTCTATGAATATCGTGGATAACCCTCTCTGTATTTGCGGTGAAAACGAAGATTGGGATCACCTATTCTATGTTTGCTCGCTCTACGAAGACCTGCGAACATGGGAGCACCTGGCTAAGATGCTCCCATATTTGCAGTTCGTTTTGCTCATCAAAAAATGTATGCTTTGCCTCAAGGAAATTAACATCTTGTGATCAAGATGTTAATTTCCTTCGCCCATGCATTCTATTCACCAGAAGAAGATCACTGGTACAGCGTCCTGGAACCGATGCACACTGATCGACATCCTCTTCTCAGATATTGAACATCACCGTTAGATTCGACTGTTTTAAACCCTACTGTGAATATCTTCACCTTGGGTCCTCTTCTTCCACTTTCCGCCTAGAGGGCGGAATACCACCCAACTTGCGGAGGATGCCTCCTCCTTACATCTTACTCTATCTATACCGCCTTTCCTTTACTCTGCAGTACATCCTCTACTCTATCTTATTTATTTATTTTTTTTTACTTGGTCCCTTTCCAGCCAGAGAATTATGGGCAGCCTGGATACCTCCTAGTGGTGTGTTCAGGCAACATGGGGACCTGTTGTCAAATGCCAGAACACACAACAGAATCCAACATAATACTTCATATATAACACACTTTCTGGCTTTCACAGTGATACTTTTTGTCTCCACAGAGTTTATATGGCGCAGATGTACCACTGGAGGCACCTTTCCCTTAACACTATGCACACTCTAAAGCGCTGATGCGCCGTAAAACTAAGAAAAATAGTTTTTACTTTTTTTTTTTTTTTTTTTTTTTTTTTGCGAAATTCAGCAGCACAGCGTTAGTTCATTTTACCCTTCATTGCAATAAGGGATAAAGTGAACATATCTTAGTTTTCATTTGGAACTACCTCAAACCACGCAAATTTACAGGGAAGAAATATAGTAATTCGGAAATCCATTATGGTTGTAATGCACGCATATAATATGCTTGGGCTAGCCAGTACCACTAAATGGTAATGCGCTTCCTTCTAATTTCAAAATTAGAGACCCAGGAGAGGCTTAGTATGATTACCACATGCAGGTATTGCATCAGGATTATTATTGTGGATAATCTGCGGTTTATAAACGAATTGCCATAATCTCAAAAAACAGATACCGAATGAATGAAAATATTTCTCTGATTTCATGAATCACTGTATATTGTTTAAAATTGTAATAAGTTAGATGATTGTTGAAGAATATTTATTTTTTTTTTTTTTTCGAATTCGAGGATGAAAATCATTGGTTTATTTTAATGTAATATATTTAGAGCGGCAGTGAAACTAATGCAGCATCTCGCATTCCATCGAGCCATACTTCATCATCGAGTGAAGGATTTTTAGAAAAAAAAAAAAAAAAACAACTTCTCTCCATTAGAGTACAATATTTTAAGAACTGATCTATGAGCTGCAACCCTATTTGTGACGCTGGACCTGGAAATTTTGTTCACTTAATCTAAGGAAATTTTCGCCTCTTCATTGGTTCCACTGAGAGTTTGGTTTTCTTATACAATTTCGGGACCTCAACTCTTTAACACCATAATAAATGAATAGGCCGCCGAATCCAACGTTAAAAGAATATTCTCTGCCGAATTCTGGCTTCTAAAATGGGCCAACAGCAAACTCCACCTTCCCCCAGCTCTCAGATCAACGCAGTTAGCAGAAGCTCTTTACCTACGCAGGCTCCGGTCCTACATCGGAGAAAGAACGCTGCTGTTCACCATCAAGATGGCCACCGGTAAAATTACAGAGCCGAACTTCTGGGATCATTGCTCTTGGCGCATTCCTCCCCCTTATCTCCGGTCTTCAGCACAGCTGCTAGCAAACCGTAACCGGCTAGTACTAACCGACAGATTCCTGCCAAAGCAAATGCTGCCCTCACTGCAAGCCATCGACGGGGACCTCCAAGAAGTGGTCAATAATAAAAAATACAGGAAGGGTAGCCTCGTCGAACTGAAAATGTAAAACTATGCTTTGTTAATAATCTGATTTATCTTTTTTCTCAAGTGTATCTCTTTTGTAAATATGTTTGTTAACCTCTGGCACCACCATGCCGTGACGGGACTAATTGTATGTCTGTCATTGCTGCAATTAAAGATTCTATTCTATAATGAAGGTCCAACAACAGATTATCAGTGATGAGAAGTTTTTTTTTTGCCACGTCAGTATCCTCTGCAGTGGATTTAATGAATAGGAAAACCCATTCACCAAACTCGATTTAATGTATAGGATATCGCTGGACCTTGGAGGTGGAGGCACTTTCAGTACTTCCACCTCCAAGCATAAAACTGAATGTCAAAAATTTCCCATACGCCATACCTATTGAAATCATATCTCCAAGCAGATAAAAACTTCAAAACATTATGAATAGTGTTTGCACCAAAAATTCTTTCTCATTTGGAATTCCCACTTATTACTCCAAAAAATACTAACACATAATAACAAGAACATTACATTCTAGATATCATTTCTCCAATCAGAAACTAACTCCCGATACAGAACAAAGTTTCTTTGGTTTAACTTGAAATACTACAATGTACTGTATCTGAAACTCTCGATATTAGGATAGTGTTTACTTGCTTAAGAAATCCACCACTGAAGTGTGGAAGGCGAAAACATTTTAAAATGACACGCCTGAGATGAAAGCAACAATTGCGCTTTCATCCTCTTCTTTAAATGATTTTATTACCTATTCAGTATATCAACCGTTCACCTTGCAAGTAGTGCTATATGGGTAGCTGTGGTTAGAATCCAATTGACCAAAAAATACAATTAATAATCGATACTTGTCAACTGGTTGATTGCAAACTCAGTCGATCTATGTGGCTGTTATATATATATATATATATATATATATATATATATATATAGTGTGTGTATACGATGTTCACTTCACTTTCAGTACATATACTGCAGAGGCTAACTGCACGAGCGTACAAAGTTTTAGATGTATTCGTCATTTAGGACAAGTATAACAGACGAGAACGTATTACTAAATCATTTGACCCTAGAAGCATTAAAGCAATTTACACATGAAATCAGGAAGAATTGGTATGGATTGGATCATTAAATCAGGCAGCTAACTAGATTACAATCCCAATCCACGGTCCTTTGTTACAATTAATTCCATTCCGACAGACAAATTACCGACGTCATAGCTCTTTCTTTCGTGGCCTGCCTCTAATGAATAGTTATGGCCAAGGTTTTAAAAAGGTGTTGGAGAAAATGGGATTTCAAGAACGGAATGATTTATTCTGCGGATCTAAATGGGAAAAAAAGAAAACTCAGGAGGAAATAACTCAATCTGAAACGTTCCACATATTTCATGGCACTTTTGGTTATTTTAGCTTCCTCTTGGAGAAGATTCAAAGCAATAAAATTGATCGCTATAAATTTTGAAGCAAGTTGACCGAAGGGAAAAAGGAAATGGAGTAAGGGGAAAAAAAGTTTATCTGTATATATCTTTGGAATTTTCGAAGCGAACAATGAAAATATAAAGTAATTGAAGAAAATAAATGTAAATAACGCATCTAAACATTTCAAATAACCTTAGAGCAGTGTTAATAAGCACTACGCAATTTCGAATGAAGTATTTGATTAATCGATAATTATTTTGGTTAATTCATTCGAAATTCGCAATTATAATTTTACACGTGTCTTCTGCAGCCGAGTGGTCAGGGGCAGGAGTGCAGTAGCACAAGCTCTTTGAGTAGACCGGGGTTCAAGCCACTAACTGCTAAATACGGTCGATCTGCCAACCCGCACTGGACTAGCGTGGTAGATTATGGTCCATTTCCCTCAAAGTGAATCGTTCAGGAGGCTTCCATCCTGCAGTGGATTGATAATGGCTACAGTTTACTTTTTTATTTTTTTACTTCATTTAAGCTTTTTAACTAATGTAAAATAAAGATATTTTAAAAAGAGTGTGGAAGAAACAGTTGTACACGCTTATTAAGCAATTATAGGAATCGTAATTTAAGCTAAATGTCGTCATAAAACAGACAGGAACAACCGTTTGTTAAATAGCGTTCAAGACATAACTTTCTCTTGTAAGATTCAATAACTTGCCATCACCTTCATAGATGGCGCCACCAACCAGACAAGTTTCTATATCCTATTTTATTTTTCGTATGAAAAGCAATTAAATTCTGAATTTCAGGGTTTCATTTCATTCTGTGTTAATCCTTATTATAAAAAAGAAAAAAATCCAACGAATATAACATTCCACATTATGGCTACACTCTGGAAAGGCTTATAGTTGAAATTAAAAAATCATTACATTTTAAGTATTAATACCAGACTGCTGGTCCAAGAGAAGGATCAAATAACACTTCATTTGGCTGTCAGTAGTCAGTTTATTGTTATCAATAGCGCACGTGTAAATGCTGCATTTTTCATGGCGTTAATCTGCTTTCCTAAATAGCACCATAGAAGCCAGTGAGATAATGCTTAGTGAATTGTAATATCTAAGTACATTACGATACTTTTATGTATATTGTTGCTATTTGAAATTGCGCACGTTTAAGGTTGCAGCTTGTTTTTTTTTTTTTTTTTTTTTTTCCTTGTGATAAACGGCATATTAATATAGTTGTTTTGTTATGGCCACTATTTTTTGGCCCATTCTGGTCTGAGTAGTCCATTCGACCTATTGTTGGGATGTGTTTGTCATTTTATGTATTATATTGTAATATACTATATATAGTTGTTTTTCAAAGCGTTAATGCATATTTTATTGTAATAAATAGTGTATCTTATCTGCTTTCTGTTCTTATCTTTTGTAAATTTTATTTCGGCAGTTAGTATTTTGTACTCATTTACAAAAATATTCTTGTATCTTCCATATCAGAGCCAATAAGGTATTTCTGCTCTCTAGGCAGCTGTACAGAAATGTTCTTCCCACTCCCTTTCTACCAATTAAATAAAATTGGAACTCGATTATGAAGATTAAACCTCCATTTTTTTCCTATTTTTACAAGGTAGATTTTATTCCTAATTCAATTAAGTTTTGAATAATTTTTATGATATTTTTACCATAATATCTTCACTGAAATTTTTTACATATATATTTGATCTTAAATGAGTTGATTTTTCATATCTTCCAGTCACTCTCCCACCATCTATTTTACTTATCTTCGCACTACTTTTCCTTAAAAAAAAACCTTTGTCTTGAACATGCCTGATTCAGGCATTATTCATCGTATATCCTCAGTCTCTGTTTAGCTGCAGTCCAGTCAAATTGGTTCTAAGACAACGTAGCTTATCTTGGAATCTATGGGATAATCATTTTTGATTAATAGTATACAAATCATACCTCGCATGGTATTAGTCTGTCTGTGTTAGTTATCGAATCATCCTTGGAGAACACTAGGGAGTCGGACTTATTCCATGTTTTTTTCGGATCCGCTAGAGGTGGATGGATATTACCTTATTGCAAACCTTAACTTTCTACTGTGGCATTTCTTTAACGAACTTTAATTTGGCCCAATGAATGGATTCAAAAAATAGAATACAGAATCCTTGCCAGTGTTATGTAGATATATTGCGGTGAGTTGGTATTCTCTTTAATTCATTTTGCGCATCAATTCAAGTTATAAATATCCACGCGATATGCTCCTGTTTCTCTTCAAAGATCATAGTAATTGATAGCCTGCCTTCGCTTCAAACAGATATACGGTGGCTCGAATTCACCTATTTACTTCCAAAAATGGTACGATACCAATACCCTCTCTTTCATTACAGTAGAATACCCTCCCACAGTTTGTCTTGTTTCTTTTGAAACAGCAACCTACATTTGAAAATTTTCTCCTGAGGATGCATTGTAGTTTACTGATTATTTGAATTCATGACAAGGTTTTTTTTTTTTTCCTCTGGAGCAAAACAAATTAGACAGTACTGGCTTCAAAGAAGCATATATGAGCCAGGAACCTAATGTGCAGTATGCTCCTTCAGTGGACCCAATGAAGAATTTCTTTCATCTCTTCACACTCCTTTCCTCCACACTCCTTTCGGTCTAATGAAGAGTTGGTAAGATGAATTCGGAAGGATTTCATACTTAAGTGAGAAATTTACAAAGATGACTGGTGCCACGAAAGTGCAAGAGGGAGTCTGTGGGACCACAAATTAGAGTGCTTCTGCAGGATTGAAAGTCTTATAGATGAAATTAAAAAATAACTATGTCAAATGTAAATACATGGCAGGCTCTCAAATGCCATTGCAGTAACTTTTAGGTAACCAGGTCACCCACATACAAAGGCGGAGTTCAAAAACTTCTGGATACTTACAAAGGAATGATGTCGTATGTCGCTGAAACTTCATTTCTTGCATTTAGACTTTTCCGTGAAAACCTTGGCACGATGAGTGGCAAGGAGGTAGGATGATGCCATCAAGACATTGGCAATGGAAAATCGCTACGAAGATTTCTGGACGAACGTATGTTGTCAGACTACTGTTGAATTTTGCACCGCGATATTCTGGACAAAGTGTGCCAAGAGAAATCAGTAGCAAAATTTAAATTGTGCATATCTCTCTTTTTTTTTTTTAATGTCATTTTAACTATTTACATAAAGGCGTATTGGGCGCAAACTGTAAAAGTAATTAAAATGTAATTATAACGTTTCCTGTGTTTTGTAATGAAATCGTCTTGATTGCTTGTACTGGTATTATCACCCATCGTATTAGAACAACCTAACATGCTAGGAGGAAAAAAACAAGATCATATTTGAAATCGGCAATCACAGCTGGTTTAGAAAAGCGTTTAGAGTATTGTTGGCCAGTGTTTTTATCTTCTCTTACCAGAGAATTTTATCTTCAACTACAAGATTGTCCAGATAATTTTACGATGAAAATTTAGTTAACTTTAGTCCTTTTAAAATTAAGTACTGTGTTTTTCATGCAAAAACGAATCTGACTTTCGATAACAGTGCGATTTCTTATTGGGATCATCCTGACTTTTAATCTCTCTCTCTCTCTCTCTTGGCATAAACATATCAGAAATAGTTCTTTCGCAGATGAAGTTCGGTTTTCTTCTTGGTTCTAGGAGTTACTTTTATTCAAAACTGTTTACTCTGTAGAAATCATAAACTGCCCCATCATGGAATACTGGATTGGCGCTCCTAAAATCTCGTTTTATTCTCCTGAATTCTCTCTGAAAGAGCGTAAGCGGATAATTATTGAACCTCCCTTACAAATTCTCTCGACGTTGTCTCATAGACGTTTACGATGCTTCTTTCTATAGATACTTTCATGGGTACTGTTCTGAATTCGCGCATACAATTCCACTGCTCTCTTCTAAATCAGTTATTGTTGTTGGGTTTTAAGCCCATCAGGGACCTTGGATCATATTGTGCTGTATGTATTATATCTCACATTTGCATGTATTCTGTATTCGAGTTACCCGTTTGCTGTACAAAAATACGAATTTCCAGGAGGAAAAAAAAAAAACATACGATTCTCACCTGAGACGGACTAATTCAGCCACGGATTAAAAAAAACATTCCATGAAAATGTCTCTCTATTTTCGGGATTTCAGCCGTAATTCCTTTTCCACTTCCCCACCCCATGTGAAACGGATTGTACTTATGAGCACTGTGCTGTCCTCGAGGTTGCTTAAACCAGTTTGAACAAATAGTTTAACTGGTCAACATTCATTCACTGTCTGACTTCAAGATAAAACTAGCATTTGCACTTCCTCATTTATGCCTTTTACTTCTGTTCTACCCTTGAGTGTAGCACCATGGATATAATCACCGTTATTTCCACAAAAGTTGAGAAATGTTCGGGTTCCTATCCAGTCAAAGACGCGACGATTTTTTTGTTTTCTTCCCAGCAACCAGGCAAATTGTGGCCTCACCCACACCTAGAGTACTGTGTACACGTCTGGAGGCTTCATTTTAGGAAGAATGTAGAGTTGCTAGAACGAGAACAAAGAAAGGCAACAAGATTGGTGAGGGGAACAAAGGTGTACTATTACCAAGAAAGGCTTAAGTTCTGCAAATTGTTGCGCCTGGAGAGTGGCACCTGCGAGGTGATCTGATTGAGGTGTATAAAGCATTGAATGGGTTGAGCAAGCTGAATGCTGATGGGATTCTTCCTCTTGCTCAGATTAAGAACCTGAGGGGGTACAGATTCTAACTGAGGAAAGACAGTTGAAGAATAGATGCGCGGAAATTTGCATTTAGCCAGAGGGGTAGTTGATGGGTGGAACAGACTTCCCTCTTTGTTGTAGAATTTAATAATCTACATAAATTTAAGGCTGAGCTGGACAGGCATTTGGAACGAATGGAGGGGTGAAATGAGAGGCGGTTTTTTATTTTTTTTTTTTGCTGATCAACAATGTTGTAAAACAATGCTGCATAAGCTTGCTTTCTTGCATCGTATGCCTGTGCTAATTGAGAACAGAGGACATGTAATTTTGAAAAAAAAAAAAATACTATCGTGTCGCATCATAGCCTTGATAGCTTGTGCACTTAATGCACACAATCTTCTGTTCTCTTAAAAAATCTTCCTTCGCGTGTATTTTAAAAATTAACATTTATGAAAATTCAAGTTTAATATCCGTAATTACAATGAAAAGTACATAAATAAATGTAATACATTGAATTAAAGTACAGTAATTTTGTACAGATACACGTATCAAAGTATTGTAGGTTTTTAAATGTTTCGTGTTTGCCGTTTTCATAAAACAAATCCTGAATTTTCCATCCCGATTATCACACTTTTGATGGCTGAGTGAAAGATTTAATCTAACTTTTTTAAACTAATTATCGAATTTAAAAACTAATCACAATCAGGTAATAAAAGAGTAAAAAAAAATTAAATTTAAATCAAACACAACTTAAAATTAAAACACCAGTGACATTCAGTAAACTCCATCCCACTTAAGCATAGGTGTGTTTCAGTACTTTTAGAACAGGGTCTTCTCATTTACTTTGACATGAAGGGATCAGAAAAATGAGCACCATTCAGATGGCTGGGTTTCAGTATGAAATACGAGAATGAAATATATTTGTCATTGAAGTCTGAGTACTGTTGTTAAATTACATTCAGTATTTATTACCTTCAGTTGTACTTTTTCAAAGTATATGCCATATTTTAATCAAGCTGTAAATTGCAAACAAATTCTTTAATTAGTGTACTACTTGTTTTTATTAATTCAGATGACATGCTGGTTTTTCCTACCAACTGAGAAAAACTAACAAGATGTATACAAAGCAATGTTTCTGTACTGGAATATACCCGAAATAAAAATCAGTTGTTTTTATCATACTATTTCTGATTTATAGCTCATCTTGACAACTAAGATTTTATCTTTAATATTCTTTAATATGAAAATAAATTTTTCTGAAATATTGATATCATCGTGACAGTTTGGGAGGGGGAGATAATAAAAACAGAATAATAGAATTGCGAAGTATATTTCTTAATATTTTACATTTATAATAATTAAATTATTGGCTTTATATCGAGATAATTATCCTTATTATCTTCTGAAGATGTTTCATTCTCCAAAATAACGAGTTTAAACGTAAAAGTTACGTTAATTTTATAACTTACTCTTATCGATAACGTTGTCCTGCACTCCTCATCATCCACTACACATTTAGGAGTTGGTACTGTAGTATAAGGCTCTGCATACTCATGGTTTTCTTCGTTGTGGTCTAATAAAATGTAATTAATTTTTGTTGCATTAGATCCGTTATATTTAGTATAACGAAAAGTTTATCAACTACTTCAAAGAATAGCAATAGTTCCATAAAATTGTAATTAAAACAAGTTATGATGTTTAGAACAAGTATGGCATTAGTTGCCTCGACGCTTATCCCAAACAGTCCACCAAGTGCTTACTCATCCATTCATTGCATCTACAGAAGAGACCATTGTAACACAATTTACAGCATCCGATTTTTAACAGAGGGGACGATGAAATTCTTATATTTTTCTGTTATGACAATGCCAGAATACGAATTACGATCTCTTTCATAAAAAATTTAGTCCACTTTCTCAAGAATTAATCTACTAGATGTAAAATGGTTGGATCCTTTTATGTTTAAAAAAATATTTCGAAAACTTACCTGCAGTTTTTTTTTTTAAATTACTTTCATGATTAGTATAAATTTTATCGATACTCATATTTGTGTTATTATTTATTTAAAATTATTATACAGTCTTAATTTGCTCGCATCATTGTATATTTGTAATTCTTACAATAAACGCTGAGATTTATAAATCAATTCCTTCAAAAAAAAAAAAGCCTTCGAATAAACAGAAATTTAAAAAAACAAACTGCGTTTTCAATTGCTGTTTCCTTATTTTGCCTACCGATAGATTTAGATCAGTAAATAAAACATATCGTCTCACTAGCTGGCCCCAGTTTTCACGGTTAGATGAAAGTAAAATACAATGTATCAAATAAGGGTTAGACTTTTTTTGTGATTTGTTGGGACAGGCGCTAAGACGATGAGGCGTTTCCCTGTATTGAAATACCAAACTCGCTGGCACTGCCATCACTTGAAATAGTTCTGTTCCGGCCAAGGAAATATTAATTCGATCTAAAGACGAGAATCAAACTGAAACCTTTCTGGACTGGAGGCAAGTGGCGTAGCTACTATACTGCTCGGAATGCTTATCAGTTATAATGTTTATATATAATTTTAACTTGCAGCTTAGTCAGTGCACAGAAACAGCTCGCAGAACTTTGTAAAGTTGTGTGCTAGTGTACAGCAGCATGATTTGTCTAGCATGAGATGCACTGATCATGTGTGCAAATGTATGCAGAATGTCAGTTGAGAGTTTCCTTGTGATTCATAAGCATGTCTCAAGTTTCATAGAAAAGGAAGAGATCCAAATAAATCGATATTTACATGCGAACTGAAAGAATGGCTGGTTATTTTTCATTAATGACACAACTGGACACTTAATGTTTATTCTCTCTGACACAAGATCTGTAATAGTAGTCAGATGATGTTTGCTTGCAGCAATAAACTTGAAATCACCTTTAGAAACACGAACGGACAGTTACAAAGTACAATCAAAAATGCACAATAAAAAAGAATGTTTTGTAGCAAATGGAAAAACACTATACAAGAATTTAGGAAGACAACCTCGTGTAAGATTTATCGAATAAGTAATGTACACCATACGTCAGGGCTAATGAGAATGAATGCTAGCGTTATTTAATGGGGACAATAAGGAATGGATGATAAAACAACCAATTTTAAGATTCAAGATTGTGTAATATTAATTATTTCTTTTGGTATCAACTGAATTTGTTTGTTACAAACAAACACTTCCCTTTATAAATGACTTATTTAAATACCATTGATGATGCAGGATTCTAACTTTTCAGGAACATAGATGTTTATGAACTTCCTCTTCCAGCATGCCGAAGTCTTATCATGCTTTGCTAAGCGTACAGCATGCTTTAATGTTTTTAAGATAGGTCTATGTTTGTCTACTAACTGAACCTCTGCCCCTGACATTACGGAACAATTAACCACAGAATTTGTCAGTTGTATGGTATTTAATTAAACAATTGTCATGTTGAAATCTTGAGAAAGGTGGAGTTAGTACGATGAGTCGAAGAGTAGTTTCATATCAAACTCTTAGAGCTCCTGAAAGCTATTTATTCTTTGTCCTCATAGCAATGGGAGGAGATGCACTGATACTGGTCTGCATACTAAGAAGATCTAGATGATAGATTGATAACCTTGACACACCAATAAGCAATTTAAAATGCCAATGATTTATGAAACAACTGTTAAAATGGAAAACAGCCCACAGTGTTGCGATTTACTTTACGATTTGGTTTTATTTGCAGTAAGAGGAGATCTCTCAGATAAAGTATGTTTGCTATTTGTCACTCATTTATAAAGATCCGGATTCGAAGACGAGAAATAAACACTTTAAGTACAGTTAGCATTAGTAGAGGCATATTATGCAAGAAAGCAAGCTTATGCCGCATCAGCCAAAAAAAAAAAAAAAAAAAAAAAAAAAACACTCCCATTTCACCCCTCCGTTCGTTCGAAATACCTGTCCAGCTGAGCCTTAAATTTATTTAGGCTATCAACTTCCACAACAAGGGATGGAAGTCTGTTCCACCAATCAACTACCCGCTGGCTAAAGGCACATTTCCGCACATCTATCCTACATCTGTCTTTCCTCAATTTGAATTTGTGCCCTCTCAGGTGATTATTCTGAGCAAGAGGAAGAATCCCATCGGCAATGAGCAAGCTCAAACCGTTCAAGGCTTTATACACCTCTATCAGATTACCTCGCCGGTGCCTAGTCTCTGCCGACCGGGCTAGCCGAGTGGGTAAAGTACCTGCCCGGCAACCCAATGGTCGCGGGTTCGATTCTCGCCTCGGGCTTGAATCAAAGTACTGCAAAAACCTTGGGAGGTGCAATATGGCCACAGAAGCCGATGCGCCAACAACTACCAAATCAAAGCCTAGTCTCTAGACACTGTAATTTGCAAAACTGAAGCCTTTCTTTGTAAGCAACCCTTTGTTCCATTCACTAATCGTGTTGCTCTTCCCTGTACTCGTTCCAGCAGCCCTACACCCTTCTTGAAATGAGGCCTCCAGAACTGTATACAGTACTCAAGGTGTGGCCTGACCATTGCCTTATACAAAGGGAATAATCACTTCCTTATCTCTGCTAAAAAAACAAAATTCCTGTATATCATTGACAAGACACCATGAGACACCATGCTCAACCTTTCCAGATCCTGTTGCAGCAGCTTAGCGCCAGTAGTGTCCTTAACAACCTTGCCAACCTTTGTATCGTCTGCAAACTTGGACATTAAGCTTGATATACCATCACCAGTATCAGTTATAAATACAGAAAACAATAATGGACCCAACACTGAACTCTGAGGGACTCCACTAATAACATTAGTCCACGCTGAGCAGTATCTATTGATTACCACTCTGCCTTCTCCCCCTCAACCATCCCTTTATCCATAGCAGCAATTTGCCTCCAATGCCATACTGCTCCAATTTGTGCAGCAATCTTCCATGTGCAACAGTGTCAAAATCCTTTCTAAGATCCAAATAGATAATATCAAAGTTATTCCCTGCATCCAGTTCTTTTGTGACTGCATCATAGTATGCAATCAAATTGGTCAGGCAAGACTTCCCCTTAACAAAACCATGCTGTGTCCGAGCTATAACTGAAGTCTTGTCTAGATGATCCTGCAGTGCTTCTTTAAGCAGTGCCTCCATTAATTTTCCTGGAACAGAAGTTAAACTCACAGGTCTGTAATTACTTGTGTCGGCCTTTGATCCTCCTTTGTGAATTGGGGTCACATTTGGACATCTCCAGTCTATGGGTACCTCCCCTGAGTCCAAAGAAGCTCTCATAATTATGGCTAAGGGTTTGCTTACTTCCTTTGCTGTCTCCTTTAATATAACTGGATAGATCCCATCCACCCCGGGTGCCTTTTTAATGTTTAACTTCAACAATTTCTCCTCCACTTTCCTCTCAGTTATTACAAAATCATCTAGCTCACTGCTAGATTTTACTTCACCTCTGGCATTCCCCATCCTGAATAACTCATGTGTGAATGTAGATGAAAAATACTCCTTTAGTTTGTTAGCCACCTGAGCAGGATCCTCAACTGTTGAATGATCAATATCCAGTGGACCAATCTGATTCATCCCTTTCCTTCTAGAGTTTACATAGGTAAAGAACTCTTTTCTGTTTTTCTTTGCATCCTTTGCCAAGGATTTCTCATCTGCCTTTGCCTGCCTAATCTCTTTTGTGACTTGGTTACAGACCAGCTTATATCTATCATAGGCTTCCATGTCACACATTAATTTATATGTATCCCATGCATTTTTCTTCTCTGCCATATGTCTCATTAGTTCATCTGACATTCATTTAGACCTAAACCTTGAAATATTTCTTAATTGGTATTTAAAGCTTAGTAGCTTCCAAAATAAGTTCTTTGAATGCTTCCTATTTTGAATTTGCTGTTGGTAACATCAGTTGGTCCCACTGTATAGAATTTAAATACTGTCTCAGACCATCGTTGTCGCCTTTTCGAAAGCAAAAACCCTTCCCTTTACCCCTGATAGTAGTTACCTCTTTGTGTAAATCCCACTTCAGCACACTGTGATCACTGCCACCTAGTGTTTCATTTATCTGCAGATTCTTAATGCATGAAGAATCACTACTGATAATCAAATCAAGAGTATTACTCCCTCTAGCTGCCTCCCGAACATGCTGATGTAGAAAACAATCATCCAATAAATCCACAAAAGCCTTGCTAATGTGTGAGTAACCAACCCACAAATCCCAGTCAATATCTTGGAAATTATAAGACTTAAGACTCCAATTTACTGGCCTACTCTATTTCCCTGTACAGTTTCTTATTATACTCATCAGAGTCATTAGGCCTATAGCACACTCCTACTCTCAATTTTGATCTCCAAATGCTTATGTCACACCAAACTGACTAGACACTGCACTGTCCAGCGATGCCGACTGGCTTCACTTCCTTGGATTTTGTGTTTCTTACCTAATAGCATAACCCTTCAGATATCAGATTGGGATCAGATATCAGACAGAGACGTGGTGTCACGTCTCTGATATCCCAACAATATCTGCCTTTGATGTTTTGACCAACACCTCAAATTCATGAAATTTATTTACCAAACTCCTAGCATTGGTGTACACGCAAGTATACATGCACCTGTTTCTATTCTTAGCTACCCTAACACAACCCATGTGTTTACTTGTACCGCAATGACTCCCAGCAGTCTCTGAAATATCCTGCATCTTGTTTTTCAGGCTTCTGCTCATTCCAATAGAAGCAGTGCAAGAATCACTTTCACCTCTGCCAGTGGCTACTGTTAATCTATTAGTCCTTGTCTCCCCCAAAGCTAGCAGTTTTCCGACCCACCTAACACTGCCTCGATGGTAAGGCTGTTATTAGATTGTATAACAGTTAGGGCTGTTATTAAATTTAATCATTAGACCGATTTTCCCGAGTGATTTTTCGAGTCTGAAAACTTTTAAACCCGAATTAATTGAAAGCCATTTCTCCGAAAAAAGTTATAATAAATTAAATATGAGAAAACACGTTATTTTATTTCACCAAGAATGTACTGTAGATGCAGTTGCTGAAGGCACTTGTTTTGTTGTATTACTTGCAGGGCTGAACTTGAAGGAAGTGTGTGAACAATGTACGAATAAAAATAAAATAAGGGAGAGAAAGAGAAGCAAGGAGGAAAAAAAACAGGGGGAAATAGAATGGTAAGAAATAATGGAGGAAAAGAGATAAAAGGGGGAAGAGAGAGAAGACAAAAGAGCGGACGGGTAAAACAAAATTGTTATTAGCTTAACACAAAATATATAAATTTAATCAATAAAGGATGTTGCTGTAAACGTCGCAACCCCGACTTCTTCATCAGGATTAACCGCCGGAATTGCAAGAAATAACTTTGTATATTTTATATTACCCAATATAGATATTGTATTGCTATGTTATGGTTGTTTACCCTTCTAGCGTTTGATTGCTGTCTAGAGGTGGATGTAACTTTTACTTTACCTAAATTAAATAAATAAATAAAAAACTGCAAAGTCGTGTCAATAAGGGTTAAAACGAGTTATACGTATAAAATACAGTATAGTTAAGCACACAGATCATCAACGTATCTAAATAACAGAATATTTTGTGGGAAAGATATATTTCAGACCAAAAATATATATATATTTAAATTTAGATATAAAGATATAGATATTTAGACACTTTGATCTCTGCGTGCTTGAACTGTACAAATTTTCTTCAAAGAATTTGGCCACTAAGCGACACGAGGACTGGCGTTGTTTTGCTGTTGGCATACACAGCTCTCTGTGAAAAACTTTGGTATTTTTTCCGAATTGCTGTTTATCGATTCGTGCCATTTGACAGTACTGAACTGGTATCAATTTATTAACCGGTTTTTCCTCTCCTGCTCAATAGCAATAATTTACAGAAACGTTGCAGCTTCCATCTAAATCACCCTCTTAAAGCCAATCTTAATATAAATTCTTTTGAATTTATTCTTAAAGTCTAGCGACTATTTATTTCTAAAGAAGCACAGAGAAGCAAATACCTACTGCGATGGCAGCTAGATGAGATAGCCATTTGTTTTCTGGTCGGAGAAGAGTAGTAAGAAGTTTTTCCATAGCCATCCGATTCTTTAATATCCTTTTGAGGAAATTCGAATAACCCCACATTTTCGCAGGTCCTAGGTTTACGTCCTTGACTATCTGAAAATGAAACAACAGTAGAAATAAAATATTAACCCCTTTTTCTCAACAGCAGTATTCCAAGAAGTTAGGTAATGCATTTAAAGAGTTGTATTTCTGCGCGTTCAATTATCAAAATCCTACATCACGGTTTAGAAACTTCTGTACTGTACTGAAGAAGTTGTAACCAAAACTTCAAGTTATAGAGACCCATGAGTTCAGATTTTTGAGGCCATTCTTTTAAAGAGGAGGTGGAAGAATTACGCAGGAGAATTGGTTAATCTATCACTGTAAAATCAGGTACACGATCCCTAAGAATATTCTAAATAAGTCTTGAAATTTTAAATGATGGGAGTTGTTTCTAAATTTTTAGTGGCGTCTCTTTTCTTCTACTTTATTTTCTCAAATGCTGGTTCACTTTTGCTGTATTATAAAACAAGTAATTTCTCTGTTTTTTTTGTTAAGAGCCTTCATATACCTTTTTAAAATTAACGCATCGGCCAAAGAGTTCATTCTCTCAAAGAAGAGAAAGTGTCCTCCCTTAATTTCCATGTGGCCCGGCAACATGAATACTTTTGAAAATACCTGTGAAAACTTTATTACGCCATTTAAAATTAGTTCGCTTCTTGAGGTGGCCTTTTCTTCTCGCTTTTTGAAAATATTCCATTTTATGACTAATTAAACGACGCATTCTTGAAAAGTATTCCTTCAATAACGAGAATGTCAGTTCAAACTTTATGATCTCTGGAAAACCTTTTGTATAAAATAATTGTAAAAGAAGAGCCATTAAAGTTTTTCTGTGCTTTAGAAAAAGAAACAAACCATAAAATGAAACCTTTTCAGAGAAATTCGGTTCTAAGGCTCAACTGTTTTGCTTTCACTGTTTTCTACTCTTTTGTCACTAAGTTCACAGCTCCAACATCATTGTGAGCAAACTCTAAAAACATTTCACGCACGAGTGCATCAGCTCCAGTGAGTTGTATATATTCACGCATGTGTTGGTGAATTGGAGAGAGATGAATTAATAATAAATCAGGAGTTCGTAATATCTGTGAAATGTTAACATATAAATTGAAAATACTGCTTATATGGGGGTGTAACAATTTACAAAAATGCTTCAACAAACAACAGAACAAATTACAGATCACCTAACTTTCTTAAATATATATATATATATATATATATATATATATATAAAATGAATTTACTCCTTAGAAAATAGTTTAACGATATAGTTTAACAAAGTTGGCTCTTTCTGTCTTCATTTTCCTGTTGTTCAATTCTTTCTAGAAATCTTAATTAACTTAAAAAATTGACAGTAAAATTGAATATTTAACGTTATCTTGCAATCATGGAATTATGCATTCAACTTTTGTAGTTAAATCTTCTCTAATTTTGCCTTTGAATACGTTCTTCTGAAATGAAACGAATGTAATCATTCCGCTAAACGTATTCAGGAAGAGGATATCCTCTTTTTACTACTGTATTTAGTAAGAGAGAATCTTTATTGCAACTAGATGAATGCCATGTAGATAAATGTAATTAAAATTGCAACTGTACCTTCACCGCCAAAGGCGGGGACTCACATCAAAATTAAATAATTATCTACACAACGATATAAAAAAAAAATGAAAAATAGTACAGTATCATTATTCCTCACATTATGCAAGTATTTACTATGCTACATCACGTAAGCTTATATTTGTATTTACAATATATATACGCGAATGACTTTCACTGTGGATACTCATCGATGCGCTGTTGTTTACAGAAGCATGGTTATGTGTACTTAACCCCGCACGTAGCGAATGAATTTCTTAGAAGCACAGGAGAGCTTGGCAGATGGTGTGCATAGGAGCACGAGTTTGTTATTACAGTGTATTGGCTTCTGGGATTCGGGCGAGCTGCTAAGACCGGTTTTCTATAGGTTCCATTGGCGCAAAACTTATTCAAGTCGGCATTGAGGTGCTGTACTTCCGTTAGCATTTGATTTGGGAGGAAGCTATCTGAGATATGAAGTCTCCGATGCTTCGAGCAGGGCATCGGGGTTGACCGAAGTTCTGGCTTGGGTTTTACGAATCCCAAATGCGCAGTGTTGAGATTTGGTCCGTGATCATTTTAGCTGTAGCTACCACCAGTTGCTGTATTTCAATGATATCAGGTAGTCGCTGCATCTCCAATGGAGTAGCTGAGGCTGTAGTTCTGTCCCGTGGTGGGAGACAAGCTTTCCGATTAGCTCATTTAAGGAGCCAGATTTCTGCAGCGAGGATTTCCTTCTTCGTAGTAGTAGCTGCTGATGCCCACACTTCATCGGCATGGAAGAGTGGAGTATAAATTACCGTTCTAATGAATTTTCTAATTATTTGAGGATCCTTGACGTAGATTAATTGCTGCTAATTAAATGCTACATCACGTAAGCTTATATTTGTATTTACAATATATATACGCGAATGACTTTCACTGTGGATACTCATCGATGCGCTGTTGTTTACAGAAGCATGGTTATGTGTACTTAACCCCGCACGTAGCGAATGAATTTCTTAGAAGCACAGGAGAGCTTGGCAGATGGTGTGCATAGGAGCACGAGTTTGTTATTACAGTGTATTGGCTTCTGGGATTCGGGCGAGCTGCTAAGACCGGTTTTCTATAGGTTCCATTGGCGCAAAACTTATTCAAGTCGGCATTGAGGTGCTGTACTTCCGTTAGCATTTGATTTGGGAGGAAGCTATCTGAGATATGAAGTCTCCGATGCTTCGAGCAGGGCATCGGGGTTGACCGAAGTTCTGGCTTGGGTTTTACGAATCCCAAATGCGCAGTGTTGAGATTTGGTCCGTGATCATTTTAGCTGTAGCTACCACCAGTTGCTGTATTTCAATGATATCAGGTAGTCGCTGCATCTCCAATGGAGTAGCTGAGGCTGTAGTTCTGTCCCGTGGTGGGAGACAAGCTTTCCGATTAGCTCATTTAAGGAGCCAGATTTCTGCAGCGAGGATTTCCTTCTTCGTAGTAGTAGCTGCTGATGCCCACACTTCATCGGCATGGAAGAGTGGAGTATAAATTACCGTTCTAATGAATTTTCTAATTATTTGAGGATCCTTGACGTAGATTAATTGCTGTTTGGCTGCCCACCGAAGAGAGGCTACTCTGTATGCCAGCTTGTCTACATGAGCATAAAACCTCTGTTTTGAGAAGAACACTATTCCAAAATCTACATGGGTAGGAGTGGCAGATTCCCTCGAGTGTTTAGGGCTATTACCGTAAAGGTTTGTTTGAGGGAAAACACAATTGTTTACACTATTTTCAGTTCAAATAAATACCGGTACTTATTCGAAAAGGGTTATCCATTTATTAGTATTGAATACTACACCATTTGCAGTTCGAATAAGCAATTTGACGAATCATTTCAAATAAAATTGACTCGTATGCCGATGAACTTTCCATATCATCATGTCATTTCCAGAATATGAACTCCTTAGAGCGGTAGCTTCAGATTTCGAAAAACAAACTTTTTCTGATTGAAGCAGAACTTATACAGATCTCAAAGAATTTTTACAAAAAGTTTAAAATGCATCCCGAACCTGAACCTCTGTTAACTAGTCACCGTTTTCCAGTAGCATTCTATTCATTGGCCTAATTCTCGATAATAAACTTAACTTTCTTGAAAATCATAACTTTCTTAAATACTGGCACTTATATTAATTTAGCTATGTCTTAAATATAAAAAATATATACGAATAAGTAAATATATATATGCATATGATGAATTTACTTGGAATTACCTATGGGTTCTTACATGTTCCTCATATAACTTTACTTGTTCTGTACCGAGCTTTAAATCAGTTCAGTATGGAACTGATTTACAGCCATTATCAGCATAATATCCCCCAGGATATGACGCTGCTAGAGAGAGCCCCTCGACGTGGGCACCTGTACGTGGTGAGGGGACCTCCCAGTGACGCTGCTGGACTTCCAGACTAGCATCACTGGGATCCAACGCCCACAGCCTAGGTTCCGGGCTTACATCAATGGAATCCGGCGTGTTTGCCGTGCGCTGCGACCCGTGGAAATTCGGAAAGGGGGATCCTGGTGGTTGAGGGGCCCAGCTTCAATACACCACTTTGGCCCCTGCTTCGACAAGACGGGTGGTCCTGGAAGGCCCGGCTAGGATCAATCGGCTAGTAGGTTCGCCTGCGAGGGTCAACCGTGTCAAAGCCACGCCCCTACCCTCATGGTCCGAGGGACAGGATTCAGGCTGGCGGCGGTGCGGGTATAGTGTCTGGGTAGCCCTGGCGTCCCACTCCCGAGCGCATTTATTGCATGCCGGGTAGTGGGCGTCCCTTTGGGCTCCGTGGTGGGTGGGGAGCCCGGGCACTGAACAACTTAAAAATTTCCATGAATCCTGATAAACTTACTTCTTCAGGGGCCCCAACCCGGTCCCTATCTGAAAACATAGACGGAGAGGCAGATATTATTGCAACAAAGAGGCAGCGAACCGAAACATCACCATCAGGGCCTGTCCCAAGATTTCTCATTATGCATTCCACCAATGAAAAACCGATTGGCAAAATGTCGCCCTTTTTTATTCAAAAAGGGTTAGACGGGTTAGCAGGTTCTCCCAAATCAGTTAAGAGGCTCCGTTCTGGAGACCTCTTAATTGAAACTAAAAATGACAGGCAATCGGAACATCTACTCCGAGTAACATCAATCGGAGGTATCCCTATAACAGTGACACCACACAGAACACTCAATTCATCTAGAGGTGTCATTTCGGAGTGGGACCTTCTCGACGTATACGAGGAGGAAATCTGCTCCGAATTAAAACCACAGGGAGTCATTGCCGTCAAGAGAATCACTGCGCGAAGGGATGGAAAAATTGTTAAAACCAGGAGCGTTATCCTGACTTTTAACACTCCTAAACCTCCTGATGAGATTAAAGCTGGATATATCAACTGTTCAGTGCGTCCATACATTCCGAACCCTTTACGGTGCTTTAAGTGCCAGAAGTATGGACATTCTCAAATGGCCTGCCGTGGAGTCCTTGCATGCGCTCGATGCGGTGCAAAGGACCACGAAACAACAGCATGTTCAGCCGCAAAACCCACCTGTATTAACTGTGAAGGCGAACACCCGGCCTATTCACGAGCATGCCAGAGGTGGAAAGAAGAGAAAGAAATTCAACGGCTGAAGGCAGAGCTAAATATATCATACCAGGAGGCAAGGAAATCGGTCAAACCCCTGAATACCAACAGACCTACCTACGCCCAGAAGGTAGCAGGGAGATGTTCCGTCGGAACTCAGACGGACATGACCATTCCTCCAAAGGAGTCTTTCACTCCCATCGCGCGGTATCTATTAAGTTCTCAAAAACCCGCACAAAAGGACCAATCAGCTGCCACTCCTATATCGGTACCTCCTAACGCTCCACAAGTTCCAAAGGTAACTATTAAAGAAAAGAACAAAAAAGGGGAAGTACCACCTAGTACCCAAGAAAGGATGGATGTTGAGCAGAAGGAGGTACCCGAAGAGTCAGTCTTGGAACTCTTTGCGGAGGAGGAAATGGACACGGGACAGCGTCCATTCTTCCCCAAAAAAGACAAATCCAAGACAGATAAAAGTAAGCCCTCAGCACCTCGGAAGCCGCCTGATGGACCCACCAAGCCAAAATAATGGCTAAATTCCTACAATGGAATTGTCGTGGATTCCGGCGAAATATAGATGACATCAAGGCCCTCCTGCAAAAGCACGAGCCAGTTTGCTTTTGCTTGCAGGAGACATATCTCAAGGCAAATGACGATCCCACCATGCACAACATCACAGTTTTCCGAAAGGATAGAATTGCGGACGGCTCTGTACATGGGGGAGTGGCTATCCTTGTGGGTAACCATACCCCAGTGCAGCCCTTGCTAATTACAACCAGCATAGAGGCTGTTGCAATTCGCCTTTCAGTGGGATTCTTATTAACTGTATGCTCTATATATTTGCCACCTGGGACTGACATCTCCCAGGCAGACCTTGATGATCTTCTAACGCAGCTGCCTCCCCCTTTCTTACTTCTTGGGGATTTTAATGGACATAACACCCTGTGGGGTAGTGCTAACATCAATCGAAGGGGACGAGTCATAGAGCACATGCTCAATGACAATGACCTTTCCCTTCTAAATACTGGAACAAACACCTTTTTCCACATGCCTACCCGTACTTTTTCTGCCATTGATCTCTCTATCTGCTCCCCTTCTCTACTCCCTTCACTCACCTGGGAAGTGGAGGAGAGTCCGTACGGTAGTGATCACTTCCCCGTGATAACCTTGCTACACAGTGGGAGACCATGTCTTCCCTTCAGGCTACCACGGTGGAAGATTGATCAGGCTGACTGGACTGCCTTCCAACACCAGGCAAATTTTGATCTTAGTACAGTCAGTCAAGAGCCTATCAATGATGCAGTTAAGTACATCACAGAAAATATTGTCCAAGCAGCTGCTAATGCTGTCCCAAAAACATCAGCCCGGTTTCCACCATTTCCTAAACCTTGGTGGAATTCACAATGCACAACAGCAAAAAAGGCTCAAAACAAAGCGTGGGGGATATTCCGCCGATATCCTACCACAAACAACCTTATAGCCTTCAAACGTGCACGAGCCAAAGCACGCTACATTCGTCGTCAGAGTCAAAAGGAATCATGGATCCGTTTTACATCATCTATTAACCAGTCTACCAACTCTAAGGTAGTCTGGGATAAAATCCGGAAAATGAAGGGGAAATATACATCCCACCCTTCTTCAATCCTAGATTATAATGGATGCGCTATTGCAGATCCAACTGCAATAGCCAATGCTCTTGGGGAAACATTCTCTAACATCTCTTCAACATCTTCGTATTCCCCAGAGTTCCTGGTCCTGAAATACAAAACCGAAAAACAGGCACTTAACTTTAAATGTAAGAGCATCTATCCCTACAACGGGGATTTCACTATTCTGGAACTAAAAAGAGCCCTCGCTCTTTCCAAAGCAAGTGCCGTTGGACCAGATGGCATCCATTATGAAATGATTAGACATCTTTCACCAAAATCTATGGATTGTCTGCTCCTTCTGTATAACAGAATCTTTACTGAAGGGCAGTTTCCGGACTCCTGGCGAAAGGCAATCATTCTTGCCTTTCCCAAGCCAGGAAAGGATCCAAAAGTCACCACCAACTATCGTCCTATTGCTCTGACTAGCTGTCTGTGCAAAATCCTGGAGAGAATGGTCAATTCTCGTTTAATATGGTATTTAGAATCAAATGACCTTCTCTCCAGCATCCAGTGCGGCTTCCGAAGGAACCGGTCCACTTTGGACCATCTTATTAGATTGGAAGCATCCATCCGGGATGCTTTCCTAAAACGGGAACACTTGGTGTCGGTGTTCTTTGACATGGAAAAAGCGTATGACACAACTTGGAGATTTGGCATTTTAAAAGACTTACATGGCCTAGGCCTTAGAGGGCATCTCCCTTTGTTTATTAAAAACTTTTTAGCCAATCGATCGTTCCAAGTTCGTGTGGGATCCTCACTCTCTCGCTCCTTTAGCCAAGAGGAGGGAGTACCACAAGGATCAGTATTAAGTGTCACGCTTTTTGCCATCAAAATAAATTCCATCACAGAACAACTTCCTCCAACTGTAAACAGTGCCCTCTATGTTGATGACTTTAGCATTTTTTGCCAGTCGTGCAACATGAGGGTTATTGAAAGACAACTGCAGAAATCCATTGATAGTCTGAATTCCTGGGCACTTGCTAATGGCTTCAGGTTCTCGCCGGAGAAGACCGTTTGCGTACACTTTTGTCGCAAGCGTAATCTTCATCCTGAACCTGAATTAAGGCTCGGACAAAATGCCATTCCAGTAGCAGCGAACATAAAATTCTTGGGACTCATATTCGATAAGAAATTGAACTTTTTGGATCATATCCGTCAACTCCGCACAAAGTGCACGCGTGGGCTTAATATTCTCCGCTCGCTCTCCTCTACATCTTGGGGAGCAGACAGATGCACCCTACTACGGCTGTATCGTGCACTTGTGCGATCCAAACTAGATTATGGGTCCCAAGTCTATACTTCAGCCAGAGACAGTGCCCTTCGATGGCTGGACCCTGTCCATCATCAGGCTCTACGTATCGCTACTGGAGCATTTCGAACATCTCCTGTCCAGAGCTTATACGTCGAAGCAAACGAACCACCGTTATCGCTTCGTCGTAGGCAGTTGTCTCTAAAGTACGCCTTAAAACTGAAATCCCTGCCAGACCATCCTACGTGGCCATTCGTTTTTGAGCCACGATGGGAAAATTTGTACAACACCCGTAAGACTGCCAATCGTCCTTTTGGTATTCGTCTCCAAGAGCTACTCAAAGAACTTAATATGAAGGTAGACAAGGTTGCCCAAACACCAAAGCAACCCTTTCCACCCTGGCATGCTCGTGTCCCGGCATGTGATTTGTCCCTTAGAAATTGGGGAAAGTCGGACACTCCATCTTCGGTCTACCTGCAGCTTTATTCAGCACACCGAGCTGCATATCCCGACTTCGCGCCAGTCTACACAGACGGTTCGAAGTCGGAATTATATGTGGGATCTGCTGCTGTCTTTACAGACAGCACTACATCGGAGCAGATTCCCTCTGAATGCAGCATATTTACTGCAGAGCTGCATGCAATTGAGTTAGCCTTGGATCACATTAGTAAATGCCAATACCAACGGTTCATTTTATATTCTGATTCTCTCAGCGTGTTACAGGCTTTAATATCCTTGAGATATAATCCTCATCCAGTTCTGTCTAGCATTCAGCAGAAGATTCACGTCCTCCACGAACGCGAATATGACATCCGCTTCTGCTGGATTCCGAGCCACATTGGGATTAGGGGAAATGATTTGGCTGACGCCGCAGCCAAATCAGCAATTCCCAATAATAACCGCTGCCTGTTAGTCCCCTATACAGACTACAGGCAAATAGTACATCAAAAGTTACATTCCCAATGGCAGGATTCATGGAATAGACAGACTGCGAATAAATTACATCACATAAAGCCTGTAATTGAACCGTGGCAGTCTAGTCTGCGCAGGAATCGTAAGGAGGAAGTTGTTCTTGCCCGGACCCGCATAGGACATAGTCATTTGACTCATTCATTTTTGCTGAGGGCTGATGACCCTCCTATGTGTGAGTCCTGTGGCACAATTTTAACAATTAGACACATTTTAGTTGAATGTCCAGATTTTAGCAATATCCGTTTTACCGCTTTTATTCATCTGACTGAGCCGTATACACTCAGTCAGATTTTATCTGACAATGACAATGTGTCTGCTGTTTTTTGCTTTTTAAAAACAATAAATATTTTTACTCTTATATAAAATTTTTACTTTGTGCTTTTATATATTTGTTATACCTTTTTGACATAGTGACCTAACTAATTAGGTCACTGAAAATTTAAAAAAAAAAAAATTTTTATAAATGACCTGGTCTTGGCGCATTATAGCCTTAGTCGCTAATGCGCCAATAAAACCCAAACCAAACCAAACCAAAGCTAGAGAGAGAGAGAGAGAGTGAGAGAGAGTTTTAGAAACTCTCCAGTTTACATTTCATATACTGAGGCAAATAAATATCCACTTCATCTGGATGCTGATGCTTCTGTTCAATTATGCAGTCAGAATTCAGAGCTATTCATCTCATCCTGTTCTCCATACCCCATTGATTTGCAATGGACAATGCATTACATAAATAAACCCAAGGCGATTAATCTGCTAGTAGTCTTATTAGGCTTCGTATACCTGTCTCACATTGGCACCAGGACTATTCGTCCATCTCCACCAAGTACAATGTAAAAAAAAAAATAATAATTTTACAAACATTTATATAACAATCGAGGACAACTTCACCAAGCGCAAAGAATAAAGTATGCTTTCATGCCAGACATTTGCAGTCTTATTAGGCTGCAAGAGTTAACTGACTGCTGGAATTTACATCCCGATAAGATCCTTCAATACACATAAATCTGGCCTACTATGGGTCCAGTACTCGCCAATTATAGATAAGTACTTCAGACAGTGGGAAAAGCTATCACTTACAGTCAAACATCTTCACAAAGCAAATATGCAACTACTCTCATTTCTCGCAGATATATACCAATGGATAAAATTCAGACACACCGCTGTAGGAGTAGCAGCAGATTTTCTAAATGACATTATCTCAGTACAGATCCCGATTTTATGCAGCAACTATACTGCTGAACTATTCGCGATAATTTTAGGAATAGAAAATCTAAACATCTTGTCATCTCCCAATAATAATATATATACAGACTCTCAAAGTGCAATAGCTGCATTACAAAATAGTATTTTTCCTAATCACCTTAACTTTAAAAAATACATTAATGCTTATACAGCTACAAAAATGCATCCAACATGCATCTTTTGTTGAATTCCAGCTCACTTGGGAAAACCTCGAAATGAAAGTGCAGAGCAAGCTGAAAAACATCAAAGAAGAAACCGAAATGCCTCAAATAAAAGTCCCATCCACTAATTACATGTCTATTATACAAACTGGGTGTCATGAATTGGTGTCTATAATTATTTCTAACTGCCATTTTCAAATTTAACCGGAACTGAACTCAAACGCTAGTACTGATTAAGAAACCTTGAAAGGCACCACTTGGCCATAGCAGTCCTTGTGCCATTAAATACTCAACAACAAATAATAATTTCAGATTGCTTAAAACACACGCACACACTTTTTCCTTTACAGTCGTTAGCGGAATCATTTTCACCATAATGAAGCCGTTTTTAGGTTTTTTTAGGTCTTGTTCTGTTATAAAAGGTAGAATTCTCTTAAAGCGCCTTCTCTGATAAACAGCCTTTGCCATTTTGACACAGTTTTGTAAGCTAACGAGTTTTCTGTGGTTAAATGAGGCCATTACGCTACTTCATTATGAAATGGGATATAAGATGAGTTTCTTACCTCCGCTACTTCCTCCGCTGCTCGTGTCTGCCTGCCGCCTTAGGCATACTATCACAGTCACAATGACGATAATTAGAACTGTCAAGGAAATCGCTACCGGGAGAAGTACCGTTAGGTTTTTGTAAAATGGTAGGTTGTTATCCTGTGCAAGGAAGGGTGGTGAAGGCCTGGCCGTTGGCACTGAAGAAGAAAAAATGCACATACTGTCAAATATCTAAGAAAAACTTTTAACCATAAAAAATAAAAGAATGATATTTTTTGTCGCTATCTATCCAATTAAAACTGAACTAATTAATTCATTGATGTTGGAAACTAAATGCGATTTATAACAGAAATATTATTGGTAGAATATTGAAATACAAAATATATATATGCATATATGGTCCTCGTGCATTGCCCAAACATTCCGCGAAATTATTATTATTATCATTATAATATCAGTTTATTTCCCAAGAAACCTTGGGTCACCCCGGGACGGCTCTGTGCCAAAAATTCGCTCAACTAAATTTTGATACTTTGATGCGTTTTAAGATTAAAAGAAAATATCCTCGATGAATCTATACTAAAAAGATTCTCATGATGTAATTAATTTTAATTATTTTGGTGTCTGTCAATGCGTAACACTATATATGAAGTTCTGGCGATGCTAAATAACACTTTATATATCATTGCCGGAAAATAATTTTAGCCGGCGACTCGTTGATTGCTGGAACAAGTTGACTACGCAGGTAGTTGAGGCTGACAGTTCGGAAGAAGTTCAAAGATCAACTCTATTAGTACTAAAGGAAGGAGGGAGGGAAGAGCATACTTTTTCAAGGGTAACCAATGTTTCTTTACTTTAGATTCTCCATCTTTGGGTGGAGATGCCAAAATTTCTTGGACTTTCGATAACAAGAAGTTGGCTTTTATTAGTTAAAGGTCGGTGTTGTCACATTCAAAGTAGCCCCGTTCGTATTAGTACACAGTATCCAGTGTTTCTTCCGCTATTGGAGAACACTAGAATCATTATTTGGATTGCATTCAGTACCACCTGCGGTTCTAGCTGCTCCTCTTTATCTCGGCCGTTTGAATTATATTTCATCTTGTGAGCCAGGAAATCGCAGTAGGAAGCCAAATCAAAAGAAATAATAAATATTCTAATTCGCTCAAGCGTATATATTCAGAAATTCGTGTCCAACAGAGGAGACGGGGAAGCTGCAATATATATCCATTTGGGGAGAGTGAGAGAAGGGGAATTGTTTGCATTGGCAAGCATAATTTCGAACTCATATTACAGAGCTTCACAACTTTCATAGAAGATCTATGACTGCTGTGATGTCTAGGAACGAAATCGATGAGCTCTGTTAGACTGTTTAACCTCCCTAGAGCCCGTTG
Source organism: Mastigoproctus giganteus (assembly GCF_048544385.1). Lineage (NCBI taxonomy): Eukaryota > Metazoa > Arthropoda > Arachnida > Uropygi > Thelyphonidae > Mastigoproctus > Mastigoproctus giganteus. Next base: position 89,458,924 of record NC_143580.1, on the reverse strand, counting down.
TGAATGCTGCTTGGTTATCAGGAGTAATCAACTCTGCTACACCTAATAAGGTCTGTAATTGTCTCTATGGACGAATGAGCTAATTTGCATATTTCAGAAATCGTACAAGAGATACAGAAGCGAATTGATTGCGCAATTTTCTTACAAATTATTATATATCATGATAATTATGTATAATGATTATTAATTACTGGAAATAATGATATCTAAGAGATAGTGCACATATCACTTAAAAGTGTAATTAGACTCTATGTATTCAGGGAATCGTTCTAGATATGCTTACCTGGTATACTTAGGTTTAAGGTAGTAAAACTGTATTCAGCTTCTGTCGTGCCCGCTTCGCTGTGGGCACTGACACGTAGTGTGTATTCTCTTCCGGGAACCAGGTGGCGAATATCCATACGAGGTTGATGGGCAGACACCCGATCGGAAATTAGTTTCCAATCACGCTGAAATTTAGAGCGTATCTGAACCGAGTAAAAGGTTACCGGACATCCTCCAGACAGCCACGTCTCAAAGAATAAATTCACTGTTGTGGTGTTAACGGAGAGAAAAGAATCCTTTTGTGGTGACACGGGCGCTAAAAATAATAAAATATGAGCAATCAAAACTTATGCATTTTATGCAAGATTTTAATCGATTCTTTTACAGAAATTAATATGGCATTCGTGGGTTTTAAATCATAACAAGTACATTACAGAATTCTGCATATTCTTCCTGGGGTTATTAGGCTGAAAGTAATATGTTACATTAAACGATTAACTTATTGTATTAATAACATTTGCTCGTTTATATTCATGTATTCCTTATATTTTTTTTAAGAATCAAAAAATATGAAAGAAAACACAAACATCTCCTTTGGATTTGATCATGCATCAAACAAAGTAACCCAAAATTGATTTGATCCGCATGCCACAATGGCCGCTTTAGCCGAGTGATCAAGCGGGAGGATACATAAGTACACTTGCTTTGAGTGACTGGGATTCTAGCCCATGATTGCTAAATGCGATGCTGTTTCTGATTTTCTCTCGATCTTGCGAAATTCTCTGGTAGTGTGGTCGTCCCTGAGTTTATATAAACAGAAAATGTATTTATTACCTATGTCGAGATCTACTAACTTTATCAATAACTCTATTACTGCCCTTATGGAGTCCTCGCTGGTATCAGAGTGAATATAATCACCAACCTTCCCACACCCGGTGGAAAACATTTCGGTTTAAATCCCTTTAGTGACGCGAGGAGCTTACTTGAGGTTTTTTTTTTCTTTTTATCAAAACATGACTGACTGTCGATTTCAAGCGAGGATTTGAATGGTTTTGCACAAACATTTTGCAAGTAGGCATATACACAAGTATATAGAAACTGTATACTAACGTCCTCAGTTGCTTTGGCGATTAACAAAACAAAGAAAAAAGTCCTTATGAAAGTCTTTGGCAAGAGTAAAGTACAAATTTTGATCTATCTTTCTCAGATGCTGCTTGCCTCCAGCAAGCAATATCGTTTTTCCTGATAACGAGAAGTTGGATGCAAGAAATCTCTCCCCCGACCCCCCTTCCCATTTACTGATCCAAAAATTCGCATAGGTCATAGCCATCTAACACCCTCCTTTTTGCTGAGGGCAGATGGCTCACCTATGTGTGAGACGTGTAACGTTATTTTAACTGTTTCTCACATATTTATTGAATGTCCTGTCTTTAAACGATCCTTTTCTAGAACTTTTAATAATCTGGCTGAACCATTTACACTCAGTCAGATTTTAGGTGACAGAGACAACATGTCTGACGTTTTTAATTTTTTACACTCGATCAATTTATACACAAAGATTTAATGTCATATCTTATACTTTTTTATATAAACTTTAACGATAGTATCATTTTTATCTTTTTGACACGGTAGCCTGTTTTTAGGCTGACCAATATTTTTGTATTAGTTTTATTCTTTGATTTGGCGCATTATGGCCTTAGCTGCCAATGCGCCATTAAAAACCAAACCAAACTGATCCTAAAAAGAAATATTGTTTCGCTGTGACTGTTTCCATGGTTAATAGAGATCTCATAAATTTTTTTATTCTGCAATCTGTGCTTTGCAGTTTTTCTCTTCAGGGTTATTTTTAACTGCTAATTATTAAATTTGCCTATCTTTGGAATCCATACACCAAGTATTTGGAGCACCAGCTGGAATTAGTTCAAATTCATTTTATCAGTTATCTCGCCAAAAGAGGACTAATATTTTATCGTAGGATCTTTTCATCAACTATGCAATCGCTTTAGAGTAGAGTTGCTAGCTACGCGTTGGGTTTTAAATGATATTAGAATGCTCCAACAAATATTTTCAAATACATTCTACTGCTAAACTTAAATGTTATTCCAAGACTGTGTCTAATTACGGCACGATATTTCTTAAGGTTTATCGATCTTGTTACTGATAGGATTAGTTTCCACATACTGAATACCCCTAAGTCTGAATAAGAAAGTACGTGTAGCGGAAATGAACCAGCATTTCAAAAGCGAGAAATGCTAAATACAGGTAGTCTGAGATGTTTCCTTCTAAAGGTTTTGAAACTATATAACAAGCTGCATATAGATCCACAAAAATTGTCACGCTACCAATTATAAGCAGACATAAATGCGAAAAAAGCGACATACATCTTCATGCAGCTGTAAAATTACAGTAAAGATCTACAAAAATGGGCATTACAATAAATGTATGTGTCAGGGTGGCCGAGTGGTTAAGGCGCCAGACATTGCCCAGTCAGAGTTCATAAAACTTGCCAAAGCCGAAACAATAAATGTGATGATTCTTTCAATTGGAAGATGGAGATAAATTAAGAGGATAAATATTCATAAATTGAGGAAACTGTTTTTTAGGCTAATGATAATTAAAAATATGAACTGGGTAAAATAATGTACACTGTTAATTCTATAAACAGTGTACAAGAGAGAGAGAGAGAGAGAGAGAGAGAGAGAGAGAGAGAGAGAGAGAGAGAGAGAGAGAGAGAGAGGAATCACCAAAAAAGAGAAGAATGATGATATCCAGCTCAGGACCCTGGGGTTTACGAGTGGAAAGATGATTCAAGGAAGGAAGTTTATGCAGAATCAACCAAATAAATAAATAATGAAACTTACTTCATTTGTACATTGTTCTAGTCCATTTTTAAATTTATTAAAACTGCCCACTTCCTCAGCAAACAGAAGTTTGTTATTACAGTCACTTAATTTTTGGTTGAAAACAAATTGCCGCACATATACTCCATTTTTTTTTTTTTTTTTTCAAATTAAAATGTGTCCCCCCATATGTATGTTGGGAAGAAATAGAAAGGGTGATATTTAGCACTATTGATTGGTTCGTTATAAACAGTTTATCCGTGTAATAAATAATAAAATTTACCCGTGTAATATACTGTCGTTAGTTAATTATCTCTTGTAAATCTTAAATACTTCATTGCAACTACTTAATTGAGCAAAACCTGCTCTTCTGAATTTTCTTATCATTTTTCCATTCAACTGAATTGTTGCATTTTATTGTATTTATTTATTTATAGTATAGTTTCGCTGTTTTTTTTTACACACAGTAAATAAGTTTATTCTGTTAAGCATACATTGACAAACTAAAATAAACTAAAGAAAAAACATGCATTTAAAGTGCCTGTTTAGCTTAGTAAGAATATTGTAATAAACAAATAAAATCTCTGATCCGAATATATGTTGGCGAACTCTTAAAGGCAGGTTTTCGCCAAGAAGAGAATATAAAAATTCACGAGAATCCACAAATGGCGAGAAGAGAATGAGCAAAAAGGATGGTAAGTGATTTTCAAGAATATAATTCTGAACACTTACTTTTTGAAGCACCCAGCAATTTTCAACGATACCACAACTCAAAAATATAGTTACGCCTCACGAGACAAAATCAAAATTCCTGATGTTCGTTTTGGAACATTAGAAATCGAGCAATATCTGAGCACAAGATAACTTGAAATGGTATGAAAAATATTGCTGGAATTTTTATCGATTTTAACGATTTTTTGGATGGCTTCAAAAATATCATATTTCACCCTTCCTTGGAAATTATTCTTGATATCTAACTCGCCACAATCTAGCAGAAACCAGCAACTTTATTCTCTATTCTTCAGAAAAATTAATGATTTTCACCGCCATTGAACTGATACTCAAAATCTACGAAAAGAGCTATGGTACAATATGGATGCAATTGCGATCATTAAAAAAAATAGCGGCAAGAAATATGGAAGGTACCTCTTACAGTCATTTGCATATTCCAGTGTTTCCATTTTATAAACAAGAAGTGTAAACTTTTCTTTTACATACCTGCACCTTTCGTTCTTACTGAAACTGGATCACCAGGTTCTCCGGTCCCTAGACTGTTCGTTGCAGTCATATACAATTGATAACGTGTGCCACATCGCAGTCCTTCCAACACAAAAAAGTCTGTACTGGTGGCAAGCTTTTTTTGTTGCCACTCTCCTCCTTCCGGCTTGAAGTGAAGTACGTAATCTAAAAGAGAAAGTCATTTTATAATTGGTGTCTATTTTGTATTTAGAAAAATTAATGTGTCGTACTAACAAGGTGTAAATTACGTTTTCTGGCGTCTGGAATTGAATTTTAATTTTATTGCATTCCATTTTATTTAACTCAATCGATTCAGAACAAAGTATGAAAAAAAATAATTTGTGACCTTATTTATATCCATAGATAAACTTTCATTTTGAAATACAGCAAACATAATTTTATATGTTAAGTTTCACTTAACTTATAAAAGTAAACATCAAAGAGAAAGTGATTGATTGAATTTCATGAAAAATCACAATAATCGTAGGGAACCGTTCAGGAAGTTCTTGGATGATTGTTAAACATAATTAATGATGTTACATTTCGGGTGTTAATTCCCTTAACCAGGTGCTACGTTATTTCATTCTATATTCATTCTATCTAATATAAAAACCATTAGTAGAGCCTCATAAAAGTATCTTATTTGTTCATGCTAACTCGCAATGCGCAAATGATAAATACCATTTTAAACATCAGAACATTTGTAACCGAAGGCGCCTCCGTAGCCAGGTGGGAAGGAGCAGCAGTGCGTAGCACACGCTTCTTGATTAGACCGGGGTTCGAGCCAGTCACCACCAAATACGGAGGATGCGGAAAGGTCAGGGAATGACCACCGCACCGGAGCAATATGGCCTTAGTTGCTAATGCTCCTAAAAACCAAATAACAACAACAACATTTGTTACTAAAGCCTTGTTTCTCCCACCCCTACCAAACAGGCAAAGGCACTGCTGCTTAACCATTTGGAAACTCCAACGACATGATGAAATCTAATGGAAAAGACCATCCAAGGTTGTGAGAAGTTAACGAGTGCGTGATGCGATAACACCTGACCGATTCTTACAACATATAGCGCCGACCGGGCTAGCCGAGTGGGTAAAGTACCTGCCCGGCAACCCAAAGGTCGCGGGTTCGATTCTCGCCTCGGGCTTGGATCAAAGTACTGCAAAAACCTTGGGAGGTGCAATATGGCCACAGAAGCCGTTGCGCCAACAACTACCAAATCAAAAAAAAAAAAAAAAAAAAAACATATAGCAATTTTGTGCAGTCACGAAAGAGCGAAAAGAAAAAAAAAACTAAGAAAATATTAGTTTTTTTTTCTGAACTCGCGAAGTTGCTGCATTCTTCTCCTCCGAAAAGCAGTAAAACTTCTAAATGAGAATTGTGTAACTTGGATCTGATGGGGCGATGGAGAATCGATTCAGAATAGAGGCTACAAATGAAACTGTCATAAAATAACCTAATTTAGTATCTATATTTATGTTTAACTGATAAGAAAATATAGTTTAAAAATATATATGAAGTATGCGTATTTACATAAAGAACTCATACAGATGAGTCCAGTGATAGTTAAAAAATAGCACCAGAGCTTTGCAATAATTTCTGAGTCAGTGGAAATATACATTACTATGAGCACAGTGATTTTACTCTTTATATCTCTCAGTTTGCGATGAACTCATAATATCTATTATAATATGCAATAGAAGGAATCCGATGTCGTTACATCATGAGTTGCTGTACGACATCGAAATTTTGAAATTCGTAGTAGGAGAAACACAAAAGACTTGCAGTAGTTGTATGTATTTATCTAGGGCGGCACTTGGAACGGTAGTTCATCTCTGCCTCGTTTCACTTATAAAATACAGGATTCTGCAGAAATGGCCAGAAATGAACTGGCTGTTTGGCTACCCGGAATCATCAGGTTGGAAATGCGCCACCACCACGGGAAGGTTATAGCCACGGGCTACCAAAAAATCTTATACAAATATTAAATACTGTACATAAGATTAACCTCAACAGCTTGAGGTAGACACAGATGATAAAAGTAAACAATGCAAGTAATCTCTTTAATTTTACAAATTAACATAATATAAATATATATAAAAAAATTAAAGTTTATATACAAGGTCAAGGAAAATAATTAAGGATAATAATCCCTCCTCCCGCAAAGAGCTTAGGTTAAATGTGACATCCAGTAAGTCCTGCAGTCATCATTAGCAAAGTCAGTCAGTCAATCACCAGTAGCAAAGTCACAGTCAGTTAGCAGTCAGCCGAGAATTTCCATCGTTAAACTGAGTTGTAGTTGTAAAACACTCGTAGAGTCGGAAAAAAAAAAAAAAAAAAGCACACAGCACAAGTCCAAAATAATTGTAGATCTTTTTGCAATAACGTAATTGCAGTGAAGGTGCATTAGGGTCTTTAGTATCAGTATTAGTAACGGCCGCATGGTGCAAGAAAGCCTATGGCTTAGGCTTCACCAGCCAAAAAAAAAAAATAATAAAAATCCGAACAAAACAATGATAAAAACAAAAAAAAATAAAATAAATAACTAAATAATAATAATTTAAAAAAAAACAAAAAAAAAAACGGAAATTAAACCTATCATCCTATGCGCCTCCCTTACCCGAAAGTACTATCCAGATGACCTTTGAATCTCCCCAAACTGTCGGCCTCTACCACCCATGAAGGCAACTTATTCCAGTAATTTACAACTCGCTGGCTAAAATAAAACTTCCTGCAGTCCAACTAAACATTTCCCCCCGTAACTTGAATTTATGTCCCCTAGTTCTAGCATCATTTATAATCTTGAAAATTTCGTCCTCATTCATTTTACTGATGCCTCTCAGAGCCTTAAACACCTCAATCAAATCTCCTCTAAGGTGTCTAGTTTCCAAATTCTGCAACCCACATATTCGAAGTCTTTCTTCATAAGGACGCGCTTTTGCCGATCTCACCAGGCAAGTTACCCTTCTTTGCACCCTTTCAAGAAGCTCGATGTCTTTCTTTAGGTGCGGTCTCCATACTTGAACACAGTATTCCAAGTGTGGTCTAACATAAGCCTTATATAATGGGATTATCACGTCCCTATCTCTACTTGCAAAAGTTCGATAGATCATCCATAGGACACCATGGGCCTTCCTTGCAACCTGTTTACAATGCTCAGAGAATTTCATGTCTGACCGTATCGTAACACCCAAGTCCCTTTCCACCAGTACTGGGTTTAGTTGAACTCCACCAAGTGAATAAGTTTTTTTTGGGATTACTGTTTCCCAGGTGTAATACCTTACACTTTGTTGGATTAAAGCACAGCTGCCATTTTTCTGACCATTCCTGAAGTCTATCTAGGTCTCTCTGAAGAAGCTCAGCTTGACAGTGGTCATTAACTACTCTACCAATTTTAACATCATCTGCAAATTTAGACATCACGCCCTCTATCCCTTCATCAATGTCGTTTATGAAAATTAAAAACAACAGTGGTCCTAATACTGATCCTTGGGGAACCCCACTTCTTACATCAACTCAATCTGAGGAATAGCCATTTATCACAACCCTCTGCCTCCTGCCCTGAAGCCATCCTTCTAAGGATTTTCCCAGTGATTCCAACCTGTTCCAGCTTATAAAGCAACCGCTCATGTGGGACTGAGTCAAAAGCTTTGCTGAAATCTAAATAAACAATGTCGAAATTATTCCCTAAATCCAGCTCGTGAGTGACGAAATAGCGAACCAGATTTGTTAAACATGATTTTCCCTTTACAAAACCATGCTGAGTATCCTTGAGAATTTCAATTCGATCCAAATGATCCTGAATTCCACCCTTGATCATTGCCTCCATGATTTTCCCTACTACTGAAGTCAGACTGAAGAGTCTTGAGCTGAATTTAAAACATTCGCAGGTGCAATCATTGCAGAAAGGATTGCGAGCCTTTTATTGAAGGCTGCCTTAGCGAAATCCTGAAGGGCGCGGTAACTGGTGGCATTTGATACAAAATTTGGTTCTAATAATGATGAAAAGTTGGGAATTGCATTCTGCAGAGTTACTCGAAATTCATTGCATGAGGGACAAGAGTACAACACGTGCTGCCAATCTTCAACACCGCCACAATGAGAGAGTTCCGTAAGAGGCAAGCGAAATTTAAACAGTTTCTTATTTAATGATCCATGTCCTGATAACAAATAGGAGGTAAACAAGTCGAGGCTAAACAAGACTGTAGATATTTTATCCATAAGAAAGTCAACTTCAGGTAAATTTACGTGTTACACTGTCCAGTGTTGTGCCATCCCACCTATTCTGCCACAAATTGATCAACTCTTGCCAAATTCTTTGTCGTTCAGCTTTAACATCGACTTGAGTCGATGTTAAATAGAAATTAATAAAAATTCCAAGGATCTGAGTGGATCCTTGAAATTTCTATTAATTTCTATATTAATAAAAATTCCAAAAATCTGAGTGTAAATGTGACGTTTCAAGCGATAACATAAGCCTCTGAAAATTAGGTAGAGATCGAGTGGTAACGTCCCAGCTAAAACGTGCAAAGTAGGTGTTGAAACTGTTCGACAGATCTTCAAAATACAAAGTAACATTGTACGCTGCATTGACATCAATTTTGATTGAAATTGTACAGTCCTCACCCTATGGAACTAAGCGCCAGCAGCATAGGCAACCATAGGGAGAAACAGAGTTATAGTAGATTCTTAAAGATCTTTTAGAAAGACCCCACTCAGTTCTAGAAACTCTGACAAGAGCGCCGGTGAAATTTCTTATCTTAATTCGCAGATTGGATAAATGAGGGAGAAAATTTAAGTCGCTCTCAATAGTTATTCCCAAAAGTTTAATTTCCGTTACTAGAGGTATTTGTGGATTGTTTATTTTAACTCTTGGTGGTTGACGAACGTCCAATTTAGAGCTAAGGATCAAGCAGCACCAGTAGTTACGAGAGGAATTTTTATGATGGTTTTTCACGTATTGGTCTAGTTAGCGGTCGGTTTTGTGCAAGAGCTTCATAGTTTTGTATCACGCCGTTTGTATAACGTATAACGACGCTTCATGATCTCAGCTGCTTTAATTCTAAGCAAAGAGACAAGCACAATGGAACATGGTCTCTCTTATAGAAGTGAAACCCAGATTTTTTTTTTTTTTTTTTTTAATAACATTTGTATTAACAACATGTTAATAACATTTTTTTTAATAACATGTATAACATTTTCTCTGCGAGTTATGTACTCCACCCTATAAGGTTCTATTTCCTTGAATTACATTTTTTCTCTTAGTTATTTTCAGTAAACCAAAGAAAAACCTCCTGAAAAGGTGCATGTTTATAAATGAAATAATTGTTATTATTATGTTAATAATTACCAAACGTAACTTAGACAACGAGTTGCGCCTGTAGAATTGAACGTTCATTGCCCTATTTGTACGCTTGCGCATACTTTATTATTTATCATTGCACTACTATTCAGTTTATTGCAGCAGCATATAAATACATTGTATTGCTACAATTAACCCTTCACAGAATATGCTAGGGGTTTTGCATCAGCAGTAGATAGAACCATATTAATTGAGGCATTTTAGATTAAATATGCGTTAAAACAACAAAATGAGTTCACACACACACACATATTACTCTCAGACTATTATATTACTTTTTTTTAAATGTTTGAATTGGGTTCTATGTCAACCACGAGCCGTGTAATAGGAATCGTGCATAATTTGGATGTTACCTCTTGATCTTTTATTAAGAAAATCAAATCTGTATGTCTGATCTGGCCATCACCAGCAATTCAAGTTACATCTCAAATACAATGTTACAGGAACCTTTAGAAACGAATGTCCATATTGTTCTACAGTGGACGATGCTAAATGAGATTTTGGCAGTGAAGGACAAGGGCCTTAATTTCAAGAAAGGGGCTTTTTATTGCATAAAGGAACCTCTTGGATTCTGCTGATTTTCTTTCCCGGTCCAATCCATGATCCATTGTCTAGGGGAAGCTGGATTTGAGCAGTTCAAATTGGTTCATTTATGATTGCTTTTTGCTTTCGATGCTTCTGACTCCTCTACTGAGAAGCAGAAGTAGTGCTCCGGAGTGACCAAGTGCTGTGGGTAGGATTAGTTTTGTTGGAAACTAATAAACGCACTATGAAAGGAAAGCGTCTTCCGTGACAGTATAGTGGTTTCGTCGCTTGTTCCAGAATTCTCGAAAGGAGAGTTCTGGATTTGATTCACGTTGAGGACTGGAGGAATTACTAAATTCCTACAAGAATTTAGAATATATAATTTATATATACAAGTGACAGTACTTTATATATTTAGTAGTGTATATAGTATTTATATATACAAGTGACAGGAAATGCAGCGGTGTTGTACTTCTTTCCATTATAGTAGAAGTAACATGTATATGAAGTAATATGCAGAAAGTGAATAAACTATTACTTATGCTGCTAAAATTTATAAATCTTGGGGATTGGAATTTCATTTCATTAATGGAATAGAATTCATGAAGTTGACCCAAAATGAATGAAGTGATCAACAAAAGTAGAGATCAGTAAAAGTTCATATCATGGATATCTAGGGCTCCTAAATAACATGTTCCCCCGAAACACAATCCAGCTTATAACTGGAACACAATCCAATAGACTAGCGATTGGCCTAGACAATTTCTGCTGATCAAAAGTATGTATATTGGGAAAAAAACTTCCGGAAACCATGTTGATGGAGTAATGAGATTTACTACCCAATATCAATTTCGCCTCTGACTCATGCTGCATGGACTGTTAAAGCTTAGGCTACTAAATTTGTAAATATTTCTTATCTATGTCGGTTAATTAGGAGAGTTGACCTCGTTAGCGTTACTGTTTGTAAAATAGATTTATATGTTTTAAGAGTGTGTATAATGCAAATAATTAATTGTATGACGGATCGCGCTGTTGGCTGAATAGCCGTGTAAGGAGGGTGCAGACCATATTTTATTCCATTTATACACTCTCCAGTTTCCCTGAAAATCTAATCCCCATAAAACCCCCTGAAAATCTAATCCCCCATGTGGGAGGTGCTGGAAAAAACATCAGATTTACAGAGATTTCGATTAGACTCTGGAATCAAAATGGTGTTTGCGTTTGCTCATGAAGCTTTCAATGTGAGACCTGAATAAGCAGTACATCCTCTGGTATATCACTAGACTCTTGAGTCGCTGAAGCCTCCCCAGTTTTCTGGTTCAGGCTATCACCCCTCTTTCTTAGCGACCCTGCCAAATGTTTTCTATTATTGCACCAAGTTTTACTTTTAGATTTTCACACTCGCTGAATCTAATACAAGGAAATGTTAAATATCAATCGTAAAACTGTTACTACTATATTTTTGTTCTTGGACACATTTATGATGTAGATTAATGAATCATTTAAAATGAGGAAATATGATTAAAACCTCTAACAAAAGGAAATGTTTACCTCTGACTGTAGTGTCGTCTTGATTTCTTTCCCACTGAATTGTTATCGCAGAGGAAGTAGTTGAAGTGGCTGCCAACACCGGGGATGTAGGAGGTGCTGGAAAAAGCATCAATGTTTTTTCATTACTATATTCTGATTTTCATTATTATTCTGCTGTATTTAATAACGCAAAGATTTACAGAGATTAATAATGTTGGCAAGATTAGTAAACCAATTAGCTTTCCGTACGTTTTTTCTGTAGTTTATCGGATGCATTCAATTAAAAAAAAATAGAAAAAATAACTTTTATAAATGCATTTAATCCTTAAGTTAGCGTACTGCTTTACAGTAAACATTGTAACATGTTACGATTTATTACCATTAACCTACCTGCTTCTAATGTTTCTGCAAACACTTCATCTGAACGAGGACCAGCCCCAATATTGTTGTAACCCTGCACTATAACAACATACTTCGTCAGCCTTCTGAGATTAGTCAGATAACTCATCTCTTCGTCGGCCAAATCTTCGGACGCTTCCACATTTTTGTACTGAAAGGGTTCTTCCGATCCGGCAATTTTGTAGCCAATGTAGTATCCTTCTATGTTTCCATACTGCAGATCTTTTCTGGGAGGCTGTGTAAATGAATAAACATAAATTGATTGGTATAATATTATTCTCTTAACACTTTAGTTGTACATTTATTTAAATATCTTTATTTATAATAATTAGCAAACTAGCTGCTATTAAATTTCTATAAAGCTGCAGGTAGCTGAAGTTCAAACTCACTTAAAAAAAAGTATGTTATATTCAAAGTTCTGGTTTTGCTAAATTAAAAAAAAAATATATATATATAAATATACCTGAAAAAATCGACTCATTCTCATTATGCGAGTTTATCTGCAATATTATGTGCCTAAACTCATGTTAATACATTTTAATATGCGCTCAGTTACTTGGTTGAGGCATTTTGTAACGCGGTTTTATTTAGTAATGGCCCACATCATTTAAAATGACCAGGGATATTACTGCGTGCATAAGACATCATCAAACACACTATTCGATAAATCCCAGCATATTTAGTGATATGGGATATTAATATATCGAATTACATCATACCACAAACAATGACATGCCATTAGAAAGTCACAACCTTCAAAATGCAAACACTTTATCTGTCATTACTATACCATTGTATCAGAATGTATGGTAGCAAGAACGTTAATTTTAAAGTTTTATGACCATTTAGCATAATTTTAACTGTTTTTTTTAGATTATGGAGGTGGAAAATACCATAATTTTAAGGTAATTGTTTTAATTAAGAAACAAAAAACTCCTTTCAGTCTGTTAATGTTGGGTGAGTTAACTGTGACTCAGAATGAATACCTGGTCTTTGTGAAATGCTGATCAGCTTATGAACATAAGATGTGATGTGAAACCATGTGCTTATTGGTTGTCACTAATTGTTTCTTGTCTTGAACAAGAAAGATTTTTCAGCTAATGAACCAGGGGCTCAGTCGTAACGAGACAGATACAAATTTTTCTTTGGCGACACTTTGTCCCTGTAGTCCTTCCCCCGTTATTCTGTATTGCCTAACTGCACTGAAGTTCTCTCAACCCTGTAGCAACATATGGTTTTCATTTGCCTCGGTGACATCGTTGAATCTCAAAGATGCTTTCCACCAGTGGCCGATTTATTTGGCTCTGGAAGATATATGCTGCTTTTTCTTCTCCTTCTTCTTTGGTCCTTAGCTGGCAGCTGGGGGAGGCGGTTGGCCACGCAACCAGTATGCTGCTGTAGGTGCCGCAGGGTTTCGGACTTGCTCTGTGATGTTCTTCCATACCTTACGATCCATGGCTTCAGTCCTGGCCTGGTTAAGGTCGAGACGTCGGCTCTTCAAGTCATCTTCCACTTGCTTGGCCCACGTTTTCCTAGGCGCGGTCCGTTGGATGCTCCATTGGGTGGGTCGTTGTCTCCAAAGGAGTGTGGATGGTATTCTGTTCGTGCCCATTCTACATACGTGGCCAAACCATCTGAGCCTTCGCTTCTGGATTTGGTCGGCAATGGTTGGTTGCTGTTGGCATCTGGCACGGATGGTATCATTAGTGATGCGGTCGCGAAGAGAGATGCCCAAGATCTGCCGCAGGCATCGCATTTGGAATACCTCAAGTTTGTTCAAATCTAACTTGAGACAAATCCATGTTTCCGATCCGTAAAGAAGAATGGGCAGGATCAAAGTCCGGAAGAGTCGGATTTTAGTCTTTGTGGAAATGTTGGTCCTCTTCCACAGACACCATTTGAGCGAGGCGAACGCAGTGGCCGCCTGTCCAATTCTGCTGTGGATTTCCATGGTGGATGCAACTTTCTTCTCCTGGACCAGCGACCCAAGGTATTTAAAGTCCTGCACTTGCTCGATCTGGACGCCTTCGAGATAGATGGTGGCTTGCGACCCATCTGTTGTCAGGGCCTTTGTCTTACCAGCATTGATCTTCAAACCGTATGGCCGGGCAATGCGGGCAGTGTCGTAGAGGATGTCCGTGGCTTCAGCGTCGTTACCGGCAAGGATAGCACTATCATCAGCAAACATCAGGTCAGTCACATAGTGATCCTTGTCATATTGTATGCCCTGTCTGTTTCTGAATGCTTGCCTCATAATGGCGTCGACCACGATGTTGAAAAGCAACGGGGAGGCTACATCCCCTTGGCGGACTCCAGTTTGGATGGTAAATTCCTCAGATAAATCGTTCTGGATGCGCACCTGGCTGGTTAAACCGTTGTATGCAGTTTGGAGGAGTGTGATGACTTTTCGAGGTAAATGTTCAACCTCTAGTAGTTTCCATAAGGCAGGCCGGTGGACACAGTCGAAAGCAGACTTAAAGTCAATGAAAACAATGACGGTTCGCTGTCCACACCAGATCCTCTCCTCCATTAGCTGACGAATGGCAAAGATTTGATCACAGCATCCTCGCCCGGGTCTAAATCCTGCCTGTTCTTCTCGACTGGTTTGCTCGCGTTGTTTTTGCAGTCTTGACTGGATGATCTTCATAAAGACCTTTCCGATGATGGAAAGGAGGCTGATGCCACGGTAGTTCTTGCAGTCCCGGTTATCACCTTTCTTGTGGATCGGTACGATAATGGCTTTCCTCCATGTTAACGGAATTTGTTCAGTGCACCAGATGGTTTTGAGGAGTGAGTGTAGTCGGCTTTTTACTCTGTTTCATCCCGAAAAAACAATCAAACCAGTCATAATACAAAAATATGCCATTTGCAGGTAGGCTATACCGAATCCCTTAGGTTTTGCGTTCCCCATTGTCCAGGATTGACTATTACCATCTGCGATAACAGTTAAATAAGAAACATCCGAATACAAATAATTAATCATTATTCGCATAAGTACAATGAGAGTTATAAATATATATTTTTACGAAGTAGTGTAACTCACCTTCCACGTTACTTTTAGCGACTGAGAACCTGTTGCTTGAACTCTCACATCCAATGGTGGTCCACCAGGTACTGAGAAAGAATGGAAATACATATAAAACGTTTTAAAATAAGAAATATTATCTATATTTATAAGAAGCCATTGTTTATGCTGAAGAAGACTAATATCGAAATCAAAGTCCCTGTAGAAGTGACGAGAACGTTACCATTATAGATAACAATTGACAGTTAATATCTATACAACTAAGAAAACAGAAAGAATCCTCCATTCCCCCCTTAGAAGAATGGCCTGCTTATTAACAATTAATTTCCTTTATTTATGTCGGAAATTTCGGAAGATTTGTTGAAGCGGTATCTTACATTGACGTAGGGCACAAGGGATGGATGGGTTCTGTTATGAAAAGAGAGAACCATTTCTCTTTGGTTTGAATGACGGACTCAGCTTTGTTTACTTTATGTTATACTACATTTGCTATTTCTTATTGTGTCTACAAGAAAGTGTTTTAGGGTAAATGTAATTCGTGTTTGTTCATATTGGCTCTACAATCCTGGTAGAACCAATGAATGTGTATATTCAATTTTAATATTGAATAAACCATATTATCAGACTCTGATATTCAGACTCGAAGGTAAAATATCGTTGAATCAGCACCGTTTACACGAAACGAGAAATTAACTTAACTTTATGCATACCGGAGAACGTGTGAAGAGAAGACTTCTTGGTATTTCATAAGATAATGTAATGTTAAAGTTTATGATACTTGCTAAACTGACAAACAGTTTCACTTGCTGAATGACTTCGTCAGTATAAACTTGTGGATATGATTATTTACCAACTTATTTATTATTTTCTATTCATATTTCGAGGGTTTAGTGTCAAACAACGTTAACTACAAAATCGTTTTTAGTTGATGTTTTGTAATTAACCAAAAAAAGTCATTTGACATGTTCTTGGTTTACCAGAAATGTACTTACAGCCTAAGCTACCTTGTAAAGTACAAGAGACGTACAGTTCTATGACATAATATGCGTTGTTATTTGTATAAAGTAAAACTAAAGTTATCGCAAAAAGAAAATGTAATTTTGTAGTTAACGTTATTTAACACTAAACCCTCGATTTCACCGAGACAATATCTCTTTACATTTAAGTTCTGAGAGAAGGGTAGTATTGCGACTATTTGCCATTCTGTAGAAGAATCTCTGCTTCTTACATTGGATAGTTTTAGAAAATACATGGAATATTGGAGAGTATTTTTATTGATGAATACCTGATGGAGGTCTTATTGATTCAACTAATCTAAATATGATTTCCACAAAACGAGAAAGATAAAGTGAGAGGAAAACTAATAAAGATACTTTGGAAACAAAGTTACATTTAAAAGAAAATATTATTTTTATGCTAATGAATGGAACATGAGCTCCATTTGTAGCTGTGCTGTCATCAAAAGGCAATTTAATTGCTTTTTGATAACAGCACAGCTACAAATGGAGCTCATGTTCCATTATGGTCAGAGACTGTTTAGACTACGGTGGGGGGTTTGTGAGATGAATGGCATGCCTTTGTGCGAATTTTTGTTGGCTAACCTAATGAAAAACATTGCTCTTTGGAAAGGGATGTGGGCGTTTCAACGATTAATCTTATGGTGAAAAGTTTTGGATGCTGGTTACGCACCTATATGTTACCTGAGGAACGAATGCCTGTGATCTTACTTGGGTCTACAACAGATGTACAAGTGAGTGGAACGAAGTGTTGGCCCTTCAGATAGAAGAATTTGTCTGCGACTGAAGAATATCTCGAACAGTGATATGCGACCTCTATGAACTGAAGAGCCAACTATGAAATTGATCTCAACCTTGAGGTAGTAGCAGCATTTAGGAGCCAGACTTGAGTTTGAATTTGGGACCCATCACCCTTGAAGCACACCTGTCTTCTCCGGTTGGCTGGGTTTGTGTCGGAAAAAGAGGGCTCCTGAGCTGTGAATAGACGACCACGGCGAGCCTGCCGCTTGGATGGCGACGGTGAATAGCGAATCATTGCTTTACTTCTTGAAGATGTTGGTTCTGAATGGTTTGCTACTGAGCTGTGTATTCCTTAGTAGTTAATAAAAGTATGCTACATCCTCTGCTCATTCTATTACTGCGTGGACTTGAATATGGATTGGGTTCCATGTCTTGAGCAGTGATATTCTTGATTTTAGCTTCATCATTGCTGTGATGGTAGTTGAGCTGTATTTGTTGTTTGGGGAACAAAGTTTTTGACTGATTTGTGATTTTATGTAGTGAACGCAAAGTCGATTTCCTGTGGTGAGGTGAAGCAGTTAAATATTTCCTGGTGAGAGAGAGAGAGGGAGAGACTTATCCTCTAATCATGACCAGCGAACTCATGATCATCTTTAGTGCGACATAACTGTTTCATTGATATATGAACTAATGAACTGACATATCCTCCCTATTTGAGATATTATATTGATGCTATATTTGCTGTTTCATTGAAATCTGAACTAATGAACTCACATGCCCTTCAAATTGGGGATATTATATTGGTGCTTTTTGTTATGTTATCAGTATGATGATAGACATTTGATGTTGATTTGGTATCATCCGTACGCTGGCATTCGATCCTTGGCCGTCTCCGTTTGCCCGAAATGATAACAAACTAGTGGTAGTTTGTTATTCTAGAATTCTCTTGTATTGCGGTAGATGGCGGGGTTGCTAGTTAAGCTGGCTGAGACCACCTTCTTTAATAAATAAAAATAATATGGTCAAAGACCGGATTAAAGGAAGGAGTCCTTAGGACCCATTTTTGTTTATCCTCAAATAAACAATGTTAAAGAAATTGCGAAGTTCGAGGAAACTATCTAACCTAGGTATAGTCTCTTTGCCTGAATCAGTGATCCGAGAGTTACTCATTTAAGAATGTAATTATGCTGCATAAATGTGGTAACGTACCATTTACGTTGAGACGAAACACCCAGTTTCTCCTCTGAGATTGCAGTAACCATGTCAAATAAATTGATACTGGTGACCCACAGTTAGGCAAAGAAGGATAGCTAGTACACTCTGTCTTCATTTATAACAGAAAAGGCATTTACTTCAGGACTAAGTTCAAAGGCATAAAAAAGTGTGTATTTTCGCTTCCTCGTATTCGAAGAATGCAGGCTAACCGGGAGCTAAATGGTTTTGTGATAACTGCGAAGAAAATAGCAAAAAATGTTTGAAGCTTAATATAAAAAAGCGCCCGTGGTGAATAGGTTCTATTCAATTAAATTAAGAGAGACGCAGAGGATGTAAGCAAACCCTTAGCCATAATTATGAGAGCACCTTTGGATTCAAAGGAGGATCAAAAGGTGAAGTGAGTATTTACAGACATGTTACCTTAACTTCTATTTCATGAAAAATAATGGAGTCCCTGGTTAAAGAGGTAATGCAATATATCTAGACAAGAATGTAATTATATTGAAGTCAGAGCATGGATTGTTAACGGTCTTTCTTGTCTGATTAATCTGTTTGGATATTATGATGCAGTAACAAAGGAACTGGATGCATAAAATAATTTTGATATCATATACTTGGATTTCAGGAAAGCTTTAGTGTACTGTTGCACATAAAAAGACTGCTGTACACATTGGAGCTGTGTGCCATTAACAGCAAGTTACTGCTCTGGATAAAGGGATGGGTGAAGGTGTGGGAGAAGACAGAGAAAGGTTATTAATGGACACTGCTCTTCTTGAAATAATGTTATTAGTGGAATCTCCCAGGGTTCAGTACTGGGCCCATTGCTGTTTTCTATATTTATTAATGATATTGATAAAGGTATATCAGGCGTAATGTCTAAGTTTGAGGATATAAGTGCTTGGCAGCGTACTTAACAACACAATAATCAGGTTAAGCAGCTGAAACAAGATCTAGACAAATTAGACAGGTGGGCCGAGAAATCGCAGTTGAGAAATGTAAAGTGGTGCCTATTGGTAGCATTAATCTCAGATTAACGTACAAACTGTGGGTATTACACTCAGGGTACTGGAAAATTAAAATGACCTGGGCGTAATTGCGCAGACAGATAAGAAATTCTCTGAGCACTGCAAACAGACTGTCATGACGGCTCATGGGGTATTGTCAACGATTATACAGGAACTTTGTTTCAGGGATAAGGAGGTGATTAATGCATTGTACAAGGTAATTGTAAGGAAGCCATTCGTTCTGCACTCGCTCAAGTCTAGTGGCCACATTTTCACAAGGATGTAGATCTACTGGAATGGGTGCAGAGAAAGGCAGTGAGATTAGTGCAGGGAATCAGTGGTGTGAGTCTGAAAGCTTTAGTTCTGCAAATTGTAGCATCTGGAGACCAATCACCACCTGCGAGGTGATCTGTTTTGAGGTTTTTAAGGCCTTTAAAGGATTGATCAAGCTCACTGCTGAGACCATTCTTCCTCTTACTCGGACAACACTCGTAAGGGGGCATAAATTCAAATTGAAGGATGATTGCAGGATAGATGTGCCTTCAGCAAACAGGTGGCTGATTACTGAAATATGCTTTCTGTCGCAGTGGTGGTGGGTAGTTTGGATAAATTCAAGGAATAACTAGATGAACTGGCATCAGCCCACTTTTTTGTCTATTGTGATTTGCTGCAAGAGTTACAGCTTGTAAAGAGTAATATGGAGAAGTCCTTTCAAGACAGTGTGTACATTGGATGAGGGCATTTTAGTTCAAGAATATCATAACTACACTAATTCGGAATACAAACAGAAGAATGTATTTTATTCTTGGTTAAGTTGTGGCAAATCATTTTTTATTTCCTCCTGCACATTCCAATGACGTCAGTAACTGATGGATAGAATGTTTACTTGCTATCCTCCCACCAAATACGGAGGATGTGGAAAGGTCAGGGAATGACCACCGCATATCCCCGGAGCAATATGGCCTTAGTTGCTAATGCTCCTAAAAAAAAAAAAAAAAACTCCAAACTCCAAAAACTTTCTAACCATCACTTATAGACGTGATCTTCGTTAGCTTTTTTATTTTCCTGTTATTTATGTCATTTATGTACTGTCTGTGTATATTGGGTTCACAAGACCGAATGCAGAGGGTCTTTAAAAATTCATCCAGTCTCCACCGATATTTCAAGCAGACTTTGCCAAAGGAGTGAAAAGTCATGAAAGTACCATACTACCACGCAGGATTTCATAGTGTAAAATGAGAATACGCAAAGTGTTATCTTAGTTCAGGACAACCTTTAAGAGTGATTATTAACGTCCTGATACGAAAGTAGACAACCAAACATCATTACCTTAGGGGAAACAAAGTTTGAGATAGTATCTGTAAATACAATTTTTGGTATATTTTTTTATTGATTTTATCACAAGTTTTTGTAAATGGAACAATCAGTTTGCATATTGATCTTGGGATGTTAGTGTTAATATTATCAGTGTTATTAACATATTTTTCATAATATTGTTTATTTTATGATTACGCTTTTGTGCTATGTAAGAGTAAATTAGAACATCTTACCTTCTTCTTCTGTTGTCGATATGACTATATCACTTGGATCGCTTTGTCCTAATGCATTGATAGCTATTACTCGGAAGTAATATGTTGTAGCGGGAAGTAAAGACCTAATTGCGGCTCCAGTTTTAGAACCTGCTACTGCAACATCCGAAATGTCTTCTTCCCAGCTGGCTAGATCAAAGAGAACATAACTGAGGTTCCATTTTGAATATAGAATAAATAAAACAAAGCGAAAAAGTTTACAAAATAAAAATAAATACCATATACAAAGATTAATAAGGCTGAAACAATAAAAAATCCAGACTATGACATTGCAATTGCTTCATTACACGTCTCATCAGTAGGTGGTAGGTACTCAGTGGTATAAGAGCCGATGACTGAGTTATGAATTATCTATACAGTATGAGAGTTGCCAGAAGGTGTATGTGTTAGACTAATAAACTTTTAGGCTATAAAACATCAAACTGTGACATAACTGCATCGTAATAGATCAAATAGCTTCGAAACGGTGCTGTCTAGGTGGTGATGGTATTCAACTGAGAATAAGTAACAGCAAACTTCTCTAATGGGGAAGGGTTTGCTTATTCAATTCTAAGAGGCGGGTAACTCATCATGAAGGATTTCACAACATGTTAAAATCATGATGCCTAACGTATAAATTTCGGGTTATCTTAAAGTTCAACTGTGTAGTTAGGAAAATGCTTTCTGTCCTAATAAACAAAGTACAGTTAATGCATTTAAGGGTGTATATAAAGATGCTTATTATTTTAAGATCCGAAATATCTATCTAGTGGTGTGCATTATAATGTTGGCTTGCAATGTGCAACATTCATTGTCCATATAATTAATGCTCCAATTTTTACAGGGTCGTTATTATATAGTATAGTTATTTTATTTTTTTTATTATATAAGAATTTGAATAATTGTAATTGAAAACTCTACGCAAAGGAAAGTTTTTTGTTAGGATATAAGTTACATATAGAGTAGTATATACAATTTATGGCATAAATACGACATTTAATGAATAATTTAGTAGTGAGAAGCCAACAAACGTTAAGATTATTCTCCTAGTCTTTTTCTTACTTTATATATGTCTTGATGCATATCCTTGCGATCGATTTTTTTAAATTTCTCTCCATCTAGAATTGCATGTAAAATACTTAACTTCAGACCGAAATCGTGTATTTTTTCCTTGAAATATTAGTTCTTGTTTTCATAAATAACGAACTAAAAAAAATGAAACAACCTTATCAACTATTTGATACACTCATTACAAAAATAATATTAATAGTAAAAATAAATAAAAAAAATTATTCTTTCCTCCATAAGTTAACATTGAAGCATTTGATATTCCATGTATATGCTCGAAATTAGGGTAAGTTGTTGCCGGGAAGGCATTTTAACATTGGGAATTTTACGAATATACGAACATATATTTACTCTTGAAAGTTTTCAGTATTCAAAGGCCCATCTCTAATTGGGAATACTGACTTAGAGATGGGCGTTTATATTAAGATAATCTTCAGTTATTCTGATAAAGTCGTCTTCTTTATAATCGGGACTTACAAAATAAAATAAAAAAAATTATCGGAATGGTTAAAAATAACAGAAATGGAGCTCGGGAAGCATTGTTTTTTCCCTTTCAAAGCTAACATAAAAAGATATGAAGCAAGGTGATTCTAAATTTACTACATAAAAAAAATGAATCTCAAGTACTTGCCTGTCCCATTGATAAATTGTACTGTAAATTTAGTGATAGGACTGTTGCCACTAAATGAAGGATTCCAGTTGATGATGACAGAACGACTTGTCTTCTCTGTTACCGTCACATCACTAGGAGGCGAAGGAGGTTCTTTGAAATTAAAAATATGTTTCCAATGAATAAACTGAATTTTAGTATTAAAATACGATTAATAATAATTTATTTATCCATCCCTATTTTATGTTAGACTTTTTTGGGAGATAACAGCAAAAAGGAAGGGAGAACACATAAGCCAATGGCTTTTTAGGGGGGAAGGGGGTGTTCCCTTAAAATATTATGAATATACAAATATACAATTTGAAAAATGTACAGTTCTGAAATTGTACAGGTTAATGTTCAACAGGAAGGACAAATAAATTAGTGTTTTGTACATTTCTTTACAGAAGACTTCGAAAAGCATCACTACTTATAATATGATTGTGAACATTTTTACAATTAAATGAGAAGAGAAAAGAAAAATGATGAGATACATGCATTAAAATAAGTTTATCTGCAGAAATACTTGTATATTAGGCATGCCAATTGTTAGTACTTCAAGGACAGGCTTGATCTGTGTTGTAACATAAATAGAAAATCTCCATTTTACTATATCTAGATATACTCTTGACGACATACGATCTACATTTTATAAATAAGAAGATTTGAAGGAATATAAATTAACATTATACGCAAATAAATATTTTATTTTTACCTTGCACAACAAGCTGTATATTGGTTTCATCGGATCCGAATTGATTCGAAACTACACAGGTGTATAGTGCTGAATCGGCTCTAACACTAGAGGTAATCGTGAGTTCGGAGATTATCTTCCCAGGGAAAGCCTGCTCATTGAGAGTATACCTAAAGAATACCAAAGAAATGTTTATAGAAAACATTAAAGAAGCAAATTAAAAGAAGGATATTTCTTCTGTATTCCTAACTGAATTCATATTGCTTGGACAATATTAATATATTGTGCTCATCTACAGAACTTACAAGCATATGCACTGAAAATATCGCTGCATATAAAATATGTTGGATGGAGTAATAACTAAGAACTTCATGATCATGGATTAATACAAGATGCATATTTTCAGAATTGTTAAATTTTGGTGATAATAATTAATTGTATATAAGAGTTACGGTGTGATTTTAATATCTAATGCTATAATGCATAAATTGTGAATTAAAATTATTATAATAACACTACCAGACAATTTTTTTCCTCATACCTCTGGAACGAAAGTTTGTTATTCTGACAAAATCAATGCCATGATTATGAAATCAATCTTTTACTTCTATCACATCAACATCAAAAGATATACGAATTTTTTAAATTCCTTGTTTTCATACAGTATCAGCATATATTGTTGTAATTATTACACACAATATATGTTACTTAGAAATGTTTCCCACTCAGTGATTTCCTTTTATACTCCAGATTGCTTTCCCGCTTAAGGAACCAACAGTAATCTCCCATCATGGCAGAGTCACGGCGACCTTTGTATCGTTTTTGCATTGCAGATACTTCCTGGTGGAAGCGCTCTCCTTGTTCATCACTGACATCTGCTAAGTTTTCAGGAAAGAAATCCAGACGGGAATGAAGGAAATGCATTTTCAAAGATATTCGGCAACCCCATGTTCTTTATGCTTAATAAATATGCGAATCCTCTGCTTTCTTTATCCAGTGCCTTGGTGAAATTCTTAATCAGTCCAAGCTTGGCGTGTAAAGGGGGAAGAAAAACCTTTTGTGGATCAACCAATGGAACATACTTTACATTGCTTTTGCCGGGAATATATTCTTCTCTCTTATCCCAGTGTTGTACGACGCAGTGTTTGGCTGTTGCATGAAACCATCTTGCAGTCCAATCACTTTGAGTTCACCACACATATTCCAACCATAGTCATTGTAACGTATAGCAGCAAGAATCTGGGACATACTATCGAAAGTTTATTTCAGGCCAACATCATGAACAAGAGGAATTGATGGTAAAGTATTTCCATTACGAAACAATAGCGCTTTCAAACTTAGCTTTGACGCATCAATGAATAAACGCCATTCAGAGATATTGTGATCAATTTTCAGTTCGTGCATAAGACCAACGACGTCTTTGTAAACACACGTTGTTTTCCATTGCAAAATATCTTAAACTCTTCATTTCTCTTACGGTATATTGTAATGTTTGTATCTTTGGTGAGTAAGTTCCACTGTTGTAGTCTGGATCCGAGTAATTCACTCTTCTCTTTGGGTAAGCCCAAGTTGCTTAATTCTTCTTGTTCAATGTAGTGTGGGGTCTTTTCTTTTTCTGGCTCGTAGTCAAAATCATGTGAAGTACATGGTTCCGCGACATCTGATAAAACGATTTCTTCCGTAACTTCATCACTACTTCCAATACCTCAAGATTTTCATGGCACAGGTACTGGCAGTTCTTTACCGTGTGGTACTGGCCTAATTGCTCTTTTTGGAAATACCTTTTATTTTTGTCATTCAAAAATAGCAGTCGTCGAAATGATTCTTGGGTTCGGGCCACACCATAGGGACGGTAAAAAGTAATGCTCTCAGCTTGCCATATAACCACAGCCTTAAGTTCGTTGTATAAGTAATACAACAGATATACGGAGCCCAATTTTTTTCTTGGTCACCGATCCTACAACTAAAGTACAATGAATATGCAACTTTTGTGACATTGTATATTTTCTTCCTCTGAGTTTTTTGGGGTTAAGTGTCCACAAACATAGCAGAAGTTGTCTGGGTGATTGACGCAAGTTCGGTGCTTTGTCTTCATCATTTTAACAATGCATTAACCTAAAACAGTAAAAGCAATTGGTAAATTTGAACAGAAGGTGAATTCTTGTAGCATAGTTTATCATAAACTGTATATGGAACAGTTGAATCGTTTAATAAAAATACTAACTTATCTGGAAAAGTGCATCAAAATCAAAAAATACTATATTGCAAGAACAGTAATGATGTAATTCCTTAACTTTTAGCCCAATAAACAAAACCAACCAAAAGTTAATAGGTTTAAAAATTGTATTTCAAACAGTAATAATATCTTTGTACAGAATCCAGTTATCTATCTATATCTTAGATCTGAGACGTTATAGGAAATTTTTGATTGATATTAAATTCTATAGATGACCAGAAAAACTTGACCAGAAACAACCATTGATTTACTGGAGGCAAAAAAAATCATGTTGGATAGTGTAATTAGTCACGCACCTCATGAGGACATTTCAAAATGAATCAAAGCGGTTACGATTAAAATTATTTTTCCATGCTTAGATAATTATGCATTAAAATAATTAAAGAAAATAAAGTTATTATCCAAACTATATAATTTTATTTTACTCTTAGCTCGTGATGTGTTGATATATATTTTTTCTTTTTTTCTAAGTTTTAATTTGTTCATAATTATCAGCCATGTAACTTTAGGATATAGATAATCACCAACAAGGAAACCTCCATTTTTCCCAAATATTATTCAATTGAATGTGTTAGAAGAGTTGTTGCTTGAATATAAATGCGATTAATTTCATTTTTCACTATTTATGTATGCGCAATTCGTGCATCAATGACACTGACCTCTTTTCCAAGGAGGGGTCTAGCAATTGTTTATCCTTTTCCCATTTCACCATCAGCGGTGGTTCGCCCATTGCTTCGCATTTCAACAAAGCATTCCGACCTTTTGGAACAGTATGGCTGGAGAACGTTGACTTGAAGCTCGGAGGTGCTGGAAGAGAGTTGGTGAAACAGCGTTTAAACCTAATAAAAGTAGTGTATGCTTAAGTTTAATCTTTTATAAACAGTAAATGGTTAAATATATTTAAAGTGATTAATATATAAATTAAATTCAACACCAAATCGCTGTGTTGAATTTGTAGAAATTTGGAAAAACAAATTCTGGCAATTCCATATCTGCAATTCTCCCTGAAAACTGAACTTATTGGTGGAGAACTGATTAAGAACTTTCCAGTGAATTGTCTTTGAAAAGAAGAAAACATTAAAAATTCATTTATTACAATGGACTGATATTAGATGAACATTTCTACTCAGTTTTAATAATCTCCGTATTTAG
This sequence comes from Mastigoproctus giganteus, assembly GCF_048544385.1. Classification (NCBI taxonomy): domain Eukaryota; kingdom Metazoa; phylum Arthropoda; class Arachnida; order Uropygi; family Thelyphonidae; genus Mastigoproctus; species Mastigoproctus giganteus. The sequence goes on along the minus strand of NC_143580.1, from coordinate 89,432,396 downwards.
TAGTTCTCTAAATCTTCCTTCAGAACTGAACAGAAATGAAAATAGATTTTTTTTTTTTGTAAATGGTGGCCTGAATGCACTCTACAGAATCAAAAAAAAAAAAAAAAAAAAAAAAAAACAATTACTAATCTAACTTGTGTATTTGAAATAATAAATATCCGTATTATAATTTTAGAGGAATTTTAAGAAGAAAAGTTTTAAAATAACCAAGAGTGCGAATGTTTAATACCTACTGTGTATGTTTAGAAAAATAACTTTACTGAGGCCAGTTCCAATTCCGTTGTTGGCTTGGCAAAGGTAGTGTCCACCATCTTGTTCCTCCACCTCTTGCAACACAAGGGTACCATTTTCGAATATCTGTTTCCGATAGCTAGATATAATGTCCTGGAAGTCGTCTGGATTTTTATCCTCTAGAGAAAGTATAGCGCCATATAAGACTAGGAAATGAACTTTCAGCATAGTAATCAATTCAGAAAGAAAAAAATACAAATGAATTTTGTAAATTATCAGATGAGCAAAAAAAAAAAAAATTAAATTAATAAAAAAACTGTTACAATGGCAACCCATCACAGAGCTTTGAAAAGATTCATGAATTTTGGAGAGATTTTCAGCGTCTCCATCGCATTCCACATAGCTTTAATTAGATTCGCTACAAAAAAGGTAGGTTGTCGTCGGTTTTACGGGCGTCAGCATATTAGGCCGTTATGCACCAGTGTGTTCCGTTCTCTACAAGCGTGTAAACAGCTACATGAATACATTCTGTAAATATGCCAAAATTTTTGGCCTGTCAATTAATCAAGAGAAATCAAGCTATCTCATCTTTACTCCAAATCGGATGACTTCTGCGATACTGAATCTTTTCTACTTCCGGAATTGGCAGGAAATGTTCCGACTCCCACAGACAGTGCCAAATTCCTAGGAAGTAATCCTTGAAGTGAAACTCACAAACGGCAAACCCAAGCTCAGTATTCCATAGCATTGAGAGACTTCTGGGAAATGAAAATAGATCTGTGCAAAACTCACAATAAATAATAATCAGGAAATACCTTGCAACTTCAGCAGTCTGCTCTCCTATGCCGTGGAAGTTTGGTCTGCCGCACCTCCCACCAGCCTCAGGAAACGATGGAGCCTCATTCTGGATGCTGAAGTGGGCCAACTTGTGGTCTCATCAGATCTACACAACGTCCAAATCTGCACTCTCTCTCCAACCTGCAATACAAGCCCTCCTTCATCTGTGCTCATCCAAGCATGATCACATCAACGTCTGGGACACGGTTGGTTGGCGTTTGCCAGGCCCATACTTCTTTTTCAACTCATGCACGGTACTAAGTACTATAGGTTTTGGTACCTTTCGTGTTTGGGGTTTCCATAAAAAAAAAAAAAAAAAAAAAAAAAAAAAGAGACCTCCGCAACACCCCCATCCTTGTGCTCAAGACTCCAGAGGTTACAGAATTTCAAGAGGCATTTCCCAAATGTGACTCTGGATCCTCAACTCGCTCAACATCGGCATCAACCTGCGGTCTATTGACAAGGCATAACGCGATGACATCTTAGCCTATCTTTCTGTTTGTAAAGGACATTTTGTAAATGCCGGTCCTAGTTTGCCGATGTCATTTTATATTCAGCTCAACTTTTCTTTTTCATTTTAATTACTATTACTTTTTTTTGTTTTATCTTTATTTCTTATTTTATGTAACTTCCCAATGTAGCTTAAATCCGTATCTCTATTTGTTCACTTGTACAGACAATGCATTTTAAGATTCCTCTGACTTTGTGTGTAAGAAATCACTAATGCATACGGTTTATTAATAAAGAATCTTATTATTATTATTATTATTATTATTATCATCATCACGTCAATATGCATCTTATGATGTCTGAAATATTCGAGTTTTCTCACGGTATGAAACCTTTCTTCCTCGGCCTAGGCCTGTGCTTCCCTACCAAATGCCCCATAATACTACCCCGAAGGATGTAATGGTATTGTCAACTTCATATGAAAGGGAGTGTAAACATTTTATCTAATAATCTGAGCTGAAAATCACAGCTGGTAATGTACCTCCAGACTACTCACACCTTGTAGTAACCTCTTGGGATGATTCAATATCATCGAGTGAATTTCTGCTATACTTTCATTGTATATTTGAAAGATTTTGCAGAGGTTGAAAGCCATTATTATTTTAATTTAGCATTTCTTCTTTTATTCTTTTTCTGATAATTCTCTTGAGAAACATCACTACTTTTTGTTCTTTAGACCTTGCGCCATATTTGATAAATGAGCTTCACAAATTGAATACACTAAAGCTAATTAAACAAAAAGACCATTAATTTCTTTCCGTATAGTTAGTGTCAGCATCATGATGAATGATGTTTCTTCATTATTATAGCTGAACGAAGCCACTATTTGATAAAAAAAATCTTTAAAAAAAATAGTGTTAAAACTGAACGAAAGAAATATGTTTACGTACCGCAGTAACACTGCTTATATTTAATTTCATGATTCTAATCTACTGATCATTACAGTTAAATACATGGCAACGTCAGTTTAATTTGATGAAAGGAATATCAGAAATAATCCATTTCGTTATTCATCTCTGATCTCCATCAATTTCTTCTCATAATTCGATAACACAGAATAAATGCTAGGAATTATGAGGTACATATTATCAGATTCGAATATATGTGTGTGTATATATGTCTATTTATTTATTTCTCTCACCTTTCGCCTTTTTCCAATAAATCCTCGGATGTGGGAATCCATCTGCCAAACAGTCCATTGAAACTCTCTGTCCAAGAATTACGAAAGAGTTGGAAGGTTCAATCACCCATCTTGGTGGAACTGTTGATACATTATACTATTATTAAAGTCAGTCATTTTTTAGGAAAAATCGAATATAACTTCATTCATTAAAGGAAAATATATACACTTATAAGTACTTAAGTTAAACTTACACTATAACTCTATTAAATCATGGGTGAATATTCTGCATATAATAAAAACGTGCGCACTGTCTTTCAAGGCAGTGCGCATGCTTATTAAATAAATAATATAGGCTTAAGCTTATCCAATTTATTCATATGCAATTTAATGATAAATTAGAGGCATTAAAAACATAAACGTTACAATCTTATTAACAAATATTCTCGTATTGATGCTGTCTTAGATTTTAGGCTTAGTATTCTTCTATAAGCTTCGTAAAATTTGCATTATTAGAAACTGTTCAAAGCAACAACATATCTCTGGTTCTTTCCCTCCTTTCAGTTTTCCAGATGTCTCCAATATATGCATTATTGTGAGATTGGCATTTTAGTAAATGTAGTAATATACTGTTAAGGGATTGAAAGTATTCTAATGCTTTATTGAAGTGGGCAATATTATTATCGAATGCATTTTGCAGTGGTTAAAAGCTTGAAAACAATTGTTGACTGAAAACAGAAATATATTTTTTTAAAGTTTCATATTAGGTGCATGTCAAATAGGAAATACTTCGTATACTTTGGATTTCTAAGGCAATCGGCTGTAGAGATATAAACTCTGAAAAAAGAAAGAAAACGTGGTTATCGCCCTGAAAAGTGTAGAATATAGTCGTTCGTTAGCGAGCTGAAAAATGTAAAACTTTCTACAAAATAATAGTTTAATAATCGAATTGATTTCGGTGAAATAAGTTACTAGTATTTCGTTATGTTTTTTTTGAATTGCTTATTTAAAAAAAAAAATAACATGTAGGTTAGTGTAAATGCATAATTTTAACATAGCTATCTACCAAAGTAGTTGAATTAATTAAATTGGCATCGTTTTGGTTGTATCTCATATTGTGAATGCCTTCACAACGAGTTGCCATGGTATTGCACTACCTCGAATAAATAACACTTCACCATTGGAGGAGACTATTGTTATTTATTCTCGGCGGATACCGCCACCCAGACGGCACCGTTTCAAAGCTTGTTGGCTTCTCTTCTTGTGAAGACAGTCGCAATATGAGATATAACCAAACGATGCCAATTTAATTAATTAATTCAACTACTTTGGTAGATAGCTATGTTAAAATGATGCATTTGCACTAACCTACATGTTTGTCATTCTACCTCGTAGCATTAGGCCTTTGCCCCTAAATAATTTATAGTCTAAAAAAATAATAATAATAAATACCATTCACAATAAGCGTCGTAGTGCGGTTGACTGCCGAAGCGGAATTCGAGGCAACACAGGTGTAGTTGCCAGTATCCTTAAAGCCAACTTTTCGAAACACGAGAACTGCAGAATCCTCAAAGTTCTGTAATGTGACATCAGTCTCGAGAGGAACTGGATAGCCATTCTTCATCCACAGCACTCGGATTGGCGGGTCTCCTTTTACGACGCTGCACATTAACTTCACTTTCATCAGCTCGGTGGAGTAAACTTTCTCAGGAAGAGGCTGGGGATCAATCATTGGAGCCACTGAAAGAAGAATATTTCGTTACATTTCGCATAGATTCATATTTTTTGTTAATTAATGCTAAACCATCATTTTTGTTTCATGTTAAATGCACTTAAAAATCGTTTAAGAGAATAAGTCATTAATGTGCTTATTAAGAAAATTTTACTCTGTGAAAAGGGAAAATATTAAATGATATATATTTATTTTTTACCTAATACACGAATGCTAAAACTTCCTTTAGCAGTTTGCGTTTTCTCATTCGTTGACATGCAAGTGTATTCCCCTTCGTCCTCTGATCTCTGTATATCTCTTATGATCAGCTTGCCCGCAGCCTCCACTTTCTGTCTGTGGTTCATCGGTAAGGTGGTGCCATCTATGAGAGACATTACAAGTTAAATCGCGTGGAGCTAAATTGAACTTAGAATGTTATTGTAGAGTGCGCTGCATTTTATTTATCTGCTTAGCAATAAATCTGTTAATTAGTTTACACAACAATCAATATGAGTTAAATTCATGCATCACGAATTTCTTTTTATAAAGACACGAGATATTATTAATGGAATTCTACTTTTATTTCAGCATTTATTTACCGATAAATACATAGCTATACATTTGATGAATATATTTCATTAAATATGTAAACACCTTTACTGATTTGATAATGAATTTTAAATATTTATTTTATGTTCAACGGAAAAGTTAATATTATACTTCCTACCAGTATAAGTTTCCGTATAATCGAGCGTAGTACTTTTTTATTCTTAGATATATCCTAATACATTTTTTAAAATTATTTTGAGCTGGACAAACTGTACCCGGGAGTAATTTATTTATGTACAGGGTTGCATACAGACAAACCCTACTAATCAGCCATCATAATTTTCCAATATTTTTCCCCTAACCATAGAGCTCATGTTCGTGTTGGGAGTCTCTTCTTCAAATATGTCAGGATTCATGGTACTCGAAAGCCTCCTCTAGGCGTTTCACTGTAAGTTAGCAGTTTGATGTTTGTTGCTGGTTAGTGGAGCTGATGTTGCTTCTCCATCTCCAACAACTCTTAATGTTCAATTTTACTGCCTATGATTCAAGCAAATTTTCTGTTTCATTTTTGGTCCGCTTCTCTGAGCAGTTCAGATAGGCTGCTAAGACAACCTGTGGGGGGGGGGGGGGGGTTTAAATTATTTACGGGAACTTTGCCGTCAGACACAGATAAGTGGTTTCCACTTGTATAAAGCAATAGTTAAGCCACATCTTGAATACTGTATAAAGGTTTGGAAGACTCGTTTCAGAAGGATGCAGGGCTGCTTTAAAGGGTGCAAAAAACAGCAGCATAATTGGTTGAAAGCACAAAAGGACGTTCTTACTGAGAAGGTAGATTCTGCAAATTGCTGTCTGGAAACTAGGCACCTAAGAGGTCCGAACGAAGTATTTAAGGCTTTAAAATGGTTCAGTACGTTAAATGCGGATGGCATTTTTACTCTTTCTCAGGTGATATGTGCAAAGGAAGGGGTACATTTAAATAAAAAAAAAAAAAAAAAAGGGTTGCATAGAAATATGCCTTCAGCCAAGAGAGTAAAATTACATCCTGAATTAGAATATTTTATGTCAAACAGAGTTTATTTTCATAAACGTTGATAGACAACGATTAGCTTCTGAGCCATTCAAGTATGTCAAATAAAGCGAATAAGTTTTTCATACATTTAAAAGTAAAGGAAAATAAAATTCGTGCTTTGCTGTGCTAACGCTTAAAGTTTGATCTCCCTCCTCTTCCATCTATTTTATTTTGTCCGCTGACTTGGCAATGTCGTACAAACTTTATTTGACTCCACTTGTTGACTTCGACACGATCCGTACTAAGTTATCCCAAGGCACAGATATGGATCTCATTCTGAGCCAAGCAATCAAAGCAAAATGCACTGAGAGTAAAAGAATGAAATATTTACACAACTTACCTCTTTCCCAAGTCACGGAAGCGATTGGATAGCCTGACACAGGGCATCGTATGGAGAAAGTTTCCCCAGCGATCACGGTAACATTCCTCATCGTCCTGATCACCGGAGCGCCATACACATTCACTCGTGCAGCGTGACTTGCCGTCCCAACAGCGTTGTTCGCAACGCACCGGAATTCGCCTCCATCTTCCACTCGAATCTCGGATATATTAACGTAACTAACCACGTGAGCATCTGAGGTTACGAAATCGCCCACCCTAAATCGTAGAGCGTCTGGAATTGGAGCATCGTCTAAATGCCACGTAATCTGCGGTAGAGGGTGCCCAGAAGCGGTGCATTTGAGTGATACGAATGTTCCCGGTTGAACTGCTTCCTCGGGAAAGATATGGATCAGTACGGGGGCGACATCTAGCGGAGGATATAAGAACAGTGAATAATTATTAGTGTTCCCAGAAATATTTATGTAAAGCATCAAAAGGTAGTATAATGTATGCAGATTTATAACAATTGGGAAATAATTGCACAAAGCTACAGACGTCATTAATAGAATTAATAATAAACACTTGTGCAGATGTACAAGTGTTTATTATTTATTACAGACTTCTAATTCCATTACTTAATGGGTATATCAACAAAGCCTAAGCAATGAATGCTTACCAACTGACACTTGAAGTCCCCCTGATATATGAGAATGATGAACTTTGAGGCCTGATGTAGACGAGTACTTCATTCAGGGTGCAGATATCAAATGCTTTTGGATTGGAAAAATTTACGCTCACTTGCCTGCTAAATACGGTTAACGATGGCAAGAATTATAAACTCCTCTGACCTATGTGGTCGTTTCCCTAAGATTGTACCCTAATTCGCAGCTTACGACTTAACTAGAAATAGTTAAGTAGCAAAAAAGTGCTAAAACTCAAACCCAATAAATGTAACATTAAAAATATACTTAGAAATTAAAACAAAAATTATTAATAATCAGCTGAGGAATGTTATTAAATTTAGATGATACATGTACGGAAATAACAGGCCAATTTCAGTAAGTTTTAAAACCTGTAAATGCATGAACATTGAAAAATTGGTTATCCACTATTCGAACAAACTCTTTCTGCTCATTCCTATAAGAAGCGCAGAATGATTTTGAACGCTGAACAACGGTTAGTTAATCAAACCATAATTCTCACTATCAGCATTGATTTAAGGGCACTTGACAGTAGATATAACTTCTAAAAATGTATTTAGAATGTATACGCACTTCCTGCTAAAAAGAAGTGAAACATGCCGTGTTATCTCTGCTAGGACTAGAGGCGCAGATTGTGTTGCTCTGTTAAACCTATATCGAGTATTGATTATGGTGCTTATGTATATGATTCTGCTAATGAAACTGCTCTGAGGTGGATTCATTCTGTTCATAATGCACTCAGAATTTTTTTGGTTAGTTCGCCGTCTGTATATATGAGCTCATGAGCAGAATTATTTCTTCGAAGGAAGATGTTAACAGTTAAATATGCAGCTTAAACCCAAATTGCCTTTTCTCATCCCGTTTGGCCATACATTTTTTATTCAAAAGGTCACCGATTGCAGAAACACACTTAAGGCAAGCAAACCTGCCAGTTTCAGTTAACCTATAACTGGAACTTCCAAATTGCAATCTTCACAAAATACATCAATAATAGATAACCCAGATCCCCTTCATGAGTCTCCCACTAGCAGTTCTGTGGTGATTACCTCTGCAACTGTAGAAAGAGGGTCTCAGCAGACCGAAACAATCGACAATATCATGCAAAAATAAGCTAATTTCTCCCTGCTATATATATATATATATATATATATATATATATGAATTAAGTTTATAGTGGTAAGAGTTTTTAAAGGTAAAATAATGATATACTAGCTTATCAGGTAAACCAAAAACCATGGCGGGTACCCAACGTGACCTGGAAAAAATCAATATATGCCATGACATAAGCAATAAATTACAAACATATATAAAAATACCATTAAAATGTTAATTATGGCAATAAGATACTTTGAAAGGGACTTTTTCTAGGGCTAACCCTTTCAATGTATCAACCATAATTAACGAGCTATCCGTTTCTGTAGTCATCATCCAGCATAACTATGTCCAAATATATGTAAAATAGTAGTAAGTTAGAGCCAAAAGGTAGTGCCGAGAATTAAAATTTTGTTAATTAATCCCAAATTTAGCAGTAAGCTGGCAAGATGACTGTTAGCCCGACGGATAGCCAAAATTTTAAATTAAAATTATAGAAAGAGCTATAATTATTGTTAGGCATATATGCGTAGTTGATAGTAAATGCAGTCACGGTAGTCTAAGCAAAAATAACAGTGGGAGCTATCGCTAACCAAGGCGAACGGAAAAAGGTATAAGAATAGATATAGTACCTCAATCCCCCTCGAATACTCTAATAGTTCATGAGGTATGAAAAGATAGGGATAAGAAAGTGAAAGTTAAACAGCAAAGAAAAAGTAAGATAATTAACATAGGATGTAACTTTATAGTAGGTATCCTTATTAGAATGCGTTAAGATTAAAATAAGAATGCTTACCACTGTATAGCCAAGGTACTAAAAAACCACGTGTATTGGCACGTGTAGCATATATAACTACGATCGTAGCCCCCCTAGGAAATGTAATAGCTAAGTTAAGTGATAAAATAAGTATAATTACATGTAGCGCCCTCTGCAGTTTTTTTAATATCCTGCATAATATTACACATAGAAAAGCCGTCAAATAAGTATTTGTATCTCTCTCGAAGTCATAGTAGAAGTTTACAGAATAAGTTCCTACCCATGGAGCAAATATAGGTACACGTTTTTAATGCGTGTAAGCTATATGCAACTTACTCCATGAGCAGTGCCTACTATTTACATAATTACATATCCAACGAAATTTATCTAAGCCAAAGAAACACCTACGAAAATTTTTTTTTTTTATATATATATATACAAAGGCTATGTTATATTAGCGCCTGTTTAGGACTTTATCTATAATACTCTGTGCGTTAAGGTTATAATTCCCCTTGTTGTTTGCTATCAATATAGCTTTATACAGATATCTTGTAATTATGTGGTGTGGGAAGCAATTATATAATAACTTGGATCTGAATTCGAGTGTATCTATAATATAATCAGTCTGGTTACATATGTAATCTTCTGATGCTTTGTGCGATTAGGATATTGCGATGTATCCTTTTTGAGATATTCGAGTTCCAGTTAGTGAGGTCAATGGTATTAAAATGAAAATCTTTGCGTTTATCATATAGTTTGGTGTGTACGGTATTGTTATCTATCCTTATATCCAAGTCCAGGAAGGTAGCAGATTTGGAATTATTAGTGTTGGTGCGTTCTAATGTTAATTCAGGCGGATAATATTTGATTGCTTCTGTCAGGAAGTCAGGCATATTAAAAACTATCAAATCGTCAATATATCTATATAGAACCATATTGTGTTTAAAATTATATTCGAAGTGGTGTAGGTATAAATTTGCCACTATACAAGAGCTACATGCACCCATTGGTATACCTGTGTGTTGCCTATAAAGATTACTGCCATTAAATATGTAGTTATTGAAGATGCAAAGGTTAAAAAGGTCATCACAGTAGTGTTTCTCACAGGGTAAGATATTTTTGTATTTATCATAATAATCGCAGAACACAGTTTTTAGGCTGTTATGCGGGATGCTAGTAAACAAGTTATTAAAGTCAAATGTATTGATATGTTCTATCGTATTGATGCCAGTGTTGCTATTGATGTAATTTAATACCGGTCTGTTATTGAGAATAATATTTGAATGACCTATGTTATCAAAAATAATTTGAAGTAAATTAACGAGTTTGTGATGCGGAATCTTAGCGTAGCTATCCCTACACGAAGTTATAAATCTAAAACCAGTAGGATTTTTATGAAACTTAGGTATACAGTATATGTATGGGTATATAGTGGTATGGTTAGTAAGCTTTAATTTTTTATGCCAAGCACGTATTTTCTTAGTAATAGCGTTTCGTTTGTCCGTTACTATTTTGTATGTGCTACTATTGTTAAGTTCATTTAGTAATGCTGTAGTGTAAATTTTTTTACATATAATGCTGTAATTATTAGAGGCTTTATCAATAGTAGTAATTATAAACTTATTTTGTATCAGTTTAAGCTTCTGCTTAATTGTATCTATATTAAAAACCTTAGTAGGTGGTAGTTTCTTGCATATGGACTTTATCTGTTTCTTGATGGCCTGAAAGGTGAGCGTAAGCCACTTGTGGAAGGCTTCCAAGGATATGTTATATTTGTAGGATAACTTTAGGCTGAACTTCATTATATCTGAGTGTAGTTGTTTAATGACGGCGTTGGTATTAATATCAGTATTTGGTCGAAATTTAAATCCAAATGATAGAATCTCACGTAGCTCAGGATAGTCTATAATGCTCAAATCTCCGGTGATAATGTGTTTATGGTGTGCGTCCACAAATGTCTGATATTGCGGTAAATGGCAAAAGCAAACCGCCTCAATATCACTATTGACGAGGTTAGTAGCTGCTTTTTTTATAATTACAGACTGTAAGTCCAAACGGTTTATTATAGCTGAATCTGGTGCGTATCTGTGCATTTGTAATAGGCAAATCACTTATACTGTATATACGTTAATGATTTTATCTAGGCAGACATAATCGAATAATGCGTGGCTGAATTTAATGTTGATATATTCATATGTAACCTTAGTTTTTTTATTACTAAAAATAAATTTAATTATGTCTTTAATCAGGAGGTTAAGGTGTAAGTTATATCAAATAAATTTTCTGTTGCAATGAGCCTGATCTCATCAGCAACGCATCTAGAGTGTTGTGCATTGATCTGCATGATTGTAAGTTGGAAGGGGCAGTCTGGTTCGCTGCCTAGCTATGCAGAGAGAGGCACACTGTCCGTCCTTGGTCTCGGGATCGCTTGTACCGCTGGCTGTTCATTATGATTGCCAAACGATGGCATTACCAAGAGACCTGCGGGCCACATATCTGTGTTTAGATATCTTTCTATATTGGGACTTTTGATCTTAATCCGGAAAGAGGAATAGGATGGATGCCTGGTATGGACCTTTATGGGGGTACCGGGTATGTTGAGCTGCTTCAGAAGGTTTTCGATTTGTTCTACTGTTGTTTCCGGGCATAGTCGACTTATAAAAATGCTGGTAGGCCTTGCCCTCCTTCCTCTACGCTGCACTGTTTTGATACCCAATGTGTTCGGATTAGAGCCAATAACTGCATCACGATTATGAGCTGCTTGGGTGAAGAAGGTCTTGTCTTGCTTGGAAGTAACGTTACTGTTGATAGGTGTTGATTTCATTCTCCATGCTCTTGGTTCAACTGTCTTCTTAGAACTATTTTCAAACGGCATGTTGTGACCATCAGTTGTATTTGTTGCATTACTGTCCATTGTTGGTCGGAAGTAATGCTGTTGTATGTTTTGCTGCAGATAGCTCGATTTGGGCTGTTTGGAATTTTTGTAGTTCAGTTCTGAACCTCTGACGGCCGCTTTAGTTGGTCTTTTGGTGTTCTGATGCGTTATTTCTTCTTGTGCAGCTGGTAACTGGTGTGTAGTCTGATTCAGTCTGTTTAGCTGAGAGGATCTGTCTCCTCTTAATAAGGAATCTGGAGTTTTTCTTTGTGTGATTTTTTTGATAAATTCTAAATAGTCAGAATTCCTCAGCATTTCTTCGAGAGGACTAGAGACCTCAAAAGCAGGTTTATTATTATTATTATTGATCGGCACCTGAGGTTGCTGCGGTACAGTCTCACTGGGCGCGGAAGAGACAGGATCTGATGTTTGAGTACCCACTTCCCTTTTGAGTATGGCTTCCTTTTCTTTTCTTGAGCTATTCGGGGTTCTTGGGTATGTTTCAAGAGTATCGGCTATTCTGTTAATGCCTTCAAGTATCATCTCAATGCCCTTTGTTTCATGCCCTTCTCTGTGCAATATTAAATCCTCAATTTTCTCGAGACGTTGTACCCAGTTTTCTAATTTTTTCCCATTGGCCGATATATATTTTTTAAAATTATTTATCTCGCTAATACAATTGACATGAAATTCTGAATTTTTTCTTTTTTTCTCCTTCCAAATTCTACAGGTCCCCCTCCTTCTCCTCCTCCAAAAGATCTCAGAAGATTTTCTATCAAAACCATCAAATGGCCTTTATTTATGTCTTCAATTCACCAGGATTTTAACGTTGACACTCGCCGGTCTTTGAACCAGTTCAATTCCTCAGAATATGCATTCTATGTACAGGCTGCCTTACTTCGTGCTACAGAACGCTCCGCTAAGAAGAAAATTAGCAAGCATACTACAGTTCCATGGTGGACAGCTGAACTTTCCACTCTGCGCAAAAAAGTACACAAAGCACGCAGAGCCTTTCAACGTAGAAGGTACTGGCCTGAACCAGAAGTCACCAGACTAAAAAATATCTATAAAGGCCAGCGGAATGAATACGTAAATACAATTGCTAAACAAAAACTTGCCTCCTGGCAACACTTAGTTCACTCCACAGGAAATTCTGATCCCTGGGGTCTATTATATAAAATTAGCAAAACCAAGTATCACTCTCATGAAGTGTACAACACTGTAGTGAACAACAACACAGAAACCACTAACTGGAATGATTCAGTTAACGCCATCCTGGATCGCTTGCTTCCCCTGGACGATCTCACCACAGAAACTCCAGAACAAATATCTATCAGGAATAGTAACTCAACCTACCACTCCTCATATGCAACAGATCTCTTCACTCTTCCCGAGCTAAAGCTGGCCCTAAGCAAAATAAATATCCATTGTCCGGGTTTAGATCTTGTGGAAAATGCTGTAATTATCAAATTTGCTGAAATCTTTCCAGAAATACTTCTAACTATGTACAACAAATGTCTTACTGAGGGGATATTTCCAAATCTCTGGAAGGTAGCTCTGATCAAAATTATTCACAAGCCGGACAAAAATAAATCTGATCCCAAAGCATACAGACCCATCTCTCTTTTGGCAAACCTTGGCAAACTATTTGAAAGACTGTTAGCACCCAGAGTAGCAGATTTAATTGAAGGCCAAAACTTAATGTCTCCATCCCAATTTGGCTTCAAGAAGGGAAAATCCTGTGAAGACGCCTTGGTCTCTTTAGTTAACCACATATCAGCTTCAAGGGCAAAATATGAAATGGCCATATTCATTGACTTCGAGGGAGCTTTCGATTCCCTCTGGTGGGAGAGCGCTCTCAATAGTCTTACCAAAGCCAAGTGCTCTCAGCAACTATTCCAAGTTATTAGAAGCTACTTCCAAAATAGACTCATCCAAGTAATCTCAAAACAGCAATCTCTCTCAAGGACCATCTCAAGAGGATGCCCCCAGGGATCAGTTCTGGGGCCCCTCTTCTGGAACATAGTTCTGGACAGCTGGCTCACGCAAAAACCTGACAATATCTCTGCCTTCGCCTACGCCGATGATTTGGTTCTTCTAATTCCAGGTCGATCACGTCTGCAACTAGAACAATCAGCCAATATAACTCTTTCTCAGCTCATCAAGTGGTCAAGTATACATAAACTGCGAATATCTGCCACAAAAACAAAACTGATGATTTTTAAAGGCAAGTTAGATTATAGAAGACCTCCAAATGTAAAGATAGACGGAAAGCAAATCCCTTTTGTTCCTGAATTAAAACATCTTGGCGTAATTTTAGACGACAGGTTAACCTTCTCCTCTCATATTAATCACCTCGCCTCGAAGATTAAGAAGTTCACTGCAGCAGTTATCCGAATTTCCAAATCGGACTGGGGACTAAACAGGAAGACTCTCTTACTATATTATACAGCAGTATTCGTACCAATAACAACATATGCTTCGGGAGTCTGGTTCCATAGAGCCGTTAATGTTAAACTCCGTTCCAAGCTCATCTCCATTCAACGGATTATGCTGCTTGCCATGCTCCGGGCCTGCAGGACAGTGTCCTCTGCTGCTCTGCAGGTTCTTGCTGGAGTCTTACCACTAGACCTGCATGTAATTTTCAAAGGACTATGCTATCGTCTAAAGCACGGAGTTCCCGGCGAGATTCTCGGCATCTCATGCAACTTAACTGCTAACATCAAAGACGAGAAACGGAGGATCTGGAATGAACTTATCAGTGTGTGGCAATCACGATGGGACTCCAGTACTACTGGTCAAGTCACCCACTCTTTTGTTCCTGCAGTTACCTTCCCTCTCAACAAGAGCATCCGCCAATGGTTTTCTCCTAGCCTAACAACATCGTATATACTTACTGGGCACGGCTCCATCAACTCCAAACTATTTAAATTTGCCTTGTCTGACACCAATCTCTGCTTGTGTGGTGCTGAGGAAACCTGGACGCACATTCTGTATCGCTGCAACCTGTACCACGATGACAGAAATACATTACAAGCTGCTGTCAGCAACTTCTCTGAAGGAAATGAAGTGGCGCTGACTGAAAATTCTCAATCGTTCTCAGCTCTACAACAGTTCTGCTCTGCTGTTTTCACTAAAAGAAAGCAACTCTTCTCAAGTTTATCAACATATCAACAACAAGGAACCAACCCAACACCTGCAATGTCTATAGCCTCTTGAAACTGACATCGCCTGCCATCTATTCTCTTTTTTTTTTTTTTTTTTTTTTTTTTTATTAGCTGGTACCCCAGTTTGGGCAGCTGTGGATACAGGATTAGCTAACACCCATTGGTATATAGCACTACCTTCAGTGGGTGCGGTTTTCGTTCTTCCTAGGATAGGAAAAGACTGCTGTCTTGTGGTTCCTGGGACACAAGTAATACTTCTGATTAATTACGTGATGTGATTTGCTCTGTGAACATGATACATGTTCATCACACCTATAACATTGTAATTAACTCGATTATATGTATATATCATTGTATGTATCATTATATATTGTATCATATATATATCATTGTATATATATCTATGCATGTACATAGCGGATTTGCCAGTTTCTGGCTAGGGGCCGCTTGCTGTTCTTTGTTCATAATAAAGAAAAAAGGTGTAAGTTATTATGCATATAGTTAGAGTTGATTGTGTCAAGAGCTCGGATTTTACTATGTTTCAACCCGAATATAAAATCATGAATCTGTTTGACATGTATAATTGGTTTGTCCCAATACATTAACATGTCATTAAAATCGTCAGTTATATTTGGTGTGCGGGCTTTTTTACTATTGTATGTTTTTGCTATTCTGTTAGATTTGGGCCTTTTTACTATTTGAAACAGGGTATATATATACAAGTATCGTTTATAGTATTGCTAGTGTAGCAATTTCCATTACATTTATTATTAAGACCATAAGGATACAGTGTTTTATATTTTAATATATTGATATTTTCGGATTCTAACCTGGTATTGTGGTTACTTTCAATATTATTATAACATTTACTATTTGCTTTTTCATACTTGGATGGATATATATATATATATATATATATATATATATATATATAGCAGACAGAAATGAGCTTATTTTCTTTGCTTTAAAATTAATTAATATTAATTAGCATTAAGAACATTGTCTGACATCAAACACTACCTACATTATTATGGAGGCTTAATGCCATAAAAAATAATTCTATTCGTCATTATATCATTTAAAAAAATAATCATGATTCAATTGGTACAATTTCAGAAAAGCGCTTACATTATTTTTTACTGAATCCCAACTCATATCAGGGAATGCACATAAGTGCCGTTTCATACCTCATCAGTCATCCGGAAGGTATGTACAGTACAAACCAATGGATGCTATTGTGGCCAACTGAGTTAACCAATAAGGTGAAACAGAATCACTGTTATGGATGGCGAATTCGGGAAATAGATTACACAATGGTCATACTCATCTGACCCGTTTGTTTTTAATCACAAAAGGTACAAAAAAATATATGATCTTCTCCAATGTAATGATTACTTACCATTCTCTCAGTAAAGCATATCTTCATTGATTGCCTTCGTTATCAACAAGACAGACGCACTGGCTTCTATTTTCCATCCCAATAAATGAACCTCTGCCGTTAATCACTGGTGATTATGTCAATTTACTAGAACTCTTCACATATTTAAAACGATTCCGCTTAATTACTCTTATCTACTTAGTTCTTGTGTAGATCAAACTGAATTTTAACAAACCCCTTTTGCATTACAGAATACTTTAATAAAAACAATCCTTGCACTGTCCCTTTTCTATTGTCAACAGAGATAACTATGAAAGGTTGGTCCAATAACTTCATTCTAATGGGCCACAATTGCCAATTGGGAGCTTCAGAAGGAAATCAAGTAACAGCCTTTGTCCTTGTGAAGCTCTACACATTGTACATTTCTTAAAATATATGCAGGGAATGTATTTATTTTGAATCAAGTTTTGAGAGAGAAGAGCAAACACTGAAATTTATATTACGTATATATTTTATACTACTGCATTAAGTAGTCTATAGATTAACAACACGTAATATGAATGCGTAGCTATCTGTATCCGCTGTATTGTAAACGAGCATGATCTGGTATTAAAAATTAGTTTAATCGAATTAGTTAACGTATGCAGTGCGCCATTTCAGGTGCGTTAGAAAATAGTAATTTACCATGATTTATAACAAAAAGAAAGGTGCAAAAAGCAACGACCTTTATGCGCAAACCAAGACCTTAACCAGCGCATGGCAACAAGCATTATATCCAGTGCTTCAGCTGCAATGTACAGTATATGAATAGTCGTGTAATATGAATGAAAACAATACATAATATTTACCGAATTTAATGAAATTTGGAATGGCTCAACATCTTTATAAGTTAAAATGTAAGATTTCATTAAATCTGGCCCCTAAGAGTCGAGTTCTAACATGCGGTCGGTCGGACAGACATCGTGAAGATATAATGGTAAAGCGGCCCTGTTATGGACTCAAATGTAATTTTTAAATCTGTATATTCTTCTTGCATCATCGTCTTTGATCATTCTCAATGATCCAATTGTTTGCAGATAGCTGCTAATTAACTGAATATAAATAATTATTTATATCATATACTGTATATAATCATTGGTGTCACCAGTAAACTGCCCGTATATCACTAAAAAAATTAATACTGTTCAAGTTAATTTCTGATTCGTCTGGTTCGTATTTCATTACGAAGCTGATGGTTTCCCTTTTACTTGAAAATATAATCTCCCGATATTGCAGTAGTTTCTCATTATATTTTAAACACATTTTCCGAAATAAATTTTCCAGATTTTCATAAAAGTTTATAGCTAAAACATGTGTGAATCAAACTTTAGTAATACTGCTTTATTCGAACTCGGCTGTTTTGCTGAGATTTAATTCGCTGAGAAAACTGGGACACTTTAAAGAGCACACTCTTATATTAACGGAGATATTTTTCTTGGTTTTATATTGTAAAGAAGAGGGAGTGTGCCTAATATTTCACAGATATCCAAAGATTGCTAAAAGATGTCCAAAGTTTTAATGGGCTATAAAACAGCATCTGTTAAATAAAATGCTTGCAATTTCTTTATTATTTATTGCGCACTAAAACATTAACGACCAAATATAAACTGAAAGTAACGAAAACTTTAAACAAACTTTAAAAGGTGTGAGGCGTACATTATTTCGCTTTTAACCGTCGTTACAGCTTTCTTAAGCGCGACTGCACAGTCAGTATTTTATGCACTATGGAAATTCAGACTGTTTAAGTAGAATTAACCATCTTAAAAGGAAAATACCTAAATATTTGCATAATGATCTATATAACAACTAAACAACCTTCTTTGATTTATGTTACTGCATAAGAGATGTTCAATTGGAACACTTCAATCAAACATATTTAAGAAGAATAATGTCTGTTCTTACCTCCTAGTTTTAATTCAGCAGCATTCTGAGCCGACTCTATATCGTTGTAGACAAAACATTGATACATTCCTTTGTCTTCCCTGTGGACGACTGTGATATGCAAAACTTCCCGAGATAAGAGCACGATCCTTCCATTTTCTGGTAGAGGTCGCTGATCTTTAACCCAAATGATAGTTCGTATTGGATGGCCAGAAACAGTGCAGTTAAACGTTGCAGCTCTACCAACATCCACCACTTGCCTTTGAGGATAGATATGAGAAGACAATGGCGCTAGAATGCAGAAACACAGTTACTTATGAAATGACTGAGTTATGTATACAAAGGTAGTTGTAGAAGCCGGTGTGTATTAGTTAAATATACATATGATGTGTCTAACAATAATTCCAGCAACTTTAAAATAATCATGCAATGCATATGAATAAATAAACACTGCGTGAATAAATTAAAAAGAGATTAGATAATGGGTCCAGGTGGTAACAATGTACGTAGGTGGCGCTGGCCTGCAAACAGGATCTGTTTCGGCAGAATTTTTAAACTGTGAAAGCTAAAGTATTATAATGAGATCGATATATTCTAAATTTTGAGGCAATGAACACTTCCCCACATTCTAATTAGACCTGCGTATTTTAAATCATTTAGAGCAGCCTGTCATACTTTCACATCGCGCACCACTAACAAAATTCTATACGACTTTCTGTACTTCAAAAATGAAAAAAATAATCATTAAATGTATTTTTACTGTGGAAAGGAGTTTTTTTTTTTAAAACATTTAACAGCGAACAGTATTAAATATAAAGCAAGAATTTATTAATTTTCACAAAGTCACAAAACTGAAATATGCATTAAAAGGAAGGATGCCACGGAATATTTGAATATGATTTCAGTTCGGATTGGTCATCTTTATGAATCTGTTAAATTAATTAATTACCAACTTAGATAAAAATTGTCTCATCAGTAAGTTGTACAGAAAGAGCTAGAAAGTTTAAGAGATTTATCCGAAAGAACAATACTGTCGTCCCTTAAACCGGAAATCGTCCTTTTCTGATTACTTGAATTTGTATTATAACTTGCCATCACAAGCCACGTCGACTGATGCTCTTCTTCCTTAGGTGGGCTACCCGGATTCATATTTTTTTATTTTTTTGTTAAGTTTGGTTCTTTAAGCTGTGTTTCGGTGTCTGTAAAAATATTTCTCTTCAAGATTTGACACACAGATCAAATAAAACGTTATGCTATTACCCCATCGGCGCTTGAAATTACGCTTTTTTTTTTTAAATTAGAAAATTTCGTGTGTCCATTCCAAATTGGTTGCAGTTGCCTTTTACGATCTTAAAATATTTATTTGTAAAACTAATTCCCAAATATATTTCTTTGCTCTTGAGGCAGCGTCTATTCCATCTGAAGCCATAAGACGTCAATATGTCATGGTTGGAAGTTGCGTATTGTATGGATCGTATTGTGTTGGTTTTCTCTAGTGGTGAGATGAAAAACTAGAGCTATCAGAGGAAGCGTTCTTTATCTTTCCATGAAAGCAACTAACTTTTCCACAGATTAAAGTATTTTGGAAGTTTATTTTTTTTCCTACACAAATAGGAAAAAAATCATATCGGTTTGACAATGAAGATCCAACCCAAGATGTGACTACTAACTTGCGTTACCGTTGTTATTGTTTATGGTCTAAGTCGTTGTTGTCAGCAACCAAAACCACATTGAGCTATGTGTATTATGTCTGTTCAAGTATATGTTCATGGACATATTTACATACTACACGGGCTGAAAAATTCCAAATAACTCACGAGAGAAAATCCTACCTTTTTCGCCTGAGATTTGCTAACTACAGCCAGAACTGAAAAAGACTTCAGAAATTTTCCCATCTGTGGACAGGACTCGAACTCAACCCTCTTCAAACCAGTGACGAGTCGCGAAACCACCGTATTGTTACGGACGACCTACTTTACGCATTTTGGATTTTGTTAATAACCGTTTTTCATGTTATAGTCAGATGTAATTTGGACTAGTGTATCCCATTTCTTTACCGTGCTGATCAGTATAAAGTTCTCGGGACTGTATCCAAAGCAGTTGACACAATTTATTTACACTTCGTTATTGGTTTATTATTATAATTATTTTTTTTTAAATAACCCCGTTTCATTCTGAGTCATTTTGAGTTAGCATTGTGGTATCTCTGATACCTCTATGCAATAATACGTCACCATGTGGTGATACTGACACCACATTTGGTCTTCAGATCTAATTCCAAGCTTCGGTTATTTCGTACGTATACCAATCGATCGATGTAAGTGAACCATATAGGACAGACTGCTCTGATGGTCTTTAAAGGAAGGGATAAGCTGGATTAAGCAGTGAACCGCATGCCGAGGCCTCCATTAAAGAAAGGAATAGAGAAGTGGCAAAAAAAAATAAAAATATTTTGGTTTTATTATTCAAGGTGTAGATGATTCGCAAAAAATAAAGAAACCATTTGGTATTGTTACCAAAATTTTATGACGATTAATGTTCTATCTGACAGATCCTTGATCCTGGTAAGATTATACTGGATAATGCGGTGGTCCTCCAATGCTTATCTTGACCCGGACTGTGTGTTCAGGGCCGATTTGATAAATTTTTCCGCCTTTTCCTTAGAAACTGGCTAACCCAAGTTGGAGTGAAATGGCCATCAGAAATCTCGCCTGTTTAGGATGGGAATCAAATGCTAGTTCTAAAAGGGTGCCAAGTACATGCTGACATGGGGATTGAGTGATCTTTCCTTCTTTTTAGGTTTTACGATCCTAATTATATGAAAATTGAGTAACCCTTTAAATAAGTAGAACGACACTTTCCGTTGTATTGTGGGGGTGGTTTTAGTTAATCTTTATTATTCTGAAAATCCTATTCCTCAAAGAGGCCTACAATTATATTATATTATGTTATATTTTTTTTTATATCCCCTTATTTTAACCCCTCCCACTTTAACACCTGACTTGATTGATTTCAGAAAATTCCCAGACTCACGGGGACCCCTAATATAATAAGGTATTCTTCCACTGGACTGGCTGAGTTTAGAAATGACAGACACACACACAAGAATGTAGAATATACAAATTTGTTTATTATTGTCATATTATATATAAGAAAATTACAATAACCTTTAACAGAATACAGTATTTAGTTTGACACTTGTTATTTTACTAATTTTTAAATGTGTATATATCTTGTAATTTACAGTCAACCTTGTTATCAAAAGAACTACTAAATCCTAATACTTATATATATCACTGTGTCTCTTCATGTTGCTCTACAAAGATTTCAGTAGGTCCGGGCATTTATTACCCCTCACAACGCACAATCTGTCTCTTTGCTCCTTAACAGTCCATGTAAGTCAATAAACCACCATCAGCCAATGAACAGACAAAATATAATTTCATAAGTGCTCGTTTCCCAACTTATTAGGAAATACATATATATTCATTCCAGAATCCTTACTTGCAAACATGTCAACAGTCAACAATATCCAACAAATTTACTTAGTTACCTTTCCGCTCAATTAATCCACTATTTCACAATTAGGGCTAGATGCTCATTTAATTGTTTACCTGTTTAATCATTTTCTACCCCAAATAAGTCATACTCACAGCAATTTAACATTCACAATAATTCAAGGACAAAATTTTTACTTCCTACTACAGGTTAACTTACTCTTAAATTGCATTACTCTGATCTCTATACTAAATTGAATTATCACTCCTTAAGTATTACACTCGTTCAAATATATATGTATATATATTTAGTACTTTGACATTCTCTCTTATAACTTATAGCGTCCTCCTAGAGTCCTTTTCATTATTAAATTAGTTCCCCTTTTTACAAATTATATTCTCAGTACTTATTCTAACACTTACGCAATGGTCTGGTATTCCTCCCTGCTCGGTCTCTCTTCCTATCTGCTCGGGGTGAGGACTGGAAAACGAAAGGTTGCTCATCCGGGGAACACAGTAATCTATCCTGGGTTTCTCTACCGGGTACGGCACGGCTGAAGATAATACGGGATCTTATCTCCTTTCTTCTTCCATCTGCGTTGCGTCCGAGGACTGGGATACCTTTCGGGTCGACTAGTCACTCAACTGCTCAATCGAGAAATTTGCTTCTAGGGCGTTTCACCATTCTTCCTCCATAGACTGCATTAACTTCTTCAAGGGAACGATACTTCCGACTCTAGACTTTCACAAAATAAATTCTTATAATCAATTCTCCCACTACAGCTTCCATCTCCCCAGGACTGCTTCCACCACAAAAACTCCTCCCCGAATGAATCCGGTATCAATTTTTTCTTCCCTTCTCTCCTTTCTCTCAAATTTCCCACCGCTTTCTTACTGGCCAATCGTTGACTTCCACATCCTTTCATTCGTGATCCTATTCGTCTCCCTTCATTTCCGTGGGCGTGCTTTCTTTTTCCTAGTGTGATCGAACTTCCGATAGACTGGAAATTACTGGATATTTCTAGAATTTAAACGTAAGTTCCGGTCAGCTAAGAGTTTCAGGCTTTCTTTGTGACCTCACCCCCATATCCATTTCTAGTCGCCCACACCTGCTAGAGGTCGAACCGTGAAATCTATAATAGGGCCACTTCCGCACTCAGTGCCCTTTCTATAGAGTATATGCTCCTGTCTTAAGTGGGATTTGTTTCGGTCCATTATGATTGCTTTTACTGACTCGCTTAAGGAATTTTTCCATACAACCGAGATTTAACTAACTGGGTGTGTTTGGACTAACCTTCGAATTTCAGTGTTTCTTAACAAATGATACTTGACTGAAACTAACTATATACGCCACAATTAATTCTTCCAATATTTAACAAACTTTATAATTTATTGTAAGGCTGGGTCCTTACATTGCATCCCTCTCCCCCTAAAAATTTATATCCCATATATATAAATTTTATACAGGTCCTCAGGCGGATGTGCCTTCTTCCAGGGCCTACTTATTAACTACAATCTATCCCTCCTTCTAAATTTTCTATATACAATTATATACATGACATTACTTAATTTTTTTTTTTCTAAAACTATTCCCATCCCATGTTTTCATTAAATACTGCTCCTAAATACATTTGTTGTAGTCTGTTTGTCTCTTTCAACTTGAGGGCCCTTTCCCCATAGGAAGTTTCAGTTCTGTGGTTCCATGGCCATTCGATTCTCTTCGACTCTGTTGATTCATTTACCCAGTTGTCATTCTTTTCACCTCCACTTTCTTCCACTTTATTTAACAGTTCGCTATCTTCATGTTTCTCTTTATCTTTCTCCTTTACTTCTAATGTTCCCACGTGTAGTGTTTTGGTCCTATTCCGCCGTCTGGGTCCCTTCTTTCGCCCTTTCACATCAATTTTTTCAGTCTCTTTCCACTTCTTTTCTTTCCTTTCAATTACCGAGCTTGATCTCTTGTCGTTTCTCTCACTTACCGGACTTCCATAATTCATCTCTCTCATTTCTGGCCTATCCTTGCACTCTATTGGACCAAATATGAGGTTTCTTGAGCGCCAAGGATAAAATCGACCTCTCTTGATCTTCCATGACTTTCTGGGATCAGTATTCCCATACTTGACTCCCTGATCCACCATCTGAGTCCGGCAGAATCTGGCTATATGCCCATATCTGCTGCACCTATAACACTTCACCTGACCTTGACGATTCCATTTATGTCCTCGATTGGCCAAAACTATTGGTTCTTTATTCATAAACTTACTTCTATGTGTGAGGGACATCGCCCTTGTGCTGCCTGATTTATTCCTCCCTTTTTCACAGGAATTATTTTTCCAGTGTCTAAGATGCAGAGCATTCATACTTATATGCTGCCCTTGATTTGTGCCCCTGTCTTGGCAGTGTTCATTTCTGTCCCCGTGATATCTATCCCTATACCAGCAGTCTTTGGCCCAGTGATTGCTTCGCCCGCATATATAGCATTTCTTTCCATATCTTTCTCGCCTAACTTCTTTGACTTCCCCTTTCCACCCCTCTGTGTCGTTGTACTTACCTCTTGTGCTCTGCCCCGTTTGCGGTCTTTCACCCCCCTGCCTATTATTTTCATCTAGTGCATTATTTTTCGTGTTTAATTGCTCTAATAATTTATTTAATTTTATTTCCATTCCCGCTATCTGTTTCTCTAGCCCTTCTAGCTTAATTTCGCCTTCCCTTTCTTTATTACCTTTCGGTTTTGTCCCTTCTCCAGTTGATACTATATTTATGTCCCCTCTTGTTGCCCCCCGACCTTGGAGATCTAGCTTTTCCTCATCAGTGGCTAGTTTCATGGCCTCAGCTAATGAATTGGGTTTTCTCCTAAGGATTTCTCGCTTATATTTATCTCTGACCCCCATCAAAAACTGTCCCATCAGGATTTTGTCAAAGGCACTTTTTTCTTTTTCTGATACTTCAGTATTTAATTTTACTGTTAAAAATCTTTTGTAATAGTCCTCTATGCTTTCGCGATTATTTTGACTGTAATTATTTAATATCCCGATCCCTTCCAGAAACGTGATCTTTGGGGAAAATAACTTCTTTAATATCTTTTCAAAATTATCTAATGTTTCTATTTCCATCCCTTGGGTTTCCTCTAAATACCTAGTCTGGGCCCTGCCTTCCAGTTTGAATTCCGCCATCATGACTATTTCTAGTTCCGTTAATTCTTCCTTTTCCTTAATCATTTTCAGTTTTCTCAGAAAATGTTCCACATTTTCTGATGGTTCCCCTTTAAATACTTTTAAAAATTTGCTTAACTTAATTGGGCCCCTATTATCATTCCCTATACTAACAATTGTTTCTCCTGATGTCTCCTGCCCGTTGATATTTTCCTCCCTTTCTCTATCCCTACTGCTGTTCGCTCTCCTTGTAGCCATGACTTATCTTTCGAGGTTGGGGTTTAATCTAATTAACTCGTTATTTGTTGTCAATACCTTTCTTATTCTATAACTTAATTCACCTAATTCTAAACACAAGGAAATTCTATTTCAGTACCCACTTTAACTACTTACTTTTTCACTTTTCACTTTCTGGCTCGCCAGCTGAATTTTTTTCTATCAGTTTCAGCAACTGGATTACATATATATATACATATATATATTTTTTTTTTTTGTCGTTCTGAACTCAGCCTTCCGTCGTGAAGAATTATCCTGGCTTTCGCTCGCCAATTGTGGGGGGTGGGTAAGAAGCTATTTTATTTATTCTGAAAATCCTATTCTGAAAGGAGGCCTACAATTATATTATATTATGTTATATTTTTTTTATATCCCCTTATTTTAACCCCTCCCACTTTAACACCTGACTTGATTGATTTCAGAAAATTCCCAGACTCACGGGGACCCCTAATATAATAAGGTATTCTTCCACTGGACTGGCTGAGTTTAGAAATGACAGACACACACACAAGAATGTAGAATATACAAATTTGTTTATTATTGTCATATTATATATAAGAAAATTACAATAACCTTTAACAGAATACAGTATTTAGTTTGACACTTGTTATTTTACTAATTTTTAAATGTGTATATATCTTGTAATTTACAGTCAACCTTGTTATCAAAAGAACTACTAAATCCTAATACTTATATATATCACTGTGTCTCTTCATGTTGCTCTACAAAGATTTCAGTAGGTCCGGGCATTTATTACCCCTCACAACGCACAATCTGTCTCTTTGCTCCTTAACAGTCCATGTAAGTCAATAAACCACCATCAGCCAATGAACAGACAAAATATAATTTCATAAGTGCTCGTTTCCCAACTTATTAGGAAATACATATATATTCATTCCAGAATCCTTACTTGCAAACATGTCAACAGTCAACAATATCCAACAAATTTACTTAGTTACCTTTCCGCTCAATTAATCCACTATTTCACAATTAGGGCTAGATGCTCATTTAATTGTTTACCTGTTTAATCATTTTCTACCCCAAATAAGTCATACTCACAGCAATTTAACATTCACAATAATTCAAGGACAAAATTTTTACTTCCTACTACAGGTTAACTTACTCTTAAATTGCATTACTCTGATCTCTATACTAAATTGAATTATCACTCCTTAAGTATTACACTCGTTCAAATATATATGTATATATATTTAGTACTTTGACATTCTCTCTTATAACTTATAGCGTCCTCCTAGAGTCCTTTTCATTATTAAATTAGTTCCCCTTTTTACAAATTATATTCTCAGTACTTATTCTAACACTTACGCAATGGTCTGGTATTCCTCCCTGCTCGGTCTCTCTTCCTATCTGCTCGGGGTGAGGACTGGAAAACGAAAGGTTGCTCATCCGGGGAACACAGTAATCTATCCTGGGTTTCTCTACCGGGTACGGCACGGCTGAAGATAATACGGGATCTTATCTCCTTTCTTCTTCCATCTGCGTTGCGTCCGAGGACTGGGATACCTTTCGGGTCGACTAGTCACTCAACTGCTCAATCGAGAAATTTGCTTCTAGGGCGTTTCACCATTCTTCCTCCATAGACTGCATTAACTTCTTCAAGGGAACGATACTTCCGACTCTAGACTTTCACAAAATAAATTCTTATAATCAATTCTCCCACTACAGCTTCCATCTCCCCAGGACTGCTTCCACCACAAAAACTCCTCCCCGAATGAATCCGGTATCAATTTTTTCTTCCCTTCTCTCCTTTCTCTCAAATTTCCCACCGCTTTCTTACTGGCCAATCGTTGACTTCCACATCCTTTCATTCGTGATCCTATTCGTCTCCCTTCATTTCCGTGGGCGTGCTTTCTTTTTCCTAGTGTGATCGAACTTCCGATAGACTGGAAATTACTGGATATTTCTAGAATTTAAACGTAAGTTCCGGTCAGCTAAGAGTTTCAGGCTTTCTTTGTGACCTCACCCCCATATCCATTTCTAGTCGCCCACACCTGCTAGAGGTCGAACCGTGAAATCTATAATAGGGCCACTTCCGCACTCAGTGCCCTTTCTATAGAGTATATGCTCCTGTCTTAAGTGGGATTTGTTTCGGTCCATTATGATTGCTTTTACTGACTCGCTTAAGGAATTTTTCCATACAACCGAGATTTAACTAACTGGGTGTGTTTGGACTAACCTTCGAATTTCAGTGTTTCTTAACAAATGATACTTGACTGAAACTAACTATATACGCCACAATTAATTCTTCCAATATTTAACAAACTTTATAATTTATTGTAAGGCTGGGTCCTTACAGTATCACAAATACTGTTTGATTATTTCTTTGTTGATATCTGTTTCTTTCAACTTAAAATAATTTCATTTTGATTTACCTGTTATGACTTCTGATGCTTTTTTTCATACTGACTAGATCTGTTAATTATGAATATCTTATTAATATATTAGTAAATCTTATTAATGTATTAACTTTTTTTCCAAAGAGAAGTGAAATTGTATCTTACCTGTGACCGTTAAAATTGTACGAACTCTCTCCTCACCAACAGAATTATTTACGACGCAAACATATTTTCCACTGTCCTTTGAAACGGCGAACTGAATTACCAGCGAACCGTCCAATTCAGTCATTCTGTGATTTGGAATTAAAGATACCAGAGTTCCGTCTTCTTCCTTGTACCACCTGTATCAGATTTAAAAACTAACATTGAGAAATGTTTATTGGAATACCTGTTTATATAAATGGGCACGATACTGAACATAGAAATCTATCTGAATTGATGCATTTCTGATTTTTGAACAGGTGAATGATATGACATTGGATGTTGTTTAAAAATACTAATAATCTCTGAATACCAGAGATATCTATGGTGACTGAATCTACCTCTTCTTTTATTGTCAATAAAGCAATATTACAAGTTATTTTCGCAACCTTCACTTTAACAGTTGCATTACTGCTAGGTTGTCGTACTATAATTCGATTTTAAAGATGAGCGAAGTCATGAGTGGTGTATTCGAAACTTTTACGAAAGGATGTTCATAACAGCTAGCAAAGATGGGATATGCTATTTGTAAGGAACGTAGCAATAGTGAATCTTTATTTTTGAAAAGCGGGTTAGAGTTTTGTTTAATCTGAAAACGACAGTTGTTTTAATCAGTTCCACATGGTACTTTAGATAGACACGAGAGGCATTTTTTACAAAATAAAAATTTTAAAAAATAATAAATAAAATAATAATAGTAATAACAGTGATTCAAAATAGCGCAGCAGATAAATTCCTGTCGCATTTCATATAGTATTATACTGCTTAAAAATCGCTGCTTAAAAACAATCCACAGAAATAACACTTCGTTGGAACTCAGGATACTTAACAATTCCGGGAAATGAAGTAGCAAATAAGGCTGCTAAATCAGCTACATATAACAAGTAATGCTCTGTGGTTATAATACTAAATCATTTGAAACTCATCTTCGCACACCGTCTAGAAAAGTCCGCGAGGAAATTACTGGGTAAGGGGGCTCCCATCTAGTAAGTATGGGCTTGGTACACCCAGGGTCCTGAGCTGGATATCATCGTTCTTCTCTTTCTTGGTGATTCCCTTCTACACTCTCTCTCCCTCTCTCTCAGGGTAACTCAGGAAATTTTTTTTTTTTTTTTTTTTGGCTGGTGCAGCATAAGCCTCAGGTTTCCTTGCACCGTATAGCTAATAATATTAATAAAAATAGCGGTTTTTCGTCTGGCAAACAACAAACCAATTTGGACATTGCACGCAATTACAGACACTACTGACGCCTCATAACCTTTGTGACTTTAGGCTTAACACACAGCTAACTCAGTATGTTAAAAACAAAATATAAACAAATACTTATAACTGCTGTTCTCTACACCAATTAAGGACCACTTATAAAAAAAAAAAAAAAAAAAAGCAAGGGAAGGTAAATAGACTGGTATTGAAAGTATCAAATTCCCAACAGGATTCATGAAATAAAACCCACAAATACTGCACTTCAGTACCAAACGAAGACGCAGAGACATTATGCTTAAGCGATTGAGGATGGGTCATGAGAACCTTGCCTACTATCGTTTATTATTATCATATGAAAAAGGCGTAATACGGTTTTAAAAAAGTTCCGTTTATTGTGAAATGCATACTGCTAGAATGCACTTGGGTTTCTATCTACTTTTGAAATGCAACTCAGCAAATGTAAAGGATCCGCTTTCCTTTTTCAACGAATCCGTGTTAACGATCATTTTTCAAAAAATATTAGATTAATAGGTACCTAAATGAGGCAATTTTTTGCTTTAGATGCTCTTATGTCATTAAATCCTTACGTAAACAATGAACTATCCAGCAATATTCTTGACATGTACAGTTAATCTACAGTAGACTGTCTTTAAAATTAATATTTGACTTTAATGATTGATTAGACAAGACATTCTGATATATTTGGATGAAATAAATACTTCTGAATATGTTTATAAATATTTGGCCTTAGAGTTCACTCATTCTCTTAATTATTAAAGCTTGATCATGCTTTGTATGGGATTTAGGTTTGAGGTGTGTTTCAGGCAATCGAATTTGTCTTGTGTCTTTGGACAATCTCCCAAATTCTTAGACTGGCTTGCAAAAAATCTCGCAGGACTTCAATTTTTGAAATCCTGTGAATTTTGGCGGAATCCGACGAAATTGATTGTTACAGGAATAGATATCGGTCGGTCGAGCAGAACAAGATAAATCGGAGAGACCAAAGTTCCCAGAACTGAACTAAAAAGGCACCACAAAACGCTTTTTACTAATTAAATCTCCATAAACGTTGCTGATGTTTTATCTGCATTGGTTATTGGTAGTTGTTCAACACTTTTTGAACTAGCAAAGCATTCAGCCATATATATTGATTTTATTTACACTCTATTGATGCTTAAAGAAAGTCAAATATCTTCCTTAATTTGTTCTCGAATGCAGCAAGAGAAATCAATATTATAATACATGGCTACTGAATTACTGGAGGAATGTCGTTTCCATAATTATTGTCGTTTCCATAAAAAGATATCTTTCGGATATCTTTTTAAAAAATCAGAACGACTATATTTTTAATTTGTAAAATAGCAAATTGATTATTAAAAACATAAAAATTCTCTTTAAGAATGTAGCACCGCTGAAAGTCCGTTTATACTAGTTGGATTCTTATTTTCACTTTGAACTGGAAGAACTGAATGGATTACAAAGGAAAAGCATCACAATTTATATCAAGAATTCTGGACAAAATGCTTTCATGTGAGGGAATTTTGTCGAGCCTGTTTCCACTTTCCTTGGAGGCGTTTGAGGTTTACGAAAGACGGTGAAAATTGCCAAGAACTCGCTTAAAAGAGGTTTTCAGAAATGATTTTTATTCACAATGTACTGCAGCATGGGCTTCTTCTGTGTGAAGAAAACCATTTTCGCTTACCAAAAGGAGAAATAACCGAAAGTGGAGCCAGGTATATTGAAGATGGCATTATAATATATATTCCACACAAGGTGCGGAAACAGAAAATGAGAACAAATTTGGATTATTTATAGAAATGAAAACAAGATCTTTACAACGAAAACACTCTGTTTCAAGTGTTACTAAATAAGCAATAGTATAATCATAAAGTATATTACTTTATATATTATAAGATTTACATACGGGTATTTTATTTTTATTATTATTTCCCCGTACATGTATAAGGTGGATGGTTCCACCTTACTCTGCATCATGGAAGCTTATTCCATGATGCAGAGTGCACTTTTCTGGTCGACGATTCGGCTAGAAAAATTGACTACACTGATGTAACAGTTCCAGAAGTTAAATTTATTAAAGAATTCAATTTTCCATGAGCTTAACGGAAAACAACACGCTTTCTTGCAATGTGGGAGGTAAACTGTTTTTGGCCATTTAGCTTGAATTGTAATGATTACAACTGCGATTTGTTAATCACCACTCTGTTTTTTTGCAATGGTGAAGTTGCTACGATAGAAATCACTAACGAAATGATGGATACCCACCACCAGACGTCTTCCTTAACTGGAAATAAAAAGATATAATTAGATTTCACTTAGGTTTAAAATGCTTTGTGCCTTATTTTAATTCCGATGTTTTATAACAGAAATTCACTGTCGAATGTTTATTTTCAATTGGCGATAAGGCAGTTAAATCTATGAGCCATTGTCGTCTTTCTAAAGTTTGTTAGAATGAAAAATCTGTGTGTGTATATATATATATATATTATACAAAGTATAATAAACATATGTTTAATATAATGTATGTTTAAAGTAATATTTTATACATAAAGGTAGCATAAATTGCAGTACAAAAAGTTTTGATTCAAGAGAAGCATCAGTGCATATTTGGAAAACCAGAGTAGTTGGGGTACTGTAGAAAAAAATCCATGAATCTCTATAAATAGTTGTGCTAACATTTCTAAAGCATTATTTATGAAATTTTCCAAGGTTTCTGACTACATCACAAAACTGATGACTGAGTACACACCAACGTACTATATGATTAAATTCAGAAAGGCGAAACCTACCGTAGGACGAGTTATTGTATATAATGTACGAGTACTTGTGTATGTGTTTGCGTCAGTGGGCTGGAATTACCATAATTCAATTGGAGAAATTCTACAGTTTCAAAGTTTAGTTGAATTTTTCTAGAAGGCAAGATGTATATTTTTTTTATTTGAGTAAAGTTATTTATGATACTAATATGACTTTATAAAAGTCTGATATGACTTTATACGAGCTGACTTCATAAATATTAACAAAACCAGATATACTCTTAAGGGCTTCGGACACAAACCGTATGTCCAATAACTCAAAATATGCTGAGTAATTCCTGCTCAGTATCAGTGAGTGAAAACTGGCCATGCGGTACACTTTTAAGCACAAATAACAAGCACAGCAGTGCCTTATCTGCGCAGTTGCTCATGCAGTAACAGTCAATCATGGTGATAGTTGGCATCGTTGGTTTCTCTACTCAGTGAATGCACACAAATGAACGGGCGGTTTCGCCCACTCACAACATGACTTGACGTGCACAACCAGCCATATGCGTTTCCCTGGCAACAGCCACTCGTTCTCAACACTCTTTAGCCCATTAGTTTGCTCTGAAGCCTTGCAACGTCGGGGTCTTTCCCGTTCACATGTGAATGCAGAACACCGTTCTCCCTGCTTAATACACAACTTCCTCCTTCGTCACGTAAGTAAGCCGTCAGATGTCAGTTCAAGCCACGCGAATGTAAATGCGTTAGGATCAGCCACGGCTCTTGAATTAGAAATTCTCCAAAGAAAAATATAAATCAGAGGACATGAGGAGAGAAAGAATGTGAAATCGCAATAAGAGTTCCAAAAAACACAAAGCTGATGTCCAATTCTTTATTAGCTTTATTTGCATTTGGCTTGTTTCCTTCCAATAGCAGTTTCTCTCAAATACAGTAAGGTTAGTACATGAGCGGTAATTGTACACAAATCAGAGGAAAATATTTCCTAGGTGTCACTTAGATAGAAATAAATTGCTATGTGTGTAATTTGAAAAGCAAATATAAGGTGAGATTCCAATACCCTCGCATAATATTAGACACCATAATGTGGCAGTGCCGCCAATTGAATATTATCCATTACTTGGCAGTGCGTGAAAACGAGCTTTACATCTATATAAGTTGACTGCTATGGTCACTGTTGAAAGCTGCGCGAATTCAGTCCCAGGTCTCGCTTTACATGAGAGCTACAAATCATAATTGTACAAGTAGGAAATTACCGTAGTCCTTTAAGTAGAAATGAGCAAATTAAATTTGCTACTAAGGGCATCGATCTCACTCTTCACTGGAGTAGTACTTCTTGTTTAAAGTGTGTATTAACAAGGCAGTTCGTGATGAGTGTGGCTTCACAATATGAGATCGATCCACTTCATAGCAAATTTAGGTTTCTCAGTGCTGCCTACAAATTGAAGCTATATCCGACTTATGCGAACAGTCTTTTTATTAATTTGTCATGAATGACAACTCCAACACATTTAAAACTGTGGACGTGTACAGAAAAATAAAAATAAAAAATAAGCACCAACAGGTCGGATAAGGATGCCCACGATTTGGATTCATAACTTTTTTTTTCCCCCATGTTATATATATATATATATATATATATATATATATATATATATATATATACAAAAAAATCATCGAAGGGTATCTACATAAAACTATGAACCAGTTCTGTGCTGGATGGGCAATAGCCATATCAACCAGCCAGTTGATAGGGGTACCGGCCGCATCAACTGAGGGCAGCAGGTTCTCGCAACCATGCTGTCAACTTTTCATCGTTGAAGGAGTAGGGAAAGTTGTTTGTGGTACCGTCGTTAGGAAAAGTAATTGTTCATGGAATTATAGATGAAGTATGTAATGGGACCTTGAAGTAGACTCCAAAAAGTAATACGTGTATCGCATATAGCCAGTAATGTATCCAACATGCAAATGACTCTTTCTATCCAGTTCTTTGCTAACAATATTTTGATGGTAAAGTATTGGGCCTGGTATCATTCTTGTGGGCTTTTTAAGACTCGCATCTGAACAGTCAGTACAGACGTCAAAGTATGGAGTCGAGTAAAGTGGACATGGATAAATATTCATCTCAATCGATTAAAAAGACCGAATCGCAGGTGACAGACAGATAGGAGAACATATAATGAGTAACGACAATTATTTTCAATCTACCACAGAGAACTTAAATCACTTCACAGGTTTAAGAGTTTTGCAGATAAATGGACAACGGTCTCGTGCTGTAGCTGATGAAATTCGTGTTGCAGCTTTTGAGAGTGAGTTTGATTTGGTTTGTATTCTGGAGCCATACTATACGGCCCAAGTGGGAGGACATGCATACAAGGTTATGGGATACCCGTCATCTTGCCGAGTTCTTGCTGCTACAGATGTTCCTCCAAAGTCAACTATGGTGGTTTTGAATCGGGATATTGTATTGACGGCCATTACTAATGAATGTTCTGCAGATATAGTATGCACGATGGTGGCGCTGAGGGATCTTTCCTTTTGTTTGGTTTCTGCATATTGTTCTCCTTTGGCAGATTTTCTGGTTTGTTTGCATCATCTGGATAGGATTTGTTCAAGTTTTGCTGGGAGTGGACTGATACTGGTTGCGGATTTGAACGCTAAATCTCATTTTTGGCATAGTGGTGTTGTTGATTCTCGCGGATCTCTGTTGGAAGACTTGATTTTAACACACAATTTAAGTGTGTTAAATTGTGTGTTAAACCTTTTTACTTTTTCTACTTGTCACGGCCAGTCAAATATTGACGTGACTGTTGTTTCTCTCGGGTACGCGGAGAGAATACTGAATAGGGATGTGCTGCATTCTGATTTGTTGAACAGTGATCATAGAACTATTTCCTTCTGTGTTGCTCCTGATAATATGCGGAGGGATTTTGGAACTGGTACTTTGAGAAGATTTTCTATGGAAAGAGTTAAATGGGTTAAATTTGGTAGTTATTTGAAATCAGTGTACAATGATGAATTTGTATTATCCCTGAATAATTTGAATGCGGAGGAGTTGGTAGCTCACGTTGAGTACCATTTGTTTCAAGCCACGTTGCACTGTGCTAAAAGAAAACAAACTAAAGTGGCCCCGGTACCATGGTGGTCAGTCGAACTGACTGTTTTGAGGTCTAGGGTGATGAGGGCTAGAAGAGAGTTACAGCGAGGCAGACACCTGTCTGGGCCGGATGTGGAGTTGCTTGCTGGTAATTATCGATCTTTAAGACGACAGTATCACAAAGAAATTGCTCGAGCTAAGCAGGAATGCTGGCAGAAACTGGTCAAGGAGGTGGGAAATTCCGACCCTTGGGGTCTGATTTACAGAATATCACGGGATAAGTTGGCACGAGGTGAAATTTACAATACTGTGGTGACCAAAGGGGTGGAAACTGATGATTGGTTTAGTACTGTTCAACGGATAGTTGGGGAACTTTTTCCTGAGGATGTGTTGGAGTCGGATACAGTTGATCAAAGTGATACAGTTGATCAGGCCAGAATACGTCTGAGTAATTTGGTGTATGATGGTTCATCGGAGATAAGTTTGTTTTCGTTGTTTGAGCTGGGGATTGCCACCGCGAGGTTGAACACTTAAAAATGTCCAGGGTTGGATTTGTTAGAAAATAAAATTGTGTTGAAGTTTTTCGAGATCTGCCCAGATGTATTTCTCAAAATGTATAATAAATGTTTGTTGGAGCGAGTGTTCCCGAGATTGTGGAAAGTGGCTCTTCTCAAGATTCTACACAAGCCCGGTAAGCCTCGTGAAGATCCTCGAGCTTATAGGCCAATTTCGCTTTTATCAAACCTCGGTAAGCTGTTCGAGAGGTTATTGCTTCCTAGAATAGTTGACGTCCTGACTGTTGGTAATGCTATGTCGAATTTTCAGTTTGGCTTCAAGAAGGGTCATTCGACCGAGGAGGCAATATTGTCATTAATTAATCATGTGAAGTCCTCTTCCGAGAAATATGTTTTGGTTGTGTTTGTAGATTTTTGAAGGTGCTTTTGACTCCGTGTGGTGGAGAGTGTCCTGAGTGTTTTGAGGAGGTCTGGCTGTGACCGGTATTTATATGGAGTAATACGTTCATATTTTAGAGATAGATTGGTAAAGGTATGTGCGAAGCACTTAATGTATAGCTATTATGTAGGCCGAGGATGTCCACAGGGATCAATGCTGGGTCCAATTTTTTTGAATGCCGTACTGGATCAGTGGTTGCAGAAGTCTCTAGCTATAAGTTGTTTCCGTGTGGCGTACGCGGATGATTTGATTGTGGGGTCCCGGGTGGACCTAGAATTGTGTTGGAGCATAGAATACAGGAAGTTTTGGTGGACCTTGCTGATTGGGCTGCCTTGAACAAGTTAAATTTCATCCACAAAAACTAAATTCATGGTATTTAAAAATCGTTTTAAATCAAATTCCTTTTGTGTCCAACATTAAGTACTTGGGGGTGATACTGGATGATAGGATGAGGTTCCATTTACATGTTGCACATTTGAATGACAAAATAAAGAAGTTTATTTGCTCAGTTGTACGAATTTCAAGAAGAGAATGGGGTCTTAGTAAAAAAACTGAGTTTATATTACAAGACGATCTTTTTACCAATTATTGCTTATGCTGCCGGTGTATGGATTGCGGATGTGTTCAAGGCCAGAATCCAACGTAAGTTAAATGTCGTTGCAACGTTCTATGTTACTGACTTATTTGTATGCACCACGGACTGTGTCTACGGTGGCACTTCAGGTGATTGCTGGATTGTTACCTCTGGATTTATATGTGGTCTATAGAGGAATGATGTATGCGATGCGGAAGGGTATTCCTGCACAATATCTAGGGATGTCATTGAATCTTACAGCTACAGTTAAGGAGGAGAAACTTCGAATTTGGACTGGGTTGGTCGGAAAATGGAGAACACGGTGGAGTTCTTCAGAGGTGGGAGAGATAACCAGGAAAATCATTCCTGTGGCAGATTTTGCCATTACTGAACCGGTGTCGTCGTGGTTCTG
The DNA here is from genome assembly GCF_048544385.1 of Mastigoproctus giganteus. Taxonomy (NCBI): domain Eukaryota; kingdom Metazoa; phylum Arthropoda; class Arachnida; order Uropygi; family Thelyphonidae; genus Mastigoproctus; species Mastigoproctus giganteus. The sequence continues at coordinate 89,395,655 of NC_143580.1, read as the reverse complement.
TCCGTCTATGTATACCAGTTTTTTTGCTACAGGTCATGGATCGATCAGAGATAAACTGTATTCTCGAGGGTTGGAGCCGGATCCATGGTGTTCTTGTGGAGCGGCAGAGACTTGGCAGCATATTTTGTTCTCTTGTCCTTATTATAATGCTGAACGGTGTCTTTTGGGAAAACAGATAGCTAATTTTAATGAAGATAACGTACATACATTGGTGCAAGGAGTTAACAACTTTCAGGCCTTGCAAGAGTATGCAAATGATATGTTCCCTAAAAGATCTATCACACGAAACCTCACGGACATTGAATTGGCCATCTACAACCAGAATCTTCACTGATTGCATCAGGGCGTGGGAGCTTCAAACCTGGAAGCTTTTGGTCGGGTCTGGGGCTCCTGGGCATGGACCACTTAAGTGTTTTTTTTTTTTTTTTTTTGTTTATTTATTTATTTTGTTTATTTATATTTTTTTATTTATTTTATTTATTTTTAAATTTATTTTTTTTTTTTTTGTTCGGTTGTTGTTCAGTTCTTGGGTTTGGGCGGCCCAAGGCTGGACAGCTGGCGCTCAACAGTCTAGCACTCTCTCTCTCTGAGTGTTTAATTGCGCTTTGGCGCTTCAGCTTTTAAAGATAGAACCAGGTCCGGCTCCACGTGCCAGGGATGGGCATCAGATTGCAGTTGAAGAGTTCAGCTGCTTTCTGATGGCAAATTGACCTGACATAAACAACATACTACACTCACAAACATTTCTCTTATATTTACTTTTATTCTTTTCTATTCAAAATTTCTTGTTTATACACTTAACTTAACTTAGATTATGAACTTAACTTAAATTTTTTTTTTTACTTTACTTCTCTTTTCAAAAATGTTTTGTCTTCTTATTTCTTAGCTATCTTTTTATTTATCAGGTCCACTTTACAGATTTTCTGTTTTAAATGATTTAGGTGGAGATGGGCATTTGCCTAGGAACCACCCTGAACCAGTATACACACACACACACACACACACGTCCAAGAACGGCGTGCTTTACATCAGGACAGATGGCGTCTAGCATTAGTCTGAGTGATTAATGGCTTATGAACTGTTGCATATATATCATGGAATCAACTCTGATTCAATGGTTCAATCTTGATTAAACAATAGCTATCCTGAGATTCATACTTTCTGGATTTGAATCCAGTAGAGACCGAGGGATAATTTGGAACGATACATCAGGGAGCATGTTACCGACGAATATGATTATCAGCCTTGAAGTTTCTTAACTTGTTTTGTAGTAATTGTTTCTTGTGGAAACTAGTATACGCAAGTTCTGCGACCCTTATAGTAGCCATGATAAATTGAGTTCGCTTTTTCCTTTGAGACTGTTTTATACATTGTTAGACAAGTTAAAAGATACTCGCCCTTTAACTTTTTTTTTTAAATCAAGCACATATTACTCGTGAACAAAATAACAGTTTATTTAAAAAAAGTTGTTAATACTTAAAACCATATTAATGTTTTGTGGGGTAACCAAGAAAATGTATAACAGCTTAACAATATCTGCTTTGGAGCATACGAGGTTATTTGACGTTTCTTTCTCAAATAACGTTTTCAAATGAAAATTTTTCTTCATTAACACATTCCTCTTTTTTTTTTTTTTTTTTAGTCTGTATTCGAAGATTTTCTATGTGGTTCAAATTTGGTGAATTAAATCCGGTAGAACCGAGATAATGGAACTTTTTGTGGAGGTGGTGGGGGAGGGAGTCCTTAGCGAATTGTGTGATACGGGAAAATATCATCCTGAAAAATGAATTCTCCTGTTGTTTGACAGCATATTCTTCTTCTTAGATGATACTGAAGGTATCATCTAAGAAAAAGAATGTCCTTTTGTATTATGGCGTTTGCAGCGCTGTAAAAAATCTCAATTTCCCACACTAGTGGATGGAAAGCATCCACAGACTGTCATACTGATGGCGAACTGAAGTTTTTTTTTTCGTATATGAAGCTTACACAAATGTGGTCCAACTGCAGAAAACTCTACAGCAACTGCTGCCACTTAAATTATTTTTTTGTGTTATCACTAAATAATACTTTTCGCGAAGACCCAGTGGTAGTGCTATATTGAAGTGACGCAATTCTTACTTTCTTCTGTTCAGTCAGCATTGGTAAAGGGGAATTGACAGGTCTTGGGCGTGCAGCATCGGAGATGTAGAGGATTTTAAGTTAGGATACACTATATCTTTTTTATTCGAAAACTTTATATCTAAAGTAGCAGTCGTAATGATGGCCTGTGGGTTCTTTCTACATACACACTAGCTCGTAGATGCAAAGAAAGCTGTGAAGTGAGGGTGATGACGTTTTGCCTCGTTAAGTATAAAGACTGCAGTGATCTGAAGCTAGAAGGGTGAAAAAGTCCTTATTGTGATCGCATTTTTAGCAAGAGCCACGATTCAAGAAACGAAATACATACTGTATGTGGTTTCTCAAAAGCATCTCAAAGGTTTTTAATGAATGGAAAGCAAACGGTTCTTCTACATCTCATAAAGAGTACCAGAAAACTATTTCAAGAGCGAAGCCGTCGTACTCTAAGGAGAAGTGTATGCAGGTAACATTTGAATTCAACCAAGGCCAGAACTGCCAGGCGCCTCAGTAGCCAAGTGGGAAGGAGCAGCAGCAACAGTGCGTAGCACACGCTTCTTGATTAGACCGGGGTTCGAGCCCGTCACCACCAAATACGAGGATTCGGAAAGGTCAGGGAATGACTACCGCATATCCCGGAGCAATGTGGCTTTAGTTGCTAATGCTCCTAAAAAAACCAAATAACAAACCAGAACTGCCCTATTTGAAACCGTTCCATGCTCAGGGAATCAGATTTGGATATTGGTGGTCGCCTGCTCATTCGGAAGATTGTTCAGATTGAAAAAGAATAAATCGCTTGCAATGCTGCCATAAACATGATTTTGACAGTGGAACAATGGAAGAAAGTCATGTGGTCATACGAATCACCATACACTTTGTTTTTGCTCTGATCCGCAGGGAGTATGGCGCGAACCTCAAAGCTATGGACCCTGCTTGCCTTGTTTGTTAACACAACCGAAACATCTGGAGATAGTATCAGGGTATGGAGAATATTTTTTTGGCATGGACTGGGTCCGTTGATACCGGTGGTGGGTCGAATGTCATCTGGGGAGTTGATCCCGAAGGTGATGGATGTATCGTGCCAAAATCCTGCAAGAGTGGTTCGGAGAACATGGCATGGATTTCTACCATCTTCACTGGCTCCCACATTCACCTGATCTCAGTATTGTTGAGAATATGTGGGATATACTTGAGAGAGTTATTTGGAAAAAATACTCCTTCAACTTTGTCGCAGCTATGCAATGTTTTGCTGGAAGAATGGTTACAAGTAAATCAAAACGCACCAAAACACTTCATAGAGTCCATTCCAAGCTTCACACTTGCTGTTATTCGAAACAAAGGCGGTACAATTTTACACGGTATAAAGGTTCGTATTTATTGGTTAGTGTGTGTATCTGGGGTACAGCAAAATACATGCGCTATAACGACAACGAAGCCAATCCTCTAATGTTGACCTGAAACTTCCGCAATAGAAATGGGGGGGGGGGGTCCACAACGTGTTTTGATCATTCACAAGTATTCCAAAATACGCTTATCGACTTGGTGTCACGAATGATATTTTGCCTCACTTGCTTTGGATTTACATAAACGGCATGAGTCTGCAGATAACTTTCACCTACATTTGGTAGTCATAGCACACTGGGGGAAAAAAACTTATACTATAAGTTCATATATATTATTGTATTGATACTCACGTAATGCGTATACTGTAAATGTTTCAAAAACATAACCTTCAGTTACGCCGAAACATTGGCATTAAATGTCGATTTAATGACTATATTTAAAAATAAAAACAGTTAATATAAATAAACTTATTTTATCAAATAATAATATTTATTTCTATTGGTAATATTCGCTTTTGATGTGTATACTTTCTAAAAGAAACTATCATGTGTAATTATTATACCTGTAAGTCGGAAGTGGATAAGCTTCGGCTGCGCAGGCCAACTCAACCGTCTGTCCTTCTTTTGTAGTAACAAATGGACGACTATCGGTGAATTTTGGAGGCGAGCTTCCGTGGGGATCTGAAAAATAAGTGCCTCATTTTTTTATATATATATAATATAATGGATAGTAATGCATGTAATTGCCTTGTCATAATCTGTTCTCTCATTGATTGCCATTGTTTTAATTAGTTAGTTCATGATAAGTAAACATAAATTTTGAATGCTATCAAAATACATGTTATCATACAACTAATTGAAATATGCTCTCGGCAATGATTTATTTTTTTTGTTATGCACTGAGGCGATAGTAGATTTTTCTGCAAAATGGGTGTATTCGTTGGCTTTCTGCCGAATGAAGAATTCAGTTTCCGAAAGCAAAATGAAAACTTCACTCGGGACCGCCCAGTTCGACCATGGTTGAAAATAAAATCACAAATTCCTCAGGTACACTAGCATTTCGACCCATGCCGTTTCCATTCGAGCTGAAAGAACAGCAATCAGACCCATTGTACCAGACTCGAGGAGTTTGGTTAGCGCAGTAGCTATGATCTGTGATTTTCCCCACGGTAGAAAACGATTTGAATTCGATATCCATTTGAGCAAATGTAACTTTTATGGGTTGTTTTCATACAATTGAAGAGTTAGTCGAACGACAGTCAAATTCGATGGATTTTCATCCTGGAAACGAGGATTTTTCATTTCTAAAAAGAGGCAGACCGACCATAATATAGAAGGCAAAATTTACTGATGGCTCATGGCCTAGCTTAACTTTTTTATGAGGGAGAGAGCCTAAAATAGAAAAATGCCCTGATTTATAGAAAACTGAAATCAGTATGATCAGTGGTGTTTGAAAGCGAGGACTTCCTCTTTGAATCAAACTATTAGTCTTTTCTTCTAGTGAGGTTATTGTGAAGGTGTACAAATGGTAAATTGCTGTCAGGGCGACTAGCAGTCAGAAACAGTGCGGAAATGGGGCTATAGCGCAAGGCGGAACGTTTAATATATATAACTGTGGAGCTACTCATACTTTCATCATGAGATATACACGACACTGTTTTCAGCGTTCATCTCATGTTAAACAAACTTATCAAAACAAAATTAAATTGACTATGTAAATATTCATCTTCAGTTGTTTAGATATTTAAATACTTTTGTAGTTGATCAGAGGATAAATGAAAATAATTATTTTGTAAAAACACGGTTTTTTTTTGTTTTACAATGCAATTACATTATTTCTGAACGTAGTAGCCTTTATCTCAATGTACTTTTCCTAACCACTTTTGCACAGGTAATATTTGGTTGGTGTAAAGTCAGGGGAAAATGGAAGGAGCTGTGAACTATCTTCTACAGCCCGATCCTTGATCGTTGACCCCAGGTGCACGTGAGATAATGCATTTATCGTGTTTCAAACAGACGCCCTTCGATAGCAGTCCTTACCATTTGTTTCCGATATTTTGATTCGCACTATTCGTCAGACACTTGCAATGTTTCATTCTTGGCATGGTTTACAGTAAGATATTGCAAATTTCTGTTCACTGTCTACACTCTTAGCAAGAAATCAGTCAACATAAAACCATTCTTATCCCAAAAGAAAAAACAAACACCTTTTCAGCTGACAATGCTTTTATGCGCTTCCAAAATCTGTTTTCACTTACTGTCGTGATCTTCAGATAAACTGGCTGCTGTAGGTGGCTCTTATTCTGCGATAGATTATTGTCAGTTTGCTACCATCGACCGCTAACATCGTACGGTACATCCATCTCCATGTTGACGCGTGATATGATGTCTCCTATTTGAAATCTCCTATTGCATAAATCACAAAAATGCCTAGTTTGAACGTGTTATCGATGAAGATTGATTCCTTTTGATCCACACTTTTCAATGCTTTTTCACCAGAGAACAACTCATTGTTTATTATGCTTATTTAATAATCAATGAATGAGTGAATAAATATATTTCCAAGTATATGCTTCTCTATTTTTACCAGATACAGAATAAACAGCAGCAGAATTTCAAATTGGAATGAACCTCCTTTTTTGCATCAACAAACGGAATGAAAAGCTTAATAATGCCATTGATGAATCGGCCGTGTTTACATTTCATTATGAAATTCCCTGACTTTCGAATACACCCTGCAAAAATGACTACTGAGAAGTGCATATGTGTACGTGCAGTTGGTTTCTGAAATAACAGGAAGCAAACCCAAGACTTTTGATTTATGCAATAGGAGATTTCAAATAGGAGACATCATATCACGCGTCAACATGGAGATGGATGTACCGTACGATGTTAGCGGTCGATGGTAACAATTGAGTGAGTAAATTAAATCGCTTGACTGAGCCCATGTAGCAACCAAAATTCCCGGCCCTCGTGGGTAGCACAGTTGGCAGGATCGCCGTCCTCCTTACACCGGATGGGAAAGACCGAAGTTCGAGTCCCGTTGATGACGGGAAGAATTTTTATGGGTATTTTCACAACGTGGTTGAGTTAGTTGGTCTCAGGCGAGCGTGGTGTGGTTTTTCATCCAGCAAAACAGAAAATCGACTACAGAACACACTCGATTTACAGACAATATACACGGAACAATTATGGACTTAGTCGCCGATGCTCCTAAAATCCTACAACAACCACCAAAATCCCTATACCTTTTTAATATTATTCCTTAAATAGGATATTGAAGAAAAATAACGTAACTGCATAATAAAAGACAGAAAAACACAAACAAAAACCGAATTCGATATATTGCAATTTTCATTTTGATTACAGAATTTCAAATACAATTACCCTGTTTTGAAAAGTATTGATATTTTCAAATTTCGCGGAATTAAAAGCAACAAAAATATTTTACACGTAATTTAAAGTCATTAACACCTGGCGTGTGTAGTATATAAAGGCAAGTGTCTTTATATCGATTACAGTTCATCGTGCTGTCTGCTCTATCAGAATTATACTCTCGATAAAATCACACGTAAATATGAACAATGAACATAATTATAAAAAGTGAGAATGATGGATGTCCCAGATATAGTTTTCGGCGTTCATTTAAAGAAAGGAGCAAACAGCAGTTGAGAAGTAAGTGGGAGCCACAAGAAGAAACACTCCTGACAAAAGTTTCATCAAGTTGGCAGCAAATTCGATATCATTCGAGCACAGTTTATAAAAGCAGAACACGATCACGCTAATTGCATTCGGTAATTACATTTATTAATGAATGCTCATTAACAGCAGGCGATTTATACTGCCTAATGATGTTTGCTATTAATTATTCTCATTACACGTTTACGACTAATAAATGGAGGTGTTATTAATCATTTAATAAAATATTTTCTTAATAAGCAATTAATTGCTCGGTCTCAATGGACAAATTTCATCAAATTCTAATCGAATACGTTCTCTAATGAATTGTCAGCGTTTGGACGCCCTGTTCGTTTGTGCCGTTTAACACAAGAGTCGTGATATGCGGGAATAAAGAAACAATGAATAATTTAAATTAACCCAGTAAATGCTGCACGCAATATGTTAGTGGTGGAGCATGCAAAAATGATTACAGTAATCAGACCAAATAACTTCAGAGTTTATTATTTCGAACGGGCACAGACATCACTAGAAGGAATATTTCGTAGATATTAACAAGTTTTGGTAATATCAGAATTGGGACATTAACTGCTTTACTTCTGGTACGTCTTCTAAGAATATTCTAAAGTATATAATAGCAAACAAAATATTAAAAAAAATACTTTTAATAAAACAGTGTAATGCTGTATTACGCAGTTCTTGTCTTCTTTCTAATATATAAAATTATTGCCCATGTATGAATACTTATTTTAGCAAATGGTGAATATCAAGGAGTCCAACGTTAAATTCTTGGTCCCACAAACAACTGAAATTGCAATCCTTGTGTAAGACTGCACTGGCCCTAGAAACGCACACAGGTATTGATAGTGGCCATAATTACAGTAGCTAAGGGGCAATCACTGGAGTTCTTTCCGCTCATAACAGCTAAATTTGGCAAAATGAGTTTTGGTTTTCTGGAAATTCTCTAGTTTTTTTGTGAAAGTTCTTTAATTGCGGGGGAAGAATATTTCTCGTATATTATTAATTTCTTATTGGCAGAAAAATATAATACTGTATAAGCTGGATGGTCTTAATGGCGGAATTAACAAAAGAATATCAAACATAATACAATAAATGCCAGATAAAATGCTCAAATTGCATACAAAATTTATATTTCAATGTTTCAAAGTATTCTTAATCTTGTCTCTTTACAGACAGACAAAAAACTTGGGGTGGTCAAAAACTTATATCTGGATTTTGTGTTTCAAAATTTGACTGAAAACAGAAAATTCTTCGGTAGGCTCTTTTTTAACCAAACAATCCAAAACTAATAGGTCTACTCTTAATACTTGCTGAAGTATATTTTGGAGCGTATTTTCGCCCTGTGCAATGTAAAATTAAAAATCTGGTTTCGCCTGCAGTGCATAAAACATGAGATCTCTTTTTTCAAGTATCCCTATTCTTACTAGTAAATTACTTCCATTTCTTTCCATATCTCAAAGTTTTACCCCTCTGTTCACCAAGCAAAGTAGAGTAAAGTAAAGAATCAGGGATCATCTAACTTAGAAAAGAACGCAGAAGAATCGAGTGATATATTACCTTATTACCTTAGCTTTAGGACTGTAATTTTTATGGAATGTTCTTCACTAGAAACAAACTTCATTTATCAGTTCTTTTACTCGCCAACCCATTCTCGAGAGACAGCAGCTGAAGTTCAGCTTCTTCATGACGGTCTTCAGCTTTCTATACTCGGTGTCAAGAAACAAATTATGCTACTTTGTCTTGTCAGATATTGGATCAATTGTTCCTTATCTTTTTCCTAAAAATCTATTTCATCTATGACGGCATATAATTATATTCCATCGATAAGTAATACTATGCGTGACAGCAAGTGGCTGTTTATTTCACAAAATATTAGTGAAATGTGTTGTATTAAAGATGAATGAAAAGCTATAAATACAGTAGAATATATTAGAAAACATTTGAGGAGAAAAAGTAGACAAGGGATTTTAGATTATAACCTGCTCTAAATTTCTAATGAGGTATTAATTAATGCCGAGGGTTGTCAATTAACTAATTTAAAAATTCGATCTATGAGATTAAGCTGAAAATAACGATTATCAATCACTGCGAAGTGCAAGGATAAAGAATTTGATGGAAAAGGAGATACCGAGCTTCAGTGACAGACCATGGATCACAATAGAGGGGAAGAGCGAAATAACCTTGTCAACAGGGCCTGGGAGACGAAATTGTGAAATGTCAAGTAAAAAGGATCGACGACTACATGTATCTCATCAATGCAAATTTATTTTTAGTAGATGCTCTTCCATTTATCGTCTGTAATTGGAAATAACTGCCATGTTTTATCCACAATCACTTTTTCTCTGATGATTTAAAATTTTATCTCGTAATTACTCTGAACTGAATGTTTTGTTTTTTTTTCGCTTCACATCAGGTAAACGCTGTGAAAGATCGGACCCTCCGTAGAAGGCGTGTATGCTGGCTTAAACTGACATCCTATAACAACTGGTATTAGAATAATCGGATTGGTTATAATGGGATCCCTCGTTTAATAAGTTCCTATAGAAAAACCCATAAGTTGATAGCAAATAGAGCTAGTCTCATCTGATATAGGTTACTAGTGGACGAGAACAGTATTTCCATAACCTGATCCATGAAGCTACCCGAGTTAAACCTGTGATTTTTATCTTTTAAGTTTTTCAAGTTTTGTGACTTATATTCACTAATAATGAATGGTAATTGACAAGTAAAGTAGTCATTGCATGCACTTTGCTTCTCCACCACCAGAAACGATCAAGTTTGCACCGCTGAGTCCACAAGCATTCCCAAACTTTATTTTCACAATTTCACGCTGAATGGGAGAAAAGCAAATTGCGTTACTGTACGTTTTGTACATCTTTTTCCAGTCACATAGCTTCCTGAAGAGCTGTTGCGGTCACAAAAAAATTCCTCCAACTGCATCGATCGTGTGCTATACGAGTAGCATCGCAAATTGTCATGCCCAGAAGTTCACTGATCTCATCCTTCCACCTAGTTGCAGGTCTTCCTCTGCACCTCTCCCCCTCGATTTTTCCTTCCATTATATTCTTCAACAGAAAGTTTTTTTCTCTTCATACTAATGACCAAAAAACTTGGTTTTCTTTAGTTGTGATGCTATGAAGAAGATTTTAGGCCTGCCAATTTTATTCAATACCCACTCATTTGTTTATCCATTCAATTAAGAAAGACGCAGTATTTCCCTGTAACACCACATTTAAAATGCCTCAATTTTTTTCCTGTCAAATCTTTTCAGATTCCATCCTTCACATGCATAAGTGGCAACTGGAAATATTAACAAATCCGTGATTCTCAGTTTCGTCTTTAGGGGCAGATCATGATCTCTCCATGATTTTATCAGATCAGCGACCAACATTTTAGCAATTGCCTGTCGTCTCTTTACATCGTTCGAGCAGTCACTATTTTTATTTATTCTTGACCCTAAGTAATCAAAGTCATCAACTTCTTCGATATCTTGCTCATTAACCGTCACTTTACAGAAACCGAGATTATCATCAATCATCATAATTTTAGTTTTACACAAATCAGAAACAATCCTTTTTTTTCTTACTTGCTTCACATACTCTCCTCAGAATTCCTTTAAGATAATCATTAGAATTACAAATTAGCTGGTATTGCGAAATTTGCGAACATTCCATACTATCACTGTCCAGTGATGGAACAGGTGCAGGGTCCAGTCGGTGTTACCTGTTCAAAAAAATATGGCCCAATCATGAATGTGGCTGTAAATTCACACCACACTGTCACTTTTCGAGAATGCAACGGGACCTCTTGGATAACTCGAGGGTCTTCTGTTGCCCAAATGCGACAATTGTGCGTATTCACTTGGTCATTTAAGCAGAAGTGGGCTTCATCACTCCAAAGGATGTTCTATGCGTATGTGAAACGAATATCTGCATCACCATGCAGATATTCGTTTTGGCTGCTATAGCATGTGCATCTCGGAAGGATAGTACCACAACATCTTGCGTATTACTAGCCTTACAGTGGAATATCCCCTTCACCAGAAACAGCTGGCACACTTGTGCTATCACATGGAGATTGACTTGATAAATCCACGACAGCCATAGCGACATCTACAGCACGAGAGGAGTCCACTTGTTTTTACCTCTTCCTGGTTGAACACCAAGGTGTCCTGTCGCTTCAAATTTCGCAATCATTTTACGGACAGCACAAACAGTCATAGGTCCACGTGGGCCTTATGCGCTTCTGAGGCCGGAATTCTCTTATAGCCTACAGCAGCTGCATTGCTGCTGTTCTGATAGTAGAGCTTCACTAATAGCGCCTTTTCCTGCAACGTTGTTGGCATTGCTGCTGTAGTGCAGGCAAACATCTACTGTATGATTTAAAGAGACTGCTTTGCTTTTATACAGTGCAGTAGAGCTGAGCAGTGGCGCTATGACAATAACTTACGATTATGCAAATAGCGTAAGTTATTTGCATAATCGTAACTAAGTTATTTACGCACCATACAGTGACAAATTTTGTAACTTTTTTTTTTTTCTAATAAATGGCGAGAGCATTCTTTATTGTACCTGTTGACCAAATTTCTCTTCAGTACGAGACTTAGAACTCGCTACAGAGCCCTCTACATAGGGATACTTTAATTTTAACAACCCTGTACATGAACAGTTTTATGATATACATAGTGTGTTTATTTTATAGGTACCGTTCAACAGTAATTTTAAAGAAAGTTTTCCAACGATGAGATTTTCCTACTTCAATTGGTTAACTGTAAATAAAATCCACAAATAGTTGATTTTGAATATTGAATCAAATTGCTGCAGATATGCATCTTTTTCTTTATTTAATACAAATAATAATAAAGCCATTAGTTAAATATTTGCGGTTTCATGCGAGTCGTCACTTTCTGTGAAAATCATGAAGAAAAAGGAGAACGTAAATTATATTGTAGCTGAATAAGGACCGTTCTCATGTCAACCAATGAAACGAATGAAAACCCCTATTGATCGATATATCGAAATGAAATGTCAGCTGAAAGAATTACTTGATAAAAATGGCTGATTAATATTAATTGACTATAAAATGAATAATTGACACCCAGTGGCAGAAAACGCGAATGTGTCCTAAAATTTGAATAATCTTTTATTAAAACAATCTGTAAATCGAATCTCAATAGCAATATTTGAGTTTATATCGGCAGTGAAAATCGGTAGGAATATCATATAACAGAAAACATTCGCTTCTGCAAACTTTGTTTACTTGCCTGTTACAAAAAGACGTCCAGAGATGGCGCTGCTAATCACTTCTCCAGTTAGGCGATGTCGTGTTTGGCAACTGTAACTGGTTAAGCCATCAGCTTGATTTACGTTCCTAATATAAAGCTCCCCTGATTGAATAATGCTGTATCTGCCTCCTGTTGTCAACAGAGATTAAATGAAAGAATTAAATATCTATTTTTAACAATACAATAAAAAGTTTTAAAACCGCGATAACTTGTTAGATCATTGAGTGAAAAGGATTCTGATTATTTCTAGAAGAGCTTGTTAAAATTTATACAGTTCAGTCAAAAAGTCTCTAAATAAGAGATAGACAGAATACATAGTGGACGAGAAACATGCACCAAGAAAAAAAAAATCCTTAACCCCCTCCCCCCTTAAAAAATCTAAAAAGTAACACGCATCTGTTTATACAATCATAGTGTGAAGTCTAAAGATATATAAAGCAGTATGACTAATTACTTCAATTAAGTATAACATACAGTTCAATTATACAACGACTATATAAACAATTCATAAATGTTTTAGGCTTTTTCGATGATTTTTCTCCAACCATTTTAAACTTAACACCTTCATTAATTGTAGTATCATTTATAGTGTCAAAACTAAATCGATTTTTAATTAAGCAGAGAAAACTCTTATTATCTAACTCCAACTGTCATAAAAAGGCGTGATGTTTTAAATCTGAGGATTTAGTCCGCAACGCTAGTTGATGGACCACAGTACAGGTGTACTGAGTAATTCTGTTTGGTTAGAGGAACTGTGTTCGTTTCCATTTTGTAGATTTCAGTTCGTTCCATATTGGGACTTTATTCTCTTGAAATAAAGTCTCCCGTGGTGCGTTTGTGAAGTACACTGTTTCAGAAAATGACTGGTTAGGGTACGCACTTTACTGAAAACATTTTTCCACGCCCTGAGCTTATCTTCCCTGAAAGTATCTGCTAGTAGTGAATAACAAGACTTCACAGATGAAAGGAAACCCTTCCTGCCCTTCAGTGGCCCAATGCTAAATGATTATTGTTGCAATTTTCTAGATGGACTGAAAGCTTTTTATTTGTAGGAATTGAGATATGAACAAACCAACCACTATATCGTTTTGAAAGAGTGATATTGACCGATCTCATTAATTTAAAATGCACCATCTTTTGCAATAAACTAGTAGGTTTTTAAATACCCTTGTCTTGGAAGATAAATATTATGATTTGTTCTGTTCATATTTGGACACGACTACATAGGTTAGAGGAGTTAATAACCAAACGGTTTTATAAGGATAAAATCATTTCATGAATTCAATGATTTTATCATTGAATTCATGAAATGATATGTTAAAATCAAATGTTGCGTCTCATATTTGCTGGAACATCGTCAAGTAACCTTGGTCGAACTTGTTCAAGAAACATCCGATATTTAGCGGAGTTCATGCGGGACGGTAACATGTATGGGCCGATTAAGCAGTCACCGACCATACCTGCCCACACATTTATTGCAAAGCGATGTTGTGCCGCATGGGGGGAGGGGGTGCACACTGTGTGGGTTGTCATGAGCCGACACATGAGCATTGTGCTGATTGAATAAGCCTTCCCGAGTGAAATAAGCCTCATCCGTGAACAAAACATAGGCTAGAAAATTCTAGTCTTGAACACTTTCTTGGAGAAACCACTGCGCAAAAGCCACACGTGCAGGAGGATCTTGTGGGAGCAGTAACTGAACCCTTTGGAGATTAAAGGGGTGTAAGGAATCGTCGTGCCAGACACGCTGTACACTGCAACGAGACACTCCTAAGGCAGAGGCAATGGCACGTGTACTGGTAGTAGGATTATTCTGGACGCCATTCAACACACTTTCTTCCATGACGGGAGTTCGCGTCGAACGTGGTCTGCCCGCACTACTCCTGTTACCTCTAAATGACCCATAATCGCACAAATTTTGATGCACGCACGCAAACAAACGGTGGTCCGGTGCATGTCTGTCTAGGAAGCGTTCTCCATAAATTCGTTGAGCGGCTCGTCCATTGCCCTCTGCTAATCCATACACTAGGTGCATGTCTACCAGCTCACAGTTCGTATATCGATGCATGCTCTTCGTGCGGCGACTACTGCTTGAATGAGTAAACCAGAAATTTTCCCTCTCGCAACTGATGAACAGCGCCGTCTACCGACTTACGGTAACGTTTCCGGTTATGGGTTCCTATGCGATTCACATTCCTTTAGATGTTACTTACCTTCACTAAACGTTTGTACCAATATTTTTGAGACACCCTGTATATTACTGCTATTTTCTTGATTTAGGTTGTTTGTTTGAGAAATTCTCAAATTTCTTTTGGCGAAAATAATGGAATGAGGTGCTTTTATTTCATTTTCAAATCGAAGTACAGTATCTGTTAGAATGGTGCAATAAAGGGCTTTACACGTGTATTGAAGATTTAGTAGAAAGAACCTTTTATATAATCTATATTGTTTGAAAGTTTCAGAGAAAATTGTTATCAAAATAATAATGAATTCCATTAGAAAAACATATAGAAACGTTGATTCCAAATAACATAGGCTTAAAAAGAAGACAATGTTCGGCTATTATAAAGAAAAATAGTGATCAAAGCTAGGAAAGATAATCACAAAGCCTAGTTTTAAAAGTCAACACACAATCGGAAGACATAATCGCTTTTGTTTTGTAAGCCATTTTTATGTAAAAATAAATATAGAAAGGTTTATCTTTGAGTAACAAATCATTGTGATGCAATGCGGTTAGGGAAAAAAACTCTTCTATGCAGTTTTTAGCTTATTAATACGTGAAGCCAAATCACCTTTGGATATAATGAAATATAGGGACGGGTTATTTCAAGTGCTCCTAATAATACCACCTTGAGGCTGCACAGCATGAAAACACGATTAATTGTTAATTATTTTGTCTTAAGAACACGTGTATATATCTTCGGGTGCTTGCGCGCAAGAGTGAGTTAATTAAAAGTATTGAACCAAAAGAGAGCTGAAAATGGCGTTGATGGAGCGCTTCCCGAGCAGTTTGATGGATATCCCCGAACCGACTCGCAAAACCGATTTCGTTAAAATTCCTTACGGAGTCAATTGGACCGTAATGCGCATTTCTCATTTAGTTCAGTCTAATGAACCTTGCATTGCTACTTAAGATGGTTCTTTGAGTATTTCGTAAGCACCTTCCTTGTGACCTGGTGACATTCTGAATGACAGAAAGCTTTCTGGGCTCTGAGTGATTTATTTTATCCGAGACTCGCGCAGGACTCTGTCGCACGTGATCCCCTTATTACCTTTGCACACAGGGATGATAATAGTGTGGAAAATATGAAAACTTTGGGGTGGAGCAGTACGCCAAGCATACGTGCGTGTCAGGTAGTTTGTTAGAACAGAACAAATCGTGAGATTGCAGCACCTGTCGTAGTGCTGGTATTTCCTGGAGATTTACCGGCACGTCAAAGAGGGAAGGAAGCGAAATGCTTCACATAAATTACAGAGACAATATAAGAGGATGTGCATGTGCTTCTTAAGTGTATTAGAGGGAGAAAAATTCTGCCTATATGGCTAATATGTATTAGACCCACAGATGCTCAGGAAATGTTGGTTCTGGATTGTTCATTCGCATATTGTAGCTGGCGATTTCTGTGAGTATCAACACCTGCGCCATCCCTGCGCTTCCTTAACAATGAATATAATCTAAACTTTAACCCACAACTTCTTAAGTATTTCGAAATAGATAAAATGAAGAAAGTTATGCAGTTTACAATGCATCTTGAAAGTTTCTTTTTCGTTTATTATATTGAATCAAATGGAATTCAGGACAATGATGTAAACCCAGGCCTCTTCTTCATAATTTACATGAAGGTTACTTTAGAATCTTTCTCACCAGATCATTGTAAGAACAACTCGTTTGGTTCAGTTGTCTTAAACGTTGTTCTCTCCATTCTGTTTTATCTTAATACCGCTAGCATAAGATATCAAAAATAAATAAGGCAATTGTTTTAAATTTTATAAATCTGAACCATATGTTTTCAAGGCATAGAAACAATAGCTAAAGGATAAGATTAGAAGAATGAATGCAGCCTAAAAAATTTACTTCGAACAGATATATTCGGTTCTTATTTAGAGAAAACAAGTTTCGATACGAAGGCAAATTTTTGCAACTTAAAAGTTCTTTAATGTCATAATAGGAAGAATAATTTTGAAGCTGACTTATTGAAAAATCCTCTTACTCAATCTCTATTTTCAGTCATGTGAAAATATGCTAAGTCTAAGACGAATAGCATGGCCCAAGATAAAGTTTGTTTGTTAAGGTGATTTACATGCTAACTTACTCATTTTATCAATATAAATTGCACTTGTATTCTTGTTGGACTGAAGGAAGTAAATAGTTTTGACCGATCACCAACAGAACTGTTTCGAATATTTGCATTGTAGCAGTTATTCAGAATTTCGCATTTCTAGGACATCAGAACAACATATGAGAATTTAATTGTTTCGAATGAGTAGGAACGAATTTTTTCGAGTTCTAAAGTGACTTATGCAACACAACGTCATATATAAGCCTAATCATAATTCAGTATTATATGAATAAAACGTAATTTTATAATATGCCTTTTATCACTTTTATATATTTGATTTTTTTCGTCTATTTTATTGAAGTTTATTGTCTTGATGACATTTATTTATTTTTTATTTGCAATGAACACGATGGTTATGATCGCCGTCCTTTTTGCATGCTGTGTGAAAAATGTCTCTGTTCGAGTCTCTGCTAGACAAGGAGGAATGAGGATTTTATGAGGATTTTTCTCTTTATATATATTTTTTTCTCTGAACACGGTGGCAACATGCAATCCTCGACCGAGTTAAGTCTCGTGCAAAGATTGCATTGATTTTTCTCTATATTGTGAGTATATCGACCAAATACGAAGCTACCACTTTCGATTGGACATACACATGTCGAGTGGGTATTCAAATACGTTTGAGTGTAAGTATTAAGTTTTATTAAGTATTTAAGTGTAGTTGTTGCGGACCCGAGGATTTCCCTTATTAGCCTCTTTTATGCTGCTCCTGCTGAGGCTTGGCTTGCGCCATAATCGGTAAAGTGCGTGTAGTGTTTTGTGTGTAAATGTGTGCTGTTCTGCTATTATGTCGTGCGACTGGCGCTTGGCATTTTACCAAAAGACCCATCCTAATATCAGGATCAGCAAGCAGAAGAAGCTCCTCAAGGACATTCATGTCTTCTTTGAGGAAAGAGTCCAAATATCATGGAGCAATTTTCACCCCATTAAACTCCATTAATAGGGAAAAATTCATATATGTACAATCAATAGCAAGTCCAAGTTTGTTTCAACAGTTCACCAAACAGTACAGGTCCAAAAGGATAATCCACTGGAGTAGCATTTCCATGGATCAAAAAGAATCTTCAGAGTTAGTAGAAATACAGTAGTTCTAATGCGAAAATTTATTTCTATTTTGTTACACAGAGCATTAAAAACTACGATAAATGAATTAGCTTTCGGCTGGGTGGCAGCCTTCATCAGATTAAAATACTTTGAATGGCAGTTGGAATAGAGATGCACTGCCAGGATGGTGCGTGAGGCACGTGGTTAATTATTTGTTGATGTTTGTGGCTGTGACGTATGGTGGTATCCTGGCAGTGCATCTCTATTCCAACTGCCATTCAAAGTATTTTAATCTGATGAAGGCTGCCACCCAGCCGAAAGCTAATTCATTTATCGTAGTTTTTAATGCTCTGTGTAACAAAATAGAAATAAATTTTCGCATTATGAATCCAGAGCACGTAGGCCTGTTTTATTACAGTAGTTCTAATTTGTAACAATACTATTGTTACCATCTAATACAAGTAATCACTGTGAGAACTCGTAGTTAGTCACTTTTCTATACACCAACCCTGAGGTTAAACGGTCGCAAGAACAAAACTCTATCTTTAGTTAACTTATCGAAGTTAATCTCTCCTTTTGAAGACTCATGTAGCAAAAGTATTAAGAGCATTAAATACAACCTGAGATTGAATAAGTGAAGTGTCCTGCAATAAGTTGAAGTTCTTGTCTATAGTCCAAATAGTAGTGACAATCAAATAAGGTATGATTCACGTTCTCTTCAGTCCCACACAAAGGGGGTAGGGGACATTCCTAGTTTAAACAATTTACTATTAATGCTGCCATGACCCGATAGCAGGAATGTTCAGTACAATCTTGGAGAATTGTTTGAGTGTAAGTGAATATTATAGCCTAAGCGGAGACTAATTATCAGCTGTGCTCCGAGCCGATGACGCTAGCACCTACAGCAAAATGGTTGAACGCAGAGCAAAACTTATTGCTGCAGAGATGCCAACAATCTGATACCACTGCTATCAGATCAACTAAGCGTTAAATGGACTCATTGCTCGAATTAGTCCGATATTACAGTGCCTAAATAATAGGCAATCAGCCCCATCGACGGAAGCAGCCGAAGAGATGGCCTTTACTCAGCAAATCACAAAACAAATAACCGGCCACAATCATCCATTAGCCACTGATCCTATATCATCTGAGACCAAGCACACACCGAGGGCAAGCCACAATGCCCCATAACCCAATAATCATCCTCCTCAGCTTCTACCTACCATGTGCCTATCCTTCCTGCTACTGTTCAGCCAACTGTGCCTGTATGCAGACTACAACACAGTGTCCCTTCGAATGAGTGACAAGTAGTGAAACCACTGTACTGTCACAGAGGACATGTGGCGTCGTTATTGTGATAAGTATGAACTATGCATTTTGTGGTTGGCTTCTACTGTTTGGATTGCCATCGACTGTGGATATGGTCGTTATCACGATGCTTGACGTGACACAAAACCCTTATCAAACTTATTTGGGTATCCTGAAGTAACACTTTCTTCCAGCTTGGTTTTGCTGGTTAATATGAGTAACTTCTGTTGAGCTATCTGGCTGGCTCACCTATACACCTGTCACACATACATATACACAAGTATACGTTTTAACTTATTTAGGGGCATTTTTTTTTTTTTTTTTTTTTTTTTTTACATACATACATTTTTATTACATATATACACAGATACAAACACTTTCTATTTACAATCGTCTCATTCTGCGTAAAAAAAAAAAAAAAAAAAAAAAAAAAAAACAATTTTAATTATACAGCTTCACTTGCAAGCAATAAAACAATAAAAGATATACTATGTGTGTATGTATGCGGATGTACTTGTTTTGGGTGGCACCTAGACGTTTAGTCGAACTCCACCTTGGAAAATCTGTGTTGATAGAGAGAGAAACTGTCTACACTCTACAGCGATCAACACCCTGTCAATCACTGCCCATTTCTAAGCATGAGTAGTTGTGCCTGCTTCTATTATCTAGTGCTGCTGCACCAATTTGTCGTCCAGTGGAAGGAGTGCAATACCAAAGGACAGGAGCTCTCAGGCTGCCCAACCCGAGGGGAAAAAAAAAAAAAAAAAAAAATAATAATAAAAAAAAAAATAAATAAAAATAAATAAATAAAAAAAAAAAATAAATAAATAATAGTAATAATAATAAAAAAAAAAAAAAGTTAAAATAAAATAAAAATATGTATAGTTAATACCATTATATACATTGAATGTTGCTACTAATTTAAGAACACAACAGTTAGTTTCTAAGTTAACAGCTGTTTGACCTAGTAAGGTAGAAATATAAGTTCATGAATACATCACTCTACTGTCCACTTCTAGAGTTAGTAAACAAGGTGCGTCTTCTTTTAAACACCTTGTCAGAAAAGGATTGGAATGCTGCAAAGCTCTTGGCATCTTGAATCAAAATATCGAGGTTGTCATCCTAATAGGTTGAGTGCTGTTAAGTAGTTCTTGTCTGAAGTCGTCATAAGCCGGGCAGTAAAGCAGAACATGCCTCCAATCTTCTACAGCCCCACAAAAACACAAAGGGTCAGGTTCAAGTCCAAATTTACACAATTTATCCCGTAGTGAACCATGTCCAGTAATTAAATACGACGTTGTCATAGAAGGATAAAACCATCCCATAACTTTCTTATTTACAGCAAATGTTGCATCTTCAATGAACTCCCTGGTAGTGAGTCCTGTTTCACTGGATTGCCATCTGTATTTCCACTTCTCAGTGAATTTTGTCCAAAGATTAATTTTCTCCTGCCGAATGTCCGTGGCCGGATTACTTGCAATGTCGAGGATTTGAGTTGCCAAACCTTTCTTTAAGTTACAAATCATGCCTCGGTATGCCACATAAAGGTCAATCGGAATACAACCTGAGATCACTTGTAAAGCATTGGTTGATGTCGTTCTGCAGCATCTGTGTGTTGCCAATATCATCTTTCTCTGCAATGATAAGAGTTTGGCCTTCACTGTGACGTGAGTAACCCTAGGAAACCATATGGCAGCCGCATATACTACAATTGGCAAAAATATAGCCTTATAATATAATGCCAAAGTTTTGTGCTTTATACCCCATTCTGCTCTTGAGAGCCTAATCACATTGGCAGTAAACTTGTTAATCTTTTCAGCTAAGTTCTTTACGTGGGGGATAAAAGAAAATTTGTCATCAATTATGAGACCAAGATATTTATTTTGAGAAACATAAGGAATTTGGACATTGTTAATATGGAGTTTAGGAGGTCTGTTATAATCCAGTTTATTGTTGAAGATCATCATTTTAGTTTTCGTCTGAGAAATTTTTAATTTGTTTATTCTAGACCATTCCAGCAAATCATCCAGGATTTCTTTCCCATGTGTTTCTAGCATAAGTCTTGACCTGCCTGGTATGCACAACGCTAAATCGTCGGCAAATGCTATTTTATTGCAAATTTGACTTTCTTTTAGTAACCACTGGTCTAAAACAGAATTCCAGACGAGAGGCCCAAGGACCGAGCCTTGTGGGCATCCTCTGGAGATGAATTTTGAAAATACCAAGTGTTGTGAGATGACTTTTATCTGCCTATTTGAAAAATAAGATCTCATAACCTGATATAGTAAATCATCACATTCTGCCTCTCGAAGTGACCTGAGGGCGCTCTCCCACCAGAGTGTATCGAAAGCGCCCTCAAAGTCGATAAAAACAACCATCATGTATTTTTTGTCTGTAGTTTTGCATAGATTCACCAAATTTCTGATGGCATCTTCAGTGGAGGAGCCTTTTTTAAAGCCGAATTGTGAATTAGAACTCATATTACTTGCAGCCAAAACCTTCTGCATCCTAGGCGCTAATAATCTCTCATAAAGCTTTCCAAGATTTCCTAGAAGGGATATTGGGCGATATGCCTTGGGATCCGTTGCCAATTTTCCAGGCTTTCTGAGCATCTTTACTAATGCAATCTTCCAAAAATTTGGAAAAGTCCCCTCTAATAGGCATTTGTTGAAAACATTCAACAATATATGTGGAAAATGTTGGTGAAATCTTTTGATTGCCACATTTTCAACTAAGTCCATTCCAGGACATTTTGACTGATTGATTTTAGAAATTGCAAGTGCAAGTTCATCTAGACTAAATAGTTCTGTGTCATTTGATCCCTTGTAAGATCCGTTAACGAACCTTATGTGAGCTTGTTCGGTTGTGTCTTGCTCTGGGTGATCATCAGGGAAAAGTCTCTCTATAATAGCTTCAACCGTGGAGAGCCAATCAGTAGTCAGACTTCCGTTAGAGTAAACAGAACTATATATCTCAGGAGTTGCAAGTTTGTCACGACAAATTTTGTATATTAATCCCCATGGGTCAGAATTTCCTGTCTGGGACACTAGTTTCTGCCATGAGGATCTTTTGGCTTCCGCAATAGCTTCGAAATATCCCTTACGTAATTGACAATAGACTTCTTTTAGTCGCCTAACGTCTGTTTCTGTTAAGTATCTGTGCCTCTGGAAATTCTTCCTTGCATCTATAACCCGTCTTCTCAAAACAGATAACTGGGGGTTCCACCATGGGGTGGAGCCAGGTCTCCTAACTTTCCTTTTAGTGGATTCAGTCAAAGCTCTGTAAAGAGTGTTTTGCACAAAGTAAGCATATTCTACTGCAGATAAACTGTTCAATTGTGCAATTTTATCATCTGAAAATTCTTGTTGCAAGACTTGCTTAAATTTGGTCCAGTTCGTGGTTCTCATAGAGAAGCGGTTTAAATCCTGAAGGTGACCTGAAGAACCTCCATCCGTGCCATTTAATACTAAATCAAAAGTGATAGCACGGTGATCGCTATTGCATACATCCGGGCAGACCATCCAGTTTTTTACATGCTGCGACAAGCATGGAGAGGAAAGGGTGAGGTCTATGTTAGACCGTCCGTGAACGTTCCAAAAGGTTGTTGGCATGTTTGGAAGATTATGCACATTCCAATGGTTAGTCAATATAAATTCTTCAAACACAGAACCTCTAGCGTCGTTGCGTTCGCTAAACCAAAGTTGAGATTTTGCATTGGAGTCAGTTGAAACCAATATATTTGCACTAGGAAAAGTGCTTAAAATTTCTTCCAAAAGGTGCATTGGTACCTCGATATTATCATTTGGAGCGCAATATAAAGAGACCATGTAGAAGTCTAAAAACTGGGTAGAAATATGAACAGCCATCTACTAGCAGCCAGAGCTATCTGGCTGCTAGTAGATGGCTGTTCGTTGAACTATTTTTCTTTTGGAGAATACCGACGATGATCAATCTCTAGAATGTGATGTTTGTACTCGCCGAGAAAGTGTCTGTTTGTTAGTTTCTGTTGTAGCCTACTTGTCCAGCTCGTTGTGATGATCAGTCTCTGGGATGTGATGCTTGTGCTAATATGTGGACAGTGTCTCTTCATCGGTTTCTGCTGTAGCCTACTTACCAAGTTGTGCTGTAGCTGAGGGGATGACCATTGCACAGTACGTTGATTTGTAATGTCAGTATTTTATTATTAATAATAAGTGTATAGTAATAACCGTACTATACATATTTCTGTATGCATGGCGGATTTGCTAGATTTTTTTGGTTAGGGGCCGCTTTACTCAATAAATGGAAAAAAAAATGAATGGACATCCTAGGGTAATCATTTAATATGTAAAATATCGATTTGGTAATGATGTGGAGGACGTTATGATAAAGCATAAGTATAAAGTGAACTGCGGATGCATCTCTTTCATTTTTCAAGAAAAATGTCATGCAGAGCTGAGTTAAGGGATTTCACGCCTGGTCAGGTACTGGGTAGAGAGTTTGAAGTACCTCTATCTGTGTCATTGGATGAAATAGAACATCGCACAGAAGTGAAAGAACGAAAGGAGATGAATGTGTTAAACGCCAAGATGAGGGACAGCGTATTTTGACAGACGGATGCCTCAGAACAATCAAACTGTGTTGCCAAAGAAAACCGCCACCATCGCGACATGAAAACAATCCAGGAGGTCTAAGGGAGTACACGTGATTCTATCACTGGATTTCCTTTTGAAAATTACATATGTATGGTAGTATTGACCAATTGCAGCGTCCAAAACTAGACAAAATGGTCAGTGTAGTGTCCAGCCTCAGTTGCCCAAGGTGGGGTGTAGCAGGGGAGAACTGGAAATGCTCCTACTGTAGTGATCAATCACAATATATGCTGTTTTTTTTTTTTGAAGAATCTCGGTACAGACATGAGAATGATTCCATACTGCGTTGTTCCAGCTGTGAAATATTGTGTTGGAAGTGTGACTGTGTTAGGATTTCTTGGTATTTAGTAGGCGGTAAAGTGTATATATTGTTTCACCGTGATTATAGGCAATGCTGCATTTCCCTCGCTGTAGCAATTTTACTGGGGAGTGCCCTTCGTATTTCAGAAGAATGTTCCCTGTCGTCAAGTGCAATGTGTGATAACCTAGTTTGAACAGAACAGCATGCTACCACTGGAATGACCAACTGAGCTTAGGTCTTAACTCCATTGATAATCTTTAGGATGATCGGCGTGCGTGCAAAATAAACCGTGGACGCCTGCTTTAAGCTGCGTTACAGGTTTCTTTGCGTGAGGAATACGAAACAGTTTCATTGAAACTTTCCAAAATGTTGAAAATTGGCGTTTTTTTTGTTAATATTCAACAATCTGACACTCAGGCTGTCAGTTGTATTGCAGGCCAAAAAAAGTGTCAACATTACAACTGTTATTAATCACGCATATATAAAAGTATTGGGAGACACATGATATCCTAATTAAAATATTAGTATTAGCATTATATTTTCTTCGAACAGTATTATTATTAACGCTGAAGGAACTTAAAAAAAATTTCTTTTAGACTAAAATATCCTGCTGTTCCAATAAAAGATATTTGAAAATTCTCGCCGAGAAAGTGTCTGTTTGGACACTTTCTCGGCACAATGGGAAAACAGAGCAAATAGGAATATTGCGGATTAATTAAGGTAGGTTTCTTCTATAGATTAAAGGATTTAGTGTCAGCAAGAAAAAAACTTCAGAAATTAGTAAAGATAAATGGTAATGTGCAAGAACTGCTCTTCGTTCGTCTTCTAGGGCAATATAATTTTTCTCCAAAATCACAACGCAGCTGTACTGTTAAAAGAGAATTAAAATAACAGTTTACGTTTTAAAGTATAAGACCTGAGTGAATAGCAAAAAACCTTGCAATTAATTTAACGTTAAGAAACTGTTTTTTTTGGTTAGCAAATACAAGGATATGAACAGTAAGCCACCAAAGGAATAAATAATAATTGAAACAAGGAGGTAGTGGAATTTGATACCAACTACTTCATTCAGACTGCTGAAAGTGGTAATTATCTCAATAACATTTAAGAAACAAAAGAGGAGATAACATTACATCATCCTAATTAACGGTTAACCTTACGAAAGAACGGATAACGCTGTTCGTCGTATACAAATTTAGATTCTCGTTTCTGATTAAAAAGATAGCAATAAAAACAAGCATTATGAATATTTTCGTAAGTTAATCATATGCGAGAACGATTTAAAAAAGGGAACTGTTGAGCCATTTGCTGATAAGTATCTTAAGTGCATTGTGAAACATGAGCTATTCAATAAATAGTTCTGTAGTCATAATTATCACACAGGAGATGAGATATGCATTTGCACATTTCCATTTGTCCGACCAGCGCAGTACAGAGCAGATGTGTGTTACGAATCAGTTTTTGTTTTCTTTTATTGGTTTTTATAATAACACTAACGTGATCCGTCTTCTCTGAACAGAGTTAGTGCTCATTAGAATAATCATTGATTTTTTCTTTTATCCATATCTTTTATACTTAACCTGTTACGTTTACGTTCTTTTCATATTAAAAGTTAATTAATTCGCCGAGTTTGTGCAGGTAACTAATCACCAATTAATCACTGAATTTCTGTACACAATAATTAGTGTACAGAAATCCTAACAAAACCTTTTGAATTAATGTTGTAAAACAAATTATAATTATCTGTCACTTTTAGTTACTGTCTTTGATCATTACTCTTGTAATGCACTCTACGAAATTGGGAAAGTCTTTGGTTGTTTTTGATTTAGCCGAGATTTGCTGTTGGCTGCTTGAAGTTGTTTTTTTAGCTCATGGACTCTGAAAGTGGGCAGTTCATATGGTCTTTCGTGTATATTATATCTGAACAAATGTGTATTAGCAGGTAGAGTTAAAATCCAGAAAACGAACAGTATAAAACTTTCCTGCACCACCTGAGATGGTTCTTGATGGTCGGTGCTGATGCCCGTTAAAAGCAACGCTCTATGATTTACACCACCCATCTAACGAAAATTTCTAGTACTTATGTAGGAGAAAAGAAAGGATATTCATCAACTTTATATAAGATTATTTCATTTAATTTAAAGTGCTTTGCATCATTCATTACAGTTTATTAAACATCAGTACACGCATTTAGATTCAATATGTCATTGCCTAAACCAAATGATTTCGCGATAGATCACTCCTTCACAGTTAGCCTGTTCCATACAGTCATACGTTACAGTCTATTGTAAGCATTTGCATACATGTCTGACAGCTGTTGAATGCAAGGAATGTAGTAAACAGATGGGCTGTATCTGATACACCAACACTGTTATTTGATAGATTATAGCATCATTCGAAATGTTTTCTCTTGGTTGATGTTTAACAAACCGACACTTAGCTGTGCTATCGAATGATGAATTGTGGCAGTAGTTCATCCCAAACTATTCCGCGAAAAGATTTAAAGTATTTAGAAAGATGTATCAGTTTCGATTTGAATAAACCCTGTATTACTCTGCGTTGTGAAGAATTATTTAACAACTTAGTGTACTTCCTTGCATTTCTTCTCTTTTTCATTTATATAAAATAATATTATTCCATTGATTCTTGTGAATAGAGGGGATATAAAAAAGTATTTTTAATTTTAAAAGTTTCACAATTTGTTTAAAACTGGTAATTTGTTAAATAATGAAAAACACTGCTCACTATCGGTTTTTGACCCCATATAACAAAGCGTAATTTTTTTTTTTTTGTTAATTTTGCATTCAGAGAAACAGATTCACCAACTCTTTGCTAGGAATATATTGTAAAACAGGAATCAGAATTGCATTTCGGGCTTGTTGAAATAGTAAATGTGAGGAGTCCGTGGTTAGTTTTTAAATTTATTAAGATGAAAAATACTGTGCATAATGTCTGTACACTCTATGAACAAAAGTTGTCAATAAGAATGTTAGCCACAGAAATTGGAAAGCTGAAGCTCGCCGAGATATTTATAGCAATAGCGATCGAATTCTAACAGCATTCATCTGGTCATTTTCGTAAAAATGATTTAGGATGGTCATTCATAGGCCACGAAAGGCTATTCCTCGTGCCGAATTTCACATGAGCATTATCCGTGATACTTTATCGAAGGGTCGGCGTAAACGTCACGAACTTATATCAAACACTGCAAGTTCGATGGCTTCGAATGAACCACTGCAAATAAAAACATATGGATCCATGGTTCATGGATTGTCACATCGCGACACTTGTAATCCATTGAATGTGTATACAGCTGCTGCCTCAACGTACAACGAACGAGGGGATATAAAACTGTCTGTATGATATCGAATACGAAATCACTTTTAGTCCATTGCCAGTATGAAGGATGTTTAGGTCAAGAACTGTTGTCAAAAACGAAGCGATCATAAGAACAGCTTCATACGCAGGACCAGTTCTAGCTCCCAGTGCAATTCAAGCAGTCGGTAACAAGTTTCAGAATACATTTTACAAAGTGTATCACTTAAATGCAGTAGCGATTCCAACACTAAAATTTCAGTTATGAAGTTTTATCTAAGTTTTCATGTGTGTTTTTTTTTTTTTTTTTAATATGAATGCACTTGATTAGTCCAAGTCCAGCATTCACTTGTCATTTATTTACATGTTTACCATACCACAAACATCAACAGAATACTTTCAGTTTATAGGAACATACTTATACGGGGTACTTCGACACAATCGAATAATGCAGATGAATATCCGGATTTTTCGGAATCGTTCCAACTACATGGTGTGTGGTCTCAGCCTGTTCATTGTCATATCGGTGTCTGACTTGGTTATTTTGTTGTATGTTCGCATGACGAACGAATTCATTTCGATACTCCACTTCATACGTTGGCGTTTTCTTCCATCCTGGGTGGTCACTAATGTAGGAAGAACTTCCATTTGGTACTTCCCCTGTAGTAGCCATACGAGGACACTGCCACTTCCTCAACTGTCTTCCTCGGGAAACTACCCCCGATCTCTCTACCTAATGCCTGAACGCGAGTGACTTTATTCTGCAGCACACTTGATGCAGTATGATTATTACTTCTCTTTGACATCATCATCTATCTGTGGAGGTGGACCTGTTTAGCTACGTCTTAAGTCCAGTGATTAGTTCTTAGGAACCACACCAGATGTCGCCACAGTCTACCTCAGTCGTCACTTCGACTTTGGGGAGGTAGATCAGCTGAATCGACTTGCGCGATGGTTATTATTGATCTTATATTATTTCTCCCTGACTAGGGCTTCCACCTCATGATAGATATTACTTCCAAGTACACAGGGTGGTTGTTATGTCTGGTGTTACTGTTAGTCTAATAATTATTATTAAACATTTGAATAAGAAAATTTGATGCTTAATGATTCAGTAGATTAGAGCTGCTATGCATAAAATGACTATCTCTGTTTGCAGTGTGGAATGCATTGTGAGTTATCTTTTCTGTTAAATAATACATTTGTACGTAAAACTGTTTTATGTGACGAATACTTGTTACCAAGAGATTTAATTTTCTTAAAAAGTTTTATTGTAAAGAATTCTTTTGATGAATGTATTGTATTGTATTGAATGTATTGTATTGTACTATTATGTTGGTCTCTCACACGTTCACTCTCGCCAAAACGGAACTCCAATCGGGGCCCATCAGGCTTGTAGTCCAGTTGACACTGGACTACAAGCCTGATGGGCCATTAGTTATGACCACTGTAGTCCAGTTGACACTGGACTACAGTGGTCATAACTAATGGGCCATCGCGCCCCTTTTATTATTTCGCCTGATGCTTTTTTTTTATTTTCATCTCGTGACGGGTGTGGTTACTAAGTTAACAGGGCGGTTATGTCCAACTATTACTAATCGGACTCTACTGTCCTAGAGATTTTCAACATCGACTTTATGGAGTATCTTCTAGATGTTTTTTGGGAGGCCTATTGCTGCTAGGTCCTTGCTCTTTGGCCCTATGCTGTTGGTTGACACGGTGAACAGGATGATCGTTACTTATGATAATAATAATAAAATTCTTTATTAACATAAATTTTATACATTAGTGATTCCTTACACAGAAAGCCAGAGGAATCTTACAATTAGTTGTTTATACAAGTGATTTTGATTTATAAAAAAAAATAAATAAATAAATAAATAAATAAATAAAATAATAATAATAACTAAATAATAATTAATAGATCAAAGCAAAGATAATAGTCAAACTGTAAAAATGAATGAAGTAGTAATTACAGCGAAAAAGGACTACAAGTTGAGCTGAACATGAAATTACATCGGCTAACTAAGATCGGCACTTACATAAATGTCCTTTACAAACAGCAAGATGGGACAAGATGCCATCTCGATATGCCTTGTCTATCGTCCACAGGTCGATGTCGATGTTGAGAGTGTCCAGAGTCACATTAGGGAAGTGTCTTTTGAAATTCTGTAACCGCTTGAGCCTTGACATAAGGAGGGTGTACTACGGAGATGTCTGCCTGGCAAACGCCAACCAACCGTGTTCCAGATGTTGATGTGATCCTGCTTAGCTGAGCACAGATGAAGGAATGACTTTATTTTTAGCACATGGGCTCTGTGGACTATGGGCGTATATTGCAGGTTGCAGCAGAGAGTAGATTTAGATGTTGTGTAGATCTGGTGCGACCACAAGTTGGCCCACTTCAGCACCCAGAATTCGAGGCCCCACAGTTTCCTGAGGCTGGTGGGTGGTGCCGCCGACCAAACTTCCACGGCATAGGAGAGTACACTACAGAAATAAGTTGCGAGGTACTTCTTGATTATTCTCTTATTGTGCGTTTTGCACAGATCAATTTTCATTCCCCAGAACGCTCTCAGGGCTTTGGAAAACTGAGCTTGGATTTGTTTTTTATATGTGAGGTTGGCATCAAGGATTACTCCTAGGAATTTGACACTGCCTGTGGGAGTCAGGACATTTTCTGCCAATACCGGAAGTAGAGAAGATGCAGTATCAGTAGAAGTCATCCGACTTGGCGTAAAGATAAGATAGTTTGACTTCTCTGGATTGACTGACAGGCCAAAAAATTTAGCATACTTATAGAATGTATTTAGGTAGCTGTTTACAGATTCAGAGGCGGTTTGTCTTTCTTGTGAAGGACCAACATGGCGTTTGCATGGCAAATAGCAAACAATATCATCAGCATAAGATAGGAACGCTGGAATTTGATCCATTAGTGGAACGAATATTGCTGCAAATAACAAGGCTGAGAGACAACTACCTTGTGGGATCCCTACTTCGACGCTTTTAGTGACTTTAACGCCATCGCCTTCGAAGTGAAGCATTCTCCTAGATAGCAAACTATTGAAGATCTCGAGCATCTTTCCGGATATCCCGTAGAATCTCAAGTAAGGCAAGAAGGGGTGTTATTTGGACTGAGTCGAAAGCAGATTTCATGTCGAGAAAAATGGTGTGAAGATCTTCGTTGTCATTCCAGGCCTGAAGTATTTTCTGTGGTAATGACTGTAGGCAGGTTACCGTAGATCTATTAGGCATGGCATAATGGGTGTGTTCTGGCCTATGCGCAAAGATTGCGAGTGCTACATCATTATAGATGCACTTCTCGAGGCTTTCAGGAAGGGAGAGGCAATTGATATTGGCCTGAAGTCAGCCGGTCTTTTCGCATGAGACTTTTTCGGAACTGCCACGACTCTGTGTGATAACCAGCTTCTTTGCAATTTTGAGTACTTTGTTGTAGAGTTGAGTGAGCTCTTTGCTGATGAAATGAGAAGCAATTTTTAGACTAAACAGAGGTATTGCGTCAATTCCTATGGTGGACTTGTCAAGTAGAGAACTTATTATTTTTATTAGTTGTTCTTCGGAAATTTCTGTATTACTAGTAGGTGAAGAAATGTTAAGCGCTTCGTTCCAAGGATATGCTTCGGACACACGGTGATCTCGCTTAAAACGCAGTACATGCTCACACCATTCCTGGACATCTAAAGGCAGAGGGGTGCAAGTATGACTTGTGGACCACACACGTTTTCCCCTGGATAGACGGCCGTTCATGAAATTGTCAATAGAAAATTGTTTCCTCTTCTGGAAATCCATCCTTGCTTTGGAAAATCTGGCGTATGACTCTTGTGAAGGCGACTTCTTGTAAGAGGCATGGGCTGCCTGTTTTTCCCTAAAGGCCCTGATTGTTTATTAAGGACCTAAAGGTCCTTAATTAACAATCAATGATTGTTAATTAAGGCAATTGCAAGAATTCGTAGGTCTCGAATTCGCATTCTGCAGTATCCTGATAGAATTTTAGTAGATCTGTATCCAGCATTTTATATATTTACAAATGTTCTGAGGGACGAACCCACTTGATAATTGATAATTTATTTATCCCTATTTTGTGTTACAATTGTTGGGAGATAACAGCAAGAAGGGAGGGAGAACACATAAGCCAGAGGCTTTTTAGGGGGTGTTCCCTTTTGAAAAAGATAACAATAAAAACAGATACATCATGAATCGGACATGTTTCTACATTCCATTACCGAGACTACGTAAACCAACCACACATGTCGCGTGGTTAACAACAGTACATACTTATAATTACATTGTGAGTACTTTTACAATAGCAAGTATGAAAGAAAAATTATGAAATAATTGCATAGAATGTTACAATTTATGACAGCTATTCCTTCAACTTGTTTACACAATTTCCAAACTGGTATGCATTGTGCAAAGTTCAGGAGTTGAGTGGAAGGTGATTTAGATCAGACCCCCCTGGTGATGTGTTCAGTCAGGAGCTTCTTGAACTTGTTTAGTAAAATGGCATTTTTGATGTTTTCAGGAAGATTATTCCAGGTTTTTGCGCCTCTGTATTTTATATTTTTCTGGCCTATGGCTTTTCTGAAAATCGGAACATTCAGGTTCGCTTCATTTCTTAAATTATATCTTATTCCTTCTTCTTCTATTGTTATAAAAAAGGATCTGAAGAGAGGAGGAAAGTTTGGTGTTTTCAAAGCATTGTAGACAAAGACCGCTTCAGCTTTTTGTATCAGTTGGTAGATGCTTAAGAGTCTCGCTTCCTTATATCTCGAAGTCACCGATGCATTCCAGGGAAGGCCCAAAATTGAACGAACACATCGATTGACAATTGAATTGATTCTCGTAAGGTTATATTGACTGGTCGTACCCCATGAGATGATTCCATATGTGAAGTGAGGCTGTATTAAGGAAAGGAATACTAGTCTGAGAAGGGAAGGAGGTACCCAGGCAGAGGCTCGGGCGAGTATTCCTGCTAGTGACGAAGTTTTCTTTCGTAAGGTGATCATTTGTTTATCCCAACTCAGCTTGTCATCTAGCCAGATTCCTAGAACCTTGGTATCATTCACCCTTTCCAGTTGTTTTCCTTTGTATGTTGTTTCGAAATCAATATTCAATGGTTTATTTTTCGTCCTAAACACCATATATTTGGATTCTTAGAACTTCATTCCTGAGCATCGATTTACTTTCGGTTCCACATAGTACTTGATTATTCGGATTTATGTTTCTAATTGACAATATATTATAGGTTAGTTGTGAATTAGTTAAAGACGCCCATAAACCATTGTTCAAGAAAAATTACCCAAAGTAGCTTGATCCTTCACTGTAAGATCAATAGATAGATTAGTTTCCCTCGAAAGGCATACTATCTGCACAACGAACTAAAGAGCGCGCTGAATTCGAAAGCTTCAAATACTGCCATCCTGAATGCAAACCATATTTGTATAATATGGCCGATGTGAGCTTTATTCTAAATTATGTACTATTATTAATTTCAGAATCTTATAATACAGTTACTGTGAATGCTTGTTTTTTAGAAGAACGTATTCATAATTAAAACTGTTAGTTTGCTTTGCAAAAACAATAAATAAAAAATATATAAAAGAGATCAACTTATTCTCATAAGTCGTCTTTTTTTTTTTCTTTTTTTATCGTGACACCTATATCCGTTATATTCCCATTGGGGCGCCTCCGTAGCCAGGTGGGCAGGAGCAGCAGTGGGTGCACACGCTTCTTGATTCGACCGGGGTTCGAGCCCGTAACCACCAAATACGGAGGATGCGGAAAGGTCAGGGAATGACCACCGTATATTCCCGGAGCAATATGGCCTTATTTGCTAATGCTCCTAAAAACCAAATAACAAATAACATCCTCCCATTGGCCACCATTCAGACTGTTGGACAACATATCCTGCTTTTCAGGCCGATCAATAAATTTAAAATACTTGAGGGAATTCTAGATTACCAAATAAGTTTTATTTATTATTATTTTTTAAATTTTAATCCACCATCCTCAAACAAGATGGCAGTTACAGGAATTATAACCCAAGTCCTCCCTTCTCATTTTGAACTCTCCAGTTCGGTTTGGATTATTCTCATGGTCTTCAGTTTTCTAAAAACATTTTAAAATTCATATTTATTGTTGCTTTATGAAAACCCCTTTGAACATGATTACATTGTATGACCTTCTTTCAAAGATTACCTATTTGATCCTGCTCAGAAGTCCTCAACTAGCATGAGTTAATATAACTGTCATCTGCCGCGGAGGCTAAACTAGTGGGCTATGAACGTTACTCTTCCACATTATTTGGAAAACCCACGAATTCGAGTTCCATTGTAAATAGAAAATAGTTTTTGACCTTTTTCCTCACAGCATTGTCAAATTGCTCGACTTTGATTTCGAAATATGTTATTTAACATTTGTTAAGTAAGATAGCTAAGTGCTTATTTACAAATTTCTCCCGTTTCTCTGGATTTGCGTGCTCTCTAAATGATTACACACACACAGAGCCCTCGTTGCCTGAGAGCCTTAGTTACTTTGGCGCTTAGCACACAACTAACCAGATATCCATAGTCGGCTCTCTGTCGCTTTAAATGATTTCAAGTATTTTTCAGAAGCTTAAATTAATAAGATTTCCATAAATTTCACTCAAGTAAAAGTAGTAAAAAAATAGTATAAAAGGAGACACAAAGAACGCAGTAACCTGTATAATCATTGGCAAGATGAAATGTTCAACTTTTAAAGCAGCGTCTTCTATCCCGAGGCAAACTACCCTTATAGCTATTATCTGCGGGTTCAGCTAAGTGAAAAGAATTTTTCGATCATCAGGATTTCCTGTACATCGAGTATTTGCTACATTTCGCTTTAAAAAGGATGATTTTTTTTTTCCTGGAAGCTACTTTCATCACAATCTAGGTCAAAGAAGTGGTTTTGAGAACACAGATACGATATCCCGGTAAGTAAACCCCGAGGAAAAACTCGTATTCGGGTATAGTGTTAGAGAGCAGGACGGGTGAAATCTTTGAAAACTTTGTGTTATTAAAGTTTGTTAACAAAACAAGACATCGGAGAAAAAAGAGACAAACATCGAGAACGAAACAGAGAGAGGGAGGGAGCAGCAGACAGTGTCTAAAATCAATTTCATGGTTTTAAGAAAGAACGATGCCTTCGGAGAGACAAGAGTAACGAAGTAAGAAAAAAAAAAAAAAAGGAAAAAAAAGATACTGATATCGAAGCGCAGGCGAAATGGGGCGCTCTGAACGTATCTAACAGTGCAGGTCGAATCAATTTCTCGTTGATTTCATTTTCTAGCTATCTCACATTCTCAGGGATTATCACGCATCGTAGAAGATGGTGGTCGTGATAGGAACAAAATTTTCCCTTGAATCATCCAGATATTCAATAAGTGTTTGAGAAAGTGACTGGAAACTTAGAAGGGGAGAGGGAAATGGAATCGATCTGAACATCTTCTCTTCTCAACGACGGTGAGGAAATGATATTTCGACTTGCTCGTCACTGTCAAGAGACGTGGAAGGGATCTAGATGGGATCTAGACGTATTGGAAATCTCTTGTGCATGAAAACAGAAAATAGTTCGTGGACAGAGTTTGCCGGTGATCAGGATATGCAGATTGCTTTTTACTGTGGAATTTTTGTTATTAAGGGGTGAGATATCACTGAAATCTTTCGACTTATTGGATTACGAAATAGACAATTTACAAAGATATGGGGAGAGCACTTCCAAGACGAACTATATATTGAAAAATGTTCTCAGAGCTTGACATTTAGATAGACTTAACTGAATCCTAATTTACATACCTCGCTGTCTGAAATTATATTATTAATATCCTATTCCCTATCATGTCATTTTCTAAACTTCTAATCGGAGAAGTTCAGAAATTTTTTAAATAATTCTTATACTGTGTGCTAATAAAAGTATCAATAAACCTAATGCCTTATTTGGATTGCCATGACGCTTTCTGTAGGTGATTAATTCATTTCAGGAAGAGGAAGTAGGCTTTGAACTGTGAGTTATTCCAGAATTTTCTGCCGGCATGATGTGCATATCTACTAGTAAACACGCAAACAGTTACGGACACATATATGGATATAAGCGACAAACTTTGATTACTCTAAAATAATAATTTGAATTTTGATGTTTTCCTTATTTATAATAAACTTAATTTTCGGGTTATATAGACAAATTCCGTAGATAAGAAATTGGCTGCGATTTATTTTTCAAATAAATTCTGGTGTGAACGATGTTATTTTAGAAGTACTTTAAGTCAACACCCCTTTTTGCTACACTTTCCCATATTAAGAATATCAAATTTTCAAATTCATTTTCTCCTTCAAAAGTGAGAATACATGCTGTAATGTAAATTAGCAAGAGAACTATTAGTTTCTTATCTACATGACCTCAATCCTCCCTGAATAAGTGGCAAATTTGTGTACCATCATTATTGTGCACAAAGCGCAGTAGCATCGAGTTCTTCAGCTACCTTCTCATAAGTTAAATACACATTACAGCTATACAAGTAGAAAGGGAAAGCTTACAGAATTGGATTTTTAATACTTCGGGAAATGCTTTATTTACGAGTTATCGATTCATTCAATGAGAAATTGATGTCAGCAATTCAGTTATAGATCGTATTTGATGGATGGGAGTGAGTTCACCTTGCCATGAATCAAGATGGATAGAATGATTAATGGACATTTCGCCCTCTGAGACTTCCATATCTAACGGGAAGTGACGTAAATATATTCAATTTTCAGAACTCCTCACTAAGTAGCTTACAGGGATTCAGATAAAATTATGGCTTTCCACAAAATTCTTTATAAAATTCAAGCGACTCTCTGCATACTTACATATTCATGAAGTTACTCTTACAGTGAATGTTTCTTTTAAATATAATTTTATTAAACCGCAGCTCTATATTTTAGAGCACTGACTTAGCAAGAAGCTGGGATAATCCAGATACATCAAGCA
Source organism: Mastigoproctus giganteus (assembly GCF_048544385.1). NCBI lineage: Eukaryota > Metazoa > Arthropoda > Arachnida > Uropygi > Thelyphonidae > Mastigoproctus > Mastigoproctus giganteus. The sequence continues at coordinate 89,359,269 of NC_143580.1, read as the reverse complement.
TTGTTTTCGAACCATGTTTAAACGCAGATTGATTGCAAAGGAGATAGAAATCGGCTTAACATTATTTGAAAGTTGCTCATCTTTCTTTTTAATTTCTTTATAGAGCACTTTATAAAGTAATACAGCATCTCCGGGTTTTTTAGCCCCTAAAACATGCAGATCGATTTGTAAAAACCCATCACCATTATAACCATAATGGTGATAAACAGTGAAAACCAGCATATGACGGAAAAATAGGATGTTGAAAGAAAAATTCCCAAAACAAACAGGAAAACTGTAATGAAGTTATAATTTTACCAGATTTTTTTTTCATAAATTTAAGCTACCGGTATTATTTTAGCGAAATCCTCCCCTAGTTTTGTAAACAGGTTGTAATAAATTGCGTAACTGCTTTGTTTCACTCTATTTGAACAGCTTCCATCGTATGTGTATTGAAGTAAGTGCGAATTTCCAGTAATTTAACAGCTCCCCAAAGGTCTGTGAGCAAAGCGCTTTCCGGATAGCTGTTCATTGGCCAAATTAAGGAGTATACGCTTATATGTAACTTAATGGTTCCCCAATAGAGCCCTGGAACAATTAAGTCACGTGAAAGCAAATATATCTTCATAGCACACTGTGTTTTCTAGTGTTATATGGTGACTTTGCTGTTTCAGTTATCAATGTTGCAGTAAAGCATTGTGCCTGAATTAATAAAGTGAACAGCAATATCCTTCTAAATGAGTGAGTTACATAATATATTGGCTATGATACTATACGTAAAGTAGTCACATATGGTTATCGTTACAAAATCCAGTTATCTAGACTGCTAAATAAATACGATTCCATTTGTATTCGGAACTGCCCAGACCAGAAGAGTCTACAACCTCACTGTAGCTCTTTTATAAATGCCAATTTTTCCATCGCGTCAGTGAACAGTAGATCGTGCGCTTTTTTACCAACTTTAAGGCTCGATCTCTTAATTTCCCTCCGCTACTGCAGACAGCACTTACGCGCATAAAACAATTAAGTCACGTGAAAGCAAATATATCTTCATAGCACACTGTGTTTTCTAGTGTTATATGGTGACTTTGCTGTTTCAGTTATCAATGTTGCAGTAAAGCATTGTGCCTGAATTAATAAAGTGAACAGCAATATCCTTCTAAATGAGTGAGTTACATAATATATTGGCTATGATACTATACGTAAAGTAGTCACATATGGTTATCGTTACAAAATCCAGTTATCTAGACTGCTAAATAAATACGATTCCATTTGTATTCGGAACTGCCCAGACCAGAAGAGTCTACAACCTCACTGTAGCTCTTTTATAAATGCCAATTTTTCCATCGCGTCAGTGAACAGTAGATCGTGCGCTTTTTTACCAACTTTAAGGCTCGATCTCTTAATTTCCCTCCGCTACTGCAGACAGCACTTACGCGCATAAAATGGAGTAAATTTAAAGGACAATGTTTAGATTGACAGGTATGCTGATGCCAAGTGTGTTCAGGATATGAGGCTTTGATGCAGTGTACATTTTCAGAATGTGTCTTCATTTCCAGAAATAAGATTAGTGTAGGTACTCGCATGTGGATCCGTGTTCTAAAGAGAAAATGTTTTTTTTTTTTTTTTTTTGTAATAAATGCAGTTAATCAAAAAGGGTTCAGTTTCTCAAATGGTAATATTTTTATAATCTCTTTAATTGAGTATTCTAAAAACTCCATTAAAACGTTTTTTTATTGCGAAATTATCTTTTCAACTAACCGCTTTCTAAATTAAATAATAGTTAATTAATGGAACGAATAATTCAAAACATACGAGAATATTCTTATGGCTTCATGATTGGGAAAAATAGAAACAGTAAATCAGGGGAATCGAATTTATCTTACATTTTAGAGAGTGAAATGCGATGGGAAAATTATATATTAATGGAAACTGTATCAAGCATAATGTACAATCTCGAATCTCTTGGATGGTTTTTATCACTGTTAAAGAGATGTGGTATGAAGTGGGTTTTTTTTTTTTGTAGAAAATATACTCATCGAGGTATGTATGAAAGTTTTAAAAGCTTCATGAATACCAATGGAGTGGAATTTGCTTTAACCACGCAAAAAGGACATTATTTTTATAAATCTATGAAAGCTAAAACATCCAATGTGTCACAAGTGATTATGAAAATCCGCTATTTTCACGCAAGTGTTTACAAGTTTCAGATGATGAATGTTCTAGAATGATCCTACAAAACTCAGGGGACCCTTCCCAGATATTAATAAGATTACTGTTGTAGAAACAATTCGCAAAGTTGAGTTTTCACCTGTCAGTTCCCATTTTTAGGGATTTACCTCAATCTTCAGGAAGAGTTGTTGTGAACCCTTGAGTATGTATTGTTTTGCGGTTTGCTCACAAAAATAACATCTAAATTAATATTCTAGAAAACGATTGATACCTAATTTAAGTTATCGCCTTAATTATAATAAGGCGATAACTTAAATTAGGTATCAAGATTATTTCCTTTGAATAATACCCCAACAAAACTCGACATTAAAATTTGACTCATTAAAACTTTTTCCGAAGAAGTATAATATATAATATAATTTTCCATATAATTTCACTTCATTCTCATTTTGAATATTCGGTTGAGCCATTTTTCGTCAGCTCCATGGTACCTGAAAGTATGGGAGATTTGGTACATTGTTACTAAATGTTTTAAGACCAGTTTGTATTTTCATATAAAAACGTCTGAAAAACTGATATGTAAAGTGACTTTCGCCTGAGACTCGCTAATTCATTTTAGATTAAACATACCATAATTAATATTCAGCGGGATACAGACTCTCTAAATGGTTGATAAGCAGTTGGATAAAATGGGTAAAGAATGGATGCTCTACTCTTTGCAAAATGAGTCCTGCCGAATTTCGAATTAACATTTTAACTATATGTTCTGTAGTATGTTATTTTCTAATGCAGAATTTTTATGAAGAACTCATTTAAAAATTAAAATGAACTTATGGATTAACCTGAGATAGCCAAAGGGTATCTTTTGCGCATATACTGAACACCCCGCTTTTAACCTTTTCATATTAAGTAAAGATGCCCATTAATATAAATGAAAAATAATAATGAAAATGAATTTTAGGTAATATTATGATGTTGAAAGCCATTACAAAATATCACAGATTTATTTTCATTTTTGTACAGTTGTAAAATTTTAAATATTTTTAAATTAAATTTAAGAAACTTCATTTATATATTTTTTAAATATAATATTTAAATTAAGTTCCTTATTGATTTAGTTTTTTCCCCTTATTTTCTCTTCTAAACATTAAAGATTTTACAATCTTTAAAGATTGTACAATCTTCCTCGAGAATTTTTTTAACAAAATACACTATATTCAGTTACATTTTAAGTTTTATTTCAAAATACAGTATTTTATGTATAATTCTTTCCATGCAGTCATATATAGTTTAATCCTTATATCATAAGAGGCATCTTGTGTTTGATTCAAATCGTGTAAGGATAGATCAAGGTTTTTTGTGGTTCCCCCTACCTTTTATTTGACTCAACATTATCAGACATTTTCTTCTCAGTGTGGTACAGATGCATCCTTTATACGTCCAGATAAAACTTATTTCCATTAATATTTTCTTGACATTAATTTAAGTAGAGATAATTTTCGTTAAAAGTATTTCTAGCCCATGGTGTACCGTTATGCTTAGAATTCATGGGCAATTCTAACGCAGAGCATGATGGTCTCAGCTATAGTTTCTGGGTGAAATTCAGGTGGAAGGAAGAGATCCCAGGATGCACCAATATTTTTGAGTGAACTTGATTTCGTAACAACTTGTGTATTCATTTAGCTTATGCAAATGCAGATGCAGCTTTTCAGATGTCATCCGGATAAGGCCTATATGAAAATATTCATATAAATAATGCTGATAATTTTCTTTCTTTGCTAGATAAAAACAATTGCAAGGCTGATTTAAAATTCCCCTTCAGAATCCTAAAATAATTTACCCAGAAGCTACAAGTATTTCATAGTGGTAGAGATTAGAAAACTGTTTATAATGTCATTTTTTAGCTGCATGTAATTCAGTACCTGTTTCTCATTTGTGTGTGATATATGATCATCAGGAATTAAACGATTTTCAAGGTGATTTATGGAAAATAGTGTTCTTTTAACCATTTATCAAATAAATGAATTGTGTACACGATTGAAATACATACAGGAAGCAAACAAAATTCTCCTCTACTGTTGCCCGCAGTAAGTGTTTCTCCTGATGTCAGCTAAATCTTCTTTCGTTCGTTTAGTTGCAATATCTATTCCTATTTTATTCATCACTTGTAAACCCGACTTTTGCATATTAAAATATTATCTTAAACCTGAATCTTGCATAACAAAATACTACTCGTTTATCATATAAAATTGGTTAATTTCAGCGACTGTTCTTAAAACAGTGCAAAACATTTATAGCGGAATTTGATCGATTCTTGCTTGAGCACTTACTATACTCACACCTTCGGATATTTTGATGGTCAAGTCTGAATGTCTAAAAAGGAATGATCTGGAACAGTCATATTTATTTAATTAAATTAAAATTGTACATTAAATTAAACAAAATTAGAATATACAATAAAAATTAAATCAATTTATCTATATTACACAATGTAATAATTAATTATGTGCAAATATACACTGAGCGATCACCGAATTATGACCACCCCTGTGAAAACTGAATGCGACCCGTTGACCATGTGAGGTACGAGAGTGCTCAGTTAGTCGACGTACGTAGCATAGATAAGGTGTCAGTGGTTCAGTAGGTAGTAAAATTCTGAGCGTGATGGGTAAAAGGAAGGATTTATCGGACTTTGATAGAGTACAGATTGTGGGTGCTCGACGAGCTGGTGCCCTGATTTGCTGAAAGGATGGGGTGTTCGAGAGCCGCCGTAGTTAATGTACCAGGCCTGGCGTCAAAATGGTCAAACAACGACCCGACGGCAAAACTGCAAAGGTCAGCGAAAGGTTGGTGTTAGAGGTGAGCGCCGGGTCCGACGACTCGTACAGGCGAACAGGCACTGTTGAGTTGACTATCCAATACGACATGAGCCAACCCGGAACAATATGTGTCATGACCATGCGTCGCACGCTCGCACATATGGGCTATATCAGCAGACGACCCCTATGGTATCGTCTGCTGATCAAGGTTCATGGGCGAAAAAGACTCGCCTGGCGAAAAGAGCATGCAAGTTGGACGTTAGAAGACTGGAAGAAGGTGTGCTGGTCGGATGAGTCACGTTATTTACTCTACACCATGGATGGTCGTGTACGAATTTGGCGTCAACAACATCTGGCTCTTCATTCAACATGCATGGTATCAAATGTGCAGCTCGGTGGAGGCGTTTGTATGGTGTAGGTCATGTTTCACTGGCAGTAACTTTTACCCCTGGTGCATGTGGAACAACGCATCAGTGTCTCCGCTATCGTAAACTGCTTGCTGACTGTGTACACCCCGCTACGTTACACTTTTTCCCGAATGGCCGTGGTGTCTTTTACGATGACAATTCTCCGAGTCATCGGGCACTTGATGTGCGGGAATGGTTTGAGGAACACATTTCTCACTTCCAGCATATCGACTGGCCTCCGAACGTCCCCAGATATCAATCCCATAGAGCACTTGTGGGGCACTATGGAAAGGCATGTCAAGCGTCTGGATACGCCAATGACCTCCATACTTGCATTGATTACACTCTGCTTGGTTGGCCACACGTCCCGAAAGCTTCCGACATCTGGTTGAATCGTTCAATGCCACGTCGAATAGCTGCTGCACTGAGAACAAAAGTAGGACCTACGAAGTATATTATGTAGGTGGTCGTAATTCACTGATCACTGTGTATATTAACTTAAACTAAATTATTCAATAAATTAAAAGTTAAGTGGTAAAAAAGAACAAGAAATAATTTGTGGGGCGGGCGTCTTTGACCACTCGCAAGTAAGGTTTTCTTTTTTTTTTTATCTACAGCTACTGCAAATTTGCGGATGGTGACCACGTGATTCTGTAGTCAATTCCTAAACTGCTAACAAATCTCCATTACTAGCATAAGAATTTTATTTTCTATATATGTAAACTTTTTTGGGGATTAAAACATACAAAGTTGAATGGGTTTTATAAAATATTCATTGCAATATTTTAAAGTTACAAAATTAGTCAACTGGGCCATTCGTCTTCGGGCTTTCCCCAGCTTTTATTAATTACAGGTTAAAAGGAAAAACAACTCTCCCGAATACAAAGGAAGAAGAAGAAAATCTTTGTTCTGTATTGTTTACCTAAGATTTACAATATGACTATCAACTATATATAATACAATAATATGGACCAGGAGTAATATAGAAAATGGTTATTCTAGCACAGTTTTCCACTTTTACAAATACAAAAAAAACCCAATTTTTCCTTAAATTGGTTCATTTTCTTAAAATAAACTAAAAAAAATCGAAAAATTAAAATTAAATTTTTTAAGAAAATAATGTAGGCTTAAGTAAAAACTGCTAAAAAGTCTCCCGTTTTAATATATTTATTTATTTTTATTAGTTAGAATTATCTTTTCATAAAGTTTCAGTTAATAATTTTAACTGAAGCTTTATAAAATTTCGAGAAAATAGAATCAGCTTATGAGGGTAGATTAAAAACTTATTAGAAATTCAATAGGTGAATTCAATCTCTTATAAAGTTTAAAAAAAAAAAAATGATTTCACAGCAAATCAGTTTTAAAGTTAATATTTCAAATTTGTAAACAAGATGAATGTAATATATATATATATATATATATCCATTTCAAGGTAAAAATGGTAAATTTTACCAGGAACTAACTTAGATGATTATTATAATTTAATTTTGAATGAAATGCTAAAGAAAATGATGCAAGTAACATTTCATCAATCTGGCTAGGTTATATGTACTGTTGAATATTTATATATTAATATATATAATCTTTATGAGGAAGTTATTATATTGATTTACCTCAAACTATTAAAAGTAAAAAAAAAATGTTAATGTGAGATATCAAGAAGTGTGTACAGCAGCCAATACACACATCTTGTTAATGTGAGATATCAAGAAGTGTGTACAGCAGCCAATACACACATCTTGTTAATGTGAGATATCAAGATGTGTGTATTGGCTGCTGTAGCAAGAAATCCTCAAAGAATAGCAAATTATAAAAATATGAAAATGAATTAAATTTAAAAAATATTAATTTTTATGTTTCATTAGATATTAGATATTATCCTAAGTTCGAAAAGCAAAACATTATTTCTATTAATGTTTATCTTTACCAAAATAATAATTCAATTTGCCATTTATTGATAATCGAAAATAAATTCGATAAGAACATGAATATATTCTGTAGAAAGAAACATGTTTTTACTAACAATTCTATTAAAGATCATAATTGTTGGATAAAAATGTCACGATTACCATGTTCACAGGTAAATAATGACAAAGAAAAATATATGTGGTGATATGTGTTTAACATATTTTTATTCAGACGAAAAATTAAAACAACTTATAATAGATTAACCGCCAACTCTTAAACTACATAGAAACCTTCCGTCTGATCAATGATCGCCAGTATGGATTCCGTCAGTGTCGATCCACTGGTGATATTCTGGCTTATGTTACCCATTTATGGACTAATTCAATGGAAAAGTTTGGTGAAACACAAGTAGTTGCTCTTCACATCGCAAAGGCTTTTGATCGTGTTTGGCATAAAGGTCTCCTAAACAAGCTTCCATCTTATGGTTTGCCAACTGTTTTTTGTAATTGGTTATCCAGTTTTCTCTCTGGTCGCTCACTGAAGGTGATGGTAGATGCCTCTCTGTCTATCTTTTGCATAATGCTGGTGTCCCCTAAAGTTCAGTTCTTTCCCCCACTCTTTTCCTCTTGTATATTAATGAACTTCTTCCATTGACTGGAAATCCTATCCATAGTTTTGCCGATGGTAGCACATTACATTCCACTTTCTGTTTTGAGAAACCTTGCTCTGCTCAATCAGCTTCACCTTCTCGGATACCCGCTAACAATTCCTTAAATGCCGATCTCCAGGTAATTCTCCAGTGGGACAAAAACAACTTAGTTGATTTCAGTCCTTCTAAAACTCAGTCTTGTCTTATATCTCGCAAAGGATTCTTCTGCTCCTATGCTTATCTTTGGTGACACTCCGATTTCTAGGCAAAGTGATCTCTCTTTTGGGGATTACCCTGACTTCTAATATCTCTTGGCACAAGTACATTACAAATACTGCTTCCTTTGCATCTAAAAAACTTCGTTTTCTCTTTCGCTCTCGGTATTACTTTTCTTCCAAACAGCTGTTCACTCCGTACAAATGGCAAATCCGCCCTACCGTGGAACACTGTTCCCACATCTTAGGCAGTATCCCCAAAACGTGGCATCTCCGTAGCCAGGTGGGAAGGAGCAGCAGTGCGTAGCACGCGCTTCTTGATTAGACCGGAATTCGAGCCCGTCACCACCAAATGCGGAGGATGCGTAAAGGTCAGGGAATGATCACTGCATATCCCGGAGCAATATGGCCATCGTTGCTAATGCTCCTAAAAAACCAAATAAAAAAACAAGCCCCCAAAACCTCTCCAGGCTTCTTGATTCCATTCAGAAGAGGGCAGTTAGATTAATTAATGATTCATATCTAACAGTCTCTCCACTCGCTGTCTCGTAGACGTACTGTTTCTGCTGCATGCCTCTTCTACAGATACTTCCATGGGCACTGTTCTTCTGAATTGTCTTCTATAATTCCCGCTCTCTCTTTCAAAACAGTCCGAACACGTGCCGCCAAACCTCCATTTACTGTCTAACTTCAAACTCACAGAACCAACTTTTCATCTTCCTCGTTTATTCATTCAACTGCCATTTTCTAAAACAATCTTCCTTCATACGTATTTCCTGAAAATTACAGTCTACAGAAGTTCAAGTCCAATGTCACCAAATACATTTTTCTTTTCTCAACCTCCAACCCAAGCACGGTACTAAGTACTATAGGTTCTAATACCTCTCGTGTTTGTGGTTTTCAAAAAAAAAAAAGAGAGTACAATTCTCTGTTAAATGAATTTCGTACCTTGTACAATTTGGAATAGGGATGGAGGTTATAACTGCAAGCAGAAATAATTGTAAAATCATAATTCAAAAAAAAGTTTTGATTATCATACTGAGGAACGAAGAAAACATTATTGACAAGTGCAGATGATAAACTGTTAAGGTAATATTATTTAAAATTTAGCATATAAAAATAAATATTACTAGAGATGACTCCTACACAAAGGGACTATTAGAAGAGACTATTTTAATACAATTTTTCATGAAGTATTCAAATATTCATTAATTTGCACAATGAATATTAATTGAATATTCTTACGTAGTAGTACAAAAAGCATTCCCAGTAGGCTGTTAGTTCACACTGGCTGATTGAATGCTAGTTGTACTCAGATAACATTTTTTATATTGTTTTTATCAATTGATTTATTACAACAGATTAGAACTCTCTATACGTCGTGTAATTATAACAACATTAATCCTAAGATTTTTTTTTTCCATGACTTGATTTGATTCAAAATAGGTAGGTGTGATAGAAAATTGTGATAAGAGAATTTGTTTTATCAGGTATGTGTCTGTGGGCATGCAATGGAAAGGAATAGGACCCAGTAACTTCTATATTTTATTATTTTCAATTTTTGTAATTTACTTTAGGAAAATGAAGGCGTTTTATAGAGCATTTTTCTATGTTTGTAAAAGTGTTCTAGAATCCCCTTTTTTTTTTTTTTATACCCAGAACCTTGACATAACTTAAATGTGCATGAAGTACAAATAAGAATAACACATGAAATATGTGATAAGTTCAATAAACATACATAAATAAAGTTGGAAATACACAAGTTCTGAGATGAACAGGAGAAACAGATTTCCAAAATCCTCGAGAAGAAAATATTTACAAGCTCAGAGGTCAGCACGTTTTTTTGATCCTGCATGTAGTAGCATCCTGTTCCGCAACACTTCGCATGCAAGAGAGTTCATCAGTGCTCCAGAAGTGCTTTCCTATGCCTCAGATGGCAGGTGATACATCATTTGAAAAGCAGATATCAGGGACGAAACAACGGCTGAGCCAATTCGCCCAGTGATTGCCTGTAATTGCCAACGACTCAAATTTCTGGAGACATCCAGATATAGGGATTTTTCTTTTTTATGAGAAGTATCGGGCCAGGTAGAAATCTGTCGCAAATCTTCAGCCTTCAAATGGCACTTGAAGAAGAGTAACTATTCTGGTATTCCTCTGTTGGGAAGGAAGGCTATGCTTGTGAGTTTTGTCACTGGCGAAGATAGATTTTAGAAGAAAACAAACAGCAGGAGTCCACATTTCAGGGCCATACAAAACGGTAGGGTACACGACGGTTTAGTGATGTCATAGGTAGTTTTTGCATCCGTTACATAATAAGATTTTGACAGACTGTCCAATGCAGTTGGCTTGATTTAGAGAGCGCAGATTAATTTGACTGTCAAACTTAAGTTGGGATCGAAATTTACACCAATACCTCTGTTTTGTCACATTTGGATTTACTGAGCTATCAAGTGGAACGGTTATGAGTGTGGAGACTGCTTCAAATATCTCATATAATGGCCATTTTAAGAAGTACAGAGGGACGAAAGCATGTTCGCCTATCTTATCCTACAGAAATTGTGTTCTGCAGAGGATAGCTCAAAACAAGATCTAATGCTTCCGTTTTGTGTTGTTTGGTAAATTTACTGTACAATTTACATACTCCTCCGACCCTTCCCAAGGAACGGTCTCAAAAATCATGTAGACAGGAAAAATCAGCGCCATAGAAGTATCGTTTTGAATATATAAACTCTTGTTAATATATCACAAAAACAACACAAATCTTACCTCTTAGTACAGTGGAAGTAATTGTAACTCCATCTTCTCGTTTCCATGAAACAAAACTGACATAATCTCGAACAAAGGTCGGCACGTGACAGCGCAGCACAGCGGTATTTCCTTTCACCACGAATTCGTCATAAACCTGAACTTTATATTTCCTTTGAACCACTGGAAATCCAAAATAGGTCCATTAGTTCGCTAAATTAGCTTGATTTTAAATGGTCGACATATTATCAGGTTGTCATATACATGTTACAGTTCTATACATAGAGCCTGTGTAACAATTGCTGTGCGTCGTATTATCACATAATAGAAAGAAACTATAACACCAAGTTAAAATTCATGAAATAATATTACATAACTATAAGTTGTACATAAATTACGGTTCACATATGATGTATAAACTTCCTATCCAAGAAAGGTGTGGTAGACAGAGAGCATTAGAGCACGTTTCTCAAATTGTACCTTTTGGTGTTGGGTAACTCGTGATAGACTGAATAGTGGTCTGAGATCGAAACTTTCTCCAGCAGTTTGTGCGTATCTTACAAAAACTGGTTTGTTTTTTGCTTTGAAATAACATTGGCATGCGCAGTAAAGTACAATTATCCATATTCTGCTGTAAATTAAAAGAGAAAAATTTATATTTTAATACAAGGTGATATAAATGATAATATAGTTCTGGATGTTATTGCTGATAAAAATATGCCATTTTGTATAAAATGAGGAAAGGTAGTTAACTTAATTATGCATCTACAAAAAAAGCTCTTTCGTGCTGTGGCCATAGTCAAAAAGTACCCATCGTCCAATTTTTCCTTTAAAATTTTCAAATTCTCCATTCCTACCACCCTTCCAGACAACTCATTTCAACGTTCATAATACTCTGCCTGCATAAGCTCAAGTCTACCGTTATTCTCTTTTATTTTATATTTATGCCCATTGGTTCTTGTCTCACTCAACAGTAAGAATATCTCTCATTTGTTTTTAATAATCACCCTGAAGAACTTATGCACCTGAATAAAATTCCCCCACCCAAAGTGTCTAGTTTCTAAACTCGGCAGACCACATCTTCTATGCCCTTCTCATAGAAATAATGCTTAGTGGTCTTCTCTGTCCCCGCTTCAGATTTTCTTTGTTTAGATATGGCTCGAAACCTGGATACAATGCTCTGAGGGTGGCGCAATGACGCCTTGTAGTGGCATAGTATTTAGAGTTAGGTGCCACCTGTGGTTTCCCACATCTGCGCCGTATGTACTCTGTGATGGAATGCAGAACTAATGCATAAGCCAGAAAAAAGTGTAATGTCTGGTTTATGCAGTACATGTGTATGTATTATGTTATGTTTTGCTGCTGTGTCTCTAGCTACTTGGACGCAGGGCCCCCTAGTTGAACCATACGTTGCCCGCCACCACCACTGGGAGGTGAGCCAGGCTGCCTTGATACTCTGGCTGATCTCTGCCAGGGTCACCTGAGCTTTCTGGACAGAGACAAAAAAAAAAAAAAAAAAAACAAAGAAGAGAGTGGGGGAAGATAGTAGAAGTGGTGGAGTCAAAATAAGCAAAAGGAGGAGTATGAGGAAAGAAGGCATTCTCCAGCGGAAAGAAGAGGTGGGAAGGGAAATGTAGGAATCAGCTCTGGTCTGGAAGCCCACCGAAGGCAAGGGAAAGGAAGACAGCTTGCAGAACAAGGACGTTCTACAAAGTTGGGTAGGTGCAACGGGAAGTGTCTGAGTTTGATATATATCAGTTCAGTGCCGTCATTCCAACGTGGAAGATTTACAGTTAGGTTTTCATTCAGTTCTGATAGTGGCCGGTGATGAGAGAAGAGCATGTACGAGGAGATCTCATAGCGGTTTCAGGAACGTCTGGTGTGGATGTCTATGTTGTGGGATCAGACGTGGAGAGATGATACCAACGCCTTTTGAAGACTGCTGAGGCATACCTGCTAAAAACGCTTCTTTTGATTTTAACAGGTTGCTCTCCGGACTGAGTGTGGTTAAATTTGTATCCAGTAACAGTTGATTACGTAGGTCCAGGTAAATGTTACACGAGTGCATTACGTGGTGCCAGTTTTCCACAAACACAATGGGCATTGTTTACAAGCCCAAAGTCCTGAAGTCGCTTTTTGTATGACCCATGTCCTGTCAGAAGAAAGGTAGCGTGTAAATTAGGGAAGAACCAGTCAAGTCTTTGTTTGTTGAGGTAGGAGACACTAGGTAGAAATAGCTTGGTAGTACTGCCTTTGGTGGAATCATCCCAACAGATTAGCCAGAGGGAAACAAGTTCCTCTCAAGTACGCTGGAGTTCTTCTTTCGGATTTGCATCGACAGTTTTTATCCGCAGGAATTCAGTTTCTTTATTCTTTCTGATGGAATGTGAAGGCCGCTTGGTGGAGGTCAAGGGGGGATACAACCTGTTAATACTTGTAGTGCCTCTGTTGAGGTCGTTCTACAATCCCGAGTCATTTTAATAGAATCAACCGTTGTAAATTCAGAATAATTAATGATTAATGAAAACACTTTCGAGCGTACAGACCAGTAAGGCTCCTGGAGTTGATGGAATATACCCTATAATCTTAAGAGAGGCGGCAAGCGAGTGCATTGAACCATTGAGGCTAATTATGCGAGCATCACTAGACTCTTGGGAGATTCCCTTGGATTGGAAAAGTGCAAATGTATCTCCCATACATAAGGGTGGCTCTAAAAGTGAAGTTGGAAATTATCGACCTGTCAGTCTGACTTCAGTAGTAGGGAAAATCATGGAGGCAATCAACAAGGGTGGAATTCAGGATCATTTGGATCGAATTGAAATTCTCAAGGATACTCAGCATGGTTTTGTAAAGGGTAAATCATGTTTAACAAATCTGGTTCGCTATTTCGAAAGGGTCACTCACGAGCTGGATTTAGGGAATAATTTTGACATTGTTTATTTAGATTTCAGCAAAGCTTTTGACTCAGTCCCACATGAGCGGTTGCTTTATAAGCTGGAACAGGTTGGAATCACTGGGAAAATCCTTAGATGGACATAAGGATGGCTTCAGGGCAGGAGGCAGAGGGTTGTGATAAATGGCTATTCCTCAGATTGGGTTGATGTAAGAAGTGGGGTTCCCCGAGGATCAGTATTAGGACCACTGTTGTTTTTAATTTTCATAAACGACATTGATGAAGGGATAGAGGGCATGATGTCTAAATTTGCAGATGATGTTAAAATTGGTAGAGTAGTTAATGATCACTGTCAAGCTGAGCTTCTTCAGAGAGACCTAGATAGACTTCAAGAATGGTCAGAAAAATGGCAGCTGTGCTTTAATATAACAAAGTGTAAGGTATTACACCTGGGAAACAGTAATCCCAAAAAAACTTATTCACTTGGTGGAGTTCAACTAACCCAGTACTGGAGGAAAGGGACTTGGGTGTTACGATACGGTCAGAGATGAAATTCTCTGAGCATTGTAAACAGGTTGCAAGGAAGGCCCATGGTGTCCTATGGATGATCTATCGAACTTTTGCAAGTAGAGATAGGGACGTGATAATCCCATTATATAAGGCTTATGTTAGACCACACTTGGAATACTGTGTTCAAGTATGGAGACCGCACCTAAAGAAAGACATCGAGCTTCTTGAAAGGGTGCAAAGAAGGGTGACTCGCCTGGTGAGATCGGCAAAAGGGCGTCCTTATGAAGAAAGACTTCGAATATGTGGGTTGCAGAGTTTGGAAACTAGACACCTTAGAGGAGATTTGATTGAGGTGTTTAAGGCTCTGAGAGGCATCAGCAAAATGAATGAGGACAAAATTTTCAAGATTATAAATGATGCTAGAACTAGGGGACATAAATTCAAGTTACGGGGGGAAATGTTTAGATTGGACTGCAGGAAGTTTAATTTTAGTCAGCGAGTTATAAATTACTGGAATAAGTTGCCTTCATGGGTGGTAGAGACCCGACAGTTTGGGGAAATTCAAAGGTCATGGGATAGTACTTTCGGGTAAGGGAAGCGCATAGGATGATAGGTTTAATTTCCTTTTTATTTATATTTTATTTTATTTTTTTTATTTATTTATTAATTATTATTATTTAGTTTTTTATTTATTATTTTTTGTTTTTATCATTGTTTTGTTCGGATTTTTTTTTTTTTTTTTTTGTCTGGTGCAGCATAAGCCATAAGTATGTTAAGGGTCTGACGGCTCCGGGGATTTCTCCCATCTCCCCGTATGTTCTTTGTATCGAGTGACAGTACCCTGTCTATGCCAGAGGTTTAAAAATAATGTATGGGTCATGTGGTATGTAGTTTGTTGTGCCCATTGTTCATCCGGCCTATTGGCCGCCGGGCCCCAAGTGGGACCCGGCGTTACCATACCTAGCGACGGGGACGCCGGCCGGGTGTACCAAGAGACTAATTATACTCTGGCAGGTCCTGCCACTTACTTTCCTGGGATTTCGGTGACGAGGACCTAAAATAAAGGTTGGAGTTATCGCTAAGTTGGAGTTATCGGTTTAAGTAAAATTGCATTTAGAAAGCGCTGCGTGTGGTTTTACTCTGAAAGAACTATTTCTAGAGAGCCTAAAAGGTCGGGCAAAATTTGATGTGATTTAAATTTGGACATGTGGAGCAGTCACTATACAAGAGAAAGTGTTGGGAGGGGAAGGTGAAGACTGGGGGGATGAAATAGGAAGAAGAGGGATGGATAGAGAGGTGACCCCCATTTCAGTGGGGCATGCCCTTGCCCCACCAGAGTGAAAATATGGGGAGGAGAGGAGAAGAGCAAATACCCCCTCCCCCTCCCCGAAAAAAAAAAAACCGCACAAGGGAGTGCAGTTTTGGGTCAGTAGTAGGCCATTCAAATCATCCTAAAGTCTTGTCTTTCTGTGGTATGGTGAGTTTTTTGCTTGTGTTTTTTTTTACTTGTTTGACTTCCTGCATTCGTTCTAGTTGGGTTGCCTTTGGTATGTTTCTATCATTGTTTTCCTTCTAGAAAATAGATCCTGGTCATATTGACTTGAGTGCCTTGTAGTCCTCTTGAGTGTCTAGCAGTCTGGGTTCTTGGTTGTCTGGGATATATTGGATTGACGTTATTAGCTGTAGTCGCAGGTCGTCATACAAATTGCACTCAAACATTAAGTGTCTCCAGGACTCCGGGTTGCCACAGGGACAGTCCGCGTTATTTATGATACCAAGTTGGTGAAGTTTAGCTTTAAACGGGCCGTGTCCTGTAAGGAGGAAGGTGGTATTTCGACCAGGGTGAAACCACGCTGGCGCCTTAGGGTACAGCTTGGTGACAGTGGTGAGGAATCTTCTGGTCACTGCACCTTTTTCTGTGTTGCTCCATCTCCTCTGCCAAATCTGGATGAGGTGGTCGGTGATTCTTCTCTTCTCATAGTTGCGGTCATTAGTGATGTCAGTGGTGAGGTCATACATCGTAGCCGATGTGTTTCTGGCAAGATGGTAGAGCAGACCACAGCGGGTAGCTTCGAGATCCAGGGGTAGAATTCCTACCAGGACTTGGAGGGCAGCCGTGCTAGTCGTTCTAGTTGCTCTCGACATGATAAGGAGGATGGTCCTCTGAATGGTTTCGAGGATTCGTTTATTCACTTCTAGTGCCGCCCTCGCGTACCAGACAGGGGAGCCATATGTGATGGCAGGGATGAAGAGAGCTTTGTAGTACAAAGACAGGATAGTACGTCTGAGTCCACAGTCCCTGCGAGTGACTCTAGCGAGGAGGGCCGCGTATCTTCTTATCTTTTGTTTAATATATTCTAGGTGTGGCTTGAAATTTAATTTTCTGTCCAAGATTATTCCTAGATATTTAATCTGTTCGCACAGCTTAACTGTTTTGTTCTCAATCTTAATTTGTGGTGGTCTCCTTAAGTCTAGCATACCTTTTAGCAGCACCGAATTTGTCTTGTCGGGTGCTAGTTTGAGCAAGTGTAGCTTCGTCCAATCTAGCAGCTTTTGCAGGGCATCATTTGCTTGGATTTCTAAGGAGGATCTGCTGTCAGCCTCGATGGTCAAGATCAAGTCATCTGCATAGGCCTGGGCCTCCACACCACGCAGATCCATGGCGAGGAATTCATCCAGGACAAAGTTCCACAGGAGCGGCCCCAGGACAGAACCCTTGGGGCAGCCCCTGCGGACTGGGCGACTGAGGCATTTATATGGTGTGGTAACTTGCACTGCTCTATCAGCCAGGTAATCCTTCATGCAATAATAAAGATTCAATGGAAGGTTGGCAGCTCTGAGTCTCGCCAAGACGCTCGGCCACCAGAGGGTGTCGAACGCCCCAGCGAAATCCACTGCGATGACGAGGAAGTATTTCCTTTTACAATGGGCGACTCTAGAGAGGAGGTTCTGTATTGCTTCGATAGTGGATTTGCCAGGAGTAAATCCGTATTGCTTTGTCATGTTAGGATTTGCTTCATTATAATGCCTTGTGATTCTTGTATGTAGCAGCCGTTCGAATATTTTACTGAGGGTTGGTAGCAGGGCTATGGGTCTGTAGGTCATAAGCCATAGGCTTTCTTGCACCATGCGGCCGTTACTAATACTAATAACGTTCCTAGTGCTGATGATGGACAAACGATGGAACCATACGGCAGCGCCGTATGTTACGAACGGTACAAAAACAGCTGAATAAAGAAGCTAGAGTGCACGTACCTTAAGACCCGAGTCTTTTGCGGGTGAAGCGAGCAAGCATATTGATATAATTTTTGGCCTTCTCTTTCATGGACTTTAGATGTGGCATGAAAGTTCTGCGATCATCTAGGGTGACGCCTAAATATTTGAATGAACGTTGATTCTTCAGTGTATGTCCTTTTTAACGAATGGTTGGTGGTCTGTTGATGTCAAGACGGCCTTTGAGAAGCAGGGTTCTGCTTTTATCTGTAGAGATTTCCAGCTTATTCTTTTCAGCCCAAACCGACAGGGCATTTAAGACTGTTTGCTCTGGTCTCAATAGCTGCACGAGTAGGGCCCTCAACAACGATAACCAGGCCATCCGCCTTGTAGTGAATGATAATGGCCTCCCTCTCTTTCATGCAAAATTCCGATGAATCATAGACAGAACACAAAGTTCCCTTCTTCCCGCCTTCTTACATTACATGTCGAACACCCCTCGACGCGGGTACTTGTACGTGGTGAGGGGGAACTCCCAGTGACGCTGTTGGATCTCCAGGTTAGCATTACTGGGATCCAACGCCCGCAGCCTAGGTTCCAGGCTAACATCAGTGGAACCCGGCGTGTTTATCGTGCCCTGCGACCCGTGGAAATTCGGAAAGGGGGAACCGAGTGGCCTAGTTCCAATACTTTGGCCCCTGCTTCGATAAGACGGGTGATCCTGGTAGACCCGGCTAGGTCAAGCGGCTAGTAGGTTCGCCTGCGAGGATCAGCCGTGCTAATGTTATGCCCCTACCCTCATGGTCCGAGGGACAGGATTGACGCTGGCGGCGATGCGGTTATGGTGTCTGGGTAGCCCTGGCGTCCCACTCCCGAGAGCATTTATTGCTTGCCGGGTATTGGGCGTCCCTTTGGGTTCCGTGATGGATGGAGAGCCCAGGCACTGAATAAATACAAAAACTCTATGAATCCTGATAAAGTAATTTCTTTTGGGGCCCGAACCCTGTCTCTAACTGAAAATGAAATTGATGAAAGAGAAAAATGCAATGTAGCAAAGAGGGCACGAACTGAAGAACCATCAGGTCCCATCCATTGAAACCCATTAGGAAAATGTAACCCTTCTTTATACAGAAAGGTTTAGAGAGAGTTCGCAGGTTCTCCTAAATCAATCAGGAGGCTTCGTTCTGGAGACCTCTTAATTGAAACAAAAAGGACAGACACTCAAAGCAGCTACTCCGTCCAACATCGATCGGAGGCATACCGATAACGGTGACACCAGACAGAACACTAAACTCATCGATAGGTGTCATCTCTGAATGGGACTTCCTTGAGGTCACTGAAGAAGAATCTGTACCGAACTAAAACTAAAGGGAGTGGTAGCTGTGAAATAATTTCCATGCGTAAGGATGGAAAGTTCATACCAACTAGAAACATCATCCATATATTTAATTCTCCAACATCTGCTGACGAGATAAAAGCTGGGTACATCAACTGTAATATCAGGCCATACATTCCAAACCAATTGCAATGTTTAAAGTGACAAAATTATAGGTATACTCGGATGGCCTGCCGGGGAGTAACTGCTTGTGTTCGTTGCGTGTTTACTCCAGGGCATGTCAGCAGTGGAAAGAAGAGAAGGAGATACAAAGGTTCGAGGCACAGCTGAACATATCCTACCAGGAGGCAAGGATAGCAGTCAAACCAATAAATAGCAAAATGCCAATATATGCGGAGAAAGTTGCAGGGAAACATTCCATTGCACTACAAATCGATATGTCTATCCCAACAAAGGAATCATTCACTCCTAGTGCGCTCTGTTTATTAAGCTCTCAAAAACCCACGCAAAAACCCAGTCAGCTGCCACTCCAATATCAATACTTCCTAGCGCTCCACCACTACCAAAACCAAGCGTGGAAAGAAAAGTAATAAAATCCTGGAGCGCCACCGACAACGCAAGAGAAAATTGATGTGGAAAACAAGGATGTAGCTGACGATTCAGTCCTGAAACTCTTAGCGGCAGAAAATGAAGAAATAGAAACAGATCAAGGCCCAGTCTTTCCAAAGAGAGAAAAATCCAGGACTGAGAAAATAAAGCCCTCAGTCCTTCAAAAGCCACCAGACGGACCACCAAAATCTAAATAATGGCTATACTAAAATATTTACAGTGGAATTGCCGTGCATTCCGTGGGAATTGATGATATCAAGGCCCTCCTGCGTAAGCATGAGCCAACAGGCTTTTGCCGGCAGGAAATTTATTTAAAGGCAAATGAGGATCCTCACTTGCGTAACTGCTCTATTATTCGTAAAGACAAAGCCGGGGTTGGATCTGCCCATGTAGAAGTCGCCATCCTTGTGGGCATGAATAACCCCTTCCAAACCATACCACTTACGTCCTCCTTAGAAGCCGTAGCAGTTCGTATTACAGTAGGGTTCCTCCTAATTGTTTGTTCGATATATTTGCCACCTGGGAATGACATCTCCCAGGATGCCCTTGATGATCTCATTAAACAATTTCCACCCCCTTTTTTATTATTAGGGGTATTAATGGACACAATACTATGTGGGGTAGCTCTGACATCAATACGAGGGTTCAGATTATCGAGCATATGCTTGAAGACAATGATTTGGCGCTCCTAAATTTGGGTTCTCTTACCTTCTTCCACATGTCTATCCGTCCATTTACTGCGATAGATCTCTCTACATGCTCCCTGTCACTCCCTTCCTCTTTGTATATGGGAGGTGGATGATAACATTTACAGTAGCAATCACTTCCTCGTGTTATCCACCCTTTCGAATGGGAGGCAATGCCACCCGTCTAGAATAACACGGTGGAAGCTCGATCAGGCTGATTGGGATTGCCTTCAGACAACTGGCAACGTTGAATACCATCACAGTCAGCCAGGAGCCAATTAGTGTCGCAGTTATGTACATCACAGAAAGAATCGTCCAAGCAGCGGAAATTGAAATTCCGAAGACCATGGTGGAATGGAGATTGCACAGAAGCACGAAAGGCTCAAAACAAAGAATGGAGTATATTTCGCCGTTACCCTGCCATAAATAACCTAAAGCCTTCAAACGTGCACGAGCCAAAGAACGTTTTGTTAGACGTCAGAGTCAGAAGGAATCTTGGATTAGCTTCACTTCTTCTACCTCCCAGACAACGTCACCAAAAGTCGTCTGGGATAAAGTCCGGAAAATGAACGGCAGATACACGTCGTACGATACATGGATCCTAGAAAGTAATGGATACATAATTGCAGAACCAACCGCAATTGGGAACACTCTAGGGTAGGCATTTGCCAAAGTGTCTGCCAAAACATTATACCTCCTGAGTTTCTGGCCCTGAAACAAAAAGCTGTAAGGTTGCCGTTGAAGTTTTCTTCAAAAAACTCTAAGGCCTACAATCAACCATTTACAGAACTTGAACTGAAAGTGGCACTACATCAGTCCAAAGCTAGTGCTGTTAGGCCAGATGATATGCATTATGAGATGGTTAACCATCTTTCATCTCGTTCTGTGAATCGGCTCCTCTTTCTTTATAACAGAATCGATCTTGAGGACCAATTTCCGGACTCCTGGTATAAGGAAATCGTTCTTGCCTTTCCCAGGCCAGGAAAGGATCCAAAAATTCCGAACAACTACCGTCCTATTGCTCTGACAAGCTGCCTGTGCAAGATTCTGGAATTAATAGTCAATGCACGGCTTATGTTGGTATTTAGCAGCAAATGATCTCCTTTCCAAAGTATAATGTGGCTTCCGATGGAACAGGTCAACACCCGACCATCTAATACGATGGGAAACATCCATTCGAGATGCTTTCCTGATACGCGAGCACCAGGTGTAAATTTTATTTGATAGGGTAACGGCGTATGACACAGCTTGAAGATTTGTAATTTTAAAGGATATAACCCCCCTTTATTAAAAGTTTTTATTAAACCGTTCATTCCAAGTTCGTGTTGGCTCCGTTCTCTCTCGCTCTTTTTGCCAAGAAGAGGGAGTCCCACAAGGGTCAGTTTTAAGTGTTACGCTTTTTGCGATCAAAGTTAATTTTATTACTGAACAACTTCCTGGAACCGTAAACAGTGCCCTCTTCGTCGATTACTTTACCATCTTTTCACAGTCATGCAATGTGAGGGTTATCGAAAGGCAATTGCAAAACGCAGTGGACCACGCCAACTCCTGAGAAATGGCTAATGGTTTCAGATTTTCTCCTCAGAAGACCGTGTGCGTACACTTTTTTTCGAATACGTAACCTTCATCCGGAACTTGAAATCAAGCTCGGACAAAATATCATTCCAAAATATCATTAAAAATTCTTGCGGCTGATATTCGATAATAAGTTGACATTTCTACCACATATCCGTCAACTGTTTTGGTCTTGGCGCATTATAGCCTTAGATGCTAATGCGCCAATAAAATTCAAATCAAATCAAATCAAAATCAAGTCAACTGCGGACAAAGTGCACAAGGGGATTGAATCTCCTACGAGCCATTTCGTCCAATAATTGGGGAGCAGACTACTGCACCTTTATCGTGCACTTGTTCGTTCGCAATTAGATTATTTGTGTCAAGTATACGCATCAGCAAGAAACCGTGTACTACGATGGCTAATCCCAGTCCATCATTAATCCATCCGCATTGCTACTGGAGCTTTAGAACATCCCCAGTCCAGAGTTTATACATCGAAACAGGCGAACCGGCACTGTCCCTGCGACGAAGGCAATTGTCAAAAACAAACTTTTAAAATGAAATCACTGCTAGACAACCCTACGTGGACATCCGTTTTCGAACCATTATGGGAAAAGCTCTATAACACCTGTCAGACTGCCAACCGTCCCTTTGAGGCGCCTCCGTAGCCAGGTGGGCAGGAGCAGCAGTGCGTAGTACACGCTTCTTGATTAGACCGGGATTCGAGCCCGTGACCACCAAATAGGGAGGATGCGGAAAGGTCAGGGAATGACCACCGCATATCCCCGGAGCAATATGGCCTTAGTTGCTAATGCTCCTAAAATACCAAATAACAAGAACCGTCCCTTTGGCATTCGCGTCCAAGAGCTACTCAGAGAACTTCACATTACTGTAGATAATGTTGTCCAGACACCAAGGTAACATTTTCCACCATAGCATGCCCACTCTCCACCATGAAATTTTACCCTTAATATCGGGGGAAAGGAAAGCACTGTATCTTTACTGTACAATAAAGATTTTCTTCTTCTTCTCATCTGTCTACCTACAACTCTATGCTGCCCATCAATCTACCTACTCTGATTTCCTGCTCGTCTTTACTGATGGCTCGAAATCAGTCATCTGTAGGATCCGCTTCTGTCTTCTCAGAAAATTCCTCCTCGGTTTCTCAGAAAATTCCTCAAGAGTTCAGTATATTCACAGCAGAGTTGTACGCTATAGAGCTTGGACCACATTAAAAGTAATAATTTAAAAAAGTGTATGGTTTATACTGATTTTTTTAAAGCACATTACAGCCCTTATCCACAATCAGATAATTCCAGGGTCCGGTAGAAGTTGTTTACGCTTTGTGAATCTACATTTGATATCCGTTTCTGCTGGATTCCAAGTCACATTGGGATCGAAGGAAATGATATGCAGACGCTGCAGCAAGATCAGCACAGTCCCACAGCAGTCACAGCCCAATAGTCCCAAATACAGACTACGGGCAAGTGATAAGAAATGCATTACGTGCCCAGTGGCAATAATTATGGCATGGACAGTCCACAAACAAGTTTTATCAAATCAAGCCTGTTATCGAAAGATGGCAGTCTAGTCTGCGCAGGAGTCGTAGAGAGGAAGTTGTTCTAGCTCGCGTCCGCATAGGACATAGTCGTCTGACGCACCATTTTCTGTTGAGGCTGACGACGCTCCTGTGTGTGAGTACATCTTTAACTAATAGACACATTTTAACTGAATGTCCACCACGTTTTAGATATGAACGCCCTATATCTTTTACCGCTTTTAATTGTGACTGAGCCCTATACACTCAGCCAGTGACCACGTGTCAGCTGTTTTTAATTATTTAAAACTGCTAAACTTATTTACATCTTTTCAACATACACTCTTTTGTCAACATATTACATTTTATATATCGTTTATACCTTGTTGACTGACATACATATTTTTGTACAAATCGTTTTCTGATATAGTGACGAATATTCCCGGGTAACTGTAATATTTTAACTTTTGTTTCTGTACTTTTAATGTGTCTTCTCATTTATCAGGTTGTTGTTGTGCCAGTAAACCCAAACCAACCAAACATGTCGAACATTATATCTTTCTGTCGTTATTTCCATATGGTTTATTTTTCTTTACCTTTTTTCTCTAATTGAGTGATTGGTCACGTTGTTCCCGAATTCAACGTATTATTTTAATGTATTGTGATGAATGTAAGATGTTAGTTATAAATTAATAATAAACAACGTCTCGTTTAAAAGGCCCGTCTTATTGACCAACATTCGGAAAATTCTTATTCGTCTCACCTTGTATAACTAAAATGGTACGACTTCTAAATTAAACTTTTTTTTTTTTTTTTTTTGTGGTCCAATTTCCTAATTTTCTCTTCTTTGCCATTCATTCTTTAATTTACAAGAGAAAGCGTCCCTATTCTTCGTTATAATTGATAATTTTCTTAAAATACTTGATGCAGAAAGTAAATTAATATATTATCGCAGATTACTTGTATTCTTCCCATTGATAATTATAAAGACATTGCCTCCCCCTCGTTTTACGGTCCCTTCACAAGGCTGACTGCCAAATATTTATCGCAAACCATGCCTAGAGAAATCAAATTTTCCATGATGACACAAAAAAGCACATAAACAGCTGAAACATCAAAAAGAGTCTCTTGCAGACGTGACATTTTGTGTTGGAATCCAGCTGTTCAATCAAAAAAGAACAGCTCCTCGCTCTTCATAACTTCGGTAATAGTGTTTAAACTCTACATTCTAGGTACCATGCATCTAGCCAAGCCAGGTAATTGACATTCTTAATTCCATCTCTCTACAACTCAACAAAAATACAAAAACACCTATACAGAACCTATACAAAAGAGTATAGGTTCTGGAATTGGGTTCCACCGAACTGTAGTGTTCTCTGAGAGTTTGCTGGTGTTCCATGAGATTTTTAATGAGAGAGATATGATTTTTGCAATCTGTGTTACAACTGTTTTTCTTTTAAGATAGGTCGGGCCAAAAACGCAGAAAGAAGTCTAAAATTAGAATTTTTGGATACATTATCCAGATTTCAATACGAATAAGAAATATCCAAGATTTCGTACTATCTAAAACACTACGTTTAAAAGTGCGCACCGTATAGTCATAAGGATCCCAGAAGTTCTGCAAATATTCGGTTAATTGATTTTTAATTCAGTTTAGTTTATAGATATGTTAAGTGTTTTTAATTTAAAGTTAATGATTAATGTTTTAAAAAATATTAGAGTGCTGCGAAAGACTTCAATTAGCAAAATGATTGAAAAGTACTGCGTTAAACTATAAACTGCTTTGACTCAGCGTGCTTTTCTTTTTATCTTCTTGAAATGGAATTGAAATATGTTCCTTTATGCACCGTGCTGAAAGAAATTCAAGCTGGTCCTCTAACTTTATATACACTTAAAGTTGTGTTTTACGTAGGTGATATTGACAAAGTAATGTAGTCATTATCTGTGTGTATAAAGATCACTAACATCGTTACTATCTATTACTTCGCCTTGTTTTATTTCCTTTCGTCTGTATATTCTTGCGTCAATTTAATTTTTATTTTCCTTTTAAATTTCATTGGGCAATCTTATCTAATAGGAGACGAATGTAGGATACAGAATAGTGCCATAGTATTTAGGGATAGGCGCCACCTGTGTTTCCCCACATCTGCGCCGCATTCACTCCGTGATGCTAGGCGTATTATAGCACAGCAGCTTATGCGCCGTTAAACCCCAATAACACACACACACACACTTTGCGATGGAATGCAGAACTACTGCACAAGCCAGAAAAACGTGCAGCGTCCGGTTCATGCAGTATTGTGCTATGTTCCGTCGCTGTGCCACCAGCCACTCGGCCGCCGCCACCACCACCCCCACTGGGAGGCGAGCCAGGGTGCCCTTGCACTCCTGCTGATCCCCGCCAGGGCCGCCCGAGCCCACTGGACGAAGACCAAATTAAAAAATGGGGGGGGGGGGGCAGCGAGTGGGGAAGATAGTACAAGTGGTGGAGTCAAAGTAGGCAAAAGAAGGATGAGGAAAGAAGAGGTGGGAAGGGAGAAGTAGGAATCACCCGTGGTCTGGGAAAGCTACCGAAGGTCAGGGGAAAGGAAGACAGATTACAGAACAAGGAAAGTCCCCAAAGTTGGGTAGGTGCAATTGGAAGTCTGTGAGTTTGATTGCTATCAGTTCAGTGATGTCATTCCTACGAGGAAGATGACTAGTTGGGTGTCCATTCAGATCTGATAGTGGCCGGTGATGAGGGAAAGGGAAATAACTATTGGAGCGAATTTAATTTAATAGATGACAATGCGGTATGTGGTAGGACATGATACTATCGTTGTATTATAAACTCTTCTGATTGTCTACCGTTATTATTAGTAGTATCACAGACAAATCGGAGCTGATTCAGAAGAATGCTCAACAAATAAATCTGACTGCCACTGTCCAGGACAGAATACAAACTATTTTTAGGCCACCCGAGTAATTAAATTCATCTGCCGTGCTGTGTCTTATGTCTGTTAATTTCGTATGTTCTATGGTCGATTTGTCTGTTTTGATGGACGTAAAACCCAGTTTCTGGGGGAAAAACCTTGTCCTACAGTACTTGCTATTACAAGTACTGTAGTACTCAGAAAAACTTGATTACCGCATTGGGGAAGGAAGATAGGTGGCGTGTGAGCATCTACACAAACCGAGCTGTACAAATATCCTGGAGGGAGCGCAGTCCATAAAGTTTTTATATATTTATTTATTTGATTTTTCTGAGCCGAAACTTCCGGACATTTCGCATCATTTTCTTCAAGAACCACCTAATGCATCTTTTTAAATTACCTAAACGAAGAAAAGACACGAGATGATCATATTTGGTCGCCCTGTTTTCAGACACCGCAATCTGAGAGCAGAACTGCCTTCAAATATCCGCATGCCGATGGCGGCGGACGCCCGTGACAGATTACTAATGGTACCACTTTAAGGACGATCCTACGGTTCACTGGCACTAAAGCGCTCCTTTAACAACAGGGTGATGAGCTGTCACACGGTAATTTTCAGATTACCGTGTAACCCATCTGTCGAGAAGTTCTGGAGGTAATCACTTCCCTCAAGCTTCAGTAGAGAAGTTCACTCCGGTTTAGGAACGCTGACAGTTAAATGCACACGGTATATTACATAAAGGTGAGAGAGAGAGAGAGAAAACAATAGCTGTTATAACTGCATCCCGTTATCGACTTATGTTTAATGCCATTTTCACTACGTTAAAATATTTAGCACGTTCTTTTAAAAGCAGTATGCTACTTTAATTGTTAATTGGAGAATACCACACTTAACTAAACATAATTACAAAAAAAAAAAACATTTCTTTATTACGTTCACATCGTTAAACAAAAGAGAATGAAAACAGAAATGAGGTTTCTATTAAGTTAGTTTCCATTACCGATTCCGATAACTTTAAAGCGCGTTGTACTTTAAAATCATGGGATCATGCCCCGTGATGTTAGGTTTTAACTTCTGTTTATGATGTATTATATTTTATTTCCTATGTTAATTAGCGCAACGTTATTTATTATATTTCGTTTGAACTGATCCAAATAAAATGCAGCATCTCAAATTGATACATTGAATTATGCAAAAAAAAAAAAACATTTGCTTTTAAAGTAAACGAGAAGGAATAAAGGCCCATGGGTTTTTCGACGAGCTAGTGATCCTCGATAATTATAAATATCTGCTTGAACGACAGAAACACGGAAGAGATATTATGTCTTTTAAAATAGCAAACTTAAGATGTTTGGAACATCAAAGAAAAAGAAGCGTTCTCTGTGGAAATGCGATTAACATCAAAAAAGAATTTGATCCTCAGTGACATTCAAGGCACATATGCCGCTCCTCGTTATCGGAATGAGCTACTTTAAAGTTATTACGAACAGATATAAAGAAACAATGGAAACGGCGTTCCCAGGAAAGTTTTGCATGCAAATTTTAATATCGCTGTAATACGCAGTGATTTGAGCTATGGGTTGCAATATCTTTGATCATTATTATTGGCCAGCCATTTCTAGCCAGGAAGAAATGACATTAAAATATTTCTGAAGCAATAACGTTAAATTAAAACAGGAAAAGTATACTTGAACCTTGACCTTTTCGCTTTTCTTTTCTCCCTTTAGGAGATTTTTGATCCGTTGAATAATAATCAGAATGAGGAGAGCGTATTCCTAAGTGATATAATGACTGTTGAAGGTTGTATAGTGAGAGTTATTTTACATAAAAACAAGAAAAATCTAGATCTTAAACATGGGGGTTCAATATTTCCGAATCTCACCGGTATCGCCTCAAAGGGTCTGCAATTGGTGTCTTAGCTTTAGGGTCCAACTAGAGAGTGGTCTCTAGGGAAAGTTTTATTTCCCCAGGATTAATTACAGCATAATTATCCCCTTGGGATAATAATACTCAAAACACTTCAATATTTTCATATAGCTCAGACTTCAGGGCAATTTTTATTTAAAAATTAATAATACTTTGTTTTTATTTTATTTTATTTTTAAGCAACTGTTAAATAAAAAGTTCACATATTGCAAATACAGCAAGCCCAACACAGCACATGGCTAGGGGCAGAAAATTTTCGTAAAAGGATATAAGATAAAAATAATCAAATACATAGAAAATGTATATATACATTAACAATGAATATGAATTATATTAATGAATTAATCAACATCGATTCATGAGTTGACAAAGTCTTAAAACTAGCAGCCTCTCAAAAATTTTAGATTGTCCAACAACGAAATCGGCCTATATCCTCTTGGGTCATTTAGTTGTTTACCAGGCTTAGATAATAATTTAATCAGACCAACTTTCCAGATTCCTGGAAAAGTACATTGAAGTAAACACGTATTGTACAAATTAACCAATATATGAGGATAAATTTCAATCAACTTGGGAATGGCAGCATTTTCAACTTAGTCAGTCCCCGGGGTTTTAGAAATATTATTTGTTTAGAAACAGTTTGCAACTCGTCCAAAATAAATAATTCAGTATCATTAGATCCAAGGTAAGGTAAATTAGACAACCTACCTCATATGGAAACAACTCAGATGTTATTGCCTGCACTGTTGTTAGCCAAACAGTAATTTCCACACCATTCAAAATTAGTGTTTATCATATCTCCAGATCTTAATTTATTCGTGCTTAATTTATAAATTAAGAAACGTAGTCCGTGATTTATTTTCTTCGAAACTTATACATATTCTTTGGTTTCGCCATCTTTCCGATTATTCAAAATGTGCACGTTGCGTAACAATTTCATGCCTACAAAATGTAGTACAGCCTCTATAATTGTTCTTTGAAAATGACTTTTTTTTTATTCTTGTGCCCTTCTGGTAACCTTATGTTAACATACTGGAATGATATGACCAAAGACATTCCTATATACAATTGGTCTTGACTAAATACAGGGTTAGTAAGCGAAATTCCGACTCTATAAAACGTTTGCCCTTGACTTTTATTTATAGTCATCGCAAAAGCCAGCCGAAAAGGAATCTGCTGTCTCATAAATGAGAATGGCAAAATCGAATCGGATGGAGTCAAATCTACACGTGGTTCCGTTTTCCTTTAAATTCTCCTGATATTATTTCTAGATCCAAAAATGTTGATGCATAACTTTGATTATAAGTCTCTTACCATTGATCAATCCTTACGAAATTGCCATATTCCGCAGTAAAATACCGACTGCTCCTACCTTCAACTCTAAAATGGGTGGTAAACCACTTAAACTGAGCTGTCCAGGAATTCGGTTGGATATCGCAAAAGTTCTTCAAGATCTTTAGATATAATTGTGTTAACGCTCTTATATTGTTGTTGTTATTTGGTTTTTTAGGAGCATTAGCAACTAAGGCCATATTGCTCCTGGGATATGCGGTGGTCATTCCCTGACCTTTCCGCATCCTCCGTATTTGGTGGTCACGGGCTCGAACCCCGTTCTAATCAAGAAGCGTGTGCTACGCA
Source organism: Mastigoproctus giganteus (assembly GCF_048544385.1). NCBI lineage: Eukaryota > Metazoa > Arthropoda > Arachnida > Uropygi > Thelyphonidae > Mastigoproctus > Mastigoproctus giganteus. Next base: position 89,329,554 of record NC_143580.1, on the reverse strand, counting down.
CTGCCGCTCCTGCCCACCTGGCTACGGAGGAGCCCTCTTATATTGTAATGATTCACCAGGCATCATTTGTAAAATTTCTAAATTGATTCTTTCACACTCGTCATTTTTTGGAGCAAGAATAGCACGAGACGAAATGGCATTTACATCAGTAAGGTTGGAGTGAAAAATAAAATAAATCAAATATCATGAACTATTAGATTAGGATCTAATTCAATTTTGTCCAAAGTTCCGAGTACTGTGGGATATGTTCAGTTTCTGATTGCATGCAGGAAATTAGTGAATTCTATTTCATCTTGATTAGCTCTCATGTTTTTCTATAATTGGTGAATTTTGAAAGAATTCCACAAATGAGAATATTTTAAACAATTTCTGACTATTGTGTGCAGTGAACCATCTGGAACAACTGGAAGCATTTGACAGAAAACTCCTCAACACAACAAATTTGCCACTGAAAAGCACATCGTTGTTATTCATGATATCTTGTAATAAGTGTTTAACAACTATGAGAGCATCATAGGAAGCGATTGGCGTCCCATACCATAGTATTAGTCGAACGGACTTAATGAGCTCAGCTGCAGGACTATTTATTTTGAGAGAGGAAACAGATGATCCGATTAAATTCATAAGTAATTTGAACCTGCTGTAAACTGTACGGCCCCCAGGGAGCAACATTGCAGGGCAAAAGTTTATTATACACTGATAAACATACATCTTGCCTTGTGCCACCAGGGACATCTATAAAAAAACATTAACTGACGTATCATTGCATTATACTGCTGTCATCTCTCGAATAATATTTAACCAGTCTTCGCTAGCAGGCTGTATCATGGTTTCATAGAGATGCAAATAGCTGAGCTGAAGGTAAATTTTTAATGTTTTTTTTTTTTTTTTTTTTTTATGTGAACCCCAAACATGAGAGGTATTAGAACCTATAGTACTTAGTACCGTGCTTGCAGCGTAATGAAGATTTTCTGAAGATATCAGTAGATTCCTTCGAATGACCAAACCATAATTCCCTTCCGAAATTCTCTTATTTATTATTTACCTTGATGGCAGCACTTACTTTTAATATTTGATTAAAAAATCACTGCGCCTTTAAAACTTTAAAGATAAAGAAAAACAATTGTTTTTTTTTATTGTACACTCATTAAGGAAACACCTTTTAACATTCTTAGTGGTGTCATTTACTGCTGAGAAACTGAAATTCGTTTAATGATCGCTTACTTCGATCCTCCGAAAACGGCTTCCGTATTAATATAAAGTTCAGAATTTTTATATTTTCCCATTTTTCTGCACACCTAGGAAGAAATATCTTCAATTTGAAACCACTTTCAGTCCGGTCGGTTAGGCCTATCGTTCACAATGGCCGTCTCAAGGAAACAGCTTCCGTATTAATATTATAGTAACAAACGAATTGCTGCGATGAAAGCTGCATATCTTATTGACCTGCTAGAAGTTAAACCTTTAATTTAAGAGACCCAATTCATGATACCAAAGATGCACGTGTCTTCTCTAGTTCTTTTTTGTCCTTAAATATTTATAGTCGCCACATTTTTCATCTTATGTCAAAAATTTGATGGAATTGAGATGAGAATGATATGCTTAGGATATCACTCCGATGCTGTTACAAATAAAAGGTAAGTTTAATTATATTTGGATTTCTTTATACCAATTAAAATTGGTTTTTACGTTTTCATTTCCGAATCATTACTTTAAAACTGTATTTCGAAATATGCTTGAGGATATAAAAACATTTATAATTAAGTTTTACCTTGCGGTGAATGAAGAGACCAAGACAGCTCGTGACATGCTGCTAAAACGAGTAATACCATGATTTCATACACATGTAACGTAAATAAATAAAACTTAGTGTACTAAAGACCGTCTATGATTTACTAGTGTATCTTAACGCCGTAAAACAGGATCGGCATTATTATACTATCATATATCTGCGTTAATTGAAGCCCAAATATTTCGTCTCCTTGGATAGCTATCATATTTCCCATCTGATGATGATACATGTGTAATGAAATCACTGAAGTGCACCATAACCTATCCGAACAGAAACGGGAGAAATTGTGCGGACGTGGACAAATGCCATGGGTGATGCTGAAAATGCAATCACTTGCCATTGCAAATTGCTAGTCTCTTGAATTAAATCTGAACGACTAATGCATCTTCGAAGATGCATAACAACAGAAATAGATCTAAATTTTTTTATTAGACCTAATAATTTTATTGGAAACTGTGTGAAGAAGACATGATACAAATAACCACAAGGTGCTGTCTTAAGCACATTAAAACTATAAAACCGTGAATAATTAGTCTCAAAATCTGTTCTGAGAATAGCTTACTACAGCCCCACAAGGATAATTGCACTCCACGTCATACTAGCTCCAATGCGAAATAGCAAAAGAGATGAGAAACTGAAGTGGAACAAACGCGGAACGAATTCGTAAACAAAATACGCTACTTCTGTTGTATCCTCGTAACTATAACTGGAGACTACCTAATAACTTAGGAAGCTGTGCAATGTACGGAATAATAACCTGGGGAACACAGCAGGGAGAGAAACCTTCGTCAGCTGTAAACACTTCAAAAATACATCATTAAATCCATGATATGTACTTCAAGATGTTGCTCAACTACGACAGTTGACGCAAGTTTCAACTTCGTGCCAATAAATACGAGCAACGTATTTATTGGCATTGGATTCTTGTTATAAGCGTGTAAGAAATATAATTTTATTGGGGAAGAAAACATAAAACTGTTAACAGTAGGAAGAGCACATTACCTTCAAGACTAGGTTGGAAAACTAGTGTCTGCAAGTGAACCTTCTCTGTGAAAAAGCCATGGTTCAAATCCTCTCAAAATCGATGGAATTTTTATGAACTTTTTTATTTACTTACTTTTTTGAATGGAATATAATAGCATATATTTATAGAATACACGCAGTATGTAAACTCAATACACTCACGTCCCATGTACGTACTTGTCTTTGCACAAATATTAAAACAAAACGAACAAACAGTTTAAAATGAAAAGAGAAACTGTTAAGCTAATCGACTAAATTGCCGTGCAGATATTTGTTTGGGGTGAATTTCAAAACCAATCTTCGATTGGTTTGAAAATCATTCCGCAATTGAATATAACCTTTCTTTTTTTTTTAATATAAATGCATCTTGATTTTATACATTGCTTTTAAAGTGTGCAGATAGTTTAAAAAGGGATTGCGTTCTTTTGTATATTTTTTGGAAATAAGAAACTTCCAAAACTACATAAAATTAGGAAGCAAATATTTGAGATGTATAACTATATCAAGATATCGAGTTCACGGGCTTTAGTTAGCATAATGGATTATGAATTAAGACCTTTGACTGCAGTGCAGCGTTAGCAGATTGTCACATCTCTTACCCCTGCTTTGAAATTTCAATAAAAAGCCATTGTCCTGTTTTGTATATTTTAAAACTGCTTATCCAACATTTTATTACTATTTAACCCACAAAAAGCATTTTGAAATGGTAGTGACTAATCCTAACCGTCTACGAGGTCACTTTAAGTATTTATCTTCGTTAGTGCATACCGTACCACTTCTCCCTTTAGTACTGTTAAGATTATTATTGTAACAGCTGCCTAGAGACCATTTCATTCAGTTTATTTATAGCCTCCATCTCTTTCGCAATCTCTCTGCTTTTCATTTTGCAACCTTTACTGCAGTATCCTTTGATCAAAACTCTTTCTGATCCTTCTTGTTATCACTTACAAGCGCATCTCTGGGCGTTAGAGGTAATTTATAGGCAAGGCAGTCAAAGGGTTATTTGGAATGCCCGGCTAAAACCTCGCTACTGGAATCCAAGGCCGATTGTTACGCTTATGGGTAAAATTATAAGAATATAAAGATAACTTAGCGTATTCAAACCAGAAGCACTTCCGTACAGACGGAAAATTGGCCTCACGTTTGGTCCGATGATGTGTGAATTCTCGCAGGCTGCGTGCTAGTGGAAATTTGGGGAAATGTTCCACCAAATTTCCCTGCCTCTTAAGAAGTAGACTTAACGTCGTGTGAAAATGCTTCGTGGGTAATAATCAAAGACGATGACAGCAAGAGCATTAGGACGTTGTTAGAAAGGCATTTGCGATTATCACGCAACAAATGTTGCGTGCCGTCTCCAAATATACCTAGTGACATGTGCAGTTGTACTAGAATAATGAATAGCGTCACACGATACGCTGCATTGAGTCATCATACAAAATCGGAAGCCATTTGGAAACAGTTCCTTTGCTAGTATACATTTTGTGCATCTTCGTGTTCAGGTTGCCTCTTTATCCTGAGAAAAACTAAACTTTCCTCGTACTTCCTTAAGATTTTTATTTTTCCACGCGAAATTTTGTTTATACTTCTTTCTGTATAGAGCTCTGGGACTTAGGAACACCTTCTGGGGTAAAAATTAGTTAACTCGAATTCCACAAATAATTGAAGGAATATTTTGGAGTTCCACCCCTGTGATAAATTAGTCACTCACCAAGTGCACTTAGAGGATTTTCTGTGGAAATCTAGAACTGCTGCTGGAGTCTGACTATCGTTTTTTATTTTTATTTCACAAAGCTAACAGACCAACATTGTTTGGCAGCAGTTTATTGACTCAATTATTTAGATTAGTGCAAAGGGCTTATTTTATAAAACTTTGCAAAATATTTACCTTTTCCAGTGTGTAAAAAATCACCTGGAACCCGATAGTCACCCAGATACTCGTGGCTCGAATGGTGATACCCCTGTCAGGTGATTTATCATTGTCAATCGTGCTGGACACAATAAGTGCGCTTTTTTGATAGCAAACGTTACATAGTTTACCAAAAATATACCGGATGGAAGCTAATTTGGAAACCAATATCTTTTTGTACCAAAATTTAATTGTATAAAGTGGTAACTGTCTTTTCATCAATTAATGTTAATTTTCGCATTTTAAGATCTTTCGCGGAAAGAGCAAGGAGACCTGGCGTATATCTTTCAAGGCGAGGTATGAATTTATTTTTACAGTACTTGTGATATATCAGTCCTACGTTAGTGTTTATAGATATCAGTATTTCTGCATTCTCACCAGATAATTCAGAAATTTTACGTGTAGTAAAATTCAAACTTTAAAAGGGTTAGGAAACACTGATTGTTAACTAAGAATGTGCTTGTATATTTAAGTCTTACTATACGTTCAGCAAACTCCGTGCAGATTACGAAAGCAAATCCTTTGAACTAACTTTAATGAAGGATATTATCATGCGGATTGGAGTGCTACATCAGTCTTCTACTTAGTTGTGCCCACCTGAATATGTCGGTTGCTGATAGCGAGGATTAGAAATTATCTTCTGCACAACGTGATAGTATTTAAAGCAATGCAAAAGATAAAGAGAAGTGGTGTGAAGACTGATAACAAGAAGTTTAGAATTGTGAAAAAATCTATGGAAAGTATTTTAAAATTATACTAAACAAATTTTGGATCATGTTCATCAGCTAAAAATAAGAAAAAAACATTTATAAAGACATTGTAGTTATCCCTTCATGACAATAAGCCGTTCTTTTAAAGTAAATATTAAAGGCCCCTGTATTGATTAAATTTCAATAAGTGAAATAAAAAATAAGGCTTCGTCATCAACTGTCTAATATCATTATGAAGACGATATATGAAATGGAAAACTCAATCCTTATCCTTACTGATTTATTAATTTGCTCTGTGCTTCTCTTTTACCTGACAATGGAAAATATTAGATTAGAATTTCAATTAGAATATTAGATTTCCCTTTACCTACACTAATTCTAGATAACTGCCTTCCACTTAAATTTTAGATTGTTTGATGGAAAATTTCATTTATAATTCCTCTTCAATTCTAAATTTTAATTGAATCAGTTTAATTTAAAATGAATTTTAATTGAAATAGATGATAGAATCAGTTTTCAAACTCGAACAATTTTGTCAAAAAAAATATTTAAATCAACGCTTGATAACACTTTTCGTTATGAGTGTATTTTTCTAAATGATATTCGTTAAAATATGTTTCAGACTATATCGATAGAGACCCGTTTGCAAAATCATTGGACAGTTGAAAATACAAAATTTAAAGTACTTAATGATACGAATTAGACTTATTAAATCTATACAAAGAAAATAAATTCTTATTAAATATACTATCTTGTTACTAAACAAATCATCGTTTCACTTTCGCCGTGTGGTTTTAACATTGGACCTTTTGTAAAATTCTGATCGTTCGATCATGCACTGAGATATGTATGAATAGCTTATTGAGTTGAGATTAAAACACCTTCGAACACCTACGATAACGTACAGCTACTGCCGATGTAATACAGTAACTCTGAATCAAAGCAATAACTCTGGCTCCAAGTCTGAATCAAACGATGCTAATAATAAATACAGAAAAAATGCACATATTATTCCTTCTCTTTCTTTTGATAAAAAATTCAGCGAAAACTCAGTGGCATTCATGGAATACAAAAGTATGTTTAAGTCAAACTGCCAAATATGTTATTCAGTGAAGTTATACTTCTAAAATTGCCCTCGTGAGTGGCACAGTTGGTAGAATCGGCATCCTCCCCACGCCGGGTGGAAGAGACCACTTGGTGAAAAAGAGACCCTTTTGAAAAGTTCCTATTGTATCCCCCACTCACCGCTTTCCGAGAAAAACGGAAAATGTTTCATTTAAATCTAGTAATATGTATAAATAAGTTCTTCCTAACGGCAGAGATATAAACATTGTTAAAAAATCAAAGTTACTTTTAGAAACTCATGAAAATATTTTTATTTTCGTGTTCAGAGGAGAATGTCTTAAATAGATTTTTCAGTTTCTTTGTAAAACAATGCGAACTCAGGTCGCAAAGAAGAAAGCAGATCGAAGAAACGGGGAAAATTGGCTCGCTATTATTTTCTAATTAACTTTAGTGACATCACTAAGTGTCCTTCAGATATTGCGGTGGCCAGCAGATGTTTAATATTTTACTATAACCCTTCTCTCGCTTTCCACTACCCTCACCTCTACGAGCATCGATCTGTCTTGCTATACAGCTTTTTTGTTCCCAGAAAACTTTTCTGCTGATAGAAGAAGAAGATTTAATTCATCAGTTTCGGCCTTGCGGTTAAAAGTAAGTTGCCTTCCTCTTGTCGTCCAGGCTGAAAAGGAATTTGATTAGCAATATTCCGAACTCATCTATCTCTGCTTGCTTATGACGGATTATTTATTGTTCGATCAATACAAAACTGATTTCAATAACAAATTCGAACGGTTGGAAGTTTAAATTGAAAGTTTTGCACAGAATAAATTTTATACTGAAATTATGACAGTTTGCGAAGGCGCCAGATGTTGGATATGAGTGTCTTTATGCCCTTGCTTAAGGAAATGCGCTGAAGACTTTAAGCCATTCTTTGATAATACTAGTGAAATGGTGTGTGCTTAAATATTATTTCTTTTGTGGCCCAATATGCTTCACTCGGTTATTTCTTTTGCATCTTTATTGATGTTTAATTAAAAGAGTTACAGGGCAGTTCCATTTCCCTCGGAGAAATTCTAAAATAAATTGGAGGAAATAGTAAGGAAGGGATTTCTTAAAGCAATTCTCCAGATTACCAATTGCTAGAAACTGCTTTGCAGATGGTTACAACCACAAGTATTAGCTCTTGAAGACTTTGTTATTTGGCTATCTTAAAGAGCATAGCGATCAAGTTTGTGCACTTAAAGTGTTTGGGAAAATATTTTAATATGGCTGCAGCTGACTGTTTTAACGTTTTGTTTGGAATATTTTCACTGTTACGATCGTGCATATTTTTGAGTGTAAATATTACGCGATTATTTTTATTATATTTATAATGGATAATTATTTATATTGCTTAGCATTTGTAGTTTCTATTAATAGTACATGTGCTAAGTTTACTAAACATGCATGTAGTTTGTTTGCACTATTTTGCCAAAGGTTTAAAATTTGGTCAATAGCCTACAGTCAACTACTCTGGTTGTATTTGAATAATACTTCATTTAATTATGAAATAAATTCACGAATATGAAAGCCAGAAAGAGTACGTAGATATGTAATGTATTTTTCTTTCGATTTGCATACTACTTCCTTTAATTAATGTTATTGTAAAGAGTTTGAAGTGTCTGCTAAGCCTTTTTTTTTTTTTTTTTTTTTTCCGAGTTTCTTTTCATTTTTATGTTAGCCACAACAAATCTACTCGAGATATAGGCGTCTCCACCGAGATGGGGAGGTAGAATACTTATAAAGATCTTCCGAAACAGAAATAAACTCGTGTAATGTGATTAAGTGAAAATAGTCGTATTTAACTTCTTTTTACGTTAAATTCCTGTAATACCAACTTCCCAAAACAATCGAAATCACTCAGACCTAACGCCTTTGGAGAATTTGTTGATAACTAAGCTCTGTCCAATCAAAATCTTTTAAATTTATTTATTATGATTAACTTTTATCTATGTATTAAAATTTGTTTAAATGATATATAAACTATTAAAGCAACACAAATCAAAAAAAGTACAAAAGATAACTTACTAGATCACTCTCCGAGTTACAAACACCCGACTTATTAACATCCTGCTTGAGAACAAATCTCCATATAATAAAATCGCATGTTTTCGCGATTGAAAAACCTTCGAATATTTATTTATTTCCATTGTCAGTTAAAAAAAAAAAAAAAAAAAATTGCTGCATCCGTGCCGTTTCTCGCTGTACTAACGAAAGCCGAATATGATTGATTGAGTTATTATTCTTCATTATGTTTCTTCAACCAATAAGACTCGTTTCATGAAATAATGCTCTCGATAGTGTAACTTCCGTGCTGAGATTCCATCGTCCAAAGTCGTGCCAATTCCTTCAAAATACAGACTAAATGATCGAAAAAAGAAAGAATGGTTGTTATACCTGGACTCTCGTGGTCGTCAGGTTGGCCCCTAAAGTACTAGTCACCATGGCAACCGCTTTTGTCGAGCCCTCCTTATGGTGAAATATGTTCGGTGAATATTCTATCGCTTTATGCGATGCATTTGAGGATCCACTACAAACGGTAAGCGGGAACTTAATGAATTTGTATCATATGCGATTTTTTAACAAGTTTGTTTGGTAAGAAATCAACCAACAAGAAATACAACAAATAAGACTAATTTATGAATTTATTTCAAAATATAAATTATGTCAAAACTTTCTTTTCATCTTTACTGGAGGTCGCTTGTGAAATTTCATCATATTTTACCAAGTTTATTGGACATTGTCATGAAGGCGGCTGGGTTGGACTGCATTATTTAGATTACGACGTTGTCTACTGAAGAAATAATCGTTTTGTGTTATGTCGTTCAATTTTCAGCTTGGCAGGATGAAAAATGAGTTTACCATTGGAAAAATTCACACAGTGTAGACCTCCACCTGCACCTATAGTGAGTGTCTAGCATTGCGTGGTAACAAAAAATAATCTATACAAATAATATACTGAAGTGACGAATCTATCCACTGATTGATTATATAAAAAGGTTTAAGCAGGATACCGGTTGTATGGGACAGTGGACAGTTAAAAGCATTTCGGCTCTTCCGACTTAAATCCATTACACTTCGGAGGACAACTATTGTAGAGAATTGAAGTGTAATTCAAATCGAACTAAGAATATTCACCGCGTTCATCTCAAGGTTTGCGTCCTATGTCTAACGAATAAACAAATTTTGTAAGAAATATTTGTTCATTAATGGTAAGAATGCATTTGAGTTGAAAGTGAACATTTCCACACTGCTGCATATTACACGATGATTCAGTATTGTCTAATATGTATTTTAATGCTATGATTACATTATTTAACACATATTGAAGACGTATTTGTGTTTCTTTTTTTGTCACTTCTTGAATTTTAAGGTGATTAAGTATGATTAATATTTTCGGTAGTAGTAAAACTAGAAACAAGACAAAATGGGAGTCCTTTATTTGTCGTGCCTAACGTGCAGTAATTCTGAGAAAATAGTTGAGCTTTAACGATTAACCTGCTGATCTTAAATACCAAATTAGCAGATTAATCGCTTAGACAAAGCAATAAAATTTAACAGCGAGTTTATCGTTCAAGTTTAACGATCTTTTACAATTTAACAGTTAGATGAGCGGCTCCTATAAACTGGTGTTCTGTTAATAAATAATAAACTCTGTATGAAGTATTCCCTTGAACTGACAGAATCATCACTTGCTTATGCTTCCACAAGGAAAACCTTCTCTCCACCCAATTTGTAAGTTAACATTATAAAATAGTTTGCCATTAAATCTCAGATCGTATCGCGACGTGGATATTAACACTCTTTTATCTAAACACGCCAATTTAGAATCGTCTATCGATATATACTTTTAAAACTTCAACCAGAAGATGATTTATTACAGAATGCAGCTTGGAAAAAGAATAGAAATACTCTCCTGTATTCCCTTTTATATATATATATATATATATATATATATCTATATATAATTTCATCATAGTTCCCATCATCTCATTCGTTTGGAGAGAATAGAAAGATGGTTTAAATTTTTGTGAAACAATATTTTGGATTTACTCCTAAAACTAAAGAATCAGTAAGTTTTGTAATGTTTTAGTCATCGCTAAGACCTGTAACTCGAAGTGAAATGGTTCCTGAATTTGACAGTCCAGCAGGCATTGTCTATAGAAAATGTTAAGGTACATGAGTCTATGCGAGTCCAAGAAAAAAATTATATAGAATCAGATTCCAATCATCATAATCATATGAGCCTCATTTTATTATTCAAGATGAACGACCTCGTTAGGGACCTCAGCTTATTAAAAAAGCAAATTGAGCTAAGTGAATTACATTGCTTTGTAAAAGCGTATTCCTTTGAAAAAGAATAAGAAATCAGTATTACAATCTACTCTGCAGCCAAAAAGGTTTAATAGATTCCGCCTATAGAAGTAAATTAGCATTTGATGATTCTTTTTACTAAATTAATGAATGATTAGGATACTTGTAAAATTATTAATAAATATGAAATAGCCATAACAAAACGCAACTTTATGAAAAACTAATTTTTGACATTATAAATCGCCTTTAGGCGATTTATAATGTCTTGGGGATAATGTCGCTGCCACCTCACACCGTCTGAAAAATGGCATCTAGTCTCGAGTCCTTCGCCAGATGAAGTTGAGAAATACTTTTCGTGAGATGGCAGAATTTTTTATCGCGGTTTTCATATTGCACTGCTGGACAAAATTAACAGAACACTGAAAACGTGGCGTAACTCGCGAAACTTGACATGAAGCAGGACAAAATTTGGTATGGTGATGTACCATAGACTAACGATCAAATGAGGAGACAGCGAGATACTTCGCACAGGTATAAGGGACATTTATTGGAGTTCTATAAAATTACCAAAAAGGTCACATTACAGAAATCGATACAAGATGCTCGAAAATATGGTCACATAACATCAGTAAGGCGTGTGATCCCCTCCCAACGGCTAAACAAATGTGACAGCAGTGAACCATGCTCGATATAAGGGTGTCTATAAGATTCTGTGGTAAGAAATCTTATTCTTCCACCAGCACAGCCTTTAGCTTATCAAATGACCGAGAAGTTGGCTGTCGGAGTGCGATGCGATGCCAAAGGGCGTCCCACATATGTTAGATCGGAAATAAGTCTTGTGATCGTGCTGGCCACTGTAGTCATTGGATTTCTTCGGTTTAAAGATATTTCTCCACCACTTGAGCTTTGTGTGCAGTGGCATTATCGTGCATTGAAGTCTGGGTTAAACACACCATTAAGAAGTTGCACATAGGATTCCAGGATCTGCTCTCGGTACCTCTGAGCAGTTATGGTACCCCCTATCAAAAACGTAGAGGTTACTGCGGCCGTTGATCATTATTCCGTCCCACACGAGAACGCCGCCGCCGTCTTAAGTGTCCCTTTTCTGTGATGTTTGAGGGATGGCACCGCATTCCTCGTTGTCTCCAGATGAAAATAACATTTAGAATCTGTTTGTAGGCTAAAATGAGACTCATCAGAAAACAAAACTACCATATTTATCAGGGTTTCAAGTCACATGTTCATGGCACCAGTTTCGACGAGTTCTGTGGTGGTTTGGGTTTAATGGAATACAAACTACTGGTTTCCTTGCGCAGAGTGCAATTGAATTGAACCGTCGTAACACAGTCCGGTTGGAAATGTTTTCACTTGTGGTCTCAGCAATCTCGGGACACAGTTTATGACAGGATATAGTAGTAGGATTCCATCTTGCTATTAGAGCCAGACCTTGGCCGGCTCTTCTTGTAATGGTTCCTGTCTCCTGCAACTGGTTCAAAATGCCGAGACGGCACTGCCGGCACATTAAGCCAACGTGCCACCTCCGTCTGCGATTGTCCGCCTTCAAGTCGTCCAAGCCCCCCCCCCCCCCATCCATCTAAAAAAAATGAACTAAACGACAATGACTTGCCATCCTGAGTACTGGAGATGTGGAAAACGGATTGTGAAGTGATGTGGATCGATTTCTTTCGGATACTCGGAATTTTCATGCCAGGATGGATCTATTATATCGGTTATTCGCCTTCAGTGACACAGTTTACAACAAAATATTAGTGAAAAAGAATTTTTTTTTTCTGTTAATTTTATCTAGCAGCGTATAAACAGGATCGTAGAATACACGCAGTGTACAAATACAATATAATGACACATCATAGTCCTCTGTGGCAGTGAAATAGTTTTGCCGTTCGTTTGGATTCCACAGAATGTAATCCAGACCTGGTTTCATTACTTGGGAGACTGAAGGAATTCTTCGGTCAGAACTTTAAGTTGCGATGCCAGGCGAAGAGCTTTGGATTTCCCAATTGAGTCATTTCTAGATTTTAAGCCTGACAAGCAGGTAGATGTTTTGAACTGTATGAATAAGATTACCATGAAAACTGCCACTATCTCCTTACTAACCGATAGGTTAGTAAGGGAGGAAATCTTTTATTCCATAGGGAGGATTAAAAACCTTTTTAATCGTTAGGGAGAAAATCTTTTATTCCACACTCCATCTTAAAATCTCGTTCTTCATCCAAACCTTGGTTTTCCAATAAATGTGCTATGGTTGTTCAAGAAAAGAATGTTGCATATCGAAATTGGTTTATACCCAAATCTCCAGTTTCTTTTTCTGCATACACCAAAGCTCACAACAATTGTAACGCAGTTATTAATTGGTCCAAATTACGAACAGGTTAAGAGTAGAAAACTTGCTTCTTGTTCAAAAGGTAGTCCAGCATTCTTGTCTGTAGGCAAAATTATTGGGCGCAAATTTTGTCAAAACCGGATGGTTCTCTTGCCACTTCAGCCAAAAATAAAGTTCACCTGCCAGCATCCTACTTTTCTTCCAACCCGTGTATTGATGATCTTGGTAAACCACCATCTATTCAATTCCTGTGTTCTTCTGTCAAAAGGATCTCAGAAGAAATTTGAATAGTCTTGATGGCAAGAAAGTGACAAGTCCTGATAGAATTTCTCCACTTGTTCACAAAACCTGTTCACCTCAGCTTACTCCTGTTCTGTGTCGCATTTTTTCACTTTCTTGTTCCATAAGTGTTTTCCCTTCTACTTGGAAATTTGCTCATATCCAGTCGGTTCCTAAAAAGGGTAACAAATGTCTCCCATACAATTATCATCCCATTGCATTTATGCTCTTTCTAAAGTAATCGACAAATCTATTAACTGACGGCTCTTAAACTATTTAGAAATCTTCTATCTGATCAATTATCGCCAGTATGGATTCCGTCCCTGTCAGTATTGGTGACATACAGGCTTATGTTATCCATCTATGGACAAAATAAATAGAAACGTTTGGTGAAACTCAAGCAGTTGTTCTTGATATTTCAAATACTTTTGATCGTGTTTGGCATAATGGTCATCTAAATAATGTTCCATCTTATGGTTTGCCAACTATTTTTTGTAATTGTGTATCCAGTTTTCTCTCTGACCGATTACTGAGGGTGATAGCAGATGGCTCTCTGTCTTCTAACTTCTCCACTAACGCAGGTGTTTCCCCATGGTTCAGTTTTTTTTCTCATACTTCTTTCCTCTCGTATATTAATGACTTTCTTCCATTGAACTGAAATCCTATCCGTAGTTTTGCTGATGATAGCACATTGCATTCCACTTTACAGTTTGAGAAACTCCTGCAAGAACAGCTTCAGTTTCTCAAATATTCGCTACCAATTCCTTAAATGCAGATCTCCAGGTAATTCCCCAGTAGGACAGCGATAACTTAATTGATTTCAATCCTTTTAAATCTCGGTTCTGTCTTATATCTTGCAAAAAGTATTCTTTCGCTCCTATGCTTATCTTCGATGATTCAGATTTCTAGACATGATCACATACCTCTATTAGGGATTACTCCGACTTCTAACCTCTTGGCATAAGTACATCACAAATATTCTTTCCTCTGAAAAAAATGGGTTTCCTCTTTCGCTCTCGGCGTTACTTTACTTCCAAACACTATTCACTCTGTACGAATCGCAAATCCGCCCTATCATGTAATAATGTTCCCAAGTCTGAAGCGGTGCCCCCAAAACCTCTCAGGCGCCTCCGTAGCCAGGTGGGAAGGAGCAGCAGTGCGTAGCACACGCTTCTTGATTAAACCAGGGTTCGAGCCCGTCACCACCAAATACGGAGGATGCGGAAAGGTCAGGGAATGACCACCGCATATCCCGGAGCAATATGGCCTTAGTTGCTAATGCTCCTAAAAACCAAATAACAACAACCAAAACCTCTCTCAGGCTTCTAGATTCCATTCAAAAAAAGATTAATTAATGACCCATCCCTAACAGTCTCTCTCCAATCTCTGTCTCATAGACGTCGTTCTGTTTCTGCTGCATGTATTTTTTATAGATACTTCCATGGGGACTGTTTTTTCTGAATTGGCTTCTATAATTCCTGCTCTTGCTTCCAAATCAGTCCAAACACCTGCCGCAGCCACTCAGAATCATTTTACTGTTCAATTTTAAACTTACAGAACCAACTTTTTTTTTTCTTCATTTATTCCTTCAACTTCCATTTCCTGAACAACCTTCCTCCATACGTATTTCCTGAAAATTACAGTCTACAGAAGTTCAAGTCTAATATCAACAAATATCTTCTTTCGTTTTTCAACGTTCAATCCATGCATGGTATGAAGTATTATAGGTTCTAATACCTCTCACGCTTGGGTTTTTATAAAAATAAAATAGGGGCGTAATTTTCACTTAATTTAATATTAAATTAAGTGAAAGGCATACCTCGGTTAACGTTACCTCTGATAACGAAGCTTCGATATAACGAAGTCCGCAATTTCAAGCCCCATTTAACATAAAAAATATTCCAGTTTAATCACCTGAAATCTAAACAAACTGAAGAAATTACGGAAACCTTTGGGGCTTCTCGTGGTTGGTTCGAGAAATTTAAAAAAAGGGCCAGGATTCATAGTGAAAATTAACAGAAGTTTCCAGAAAAACTAAAGGAAATAATTCAACGCGAAAAATTTCCACCAAATTTGGTGTTCAATGTTGACGAAAGCGGTTTGTTCTGGAAACGGCTACCAACAAAAAGCTTCATTTCTATTGAAGAAAAATCAGCTGCTGGGTTCAAAGCAGCCAAAGACCGTTTAACGTTACTCTTTGGATCAAATGCCTCTGGCGATTATAAATTAAAATTGTTATTAGTTTACCATTCAGAAAATCCGAGGGCGTTAAAAGGTAACATAAAAATGAATTTACCTGTAATATGGAAAGCAAATAGAAAAGCGTGGGTTACCAAGGAGTTATTTACTGATTGGTTTGTTAACCACTTTTGTCCTGAAGTAAAACGGTATTGTCAAAAAAACAACTTTGAAGAAAAAGCTCTTTTGTTGTTAGACAATGCTCCGGGACATCCTACTGATCTTAACACGTTGGACACATGCATTCCTGTCAAAGTTGTGTTTCTTCCAGCAAACACAACTTCCCCGATTCAACCATTGGATCAGGGAGTCATAGCATCATTTAAAGCTTATTATCTGCGTCGAACATTAAGCAGTTTAACTGAACTAGAGGATAAAGCGGAAATGACAGTTAAAACTTTTTTGGAAAAACTACACCATTAAAAACGCAATTGAAAACATTGATAGTTCTTGGAAAGAAGTCACTAAGAAATGCTTACATGGAGTTTGGCGCAAAATATGGCCAGAAGTTGTACTAGAAGAAGAAAATAACATCCAAGAAATTAGAAATGAAGTTATCCAGATGGCTCAATCAGTAGGTTTCGAAAATGTCGATGAAGAGGATGTTAGAAATTTATTGAATGCAGAAGATGATGGTTTTTCAATGGAAGATTTAGAAAACCTTGTTAGCAACGAAGACAAAGATAATGAAGACGAAGTTAAAGAAGTTCCTGCTGAAAAAGTGTTAACAACTAAAGATTTAAAAAGGTGCTGAAATGACATTGAAAACGTTTTAAATTTTTTTTGTGAAAATGATCCTGATTTAGGAAGAAGTTTTATTGTTAAGCGATCAGTGTTAAATGCAATAACTCCGTATAGGCAATTGTTAAATGAAAGAGAAAAAAAGCATAAGCAATCAACTTTAGACTCATATTTTAAAATGTGATTTCACTTTGTATGAATGTTGACTGTTTATTTAGTAAAACTTTTCTTTGTTCGAAAAAAAAGCTTTTCATTTTCTTTACGTAGGAACGTATCCCTATTCTGGCCATAGTATTTTTACCTCTGAAAACGAAGTTTCGCTTAACGAAGTAATTTCGTGGAACACATCCTATTCGTTATTCGAGGTATGCCTGCCAAAGACCGTTTAACGTTACTCTTTGGATCAAATGCCTCTGGCGATTATAAATTAAAATTGTTATTAGTTTACCATTCAGAAAATCCGAGGGCGTTAAAAGGTAACATAAAAATGAATTTACCTGTAATATGGAAAGCAAATAGAAAAGCGTGGGTTACCAAGGGGTTATGTACTAACATTTCATATGAAACTGTTATCTACAACGGCTCTTAGATAGATAGAATAATTTTGTTGAACTTGCTTGATTACGATCATGCTTCAGAAACAACCAAAAATTTCAGTGTGGTTTCAAGATGTCGATAGACATACAGTTTTTCCAAGTGTCTACACCGTGCAACGCTTTCTTCTAAGGAAAAACTAAGTTCTTGTATTACGGGGTAGCTCAAATTCATTTTATTTACCCTATATGATAAACCTCAATAAACTCATAAATGTACTCTAATTCACATGGCTCTTGATTATACTTAATATTTCAAAGTAAATTCTTTTGAAGTATTTAACATTATCCATATTTCTCTAAATTCCAATCTAAAAGCGCTTGTTTTTTACTTCACACCTTACTTGCAAAATTATCTAATATGAAATATCATCGCCAGTAAAGAAGCGCCATAATTTAAAATAGTTCTCTTGCGTTCATTACATAAACATAAAAAAGGGAAATTTATCCTTTGTATGCATGTCGAATTCTTATAGCTATTATGCATGAGGTATGATGAGTGCCACGACTCTCAGTAGGCAACTGCGACCACGTCTTGTTTCTCACTTGTCATCCCTAATTTCGATTCTACTCTTCTTGTATTGGGAGAAAATGCTATGTGCTATTTTCACACTATAGTAGAATTTATCAGGATTGGGCGATGTATGCGTCCAGCAGACAATCCAGGAGGGAATCATTTCCTACATCACACTGCATTAAGGCCTTTTATAATCGGATAATCATACGCTAATTCGCTTTTCGCAGATGTCCGAAAACACTCAAAACTGCGGTCCTCTCACAGAATTATGAAACATCCATAATTTCGATTTCCTCTCCAGTCTTGTAGACAGTTGCTGTAATCCAAGAGGTACAGTATAACGAGATGCATATAGGTAATCGATTTCAATCACGCATGTAGTTTAAAATCTTTATATTCAGCAAGTTTCAGGACTTTTATCCTTTTACAACGCTTTACTTAAATTATTTTTCCTCTCTTCCCTCAACTCTGTCAATAACCCTCTTGTTTGAACTCATTCCTCGCCCTTTTATTCGTTCTTGGCCTGCGCTGTCCACTTAACTTCTCAAACAAAGTATGCTGTCAAGATACAATATGCACAAATTACAGATGTTCCATTGCTAATAGAAGTATCGCGTGCTTAGCAGTGTAGCAACGCATCCCCTCTATGAGAGAAGTGTTACTAACTCTAAACACAATTCGTCTTCTGGAATGACAGCTCATTTCCTCGATAATAAACAAGCTGTGGAAAGAAAGTCTCTGCTGGAAAAGTGCGCTCCTTTACAGCTATTTGTAGATTGCAATCCGTTGAATTACATTTGTGTGTGCCTTGCGATTTAACTGCAGGTACATGAAGGAAAAGTAAGTTGGTGTTATTTCTTTCCTTTGACGTGATTACTTCGAAATTATAGCCCTTGTTTGTTGTGCTGCATTAGCTGGGAAATGAACTGTGTGCAGTAATCCACAGTTACAAACAGCTACGTTTTTTTTTTTTTTTTTTTGGTTTTTTTTTTGGGGGGGGGGAAGGAATAAGCAAAGGTAAAAGTACGCGCTATATTTATCACAACAAATTAGCATCGTATATATAAGCTCTGAAACTTAGAGATAAAATAGAATTAATTTATGCACTAATATTTGGAGATTGAATCAATAAGTTATGAAATTATTGCAAGTTTCGCTAAATAACAAGAGGCCTACTCTTCGACTGATCATCTTGTAAAATTGCTTAATGCATCGTCTAAGATTACGCACCTCTAACAAATCTCGTATATATTTTCCACCTTCGGAACTGATGCAAGCTTCATTCCACGACGCAAAACTGTTTCGAATTTGAATCCGGTCCTGATTTGGAGTGTCTTCGAAAGCGTAGCCATAAATAGCTTAAGTGTTGGTCATTGAGGTGGTCTCATTCTTTCAAAATTATATAATTTCGATAATAAATTACTTAATCTACCACGTGATACAATAGTGTGTCGATCAATCCATTAACACAATCATTTAAATAAACTTGTGTAACATAACACTTCAGAATTTTTACTTTGATTCCAGTATATTTAATTAAGCTCAATGAATTATTGAAATCATTTAACACAAATTTGGATAATGTTTATTAAATTTAGAGAAATGTCATTTTCTAAAGGTAAGTTCAAACTACTGTTAGAGTGAAAATTCGAATATTGCTGTACCAACAAATTAAGAAAATCCAAGAAACGAGATAGTCTTCCCCTAAAAATGGGTATAAATTGACGCTCTCATCCAAATAAGCAGAGCAACTACTGTACAAACAAAAATCTCCCTTCAGAGCATTAGGCCATTCCCCCCCCCCCCACACACACACACTACAACGATAGGCCAACGACACATTCAAAGGTCACAAATTGCCAGTGAATTTTTAACCGGGATCACAAGATTTCTCAGACAATTTTTCCTGGAGTATCACTCTTTCGATCCGCTTTGTTGAAAGCAGTGTAGAAGATTTTATTCAAGAAGTGCAGCAAGATTGTAAAGCATTGCTGCGCAATAATCTCTCAACCAAAACTCAAACTTGTACGGTGTACTCAAATATAACCGCTACTTTATAGGCTAAATGTCATCGCAATGATCCTGTGGACGTCACCGAATTACCTTTGGTGGAAGCTGTAGGAAACAAGTGGAAGCAGACCCAAATTTCAGCCCAGGACCACAGCCCATTAGCCAACAGTCTAGATTCTAACAGTTTCAGGTCTTGAAACTCTCATACTGGAAAGAACACGACGACAGCCATATAAGATGAGAACGAAAGATTCACTATGCGCTTCATTCGAAGCCATTGTACATTGTAACACAGTGCCCAAACGCAAATAGGGCCTTTCAGATAAAGAGCAAAAATATTCCAAGAAGTGTAAATAGTCATAATAATAACTGGAAGAGATAGCAACGAAAAACATGTTTTGCTCAAATTGAACACAGCCTATAATGGTTTTCTTCCAGCGGTCGAAGGATTGGAAAGAAACTTCATTCACTTCAGAATTTACTTATGCTGGAAGTTTTCACCTTTTTTATGTCTGGTTGAAAAGCGGCTCATCCCCAAAAAGCAGATAACACATCTCAGTTGATATGCAGCCTACCCAAATGAGAGAACTCATAAGCGAGGAGGAGGTATCCTTGTTTCCTCCCACAACAGCTTAAAAATACATCGCTCCACCAAAACTGCATCAGAAAAGTTGCTTCTAAACATTGCTACTAGCCTGGATTAAAAAGGTGTGGCCCTATGATATGTATTGTGAGATGAAATTCATATCGAATTACTTACCTTACCAGTTTAAGAACTGAAGAATCGAAGGACGAAAGCTACGGAGTACAATTTTAAGAAGGTTTAAACATTGTGCGTTCATATAAACATCAGCAAATTCAAAACTTCTTCTCGTCTACCTCCGCATGAGCGCACACAACACGACAACAGAGATATCCTGCTGAATTTCAGGACATATAAAGCATTCACTCCCAACCATAAGGGCAGGGATTTCAACATTTCAGTGCCTCACTACCAAGATGCCAGGGAGGAGTTTGAGCGATTTCTGTTATCCTTCGGATGGTCTGTACTCTGCTCTCCATCCACGAGAAGAATCAAAACCTAGATTTCATTTTCCATCATATGGATATGAAAACATTCTTCAAAAAATTAATTTTGTCAGTTCGCTTCCAACCATTCTCCATCACTCTATATATTCTCAGAAACTCAAGGAGAAACAAACTAACCAAATTTCCTCGACGATTGCCTTTCTCTCAAAATTCTTAAGCCTGATACCAGCATACTGTGAGATTTTCTAAAAAGATCAGAATCTTTCAATGGACCAAGGTTTAGTCCAGTGAGAGGACCAATTTGACTTGGTTATTCCGTGAAATATGAGGACTTGGTTCACAGAATACTTATTTTTTTTTTTTTACAGCCGAGCAACGGGCTGTCAGGATCTTTCAGAAGTATCGGACTCTTGACAATGCCATCAAGTTCACCAATCAGAGCAGTGTTCATGCGTGCTAAGAGACAAGCTCATCGACACACTCAATGGGGAGACTTGCAGCCCATACAGAAGAACAACAGACAACATTCCAGTAAGGAATATAGCGCAATTTCTGTAAGATGAAATATGGTAAATATTCTTGAAAGAGACATTCTTAAAAAAATGGGCACCGTTTTAGTCTCGCATCTTTATAGCGGAGTGTAGGTAGCCGAGCACATACTCGGCTACCTTCGCTCCGCTATAAAGAACATATCAACAACCTTAAACTTCCTTGAGACCTTCTGTAGAATCTATCGTTCCCTAAACAGTAGAGGGAAGACGGATATAATTTTCCTGGTTATCAAAGCAGCGTACGACAAGCTCTCTACCACTTGCCTACTTATAAACCTCGAAAACAACTTTAGAATTACAGGCCCCCTGCTCGAGATTTTTAGAAAGCTAGTGAATGGAAGACAAATCCTCTTGATGCGTAGCCACAACTGCTTCAAACGCAACATAAACAGAACTGTTTCCCACTGAGGCGTTCTGTCGGCATCCTTTTTTTTTTGCGGCAGCTCTCAATCCCTTCATATCGCTGCATAAAAACATTTTTCCTATGCAGACAACATATGTTTTTCCTCGCAAGAAAGCCAAGACGCAATACATATCTCTCAGGTTACAACAAGCCAGATTTCGGATTCTGTAACCAAAAAAAAAATTCCAGCATGTCTGCTCACACAACTTTTACAAACAAAAAGGATAAAAATAGCATCACAGTCCTCAGTGCTACTAGATGGCCATGCTGTCAACAGGAGTCACGGATCACACGGATTTAGGAAGAGTTCTGAGTCTTCCGGTACTGCATAAACACCAAGATAAAGACCCTTGCGGCTCTCCGGAGAGAAAAGAATGAAAAAAAAAAAAAATCTTTCCGCTGTTTATCAACATAGCCTCATAATGTTCTAAGATGTGTCTCCCTGGGGACACTCAGTGCGCCCGTTGTTTGGTCTACTGAATCGTCTGCTCCACTCAAAAGCTTGCTTAGTCAGAATATTGGATCCTGCGATAGTTAAACGGGACACTAGGAAAACCTCTTACAATATCAAAAAGCATCCTATATGCACAAAAATGTGTTTTGGGTTGCAGAAATGTTCGAAATGCATTTGTTAGATGGATATATATCTCTGTGAATGAAATCCAATATAAAGACTTCACCTGATCTATATAATTGTCATAAATATCTTCCCAAAGGGTAAAATGCTAATTAATGAAAATATGAGAAATCATGCAAATGGCAATCATGACAACCAAACATACATTTCATTGCATTTAGTGTATAAACTGAAATGACAAGTTAACGTAATAGTATTATTTACTGTAAATCAGCAAAATAAGTCCTCAATATTTTATTGTTCCTTCTCGAGCTGCAATTACAGCGTTGCAACCAAAGGTGTATTGCTAAAAAAAATAGTATAGTACTGGAACGCTCGTCGTAAAAAAAATATTACCTGAATGCTCGTTCTCCAGAAGATTATATGATAACGCCACATCGACTGTACAGTAACTGAATCAGACTTCAGACTCACGGTTCATAGAACAATCAGTTCTAGCGTTCAGCTCATGGCGAATCAAAATGCAGCGTTCACACGCGTCACAGTACATCTCAATCGTTGGATCTCTTTATCTAACACATTGTACTTTAGTAAGAAACGTTCAAATTTCATTGCGAAATATATATTTTTGTTTTTAAATAATTTTTTAAAGAAATCTATTAATTTTAAAGATTAATATTAATATATATTTTTAGTAGCAATGGGTAAAATAGATATTTCTCCCTTCTCTTTGATTATGCCATTGTTTCATATTAGGTGCCATAAATTTAATGATTTTCTATTATGACGTTTAGAAAAAAAGTACCGGTGCGTTTCGGCCCAAATGCACCACTGCTTGCAATGATCTTGCATAGAGTTAATAAACTTCTAGATCTATGGGTGCCCAATTTCGTGGTGCCACATCCTTACAATGCTCTCCTGAAGCTGAATCTTACTTGTTGGCTTCTTCCGAACAATTTTAAACGACATTATGTATCAGAAATTTTCAATAGGGTTTAAATGTACTGTTGCCGGACCAGTCCAACATTGTAATGCCAGCATTTGTGAGGTATGACTGCACCTTAAGGGAAGAAAACGAGGGAAAACATTGGTGTAAGTATGTTTTAAGCCTTCAGACTAGAAGACAAATTCATTCATTAAATCTAAATAGCATAAAACTTACCAATTTTGCTGTGAGGCAAGGTGCTGAGTCCTGTTGAAAAATGCAGTTTTGGATGTCTGTGTGGCGATCCCTAATAACGGGTTTCAGACGCTCCTCCAAGATAGCAGTGTAGGCTTCTGTATTCACCGTTCCGCTAATAAATTTAACCCCACCCCTTTGCTTGTTATGCATCCCCAGACCATCTGACCGGCGGGGAACTTTACAGTTGGTGTTATGCAATCAGGATGGCATGCCTCCATTTTCGTCTTCTGACATATCGCTTCCTATCCGAGCCATGTGTTTGAATTTTGATCTGTCTGAAAAGATGACGGTGTCCCATTGCTCTTTTGTCCATGAAACATGCGTTGTAGCCCAAGTAAGTCGCTTCTTCCTCATTTGTTGAGTCAACAAAGGCTTCTTCTTGGGCCGATAGGCATGCAGACCACATTCCGAACTATCCAAAGACCACAGTCTTCGATGAAACTATCCAAAGACACAGTCTTTTAATAGTTCGTGCACTTGTTTCTACACCAGATGCCATCTCAAAGTCCAGTTTTAGATCAGGAGCACTAGCATGGCGATTACGAAAGCATAGCTATCGATTTTGGGAAGGCGTAGTCACTCTCTTACGGCCTGATCCAGGAGTGCTCTTCACATCACTGGTTTCACGCTTTAATTTCAGCACCCGGGATACTGTTGACTGGTGGCAGCCTATTTTATCACGCGTAGCTGTTGCTCTGTCCCTTCCTGGGACAGAGCAACAGCTACACTTTTTTTCATGGTATTAACTGAACATATGGTTCTAACATTGGTTGTAACACGGTTCTAATATTGGAACTATTGGCTCTAATATCAAATAAAAAAATCGATCCAAGAGATATGTCTGTGACTTGGATTTATTTATTTGATAAAATTCCGCAAATCTGTGCCTGCAAACTTGCTCTGTGACCTCTGTTAGACACGAGAGAGAGAGAGAGAGAGAGAGAGAGAGAGAGAGAGAGAGAGAGAGAGAGAGAGAGAGAGATCCAGGTGAAACCACCATAGCAGCCATGAAAACAATATTTACAATTAAAAAAATTATAATAAATAAATACCAAAATTTGTAAATAAATGAGGCTGTTCTTTGGCTAGAAATGTTAAAAGCTACCTTCGTGATGATGAAACAATCGAATGTTTTTAATAGGCCCTGTGTAATAGTATACTATGTCTTAGTGATGGCGTTGGCTTTTTTAAAAATTCTATTGGTTCTAATATTGATTAGGAAGTTGAATATAAGAATGGATAAGTGAGGAAGTCGAGGCAAACGGTTTCCACAAAATAAAAACGGAATCTGATTAGCTACAGCAGCAAAGAAGTCACTAGAGTAAATCTGAAGAGGTCATGGACTTAAAATTAATTTCAGTAGTGTTAAATATACTTCGTGATAGTACAGTACGTTCTCTTCTTACCTCGGTTTGAATAGCTTGAATTGAAATCGGTTGAAATGTTTTCAGAAATAAAGCTTCAAAGACCATTTCCATATAGATTATAATTAGTCGATATGAGCTTTTACTTCGTGAGCCTTTTTCTGGGCCCCAGAGGCGGATTTAACGGCGGTCGCACCGGGCGCGCTCCCTGGGCCCCGACTTCTGAAGGGCCCACGCAAAACCCCAACAAATTAGATGAACATATTAGTTCAAAACTTTGTGATTATTATTATGCTATTATTAATTATATTATACATATATTATATTCAGATTTTATTGGAAATAAAACATGAATAGTACATAATATTTTTTTATTTATATAAAAAAATGGTTAAGATGTATTTTTATTTTCCCTGTCTCTCTCTTTTTTTTTAAGAGGCCCAATATTTTCTTCTGCGCCCGGGGCCTCAACCGACCTTAATCCGCTTCTGCTGGGTCCACAACATGCACATCGACACACACACTCTCTCTTTTTTATTACTAATATCAGGTGACGAAAAATGTTCTTGTTCTTGTTTTTTTTTTTTTTTTTTCATGCTTACTGTTTTGATAAAAAAAGAATATGGAGGCCGTTGTAGATGGCGATTATCCGTCGAGCACAATGAAAACATATTTCCTCAGGTCGTGTTGAATCAGTTGATGCCTAACAAGCGTGAAGTGCGGTTCAGAAAAACAATGAAAAGTGAAGAAAAAAGAGCTGGTCCAATTACAGTTATTCGAGCTTGTTTGCTTTATTAGCATAAGCTGGACACACTCCACAACAGTCTGTACGATATTCCCGGCATTCGAAGAACATACAGCGAGTAAACATTTAGTTCATAATTGGTTAAAAAAACACGTAAATCACGCGATGAATTACTCGATGACCACCTCGTTTAGGACAACCAACTGCCGCCGATGACGAATTGAACGCTGCAATTGAGTCGTAATCAAGTCAGCCATGCCAGGTGGTTGCAGAAAGACTCAGTTTGAGCGGTGAAATCATTCGTTTACATTTGAAGTGATTGGGAAAGTTTACATTTGCAGTGATTTAATCTGTGAATAAATATAGCTTTAAGAAACATTCCACTTACAGACTCCTAAAATTAACTTAGTTATTTAATTAATATTTTTCTAAGCACGTTCCTTCGGATGCTGTTGAGTTCACTCAGTTTTTCCAATTGAAAATGTTTTTCTTGTCGTGTTTGTTTGAACATCTGCCACGCCCTCACAAATGTCTAGATAGTAAATAAGAAAACGCCATTGAGAACTAAAATTCAGTAAGGTAGGCGATTGCCTTTTGTAAAACCGCATCTGAGCAGAAAAGCTTTTGCTCCTGGCATAGTCATGCAAAAGGATGCCAGCTAACAGATTCCCAGAAGGCAAGATGAGTTTCTTGATAACCTCAGATGCAGTTTTGGTAGCAGTTTCAATCGTCATGAAGCAAAATGTAAAGTTTATTTATTGTCTCATTGATACGATATGGACCCTTTGCAGCAAATCACTTTATATATATATATATATATATATATATATATATATACTGCTCTAGACTTCTTTCTGTATTTATTTTCCCCATTAGGCCAAAAGTGAGTTAAAATAACGTTTTTAAAACATCCTCTTTAATCTATTTTAAATTATTCGGATATGATTTGCACGCGTTTCTTTTTTATGAATGCCATGGTTTTTAATAGCAAGAAATTCACGGAAGTTCTTCAATCTTGTAAGTTTAATTGTAAATACATCTGTTATTGCGTATTAAATGCACAACACCGTGCTTTATTTGTAATAAGAAGAGAGCATAAGAAAACCAGTAATTCTTGAATTCGTTTTACAGTTATTTTTTTGAAATATACAATTACCAATAATAATAAGTATATAAAAAAATAAGTCACATATATCAATTTACTAAGGCATAGATATTTAGAGGGAGAGTCGGAGAGGGAGGCTGAAAGGAATGAAATGGTATGGGGTATTTGAAGACGTTAGAAATAGCTGATAAGAGAGAGAGAGAGAGAGAGAGAGAGATGGAGCAGAGTAGGTTTGATAATGGTATCCGAAAGTAGCTGGGCTAAAAAAACAAAGGGGGGGGGCACCATGTATCACCTTCGAAAGGACTGATTCAAAGTTGCCGTAAACTGAAATATAAATTATGTAAAAATGCAGCTATCTGTATACTCAACGGAAAAAAATAAACAAACCTACAACTCCCCTTGGTGACCCAAATGTTTGATATATGCCAGTAAATGCGCAGAAATAGGACACGTCGATTTTGGAACTACTTACATAAAAAAAAAAAAAAAAGGATTTTAAAATTCAAATCGCTGCGCGCTAGTTTTCTTTATCTAGAAAATAAAATAAATAAATAGATAAAAGAAACAGTCTATTAAAAAGTAAACGCTTTTTTCCCAACGTCTGCTATTTCAATAGAATTTCCCTCTTTGTTATTTATCACAAGATCCATTTCATAAAATATTAATACGTCACTCCTCAAGCTGATGCAATCCCTCAGGGTTAATGCTTATGCTAGAAAAGGAATATCTGGTGTATATCATGCCAGAGTGCGAAGAGTAAACAAAATAAGAAGCCATGAGATCGAAAGACGGAGTGGTATCGGTCTGCTGCTATCATACGAAAAACGAGCTAGTGTTAAATGGCTTTATGATGCAAGGAAGTAAACTTTTTCTGCACCTGAAAATGAGTCAAAAAATGGCTCTCCAATGCTACCTAGAATTTGGACATCCTTGCAAGCAACTTATTCCAAAACACACTGCATAGGACTACTTAACTCCCTAAAATTTTATATTGGGCCCTCTGATACTTGTGTTCACTCACTAATGAGAATATTCCTTTCCTCCCTCATTCATTTTACCAATTTCCCTGAGCTTTATACAGCCCCCCCCACCTCGTCAAGGTCCAGTACTGAGCTCTGCAGACTACATCTTCAGGCGCTGATCATGGGGTTAGTGCTTAGTGTTCACCAAGTTAGTCGCCTTTCTTTGCACCTTCTCCAGAAGTTCTATATCTTTCTTTATATACGTCGTGCAGACCTGGATACAGTAGTCCAAGTGTGGTGTCAACATAATTTTACAGTAATGACTGCCTTCTGTTTGCTTACAAAATTCCAATAAATCATAGAACGCCATGTGTTCTATCTATAATTTACGTTACGTGCCTTTCTTTCCACCTGCTTACACGTTGAACTTCGTGGCATTCTGAATCGTATATTCCGAATATTTCTCAAACAGCACATCTTTTAATTCCTCTGGTGCTAATCTATAAACAACTTTCTGGGTTTCTCTTCACCAAGTGCAATACTTTGCATTTGAGAGTAATAATCTTTAGCCTCTAATTTTCTAACCATATTTGCAGTTAGTCCAAATCCATCTGAAGCAGCAGGGTTTAGTTTCGGTAGGTTACCAACCTCCCAACCTTTAAGTATTCAGTAAACGCTGGCAGCTTCTCCTCTGTTCCCTCACCAATATTCTTTAGGAAGATAAGAAACAACAGAAATCCGAGGACAAATCCTTGAGGGACCCTACTTACTACTTCAAGACCACCCAGAAAATACCAGTTATGATCGTTCTGTCTCCCGTATTTCATCCAACCCCTAATCTACTGATGGATCTTCCCTATTGTCTCAACCCTTCCTAATTTATACAATCACCTTTTTTTTGCAGAACTTATAAACGCCTTACTAAAATCCAAACGTATAATGTCAGAGTTGTCTCTTCTATCCATCTGATTTATAATGTAGCCATAGTAATTTGCATTTATCATCAAATCAATATATTTCACAAAAATGCAGAAATATTCGAGTATATCCAGGCATATGCTGAAAACACTGGTAAAGCTATAAAGAGAATAAAGTTCAACATAAAGAGAATAAAATATTGGCAACCTACGTGAACAGAAAATGCCTTTAATGCCTTTCCTTATATTAAACTGCACCTTTGTTTCTAGTCTGCAACGCCTGCTAATTTATGTCCATGCGGAAGTGAAAGTCGGTGTCATATTCCACAGTAAATTACTCTCTTTCCACTGAGCCTCTTCGGTCTTGCCAGTTTTATTAAAGATTAGCATTTGATTATTTTTTCTTCCCATTAGGCAATTCACACCTTATGATACAAAATGTAGCTACAAATATGATGAAATCATTGTTTTTAAGTTTGGTATATCCACAGGAATTTCATACTGTACTCAAAAAAATTTCATCCCGGGAATATTTCGATGAGAAGAATTTCAAGCAGTACATAAGGTTTTCTCTCTCTCGTAACACTTTGATTTTAAATAACTTGCAACATGGGAATTAGGCATAAACCGTCAAAGATTATTCACAACAAAATAAGCACTATTATATTATTTATTAATCATTTTGTTGAGAACATTTCAGTACATAATCGAAATAACTGAAAGCCTATATTTCAAGATAACGAAAGCGAAACCTTCTGTTGTCCGTATAATGCATTTTTGTTATCATTAATTGTTTTTTTTTATTATTTTGCTCGTTTGTATATTAAAAAAAAAATTCATTTTGTGTGTTTTCAAAAACGTGAGAAGTAGTGAATCACCTGAGTTATAAACGCTAACAAAATTTGCAAAAAAACGGGCTTTGCATTATACTACATACTGTATATGTTGTCTGCAAAAATAAACTTAGAAAAATATACAAACTTCAAAGAATTTCACCTTTTAAATTCAGCATTGTCATCCATCACTTGAATTCTGTGAGTAGAGTGAAATGGATCAGTTTGGTAAAGTAGAAAGGAAGCATAAATGAAAACGCTGGGAAGCTTTATACAATCATATATATTTGTGTAGGAAAGATAGATTATCTATTTTTATATGCTGAACTACTTGTACATTAAATGTAGGAAGTAATTTTAAAATTTTACTTTGTTTCTGTAGTTACGCACCTCCCACAAGTAAAGGAGAATTACCCTTTTGCCCCGACACTAGATTCTTTGACCACAGTTAGCAACTACCACACTGAATCTGTTAGAATATTTTCGATGTAGTTTCTGTATTTGAACTGCTGCCAGATTTACTTCCGGAAACGCTGTGAAACATCCGCGTTTTATTTTACAAAACAGGCAAACTGACCACTCAACTCATAACTTACGTGCACAGTAAACTGAGGACCTAAGCTTCCCCCCCTTTCTAAATTCCAAACAATCCCTCCCAGTTGACGTCGTTGTTTGAACTAAATACCTACAGTGGTTTCTTATTCTGAGTCACAGTTACTGTGGTTTTTATGAAAATATAGATAAAGCCACGTGGAATCCGTAAATCTTGAGTTTAACTTGCGGGTATTTGATGGGGCATACTAATTTCATGGGACAATTATCTCACAAAATCAGTATGCTCCCACCAAATACTCTAAAACAAAAGAAAAAAAGAGGGGAAGAAACGTGCAGTCTTCCCTGAAGACGATTAAGATGGCCACAGTGCTGATAAATCCGGTAAGTCCCTTTCGAATCCTTGCCTTTTAATGCACATTAGAGAGGAGCAGTTGTTCTTGTAGGGATATCTGTGGAGGTTACATTTATAATCACATCGAAATTTTGCGTACAGTAAACTAAATGGCTTTTATTAGGTACACTCAAATTTCATGAAATGGAGCACTCTTTCAATAACAGCACCACGTGTTCGTACCATGGGATATAAAGAAAGTGAACAGATATTGGGATGATGTAGGTGTGCAGGTCAGTTTGTGAGATATAAGCGACTTTGAGTGTGGCGTAGTTGTCGGCGCCAGAAGCGCAGATAGATATGAGTATTTTAAAAACTGCAATACTAATAGGGTTTCATGTACAACTGAGTCCCGGCACGATTTGGCCTTAGTAGCTCTTGTGTCGTTAAACCCAACAACAACGACTGAGTCTGTATCGTGATTCGTTCAATAACCAAATAAAATCTAACCAACAGCGATCCTGCTGGTTGGATCTTTGATACGAAACGCCAAACAGGGGCTGGCAAGAGACAGTAAAAGACAACCCAGCACAACAGTGGTCATCAAAGAAGCATTTCAGAAAGCAGTATTCGTCATAATTTGTTACAAATAAGCTATCCCAGAAGACAACACAACCGTATATTATTATTATTTTATTTATTTATTTGCTGATAGGGTACCACTCCTATCAGCAAAAAACAATATCAGGTAACAATGAGGTGAGGAATACCAGCATTATGCAGTGAAGGATTGGAAAAAACATTGTTTGAGCTGACGAAGCCTTGCCCGTGATGTTTCACCTCGACTGGAGGACTACAATATGGCAAAAACAGCACCAGTTCATGAGCCCATCCTGGGAAGGAGCAACAGTGCATGCTGGTGACGATGGAATGATGTGGGGGAGTAGTCCCATGGTGCACATTTGGTTTACCAGTGTAGTAACATTCAGATGCCACCGATTATTGGGAATTGTTTTCGACTAAGTGCATGCCGTCATGTCTGCAGCGGATGCTTCTGCGAATTGGTTCTTTCGCAGAATATTTAATGGAAAAACTTTCGAGGCTACAGGCTAGTAAGGCTCCTGGAGCTGATGGAATATACCCTATAATCTTAAGGGAGGCGGCAATTGAGTGCATTGAACCATTGAAGCTAATTATGCGACCATCACTAGACTCTGGGGAAATTCCCTTGGTTTGGAAAAGTGCCAATGTATCTCCCATACATAAGGGTGGCTCTAAGAGTGAAGTGGGAAATTATCGACCTGTCAGTCTGACTTCAGTGGTAGGGAAAATCATGGAGGCAATGATCAAGGGTGGATTTCAGGATCATTTGGATCGAATTGAAATTCTCAAGGATACTCAGCATGGCTTTGTAAAGGACAAATCATGTTTAACAAACCTGGTTCGCAATTTTGAAAGGGTCACTCACGAGCTGGATTTAGAGAATAATTTCCACATTGTTTATTTAGATTTCAGCAAAGCTTTTGACTCAGTCCCACATGAGCGGTTGCTTTATAAGCTGGAACAGGTTGGAATCACTGGGAAAATCCTTAGATGGATAACAGGATGGCTTCAGGGTAGGAGGCAGAAGGTTGTGATAAATGGCTATTTCTCAGATTGGGTTGATGTAAGAAGTGGGGTTCCCCAAGGATCAGTATTAGGACCACTGTTGTTTTTAATTTTCATAAGCGACATCGATGAAGGGATAGTGGGCGTGATGTCTAAATTTGCAGATGATGTTAAAATTGGTAGAGTAGTTAATGATCATTGTCAAGCTGAGCTTCTTCAGAGAGACCTAGATAGACTTCAGGAATGGTCAGAAAAATGGCAGCTATGCTTTAATCCAATAATTAGAAATTGCTAATTAATAATGTACGTGTTTATTAATATAGCGAAATGCTTTATTTTTACACGAAGGAATGCGTAAAATGTGCCTATTAATGATGTTGAAGAGGCCGCATTAGTAATCTTCAGCAATTGCGGTCCCACCTCATTAAAGCAAAAGGATTGAGAAAATATGAATAGTACTCTGACTGTTGCAAAACAGTATAACACTGAAATTCCAAGAATGGGCATTAACTTTAAAGGTAGGTAACATACGACTTAGTGTGACTCTCCCTACCCCTTTCTTAGGAATGTGTGGTTCTACTCATTCTGAAGCCGAGAGGTAAATTGAATTTTGCACATACGTTCAACTATCATCCCCTTTGTTATTTGCATAATGTTGTTGCAAAAGGTTTTATTCTGCAGATGGATGTAAACGAAAAGCTCATATTAAATTAACAGATTAGAACTTACTTTGGATTACGCAATACAAAATACTTAGGCAGTTTATGCATTATTATTTCAGTTTTCCGCAGATTCTTGGAAGTCGATGGTATGCCCTTTGTAGGCGGTGTTAGGAAACTCTGCGGGAGAATGCAGTCGGGCTTGAATAATCAGACAGGCTTTAATCCAACAAAGTATAAGGTATTACACCTGGGAAACAGTAATCCCAAAATAACTTATTCACTTGGTGGAGTTCAACTAAACCCAGTACTGGTGGAAAGGGACTTGGGTGTTACGATACGGTCAGACATGAAATTCTCTGAGCATTGTAAACAGGTTGCAAGGAAGGCCCATGGTGTCCTATCGATGATCTATTGAACTTTTGCAAGTAGAGATAGGGACGTGATAATCCCATTATATAAGGCTTATGTTAGACCACACTTGGAATACTGTGTTCAAGTATGGAGACCGCACTTAAAGAAAGACATCGAGCTTCTTGAAAGGGTGCAAAGAAGGGTAACTCGCCTGGTGAGATCGCCAAAAGGGCGTCCTTATGAAGAAAGATTTCGAATATGTGGATTTCAGAGTTTGGAAACTAGACACCTTAGAGGAGATTTGAATGAGGTGTTTAAGGCTCTGAGAGGCATCAGTAAAATGAATGAGGACGAAATTTTCAAGATTATAAATGATGCTAGAACTAGGGGACATAAATTCAAGTTACGGGGGGAAATGTTTAGATTGGATTGCAGGAAGTTTTATAACTGGAGTTAAATTACTGGAATAAGTTGCCTACATGGGTGGTAGAAGCTGACAGTTTGGGGAAAT
This sequence comes from Mastigoproctus giganteus, assembly GCF_048544385.1. Lineage (NCBI taxonomy): Eukaryota > Metazoa > Arthropoda > Arachnida > Uropygi > Thelyphonidae > Mastigoproctus > Mastigoproctus giganteus. The sequence goes on along the minus strand of NC_143580.1, from coordinate 89,296,296 downwards.
TCAAAGGTCATCTGGATAGTACCTTCCGGTCAGGGAAGCGCATAGGATGATAGGTTTAATTTCCTTTTCTTTTATTAATTATTATTATTTATTATTATTATTTTTTTATCATTGTTTTATTCGGTTCTTTTTTTTTTTTTTTTTGGCAGGTGCAGCATAACCCATAGGCTTTCTTGCACCATACGGCCATTAATAATACTAATAATTTCAACGTGAAAATGCCACAGGTCACAAGAACAATATTAAACAGAACTCGTTCCAGAAACATGATAGTGAAGGCACCCTACTATTGTGCCCTTCCCGTTCACTGTATATCAACTAATAGCACAGCTATGGAATGAGTTGGAACCGGCTTTTCTGAGTAGGAATTTAGTCCATTTTGTAACGCCTGCGGAAGCAATTGAGTTTAATATTGACCAGCTTCCCAGTGACACTCTTCCGGCACCTCGTTAAGTCTATGCCACGACGAATGTAGCCTATTCTGAGCAAAAGAGCGACATATGCTATTGAGTAGGTGTGTCTACATGGGTAATTATCGCCCTCTCCCACGCAGGGTGGAAAAAGGTTCGGGTTCGAATCCCAATCTCGTCAATGACGAGAAGTTTTATCATCTTTTTTTCACCCCATGACAGAGGTAGTCCGTCTTTAGGCGAGAATTAGCAAGGTTTTTAATCCCGTAAATTCCGATTTTTCGTATTCTAAAACTGGTAATCGATCAGAGAACACAGGGAAGATGAGTCGGTGCTGAAGTGGCCCTAATTGGCAAGGTTTAAATTTCGGGACCTGTCAGGGGCCACGTTGTAACTCTTGACACAAAACCGCGTGTTGTAACTGACGGGTCAAGCACATTTCTTTTGAATAACCATGTTTTTTTGTTTTTTTTTTTATTAGGTAAGCATACTTAATGCAGTGTACATATGCTTAGAAATTATTTTTTTAAATCTAATCAAATTATGTGTGAGAACTTTAATCTTTTGATCCACTTGTCACTCTAATTTATCTGGTGCACTGTATCCATTATAAACTAAAATATGCGTAAATAATACTTGAAAGCTAAAAAAAACCAAAAAAAAAAAAAAAAACGTGGTTATTCAAAAGAAATGTGCTTGAGCCGTCAGTTACAACACGCGGTTTTGTGTCAAGAGTTACAACGTGGCCCCTGACAGGTCCCGAAATTTAAACCTTGCCAATTGAAAAACTATTTACTTTGATTTGTCTTGTATTATACGAATGCTTGATTTTTTAGCAGTAGGTTGTAATATATATTAAGTTTATTATTTTTTTATTAACGATTTAAAAAAAATTAAATTCTGTACTTTTCGGCCACTCCGGTTTTAAAACTTTAAAGTTGTGATGTTACCTTAAAACAGAAGCACCAAACTATTAATCTGCAAAATTCAAATCGCTAAAAGCATTTATTTTATGAAACATTTCCATTATAACTACACTATGTAATTATTTACCTGCGTTTACATTGGTCAATTAGGAAAAGGCCTTTTACTTCGGGTTCCATGATGCATGAGGAATATTGTTGCATCCGAAAGAGCAGGACTAAATATTTACAAACTATACAAATATTTAAAATATTTACAAAACACAAAACTACAGTATTTACAAATATGCAATATTCATTAATATACAAAAAGCGTTTCAATGGAACTTCAGACAGTGAATCACGTGCACGAGGTCGGTGAACGTTATGGAGGCAGTGTCAATAATTAATAGCATTAGTAGTGACGCAATTGCCTCGCCCTCTTCTCCCATTGGCTCGAATAAATATCACTAGGAGGAAAACTTTATGTTAAATGAACGTAGATGAATGTAAATAAAGGAGAATATAAAATTTTATAACATAAAATAAAAAAAAATATTGCTTTCAGGTGTAGATTTGAATGGCGTACATGAAAATTCTGCATGGCTCAGACACAGAAATTTTAGGCAATTAAGCCACGAAACATTTAATGTAATAATTCAAACATAAAAGCGAAAATATAAACCCCTAGCTATAATGAACATACACGAGTTACAGTATTATCACCACAGGGTATTTCAATTTCCAGAAAGTGAACAACAATAAATATTAATCAGTAAAGCAAGTCGCGTGTAAGAATAAACGCTATTTGGAAGGTACTAAAAGTAGAAATGGAAAATTCCCAACCAGTGACTCATCCGGATTAAGACAATGAACAACGAGATTCAATGAATGTTCTTACCAAGAAATGCTTTAGTTCAACAAATGGCAGCGTTCGGAGTCTAGGCACCTGCAGGGTAACCAGATTGAGGTGTTTAAGGCTTAAAATGAATTGAGCACGCTCGATGCTGATGGGTCTTAGGTTTTGTTCAGATTGCACAAACCTACGTTTTCTGCAATCTGAACAAAATGTTTGAGGGGTAACAAATTCAAATTGAGGAAGGGCGGTTACAGAATAGATGTTAGCCAGCGAGTAGTTGATTGCTGGAACAAAATTTCATCTGTTGTTGATGTGGAACTTGATAGCTTAAATAAATTCAAAGAACTAGACAAACCGTTGGAAGGAATTAATAGGTGTAATAGAAGTGTTTTTTTTTTTTTTTTTTTTTTTTGTATCATATGCCACTACAAATACAAAAATTTCTTAAAGACGCTGTCAAGGTGCACTTTGTAACTGCCGTTTAAGGATCTTATCTTCTTACTCTTTTTAAAATTAATTCTTGTCAACATTCTGCTAAATTAGTCTTCTGACATGATGATAATCGTTAGAGTAAATCATGTTATCTCTGAAGGTTGTACATCCAGATGACTTTTCTGCTGTAGTTACTGGTCATAAACATAATTATCCCTGCAAACAAAGAATGTGATGGAGGGGGAGATATACTTTTCTATTGAATATCATTTTAAAAATTAAGCGAATTACGTGTTAAAAGCTTAATGTAATAAACGACAACAGCCTGTCTCCCATTCTGTTTTTGTTCTTAATTCTGCACGTTGAATTCTCATCCCAAACACAAGTCAGAGAGTGTCTGATTTTGGTAAATTAAATTTAAATACTCGCTGGCGGTGTCCTTGGTTGTAGGCGGCCATAAAATTAACAGGTTTTATTCGTAAATCTAACTTTAAAAGAATAGAACGATGTGTTCTATGCACTTTCACATCTCATTGCATAAGCATCAGAGTTTATTGAAATCGAGAGCTCACTTTATAATCAACGAATAAATAAATAAATATAGTAAATACTTTTTATTGTACAACGAGCAAAATTAACACAACTGTTGTACAAGCTCTGAAGGCCAGGGATTAAGAGCATAGATCGTAGGCGTTAAATCTCATACTCACTCTGTTATTTCGCAATTGGTTTTTATCGTGACAATTTTGTTAGGAAGATTGCACGCTGCATATTTGCTAACTCCGGCATTGCCTTTAGAAGCATTGCGTTGGGAATGGCAGTAAATCTGCAAATAAGGGTGGATTACACTTACACAAAGTTAAATAGTGGCTGTAGAAACCTTTGAAGGATTACATGACTGGTGATTATTTTTCCCGATAACTAGAGAAAAGTAAAATGAGAAAAAAGGGATTATAAATATATCAGAATATGTAAAGCTTATTAACTGCCTGGTCAGGATAAGAAAAGAAAGAGATAAGGCATAATATATTAGTTTCTTGGGCGATCCGTTTGAAAGATGTGTAAAATATTACTCAAAATGCAATACTCCTTTTATAGTTCATCCTTCGCAAGGAACATATCACTGCTGCGAATAAGTCTCTTGTATCTTCTTCTTAGTGTTTAATCACTTAGTAAATATACTGTAGAAACAGGCGCCTTTTATCCGAGCGCATACAAGGAAAATAAAGGGCGTGAAATGGATTTTAAACTCGAAAAGAGACGAAAGACCACCTAAAGGCTTATGTGTTATCTATCCTTTATTACAATTTTGCAAGCGAGACGCATTTGAAGATTAGATCACCTCTTTATCCAATAAATTGCCCGAAAGATTTTGAAAGCCATTTGATGTCAGAAATTTCTATAAAATATTTTATTACTTTGATCACTGTGCAAAGAAAATTCGAAAAGTTGAATATTTGTGGAGTTATTCCTACTGGTGGAGTTTTCTTCGTATCCTTTTATCTGAATAAACAAGAGCTTATTCTAGTAAACGTAGATAAGCTATTTAAAGAAGCACGTAAGCTGATTTCAGTAGCCTCGGAAGCATCTTTCGCAATTCTCTTAGCTTGGTAGTAAAACCTTCTATTCATGTATCTCTAATATACCTGGGAATACTCTTTTAGGAAATCATGAAGCTTTGTAATATTTATATACACCAGAGTCCTTATTTTCTACTATTACGTTTCTGCTATAACATTTCCTTCAGATTCTAGCTGTGCTCTTGTCATGTGAAGGTACACATGACAACATCGCAGGCTCATCCTAACTTGTGACATCAGTATCAGGTTCGACCTTGCAACAGCAACTAGAAATTCATCTCATCTATTCGCGTAAAGGACTATGCCATTGATGTTATTGGTTTTCATTTATTATTTTTTTCTTTCTTATATTTCTTATTACGTTGATATTTTATTCCTAGGCAGCCTATGATTTTGATTCATTCGCATATTAGGAATGCAACCTTTGATCGATTACTTTTTATACGTAATCTTAGAAGGTCATCTAATTCAGCCAACAGGTGGGCAGAAAAGTATTACTTCCTATCTGGGAATCTCGCACCCTACTCAAACAGAGGCTATTTCTAGGGTATTCTTCTTGCGGTGATATATGCTTCTGAAGTCTTGACTTCTCTTGCCAATACTTCTTCAGGGTCTCTTTGCGCAGGATAAGAAATACGGGAACTCCGTGTATTGTGTATGTAAGCGTACTTAATGCAGAGCATCTCAGATTTCTCTTTTGTTGAATCCTCTACTCACAATTGTGACGGGATAATAATTTACCTCTGATATGGCCATTAAAGGTCATAATACTGACGCATGTAAGTGTCATCTTCAGAGGGATATACTTCTTTGCTTTCTTGGAGTATACGTAGGAACTATTTCATTATACACGGTGTCCGAAAAGTATGGAACCAATGGGATTTACACTAAGTATGCTTACTCTCATTTACAATATGTGTTCAACTTGTCTCCACCATAACTCTCCACACATTTTCTCACCCGATGTACCATGTTGGTTTGGATTCTTCTCGGCATATTGGGATCGACAGCAGCACAAGCCTTGGTAATTCTCTCCTTAAGATGACGAAGATCTCGGATTTTTGAAGCCTGTGCTTTCAGAAATCCTCAAAATGCAAAGTCCAGTGGGTTAAGGTCGGGTGTGTGTGGTGCTTACGATCTCCACCCATTCATCCAGTTTTAAAGCCATTTTTCACCTGTAAAGAAAAACATATTTTTACCATTGGTTCCAGACTTTTCGGAAACCCTGTACTATTAGATCATGATACCTTTGAAGTGCTTACACACCTTTGGTATTATCGAATGATTTCATGCAAGGTATTCGTTTCGATTTTAGATAGGCGCCTTATAGGAAGGATTAACTCGTTTACCAACAACCTCTGGCCTAAAGAGGATTCACTGAAGGTATTTTTGAAGCCATACACAGAATTTTACGATAAAATATAATAAACTAAGTTAATTGTATTGGTTTATTCCTGTAACCCTTCGTCATCGGATTCCTGTCGATACTCTCAATAAAATAACTTAAAATAATGTCAATAACATTTTGTTTTCTGTTATCAGATCTGTTATCAGCTTAAGGAAGCTTTGGGAATTAGTAGCGCGCAATGTATGATCGTTCTTTTTTTATTTCAAATTGAAATTATAATGGATTCCACTGAAGAAAAGACGAAGATAGGAGAACAGCTCGATACGTCTGGTTTAGTTTGATTTTAGTTCTCCAATTCTCTGCACAGCTCCAAAACTGTCTTCAATGAGTCATGCAGTATAAGGTGTAAAAATGTTTTACTTAGAAATAATCTGTTGTGTTAATTTAGCTCAAGAATAAAACTTCTTAATATACTTATTAATGATGGGTGCGAGGACTATTTTGGCAAAAGTTATAATGAAAAAGAGTAAAATCTGCAGAAAAATGATACTGGGTAATTGAAAGTTAATGAAAACCGTAACACCACGAAAGAGTGATTCGATTTTCACCAAGGTTGGTGAAGAGTGGTTATGGAAATCGATGATTACCATAACTTTTTATTTGAGTATCAATTAAAATATATATATACACATTGTTGAAAATTCAAATCGTGTGACCCCTCCACGTGCTTGAATACAAGCTTCATTCAGTCGAAGAGGTGCTGGATGTGATCTTGCGATATGCCACATTCAGGCTTGTTCCACTCGAGTTCTCATATGTGGAATATTATTATTATTATTATTATCCGTTTATTTCCATAAGGAAACCACCCCGGGACGGCAAAGTGCCAGGAGGGTGCTAAGTACAAATCAGGGTACGAGATACTACGTGCAGTGGGTTACATATACTGAACACGTAGTCTCGTCCCGAAATATTATATACACATTTTATGTTTAATATATACAGTATTTACACATTAATCATTCTGTACATACATTCTACAACTCATATATTTACAATTCACTAATAATTCCATCTATAAATTACATATTTACATAACTGTTACAGAAGGTATATTTTTACAGTCAACAAATTATTATTGTTCTGAAAGCAGAAAGTTTCTCTTTTACTCTAAATTCTTTGGTACTTTGCAGCCGATTCATATTTTGGTAAGTCTGTACGAATCCTGGAAGATCTCTTTCCGGTATGTTGCATCCTCACACAGTTTTTCGGCATCTATGTGTAGTGAGTTAAATATTTTCGCTGCATTTGATGGGAAGAATCTTTGCAGGCTACTAAGATTGTTCAGGACTGGACGCAGTGGATTATTTACTTCCCCGCAACGTCTAGCAGTGACACGCGGTTTGACTAGAATATTATCCAGGACTGGAGCATCCACTCTGCCTGTGAGCATTTGTGCGAGAGTGTGTATGTTCCTGTTAATTGTCCGCTGCATCCAGGGTGTGATGTTAAGGTTTGAGTAGAGAATGGCCCTTGAGATAGTAAAAGGGTGGCCAGCAATTCTGTTAAGCCATCGCAAGAACCAGTACTCGATTCCAAGGACGGACTTATAATGTGAATCTGGAGCTGATGACCAGATTTGCGAGGCATACATTGCAATTGGCAGGACACACATTAAAATGTACTTGGTCACTAGCTGAGGATCCCTAATTCCTACCAGTTCCTGTCTAGTAGCCCATAAAGCGGCGAATATTTTTGTCTTCATATGGGCGAAGTGTTGAGCAAAGGTGAGTCTGTCATCCCACTTAAGACCCAGGTCCAGGTGAGAGTGCACTTTTACCACATTAGACCCGTTCACAGAGATCGAGATGTCATTTTTATTCTGCTTGCAAGTTATGGTCATTTGGGCAGACTTCTGCGCATTAATACGGAGCCCGATGCAATCCAGGTAGCTCTCAAATTCTCTGATTGTGCTATTTGCCATCTGACAAATACCTTCTGCTGATTCATGGTCTTTGGAAGTGATGAAGAATTTTACATCGTCAGCATATGTTTATAAAATTGTAGTACCGTGCAAGAAACGGCTCCAGGGCGGCCGCGAAGAGAGTAGCCGAAAGAACTCCCCCTTGTGGCACTCCTCGCGAGATGGTAAAGCAAGATTGTAGCTTTTGGTGCTTAACAATAAGTTTTCTATGTTCTAGCAGGCTGGTTATTATAGTTAACAAATTTCCTCTTACATTAAAATAATTCTTTAAAATCGCAATGAGCGCTGGAATTGAGACGTTGTCGTAGGCTGCGGAGATATCCAAAAAAATAATATCAATTTGTTTTTTCTCATTTAGTGCTTTCTGCACGCGAAAAAGGGTTTCCAGTAAGTTTGTTATTGTTGATCTACCCGAAATAACTGAGTGCAAATGCGGTGGTCTATGGCTGAAGCAGTGTTGATTGATGGTGGGAAGCAGTGCTTTTTCGAATACCTTCTGTAGGGTGCAGCTGACAGAAATTGGTCTGTAATCCTTAGCCAATTTTGGGTGTTTAATCTTTGGTATTGGGGTTACAATGTAATTTTTCCAGGCTTGCGGGAAAGCTCCTGACCTAATGATTTCCTGATAGATGTGCAGTAATAGATCTATTATAAATGGGCTACTTATCTTAAGGATGAACATTGGAAATTTGTCTGGTCCAACAGTGGCCTTATTGGGCAGATCGTTGATTGCTTTCATTACGCTCTCTTTGGTGATTTGTATTTCACTCAAAGGAGGTCTTGTTGGTTCCTTTATTGCCGAATGGTTTCGCTTGTTTAAATCTTTCAGGAATTCAAAAATTTTGTTACCATTATCAGTGTTCTCAATTTGATTCAGTCCATGCAGGTTACTAAAAGTGTTATTAGCCCATTCCTTGAAAATGCATTCGGTCATATTCTCTGTGCTATTTCTATTGCTAGTAATTCTTTTTGCTCTTTTTAGTTTATTATGAACAACACTGCAGTGTGCCTGTCTTTTTGCTTTGATGAAATGTGCTCTTTCTTTCTTATAACGAATGTGATCGGCAGGATGACCCGTTCTTTGCCATTTTCTATACAGTTTTTGCTTCCTGAGGAAACTTGCTTTCAGTTGTGGGTTAAACCATTCTTTTGTTCTCTCAGATATTTTGATTTCTTTTGCTGCTCCTTCCAATGCTGTTTGGTATAGCTTTTTAGTGATCATTTCTAAAGCTTCGTCTACTGGCTTTTCTTGCAGGTCATTCCAGTTGAAACTAGTCAGGTGACTGAGAATGACCTCTGATTTAATATACTTCACGGAGAAAAGATACTTACTTTGCTTTTCCCAGTTCGTGTGGTTACCCTGCATGTATTTGTGTATCTTCAGTGCTGCTTCTATTTCAATGGGATTGTGGTCCGACTTAAATTTTATGCAGTTTTGCGCTAGCCTTATGTCTAAGGAACTATGATACAACAGGTCAAGTTGCTGCATTCCCCTTGTCACTGGTGTCGGAAGCTGCGTTAAGTGCAATGCACCCAATGTAGCATCCAGCTCTTTCTTGGCCTCCCTGTGTTTCGGAAAAGGCAAATTAAAATCTCCCGCTATTATTGTGTCGACTGATGGCTTTAGATTTGCAGCAAGCCAAGCATAGAGTTCGTTTCTTGTCTCCTTTGAGTGCTCAGGTGGGAGGTATATGATGCATAACTGTATTTTCACGTGCTCCTTTGAAAAGGTAACGCAAATCCCTTCAAAATTATTTGAATTGGTTTTTCGTTCTCTTATAGGCTGGTATTTATTTTGGTAGCAAATTATAACTCCCCCTCTAAATAGAAAGCGTAGGTTGGAATTTAGGTCGGGCCCTTCCACACATGTCCCAGACATGCTCATTTGAGTTAGATATGGTGATCTGGGAGATAGTGGGGGAACATTCGCGGCATTAATAGCCGATAGGGTAATGTTGGCGATATGTGTTATTTCGCGTTAACAATATTCGCCCAAAACGGGAGACTACTGGGTTTATTACACTTTCAAAGTAATAATAGGTTCTTATACTGCCCTCCGAAAACATAAACTGTTTTCAGAGTGTACGCGATGGCTCCCAAAATCCATTACAATTGGGAGTTTGTGGATGTGTGCATCTGTCTTCCTCATGTGGTTTTCTGTTTTACGCTTATCCTGGCGTTTTCTGACGCTCATTCCTCCATCAATTACATCGAGGCCGAAACGGCACTCCTCATTTAACATTAGTGAACTCCAATGTAGCCTCCAACCGAACTGAACAGGACAACGCTGAAGACAATTACGAAGATAAGTAGGAATAAGGGGCAAAAAGTTACATGTGACTCTGGATCGCAGCCCCTCTTCTAGCAAATAATTGATAACTGTGAGAAGGGCCAGGTGAGCACAACAACAATATTCAATCTCAACGAAAGTGGCTTTCGCAGAAGCCACTTTTGTATACGGATACATTTTTGCCTTTGGAAGTTCGTGTCTTCCTCTTTCCAGCGTGTCTGACTTCGATGAACTATCGACAGCGCTCGTTCAACTCTTTTTGCAACATTGCAGAAATACATTCAGCCCTATCGTAGGCCGACTATCCATCCCCTCTCTAAGTTTGTCAGTTGGGCAGACGAATCAGTTTGACTTCTGGGTATTATTCTAGGAAAACAAATTTTAATCAAAACTTCTAAAAATGTATATATTTTTTTGTATAAAAAACAGTAATTTCAACACTAGAATTTGTCCGAAAATAACAATTTCTTTTAACAATCAATAAAATTTCCTGAAAATTTAATCCTTCATTCCTGTAATCGCAGTTAATATTATCATTATAACTTTGACAAAAATCGAATCTCTCTTTCTTGGTTTTCTGGTTTACCTGTGGTATCACTCCCACACTGGTGAAGAATGAACCATTTAAACGAAAAAGATGAGGAGTGGAGAGAGGGAGGTTTGTTGCAACTCGTGCTGCAACATGCTTGTAGCATGAATAACTCCTGTGCAATAACTTCTTAATCGCTATTCTAATGCTTCTGGCCCTGTGGCCGCGAGCAGCAAAAGTGGTTATAAATTTTAACGCATAATATGTATATTTCCATTGATAGTGATTTCTCTTTCTATTTTACGATTGGGAATGGGAGTGCTAAACAACCAGCCAACACAAGCTAAGTATTCGAAAACGGAAACTGTTTCAATGATCAGGGTCATTCAAAAAATAAGTTACATCTGCCGCCATCTCTTGGTAAAAAAAAAGGTAAAGTGCAGCCATTATCAACCCACTGCAGAATGGAATCCTCCTCAACAATTCATGCTAAGGGAAATGGACCATAATCTGCCACGCTGGTCCAGTGCGGGTTGGCAGATCGACCGTATTCAGCAGTCAGGGGCTTGAACCCCGGTCTACTCAAAGAGCGTGTGCTACTGTACTCCCGCTCCTGACCACTCGACTACGGAGGCGTATATAATTCCACAACAAACGTGGCGCCTGCGCGGAATGGAGATCATATTGTGCGCCCCCCGGTAGGCGAGTTTTGTTGACGTAGCAGTAACAGTTGTGTAGGAGCAAGCGTTTGCCGCTTCCGTAGCCAGGTGGGTAGGAGCAGCAGTGCGTAGCACACGCTTCTTGATTAGACCGGGGTTCAAACCCCTGACCACCAAATACGGAGGATGCGGAAAGGTCAGGGAATGACCACCGCATAGCCCCAGAGCAATATGGCCTTAGTTGCTGATGCTCCTAAAAACCACCACCACCAACAACAACGTGCAAGCGTTCATAATAATAGCATGGCAGGTAGAATGTTACTTCACTACTGTTTTTCGACTGTGAAGGAATTGTTTACACGGAATTTATGGCAAAAGGCATAACAATTAATGCTCCCTCATACTACCAAATATTACAATCTTTGCAAACAGCCATGAAAAACAAGAGGCCTGGAAAGTTAAGCAAAGGTGTTGTTCCCATTTAAGACAATGCCGCGCCACACAATGCACGCACAACACTTGCCCCAAAGTTTTGGATGGGAGGCATGGCAACATCCACCGTACTCTCCCACCTTGTGACTATCACATCTTTGACAAGCTGAAAGAACATCTGAGGGGCACAACGATTTGCAAACAATGAGCAGGTGCAAACAGCAGTTCGATGGTGGCCGAATGACCAAGGAATGGATTTCTATCATCAGGGAATTGAACGTTTAGTCACACGTTCCGAGAACAGTTTACACCAACTCGGTGACTATGTGGAAAAGCAGTGCGAGGTATGTTCTTTCTATTGCATAATGTTACATACCTCAATAAATGTCTCTTGGGCTACAATAGTCAAGTGTAACTTATTTTTTGAATTATCCTCGTACATTGGCTTGGAGTAGATGAGCTGACCGAGGGAAACGTGGAACATAATAAAAAAGCGATTTGCTGTGCTGTTCCAACGCAGGTTCTTTCAAAAATGTAAATAGTTTCTGCAAATAACGCTACTCTGAGTTGTGTGTAGTATTGTCAGTTGATCAATTAAATTGATTTTTTTAAATTTTCATTGTTGATCAATTAAACTGTACGTAGTTAAAAGGAAATCATTCCCCAAACTAGAACAGAGAAGCAGCGGGCACAAAGTAGCGCGAGTGTTCTGGGACAGGGTAAACAGCCTAGCAGCAATAGATCTCCCAGCGAACACTTACGAGGAACTCCAGAAAGTCGAAATTCTGAACATCTATGATAGTCAGAGAGCTCCTCGACCAGCAGTAACACCAGACATAACAACCACCCTGTGTACTTGGTAGCAATACCCGTCAGGAGATGAAATCCTCAGTCAGGGAGAAACAATATAAGAACAACAATAATAGTAATAATAATGCTTCCAACTCTTATCTCACTTGCGGAAAGCTCTTCCCCATGATCGAAATATTCATGATTCCTATTCAAAGCCAGTTAATCAATACCAGAAGCTACAGAAAATTCATCGCCAAGGACCGCGGAGCGAGAGACGAAACATGTTGACGATGTCACCTTGCACCAGAAACAACCGAGTGCATCACCGTGGGAGATGCCGAATGATCACTAAGACGGAATATACTCACAGACACGACCAGGTCCTCACCATAATACATCAAAAGCTAGCGAAGAAATACCAGTTGATCGAAGACAGTATACCATTTTACAAGTTCGAACCTCGGGGCATACTAGAGATCCCTGCCAACAAGCTGTAATGGGACCACACCATAAGAACAGACAGGATGATCTACACAACAGATCAGACATAACCCTCATTGACAAATAAGGATAAGACTACCTATCTCCTCGACATAGCGGTGCCTAACATCGTCAACATCATCCTCCTCTTCCTGGAAAAGATTAGGAATACAGACAGGACGTCATAAGGAACAAGTAACGGCCATCCCGATCACCGTGGCAATCCACGGTGGTGCCAAATAGCCTCCATAAAAACCTAGTAGCAATAGGCCCCCCAGAGAACACCTACAAGAAACTGCAGAAATTCGCATTTCTGGACATCTGTAAGATAGTCAGAGAGTTCCTCGACCAATAATGGTAACCGGACGCAGTATCCGTAGCGGGATGGGGGAAACCCATAAGAAGAAGAAAAAGATAATAATAACAATTATGTTAGAAACGTGAGAATGATAATATACAATACAAATTATAAAACAGATTTAGGACTGAGTGAAATTTTCCATCTTCAAAAAAGGCACCAGATCGGTTATCGGTGTACACTTACAATATTTCTGAACCAGAATGTTCAAGTCATTTTTGAACTGCCCTCATATGACCTTTCTTGGTGTCTATAGAAAAAAAAAAACAACTAAAGTAGGGCTTTTTAATTTAAAACCTATTACTCTTTTTTGAAATTTGCATTTAAAAGAAAAACGAGGCTGTAGAACTAACCAAGCGTGTCCTATTCCTATTAGATGAAATCATTAAAATTCTCCTGAAAAAAAATGTAAACCTTGTCCATCAAGGCTTCATTAGCAATTTAAATACTTAAAAAAAATCCTCATAATAAATTCATATTTTTCTTCATTTTCCTTTCAGAAACTTTAAGTATTTTGCAAATGATCTTAAACAAACAGAAGCCTTTATTAATGAAGCACGGATGAAAAAAAAAGTTAGAACTACCGTGACATTAAAATTACGGTGCTTGTTTGTTTACAGTCAGTGATGCATTGAGATTTTCAACATTTCAGTTCCTGATAGATTTCCATACCTCTGTTAGAAGAGAAAAGGAAGAAAAAAAAACATTGTAATTTAAGATGTTTTCAGAAATAGGTGGTATCCCTTGTCAGATATATCTTAATGTCATAATAGGCTTGTTATTTGGTGTAACGTTGATAATACCCTGTGGTGGCAGAATGATTTGTACTGTCATTAATCTTCGATCTAATATGCCGTATAAGTCCCATCTGCATCACGAAATTTTTCTTTACTTGGTTAAACACTCTTCTAATGAATTTCTCCAAGAAAATGATTACATACTTATTATAAGTACTGAGAATTTAATGAATAATAAAAGCCTCAATACATTGTACATTTTCATTTATTAAAAATTACATTTCCTAATAAAAAAAAAAAACAGATGGCAGTACATAATCAGTTTCCGCATATTTAAATATTAATTTGTTGCCTCATTCTCGTCGTGTATATCCAGCAACTTAATTGAATTTTTTTGGGTTTAAAATAAGTGACAGATGGCAATTGAATTAAAGCCCCTAATTAAATAATTATTTGGCATTTCGATGTTTTGTCACATCTTGCAAGGTTATAATTGTCTAAACTAGTCGTGGCAAAAGAATATTCTAAATAGTGGAGCTGTAAGAAAATAATTAGATTATATTTAACATTTAACCAATAAAATTATAATAAAGACTCTAAACAGAAAAAAGTTCCAAAATAAATGAAAAATGCTTTGTAAGATATTTAAATGCCCAATTAAGTTAAAATGATTTGTTAACTTTCATACATTGAAAGTTAAATTTTCCAATTAAACGGAATGATTAGACGCATTAAAAAGAAATAGTGAAATCGAAAAACACTGAGAATAAATAAAATGATAGATCAATCTAATAGAAAAGTCAAGGCAAAATCCAGTGAAAGAACATGAAGGCTAGCGAAAACGAGAAAACCTAAAGCCATACAAAATGAAGGGTGTCGAACTGAGCCAGATGGATGCGTGTGTAAATAGGTCAACGAGTTTGATGTTCAAAGTGTTGTTGCAGGCGAGACAGCACACTTGACACCCATGTCTATTCTCTTAAAAAATCTAGTTCACAGCAGAAGTTTCATTCCAGAGTTCGAAGCGGCATTCATTTTTTGTACTAAACTCTTCTACTGCGCTAACTCATTTAAGGAAAGTGTCATTGTGGACAATAAAAAGATCGTAGCGGACATTAGTTAAAGTTGCATGTTGGGAAAAATCCTTTAACTACTTTCCGACTGGTTATTATTCGGAAGTTCAGACGCTTTTAACAAAGAATAGAAACGGGAATGAAAAAGTGTTTGTAAATCACAAGTTCAGCTAACAACTGTCCAAAAGAGTTGAAATTAACTTTAACCATCATTATGTTTTTTGCATTTTTATCCATATCATTATTCGCACTAAATAGCTGTTTTCAAGCATCCCACGCCCTGGCGTAATTCTCTTTTTGATAATTACTGTCTTAAAAAATCTCGACAACATCTGAAACTTGAGATAGTTCTCTTAACTTTTCAAGGTATTTTTGTATTGATAGCAAACGCCTTCAACTCATTTCAGCAGAAATTACTTATTTTAGTGACGATTTACAGAACATGAAAATGAGTTAAATTACATTACCACTACCGTTAAAGAAAAATTATCTAAATTAAAATTCATAAAACTAATTACTTGTAACTGCTACTTGATGAATTATGATATAACCATGCTTGAAAACTCTCCACTATCAGAATCCTCAGAGGCTGTCGGAAATATTCAAAAGAGTTATTTTAACAACGTTCAGTAAACCCATTATATCTCATATTTGATGTTGTTAGGCTTTAGACATTGACGTGTATGAAACCAATGAACGAGAATGCAACAGCACATCTTTGCAGATCTATTGCATGGAAGCTTGATTATACTTTTGATATATTCGGGGGAGGGGATTGAACGTTGGTGTAAAAGCATAATGAGTTCTTGTTTGTATGTTATAATCCAAAGAAATATTCACAGTATTTCATTCTAAAAATACATTGAAATATTAAAACACAGCTCGCCCTGGAATTTTACATTTCATATTATATCTTTCGAGATTTTTCTCCCTTCAGTTCAGCCTCGGTAAAAATATAAGTTGTTTTGTACTATGGCCGACGAATGCAAGAGAGATGGAGACCATTTTTAGATAATGTGGTTTTTCTTTTCCTTAATTTTACTAATTGATACACGTAAATGGATTTTTATACCTTTATAAATAATACAGAAATAAAAGTATAGCCATTTGAAAAGTTCAATGTTTTATATTAAAAGATATTCATGTACCATTTCATTAAAAAGGTTATCTGAATATAATAATGTAAATAGTAAGCTATTTGAGAGAAGACCCGCGAATAGTTCACTCTGTATAAAGAGATACTTAGTTCTGGGAACCGTTAGAAATAAAAATTAAGGTTTAAAAGTTTCTAATATCTGAACCCCTAGACGCTTCGCTTCTGTCTATTGTAAAGCGTTTCTCAACAGTATGGACAGAGAGAGAGAGGGAGAGAATCCGAATTATCAGCTGTCATCAGATATTTAAAACTGTAAGTGATCCATTTTTATCTTATCCTTCTGAAATAAATATTTCTTCAAAATGTTCATTTATGCACTTTAAAATAGTCAGATTGGTGCCTACTAAATAACTAAAATAGTTATTTTTTGCTCCACACAACATTCGTTTCAAATCTCAAACATTCCATAGAATGAAAGTAATGGATTCAAGAGAAATTTCGTTTTTGTTTCCTTTTAAGAACGAGAGGTAATCTTTTTATAATTGAAAGCAATGACAATACCTGCTCTAACATGAACCTCCCGACTTCCTATCGTTCCTACAATATTTGTTCCTAGACATCTGTATACAGCATCGTGAATGTCTTGTCGGAAATCCTCTGCTTGAAAAGGAGGGAAAACTAGCGATCCGTCTGATCGTACGTGACGAAATCCTGGTACGTCTCGAACAAGAGTTCCGTCTTGATGAGTCCAGCTAATAAGTGGAGTTGGACTACCTTGTGCCGAACATGGTATTATTGTTCCAGTGTTGTTGTTGAAATCAGCGTGACTTGGTGGCTCGTGCATAAAGGCTGGACCTTGTTGACTGTCGTGCTCCTCCGATAAACCTGAATAAAATAAAGATTTTTTTTTATTAATTAGTGTTCTCTGGCTACTTCGACTAATGAAGAATATATTACTATAAATATGAAAAAATTCCATTATTTTCAGATTAGCATCTGATGATTGAAGATGATTATCTAAAGAGAATTACAATTATCTTTCTTTTTTTCACCCAAATTATTTTAAATTGTAATTAATGCTAAAATAAAATTATGGTAAACTTCTAAACAGTTATTAGTAATGCCTTTGCGTAAATTGAGCGAATATTAAACGACTCTATAGAAATAGCAATGCATATACAATTAGAAGAGATCGAGGCGTTTGTTCAGCTGAACTGTTTCTGAGTGGAATTCATAATTCTCTAAAAATCAGACAGATTGTGCACCATCGTAGGAAATAATAAGAAAATTTTATGGTCCAGCATAGGCATACTTTCATAAATATACCACATATAAAAGTAAAATAATAGAGAGCACCGTTCTCGCGACTACACTGGCTGTGAATGTTGTTCTACACTTTATGGAAAAAGTCTGGGTTCGATTCTTTTTGTACAAGTAAGTGTAAACGGAGAATTTAAGTCAAATTCATTTTCAGATTAAGACAAACTCTGCGTAGATTTGACACTACTTTTACTTTATTAACGGTTGGCAGTGTGCCTTTGGAGGTGTTGTTTTACTGCTCTAATTTCCCGAGAAAATATTGTGGACTTGCCTGTAGAAACAACAGTGTTTCCAAAAGAAGGTTCGTAAGTGGGCTGTATTGCTTAAGGAAGTGAGCAGCAACTTGCATGACAAAGACCTGTCCGCCATTCACAAATAACAATCACTGCGTTAATGTTACTGAAATCTGAACTCATTAAAAAGAATCATCCGTGAGGAAACATTTCCCACTGTTACTTTACAGGAAAAAGCATTCCTGAACATCAGTGAGATTACATCAACAATGCCACAATAGGGTTTCAAATGTCAAGACACGTTCCTGCAATAGGCTACGAAAATCTCGTCTTTGGCATTCCTGTATATGCTACCCCACTTTGCATTTGTTTACAAAATGAGAACATTAAAACCAGTTGCAGTGACTGTCGAATGCTGGTTTGCTTCTAGCCACGCTTCTGAAATGAAAATGTCAAGTGATTGGGAAGGAAAAATTTGATCGATGGTTTATAATTTACTCCTCAGAATTAAGACTATTCTGGTAGAAAACTTTGACAACTGGCTGACACAGTTCCGTTCATTTGCTGATTTTTTTTTCTCCATCTCTATTTTGAATCAGATGTTTTCAGATCTTGCAGTGGTATGAGTTTGTATTGTATTCAAGTGATGATATTTGCAAAATTTCTTTTGCTTGAGGTATCTTCACTTAAATTTAGAGTATTTGTGCTATATTGCTGAGATCACTTTGCTCTAACTCCAGCCTATGCTTTCGAAAAACGATTTTGAACTTAATTAATTTTGAACGTTCAAAATCATGGTCTGTCTGACAGGGCACTAGATTTCATTCAGCGCCTAAGATAAAGATCCCTTAGCTACAAGTTTCTTCGCTGCTTTTCTTCCTCAGTGATATATTTTGTCGCTTCCAAAACGCCTTCTCAATTAGCACAGCGGTTACGATTAGTTTCTTTTACCAAACCGTGCGGAAAAGGACCGAGCCGCTCAAGGGTTGCTCAGTGCATATAAGCACGTCGTCCCCAATAACCAGTGGAAAAGCCAGGGTTCAAATTCCTTCAATGACGTAAAAAAAAATTATGGGATTTTTTTTCACATGGAGATTAATCAGTCAGTCTTAGGCGAGGGGAGCATGGTTTCTTTTTTCTACGTAGAACTCGGATTTTCTCCCACCAGACAGGAAACGCAACCACAGAAAAACAAAACACAATCAATTTACAGACATAATATATAAGGCGGATTGTGGTCTAAGTCACTGATGCGCTTAAAACCTTTCAACAATTACAGCAGCAGCAATAGGAAGTAGAAAAGGTCTGAATTCAAATCGCACCTTGAGTTAAAGAATTTGGTTGAATTCCTTGGTCTAGGTGAGGGTTGAGCCCGTCCCGAAAATTGGATATTTTAATTCTACGAAACAGACACATCGAAAAAAAAAGAATCCACGTAATTTACAGACACAATACACTAATTCCTCATAGCCTTAGTTGCTTTAATGTAAAAACAATAACATAACTAATGCTGCATTCACGTTTCGAGTTTTGTGTGCGGTCTTCAAATTCCTGCAGTTCTTAGTGGCTCAGGCTTTCTATAGGTTTTTAAGGTTTGATGATTGATTGCTTAGAATATAAACGAATTTTTCTTGCCTAAGGTACAGTATACTGTTTTTTTCGAGTACATTTATTTTTATTTCTTTCTTAATTTTAGAAATGCCATCAGCGATATAAATAGAGTAAATAAACTCACAACATAATAACGAATTGCCATTGAGGTTTACATCGGTGCATGAAACATAATGGGACATTACATCTGTAAGTTTAAAGCCTACTTACAGATCAAGTAGGCTTTAAAGAGCCAACGTTACTCGCTCCCTTTTGCTATCATTGTAAAAACAATAGTGTGTTGAAAACTAAATCACTCCAATATCATGGTTTGGTTGAATAACTGTAAGAACAAAAGAAATTTGCTTATACCAGACTTGAATTTCTCCAGGTTATCTTCAAGAAAATATATGAGAGACATTTATCACAGAAAGTAGACGTTATTGCGGTACGAATAAATAATCATACGATGTTTCACTTACACTTATTAATTTATCAAAACGCACATAATATATCATTGGACGTCTATTTGCAGAATTCACTTCTCTGTCACTAAAATATTAAATATTCAAACATATTGGACTTCTTTTTCCCATAATGTAGTTCAATGTGTTAAAAACATTTTTATGCGTTTAGAGATTTTAGGAACCAGTGACACAATTGAACCATCACTTAATGGAATAAAACAATTCGCTTTGATAAATCATACAGTGATTATAGGTTTAGTCTCGTGTCTATCCTATGAGTGTTTCAAGCAGCATTTTCTTCTTTTCGTTTCCTTTTTTGGTTAGCACATAAATGTCACTTTTGTCGAGTCAGTGTATAAAACTTAATGTACAAAGCTGGCGACCGAATATTCATTGGCATGGATTTACTCCCCTAATACATTCATTAGACACTAACGGTGCTTTACACTGAGTCGGCTGATTAATGTCTTGCACTTTTCAACTCGACAAAACAATACGCTAGCCAAGTAAGTATGCTGGAACACTTGCACGGTCAGAGGATTGATGAGCACCTTGAACGCGTTAAGATGTTCTACTTGCAGGCAGGAAAGTTACGCTTTTTGTCATTTATAGTTGATTCAGTTGTCGTGTTGGTGATTGCTTTCCGGGAATTAGTTCGAAAACTTTTGCTTTTAGACTCAAACGTTACATAATACCCTGAGCTAAAGACCCCAGATGTAATTATTTAAATTAATGGCATCAGCTTTCAACTTCAATGGAGTTCAAATACTTGCGTTCACGGCAAGCCCACTTCATTTACACTAACTTCTTGGTCAATGTTGAAAGATTTACGGACTAATTATTTTCATATCTATGCACCGCACAGAAACAGTGCATTGTGGAATACTTAGTTTTCGGTGAACATTTGGGCAAGAAACATCCAGGATTTTAGGAAGTCTTAGCTTACTCTGAAGTTTACGGAGTGCGTAAGTGGAATAAGTTTTGTCGGATTATGGAATTCTGAAAGCAAGGCATTGTATACTGTGTACCAGAAGTTAGGAAACTAATTGCAAGATCTCTAACTATAATTCTACTAGGTTGCCATTAAATTTCATCCCAGTTTGCAATAACATTTTATTAACAAGATAATACAAAGTGTTTTTAAACCTATTAGAGAATGTGACAGGAGTGTCCACCTTACTCGTGCATTGCTCTTTTTAGTGTGCTTGATTCAACTGTACAAAAATATGTTCATCAGTGGTATAAATTAAGTCGTAGTGTTTCAGAATATTTTATCGTGTGGGTTGTTTGACTAAGCATTATTCACAAGTGCCTCTCGCATATAAAATTCTGTATAATCTCAGAAGAAGCTTATATTATTCAACCCACTAATAAATGAATATGGTAATTTGATGGGAATACGTTCTGATTCTCCAATACTACTCTTGTCACAGTGAAACGGCCTTCTGCTGACTGTCTTAAAAGTAAATACATAACCAAAATAATAAATAAACGAGACTTATTGTAAAGTGGAAAAGTACAGGTGGGTACCAAGATTTTACACAATTCCTCACGGCCTAAGCCGGAGATAAACAACCAACCGAGGTGGCATCTCATCAGAAATTTTATTTTACTCAATGTAGATTAACACAGTTTCGTTTAAAACAGGTGGCATTACTTTAAACATACAAGCTTTTTATAATTAAATTCAGAAGCACATTGCATGAAATTGCTTCTAAGTAGGTTTACTAAAGATACTTCAATGTGAAAGTAACTCTACAACGGAACACCATAATGTGCTGCAGGATACAGCAAGCTTAGCTAGGTATCTCCTGCAGCACATTTTGATCTTCCATGGTAGTTATAATTTTATCTTAAACTAAAATTCAAGGCCCAAAGATGGGTTTCAGCACACAAATCCTCAACGTAGCCTTGGTTGTTGGGACCGTTTGGTCTATTTTAATAACTGTCTTATCGTTCCAGTAAACTTATTAAATATTTCACGTGGTAAGATGTCCTTCACAAAACCTACTTCGTTTTTTTTGTTTTAAATCATAATATTACATTGCACAAGAAACGTTGATGTGCGCGCTCGCTCGCTCTCTCTCTCTCTCTCTCTCTCTCATTAGAACAAGCTCTCGTTTGTTCTTTTTATTTCTGATTCATTAACCAGAATTGGGACATCGCAGCAACAAGAATAAATCTTAATATTTCGTCCCTAGAGTTCACGTAGAAGGAAAAGAGCACTAGCTATAGATATCGAAGGACCCAATGGATGTCCATTTACGACACTTAAGAGAACCTATGAAGAGCATTGCATTAAGAGAAATGAACCGGGTTCTTAATATTTCAGTAGTAATGTAAGTCAGTATTAGATTAAGTGCACGGTCAGAAATTGGCAGAAAGTTGTTGGCTGCGCTAATAAAGTCATTACTACTCACACAAGAGACGGAAAGAAGCTATAAAAGTTTTAATCTACTCTATAAGTAGCACTCAAGAAGTTAATTTTATGAGTCACAAATGTAAACAGTTAATTCAAGACAATATAACGTGCCTATTTTAAATCGGGCGATAAAGTTAATTTCTCTAAAGTGGAGCTCGTGACAACTGTCATTACGTAAATCAACGAGAATGGAGTCGAACTGCACAAACCTCCTTCGCTATACATGTGCTAATTTTCTTACAATGCCAAATATCCTTAGATTTTTGAATACATTTTCTCTAAATACAAAAGTAGCGTCTAATTCCTTTTTTCTTTTCGAATTGAATCGGTAGCGGGCACCAAAGGAATAGGTAAATTATAAAATTTTTGGGCTTTATGTACTGGTTTTTGTACTGCATATAAAAACCAGGCACCCATTTTGTAATATGAGTACATGAGAATGTTCCCTATATTTATTCTTACGAGAATCGAACCCAGACTTTTACACAGATTGAGAGCAGTGACACTATCAAAGGCCGGAAACGATAGATTGTTATTCAAACGCATACTGTGTAAAATTAATTTTTAATAAAAAATATAGCTCCACTTTCTTCATTCAGTAACTTAGACAAGATATCCAGGTCAAGTTACTGATATCTAGATATGAGTCGGTGGTTTCAGGCAGTGGTAAAACTGACTTAGGTTGTTAGGCTTTGCTGTAGTACTGACTTATATAATAAGTAAGCTACTTATTTGAGTCAAAGTGAATACTACTTAAAAAAAAAATAGATATAAACCCAGAATTTAAACTATGTTAGTCATGTGAGTCCTTCTTGATTCCTGAAGTAGAATGACCTCACTAGAATTTTCAGTTTGAGGCAGTTGAGCAACTTGAATCTTTATGTGAGTGCCCTATTCTAGCCATGGAAAGAGAGGACCTTCCCTAACGGTATACTGTTATTGGCATACTAGAAATAAGTGACTGAAAATTATAAGAAAGGACTTTCATGCAATTGCAAATTATGGAACTAATGAACGATAGTAACAATGAATTTGAAGCTTATGGGATAATGGAATATAAGATGGAATTAAAAATACATTTTAATCATCTAATTTATATATTTTCCTTGAAAATCTTGGGGGTCTGTGATGAACAGGAGAAGAAATTTCATTAAGAAATTTCTAAAACTAGAAAATGTTATGAAGAAAGGAGGAGCGCATCAATAAAGGGAAGTCATAGTACCTCTGTATAAGGCAATTGTAAGACCACGCTTGGACAATACTATGTACAGGTATGAAGAGCGCACCTAAAATAAGAGATCAAGCTTCTTGAAAGAGTCCAAAGAAGGGAAACGCACCTAGTGAGAATGCTAAAGAGCGACCATATGTGGAAAGACTACGAATATGTGGGCTGCAAAGATTGAATTATAGGAAATTGTATTGAAGTGTATAAGGTCCTTGAGAGGTGAAAGAAAAATGAACGAAGGTGTCATTTCCAGCGTTATAAATGATTCCAGAACTAGGGTGATAAGTTCATTTTATGGGGGGAGAGGTTTAGACTGGATTGCAGGATGCTTTCTTTTAGAGAAGGTGTTAATTATTGGAATAAGTTCCCTCCATAGGATTGATATCTTGGGAAAATTCAAAAGCTCAGCTGGGTAGATACCTAGCTGTGAGGGAGTCAAATGGATGGTTTATTAATTTGAAACAAAAATTGAAATATATATATATATATATATATATATTCAGTGTATTGTGTATTAATGTATAGTATTGGCCTATTTCATGTACAGGGTGTTCGTTTTAAAACGAACCCTAATTGTCACAATTTTTACGTTGTCTGTGCGAGATTTTATTGGTCGTTGGCAGAGAGAGCTGAATGGGTTTAATCAGTGAGATATAACTTTAAGCAAATAAGCTGTTAGGAACATCGAAATTGATGTGTGTTGGTGAATCTTGCCAGAGAAAAACTCGAATTTGTGATCAAGAAAGATTATTCTGACGCTTGAACAAAGAATTTTCATAGTGAAATATTATTTTGGTAAGAAATCAGATGCATTGTGCCAAAAAGCTTTCCAACAATTGTTTTCCAGAAGGTTGCGGTGCCCAACAAAAACCACAGTTTACCGCCTTGTTAGAAAGTTTGAAGAGACAGTATACTCCCAGGCGCAAGGTCCTAAACGATGACTCGCTGGAAGATATGAGGCTCAGTTCGTCGCAGTTCCCCTCCCCTCTAGATCATTACGAAAATTGTCCCAACAGAGCGTATCTTTAGGTGGTGCATGTAAAGCTACATGTTTACTGTATATGAAATTATATATGCGATACACATCATGAATTGCGGCCTGCTGATCATGCTGGTAGATTCCGTTACTGTAATTGGTTTCGGTCGTATGTTCATAACCACATTCAATTGTTAGACATTTTTTTTCCCGATGACTCATGGATTCATCTGTTCAATTATGTTAATAGTCAAAATGATCGATTATGTAGTTAAGAAAATCCCCATGAATATCATGAAAGGCCATTGAATGCTATTAAAATTGGCATTTGTGGTGCTTGCTTTCTGAAGGTGCAGGATTATCAGTCTTGTATTATTTTGAGGAGACTGACGTCAAAATATTTTAATGCAGTTTATTGCCTTGCTTGAGGTCGATGTGAGAAGTACTCCTGGTTTCAGCAAGACGTAGCCACTTTCCATACAGCGCAAATGATCATAGAATTATTACGATAATTATTTGGAAAACGTTTGATTTCACAGGGCTTATGACCATTAGGTTTCCCACCTCTCTTCACCAATTCCTTTTGATTAGCCCATCTCAAAGGATTTGTTTACGACAGTAATCCTAACACAATAGAACAATTGAAAACGAACATCTCCTATACAAGTGGTTCCCAAACTACTGAAGGCTTCATCTACGGACGGACCCTTTCAAAAATCAAAAAATGTTTGTGAACCAGTGTGTGTGTGTGTGTGTGTATATATTCTCTGTGTGTAAATATATCTATGAACACCGGGCTTTCTAAAAAGAAATTTCAGTTTTACGTTTAAAACAGCTCAACTTTATTCATATTTTTATGTAAATATATAATAACAACTATTTATCATCAATTTGCTATACATAGAACGAATAATTTGACAAGTTTCAGAGGGGTCCGTTTCGCGGATGAACTGCAACGGGTCTACGGACCCCAATTTGGGAAACGCTATCCATACTCTTGAAAAAATAAAATAAACTCTTCGCCGAATGTCACATAATATGGTGAACCGAGTGGACGTTTCCATTCATCAGAATGGTAAGCACTTCCAGCATCTTTTGTGACTATTTATGTAACTATTTCATTGTGTTTTACATATCAGGTTGTTATTATAATTAATGTTACAAAGGGAAGCTCCGGTTGCGTTTTAAAATGAACAACCTGTATTTAACAACAAATTTTTATGTCTGGGAATTAGTGAATGCCGTATCGATCTCCTTTTCATGAAATTATCTCAAAACCTGTGAAAGATAATCTGTTTGGTCTTCATTATTTTTTAGATTACTTTATAACTAAAAATAGTAATTTGCTGATTATTAGGAAAAAAATTCAAAGGGTTATTGTGTTGACCATTGTATTTGTATTAGGCTTCTTTCTAATTTCCTGTTTAGGACCTTATCAGAGGCATTATAGCCATAGTAGCTTATGCGCCATTAAACTCCCATAACCTTATCAGTGCCATATTTTCGAGCAGGAGTCGGCAAATGATCGATTTCGGTATATAGGAATAAAAAATATAATTTCCTGAACACCCCAATGCCTTAAATCTGGACTTCAGTTTTTATTTACATATTTTCTTAATTTAATATTTTCTTAGGTTTTATTTAAAATCTAAATACATTTGTAACGAATTGTGATGGTCGATCTCGCGACCTTATTTATTATAGGCCTATATAGTTGATATAGGCCTGCCAGCCTCTGGTTTAAAACATTGTTTTAAACAAGAGGCTGGCAAGTTTCCTAAAATATAATCCAATAAAGCATAAAGCAACATACAATAATGCCACATCTTACTGGAATAGAATAGAGTATTTTTTTTTTCAGCCATCTACGACAAAAATTGCAACAAAATTAAGCTCCCCAACATGCCAATGTTCATTCGCACATGTGTGAAGTAATATATACTTTATATAATCACTAGAAATAGATAAAAATCGGCACAATGCAATAATCAATAGAACGTACTAATTATATTTGTTAGATGAGTTTTAAAAAGGTAAAAAAAAACTCTTAACCAGAACTACAATGTTTAATACTAAACAAGCACTGCTCATTACTATAGAATAATTATAATCAACTTAAGTAGACATTGAAAATAAGACTGATATATGAACAAACTCATGCAAGTTTTCTTATATCACATATAGCATAATATTTTTCTGTCCTCTCTCGCTAGTGTTTTTTTTTTTTTTTTTTCGCCTGAGCTTTGGGTTCATTCTTTACAGTTGTGAATAGATAGCCACAACATCAAAATGTCTGTTGTTTGAAACAACCGAAGAGGGAACCCAATGACTGCGTGCCATTTTCATATCTGCTCATATGGTGATATGTGGGGATAAATAGTAATTGGTGACTAATTCTTCCATGAACATTTAGTCAGTTTAAAGAACCCGAGGGTACATGTGAGTGTACATTTTGTTCGTACTATACATATTATACATTTTAAGATGTTGCATTTTGAACAACGAGCAAATATCAGTGTGTGGGGACAGTTATCCTTCTGAGAAAGTCTTTAAAAACCATTTTAAACGAATTATGCCAGTTTTGGAGAAGCGTCATTCAGATAAATGAAAAAAAAACAACTTTTTTTTATCGCTGTTGCGAATATAATTTTAACTCCAACAATGTTTCGAGTGACAGTGGTTTCGCTACTGATACAAACTGTTTTCGATAACATAAATGGCCACTTACCTGCACATTGCTTCTCGAATTAACTGATAATGAAAATTTTCGTTTCAAACGAGGGAAACAACAGTGAAGTGAGATGATTCACCGCTGCATTCCGGTTTATGAGTGGGAAAATTTTAAGAAATTAAGTTTCTGCAGTAAATTAACAGAGTAAAGTGAACAATTGGAATTTTCTACGTATAAAAAAATTTATGAACAGTGATATCTTCTTACCATTTAATTTTATGTAGACAAACTTTTAATTATTAATAATCATTATAGCTTTATTGTATAAACTTATTTGTTTAATTTGACTAAATAATTCTCTGTATTTTACAGCTATGTAAAATGTAATATTGCCAGAGAATTCTTTCTTTGCAATCCTAAATCAATATTACATCATAAAGTTTGGCTATAGGGGTAGAGGTTTATCTCTCTGGTTCCACACTCCATAAAGATTCAAGACGGTCGAATTCAGTGAGAGAATTAATTGAATAATTACGATCTTAATACTGAGTGGACATAAAAATCGCTTCCGGAGTAATTTAATTAGACTCACACCAGTTTATGATAATGAAACAATCCACGGAAAATGCAAATTTTACGTAAAAGGCCCTAATAAGTAAATCTTTGGGCGGTTAATCGGATTCTAATAATGGAAGAATGTCTTATTTGAATTTAAACCATTTGTTAAATTAAAAAAAAAAGTGTTCTGCTACTCTGGAATGGCATAAAGCCAGTAGAACAGAGAGAGAGAGAGAGAGAGAGAGAGAGAGAGAGAGAGAGAGAGAGAGAGAGAGAGAGAGAGAGAGAGAAGGTGCTGTATTTAAGCATACCTATGAATATAATATGCAGTGTTAATAATAAAATAAATTTTAAAACAATTCCTGGGCTGTTTCTAAAAGCTCTAAACGACGTATTTAATGAAGTACCAAAAAATATAAATGTCCCAGTTTCGTATATTTCCTTCACTTCTCTGTTATCTAAGCTATTTACTATACCAGACAGCTGCAGAAAGTCAAAATTATACCCCATCTAATCTGATACAAAAGGCAGCCGAATATTTTTGTCTCTAATGTTTCTGCTGATTACACAAGTTCTTTGATAAAGAGGTATGTAAAAAGCGGTGTGATGCAGTTTATGTGACTTCGGTAAATACCTTCTATTCTGAATAATGATTTATGTCCTGGAGCCGTAGTTGTAATCCTATTTACTAAAAGGGTTTGCTGGGAAGAAAAACTGCATAAACAGAGAACAACCTAATTACTGAGAAGTTACAAGACAGAGCTTGTATTAAAAGTCAAGATAAAAGAATCACTAAGTACGTAGCTAGAAAAGCGCTTTATTCGGTTGTTTTGTTTTGTTTTTTGATATATTAGACATACATATAAAGAGCGTATTCTTTACATAATGAACAGCGTTCGTTGCTAATTAAATAATAAACAATCTATCTGCTATATATTTTGTAGATGATTTTAATCTCTAGCTGTACTTGGAAAATTGACAGATTGTTGCCTTGTAGTCACAGGCGGAAGATAAATTGGAATACACATTTTTGCATCACCCTTATAAATAATCTTCCCCGTTTTTGCAGTTTTACCTGGAAAGTATTCTGTTGTCACCACTAACTAAGGATGGGCTGCACACAGAATAATTGATAGAGAACGTAAATATTTAATTTTGCCATTTTTCGTTTTTTTTTATATAAAGTGTTCAGGGATAAAAGCGGAATTCTTTAAACAGCTTAAAAATGTTGCTGTTGCTGATATATATTTTTGTTATGCACTCAGCTATGATCAGAATTTTTGCAAGTATGAAAGATATCCAGATAATTTCTTCAGGCTTAATACTCTTCTCTTCGATTCCCTGCTGTGTCAATAACGGCTCACCTGCTTATTTGTTACATTCTGTTTGATGATATTTAAAGCCATTCTCAACTCTTCAACTTGCCACCTAAAGAAGCGGTTTCATGCAATGTATGTCAAAAAACAGTACGGAATTGGGTTACCTGCAAGGGAATTTGCAGTATGGTTTTTTTTTGTGATGCGTGTTCATTAATAAAGAACTTTTCTAAATCCAGTAATTTAAAAAACAATTTCAGATGCGTTCATGCAAAAGTGCTAACAAGGGAAGTGCAAACTTACAGTCCTAGTCAGCATAAGCTGAATTCCCAGGATACCCCAACAGATGCTGATCTCCTTAGCAAAGTTCACCATCCCTCGTCTCCCCCCGTTAGTTTAGTACAATCTCCTAAGCCCTCAGACCATACAAGAAGTCAACTAAAGATGCCTCCGCCCAAATGGATGACGCTTCCTCTCTGTTCCACCTGCCTTCAAGAGCCCCAACCAATGATCGCTCATCTACTTCCCTGGAACAAATGCTGAGGAAACAATTTAGAGAAAAATGAAGATATTAAACAGCATCTTTTTCGAATAGATCAGCAATGTAAATTCTACCACTTGCTTCTCGAATTAAAGGCTATGGTCGAAAGCCATCCGGTGTCTCACCCTTCTTTTCATCAGGCTTCTGCAGTTCCAGTCCTCAGTCCAGATGCCGAAGAATTTGTTCCAGAAAAAACAGCTGCACGATCCCAAAAATCAAGCTGTAGCTCTCTTTATCTCCGAGAACACAATCGTGCTTCCTCGGAACGTGTTGATACAGGCAAACAACCGATATCCACCACTATTAATAATCAACAAAAACCGAGCAATTTGTATGTGCACTGTCAAAATGATCCCCCTGAGCATTATCCTTAAGTGCCTTCCCACAATGGCTTACCTACAAACTCCCTAAGTTTTAAGTTTCCCCGCATAAACAACAGATAAGCAAGCATAATTGGAACAAGAAATATGCAGTCTTGCATTAAAATTAGAAACAGAAATAGTAACATTTTTGTTAGCAGACTAGACCCCAATACTATTTCCCAGCAGATGGACCAGCTACTATTAGAACTAGAAATTCCAGGTAGAGGGTTTAAAATAAGAACGAAACAGGCCGCCGTAGCCTAGTGGTCAGGCGCGCGGGTGCATAAGTACACGTGCCTTGAGTGACCGGGGTTCAAGCCCGTGATTACTGAATATGGTGCTGTTTCTTGTAATCTGTCTATCTTGTGAACTCCTCTGACCGTTTGGTCGTCCCGGAGTATAAACAGAAAATTTATTTATTTTATATTCATCATTTAGAATGGAGCTAAAAATTGTGACCTACAACAATATCTAAATCCTGATATCTGGCCAAATGGTCTATTCGTCATGCCATTTTATGGAGCTATTGGAGGATCGGTCAACAACTCTAGTGAAAAGTTACCAACTAATTCTCAATCTGCTGAATTCTCTGCATAGCTAGAGAATAATATTCCTAATTCTCATCCTTACCCATCATTTAACTTGCCACCTAATGCATCTGTTTGCAAACATCCTTCTAACACAAATATCCATCTCAGCGTTTTTCTTCAAAATGTAAGAAGCATAAAAGATAAACTGTCTACGCTTATTTCATTAATGGTTGAAGAATCGATCGCATGACATCATACGTTTAGTTGAAACGTGGGTCCAGGAATCTTTACAAGATGTTTTCCTACTGCCGAAGAATCTCATCTACACGCCATTCATGACATCAATAATTAATCGTAGAGGTGGTGGACAGCAATAATTTTAAAATCCAATTTAAAAGTTTTGAACACATACAACTCTAATACTTTCAACTTTAAAGGAATTTCCCTACTAATCCAAGTTAAGGATTCTCGGCTTCAAATTTATAATATTTATATTCTGCCTGGACCTACTGATGACATCATTAATGAAGTAATAACCTGGATCACTACTGTTCTTAAGCCTCAAACCAACATCATTATAATGGGCGACTTTAACCTTCCCCTGCCCAAATATAATCTACAAATGAAGCTGCTGTCCGACTCATTTTTAGTTCTAGGAGCTAAAAAAAAACGTCCCTGTTACAAGAGGTAATCAAGCGCTTGATCTTGTATACTCTTTCCACTGCATGAAAAAGTTAGCAGGAAGATTACATTTAAATCTGACCACAAAAGTATAAACTGCAAGCAACAATTTGCTGCGGGAATCCTCGCCCCCCCCCCCTCTGGAAATCACTAAAAGAATATCATCAATTAAATTCCTTCAGAAAGAAGAGTTTTGCAGCTCTTAAAATACTACTCATGGGATTCTCTTAAAAATATTCCTATACAGGACGCCACCTTTCTTCTTATAAAATGGCTGAATCAAGTGAAAACAGAATCGGCATCCAAAGTTGTTAGAATATCTTCTCATTCCAAACCTTGGTTCAAATCCCACCTGAAACCATACTTTAAAAGTAAGCAAAAATACCACAGACAGTGGAAGAAATACGGAACTTCATCAGCACACATAAAATATAAAGAGCAGAGCTTTGTTTCAACTCAAAAAAAATTCAGTAGTACACAAAGTGCGTTATATCCATGCTAAAGCACAATAAAAGAGCACTTTCTACAAAAACAACAGCTACCTTACATCATGAACTAGTGAATGGATAATATGCAAACAAGCAGATCTGACATTTTCACCAAAGGTATACAAAACAGATTTATGGCATTTAATTCTTATGAACAAGCAGACAGTGCAACATGATGTTTCTCCTGATCATGCCCTGCTAATTAACCAACTTGTGAACAAGAATACAGTTCAGCGTACAGTTAACCAAATACGCCCTGATAGTAGTGAAGGTCCTGATAGCATCCCTGGTTTTATTATCAGATTGTCCAACGTATACATTATTGATTCGTTAGTGCATATCATTTCCCGGTGCATCTGCCAGCCATTCCTTCCAAGACAGTGGAAAACTTTCAGAATTACGCTGATTTCTAAAAAACGCTTGCAGAAATAACCATCCCGGCCATCGACCAATTGCTGTTTCGTCAATAATTACTAAAATTATTGAAAAAATTATGCTCCCATATCTTCAACATGCAATCTTCGCTAATGCGCCTGTCAATATGCATTTTGGTCCTAGAGGGCGCGCCACAACAACAAGCCTAGCTGACACCATTGTACGCATCCAAACTGCGTTTCAAGATAAGGCACAATGCGATGTATTTTATTTTGAATCAAAGGTGCTTTCGACAACATAGATCTCAAAAAAGCTTTTCAAATACTAAAAAAACATTTTCTCGTTGACACAATTATTATTTCCTATCTTCAATACAGCCTAAATCGCAGATTTCTCCTCTTCCCCACTAGTACTGACAATATTGTCGTCACAACCTCAACAGGCATTTCCCAAGGAACCGTTATCTCCAGTACTATATTTTCAGCATCTCTTCAACCACTTCTACGAGAAAATCCAAATCTACTGGCATATGCCGATGATGTAAAAGTTATTTATAATCTCAAAAGCCAGTGATGACTCAAGTACCTGAAAGAACTCAATCTGACTATAAATGCAAGCAAATCTGCTCACATTACTTTATTCCCTTCAGGAACAACCAAACCACATAGAAATAAAAATTGCAGATGTCCCAATCCCAAATGTTTATGCTCACAAAGACCTTGGAGTTGTTTTTGATAAAAATCTCTCCTTTAATGTCCATTATTTATATGTTGGTCAAAAAAAATTCAAAAAGCAAAATGGTTAATCAAACAAGAAACAGCAGCGATTCAAGACAGAAAAACAGTCATTAAGCATGTTCAAAGATGAATCTTTCCCATTCTGTCCTATGCTTCCGAAATCTGGTCTAGTGTTCCTCAAGTAACCGTCAAGAAATTCCTTGCCCTAGAACATTGTGTTCTTAGATGGCTCAATAGTAAGCTTCGTTTTCCCCATACAATATCCAGGCAACAGCTTTATAAAAACCTAAAAACAAAGCCTCTGCAACAGATGATCAACGAGTCTGGAGTCATGCTTCTTGCAAAGTTAATCACCTCTGCATGCGATTCACCAAACTTAGCCAATATAATAGCTGCCCCCAACAGGGAAAATTCAAGAAACCAACAATTCAAATTCAACCTCTCCAGGCTCAAACAAATGGACAGAATATTCCCCAATGCATCTCCTCACCTCATAAATCATCACAACATTGATTGCAACAGGTTAATGAACTCTGAAGCCTACAGGAGTCAGATCTCCGAAATGAAGAAAAATAATCCAACCCAGTAATTGCAACTGAAAGCCAAATGTCCTGTTCTGCAATTTTTTTTTAAATTCATAAATAAAATTCCTAGTCATTGTTAATATCTATATAAAATCTGCTATGTACATATACTCGATTATTTTATATCATTTCCTTTGTATTTTTATCTACGCCTAACCAGGTTGCTGTGATGGGCTTGCTGTATTTGCAATAAATGAATATTTATTTATTTATATAATGAAGTAAAAAGGAGAACATATACATAGAAAATAGATAACCACAATAGAAAGTGTAACTTCTCTAAATGGCAATGGGGTAAGATCCAGCAGAACAGTTTATAATATTCATACTTGTATGACGTCAGTACAAATTTGGTGGTGACTAGGGAAGCATGGACAAACTAGAAGAATGAGAATATGGATGAAGTCCACCACTGATTCATACCGGGAAATTGAAGTGTGCAGGTATGCTATTCTTCAAAATTGAAGAGAGGCTTTAGTGACCCCATATAACAAATACCTCTGAGTTACATAGATGCCTGTCAGAGAGGAAGTTTTAAATTGTAGTAGATTTCCATAGGTGGGTCAACGATTCACCAGCCATTCAGCGATGCGTTCACACTGCAATTCCAGTTCTTATCATCAGAAAACTGTTGGTCTAAGAAACGCAAGCAGTCAGCATCACGAATTATGTGGGTGAAAGGTATATGGAATGAGAGAGAAGAGGGATCTAAGGAATGACTTTAACCACCTGTTGAATTTCCCTCCACTACAATAAACTTGTAATGCAAGTGATATTAAAAAAATAAGTAACTCTTACCAGGTGTTTCATGATGTTACCCTTTAGGTCGATGTTCCTCTGTAGCACTCTTCGGGCTTCATACGACGAATCTGGAGATTCAGTCACATTTTGAAGCATTCTTGGAGCTCGTTTTTATTCCCCATATAGCACGCTTTCAGTATCAAATTGGAGATTTTTTTTTTCATGGATCGTCATCAAATCTTCGGTCTTTTGATTAAAAAGGTTTTAGGCTCACGAACTAACAAAAACCCAATGGAAGGTACAGCTGGAGAATTCTTAGATTTAGATTACCACAGCCATGTTGCGCTTGACCAAGAATTATTTTATCTTAATGTTGCTGTGAGCAGATAAGTTGAAAAGTCAAGAACAAGTTGAACATGTAGCAGCAGTTTGTTCCAATTAGTTTAACTGTCAATCATCATTTCTACTTTTTGTTGCTGTTGCCTGAGGGCGATACCAGCCAACCTATGGGAACTCCGCCATGTTATTTGATTTGTGCTAATATCGTACTGATGAAGGCCAGTCGGTGTAGTAGTGTACCTGTCACCTTGTATAGTGTTAGTTAACGTTATTATGTCGAGTGACTGGCTATTTAGTCTAGGGCGCAGCAGAGTTTACAGGCGAACTATTCTAGGATTCAGTTCAGTTACATTATGATTATTTTCCACCCTGATATTTTATTAGAGTCAGCAAGATCCCGCTTTACTGCCTCAACAGTAAAGGTCAGCAAGTTAGTGATAGTTATCAGATGCGTGTCTTCATCTAGGTAGACGGCGCTATGGACGACCACCTATTCCAAAGCAGCACTATAAACTACCATAGGTATATTAAATAATTTGGTCCTACTTGGTAAATCCACCTGAATCAGGAATTGCCTTTGGTATACTGACTTATCAATTCCTCACTTTAATCCTCTTGGACCATGGGCAGCAAAACAGACTTCGGTGGATAAAAATTAGAGCTACATAAATTGTCATCGGAGAAATATTGATGCTGATCACCGGCAGCGCCTGAACTGCCTTTGCGATTCCATTCAAGATGGTTAGATCATAAATTATTGTCATATTCGCTCACAAGTTAGGTCTCAGAGATACAGGCAGCGCCATGGACTACCATGTAGAGAATGCCATATTACTTCACAGGTTAGATCATAGGCAGGCAGCATCACTAACTGTAATCAGGTTAATCTCATGTTCAGTCGAAATGTGTAACAGGCAGCATCAGGATCTACCAAGCCTCAGTGTTAATGAACATTATAAAGTGACAAAAAACAAAACAATACTATCAATTATAGCCCATAAACCATGATACTTGATCAAAGATGTTCTACAGGGGTTTGAAGCTGGGCTCCGGAAAATGTGTTGAAAATGAAATGCTCAAGGATAGTCACTGGATCTCAACAACGCTTCTTCTAAAAGCCAGTCTGAATTGTGGAGCAATTTTTGGCCAACAATAAATGATTATTCCCTTCCCACTCATTGAATTACTGAACTATATCCCTCTGTGATTTGTCCTTATTTCTCAAGCTAAAATATTTAATTTGTAGGCCTGAGATTTCATGACGATTCAGAAATCCAGCAAAAATCGTAAGATGTACTAAAGAAATATCACAGAAAGTTGCTCTGGAATTGCTTCCAATAGCAGCAGAACCTTTGGACCGGCTGCAGCAAGTTTCAAGAGGACTACGTGATAGGTGACAGAATTAAATGCTGGAAGTAGTAAGTGAGACTACAATCAAACAACTTTCCGACGAAATTTTGTATTAGCATCGCATCTATGCAGTTGAAGGAATGGCTGAAAATTCTAAAACGAAGCGAAAATTTTTTTATTACGTTTGAATATTTCTGACTTTGGTTAGCCTATATAATATTCACTGTGCTGCTACTTTATTACTGTTGTAAAAAAAAATGCAGGCGCATTTTAGCCGCTGTAGCTCTTGCGCCAAGAATTCTTAAAACAAACAAACAAACAAAGTTACTCTATTAGGTACACCCCTGGTGTGTGCACACAAATGGTTTCCCCTACAACGTTGCAAGTCACATGACCACAGTTATGGATATTAAATGCAGCAGAACAATCTTTCTAGTATCAGTTAAGCTTATAAACCGTAGAAAGAATGGGGAAAAAGAGTGATCTAACGGACTTCGAACGTGGCATGGTAGTAGGTGCAAGATGTGCTGGACAAAGAAAGCATCTCTGAAACGGCAGTTCTCCTGAACTTTTCATGCACCACAGTTTCAAGGGTGTATCGAGAATGGCGCAACGAACAGAAAACATCCTCTCAATGGCACTCCTGTGGAAGAAAATCGGTTGTTAATGAGAGAGGTCAGAGGAAGATGGCTAGAATTGCACAAGCAAACAGACGAGCCGCAATGTCGCACATCAAGTCAGAATACAACCTTGGTGCGCAGAACAAAATATCGCAACAGACCACTAGTCGCACTTCGTCGCGAATGGACTACAACAGCCGACGGCCACATCATGTACCTTTGTTATCAATGAAGAACAAGATAGCACGTCTCCTATGGGCACAGCAACACCAGCACTGGACTATCGAGGATTGGAAAACAGTTGCTTGGTCTGACGAGTCGAAGTTCATGGTGCATCAGGTTGATGGAAGACTGAGAATTTGGCGAAAACAACATGAATCCATGGACCCGTCATGTCTGACGACTACTGTGCAAGGTGGTGCAAGCAGTGTTATGGTATGAGGTATGAGGTATATTGAGGGTCTAGCGGCTCCTGGGATTTCTCCCATCTCCGCGAATGTTCTATGTATCGGTGACAGTACCCTATCAAAGCCAGAGATTTAGAAGTGTGTGGGTCATGAGTAGTGTTATATGTTGTGCCCATTGTTTATCCGGCTTATTGGCCGCCAGGCCCCTAATGGGACCAGACGTTGTCCATACCTCGCCACGTGGAGGCTAGCCGGGTGTTACCATTGAGTCAATTGTACTCTGGCAGGTCCTGCCACTTACTTTCCTGGGATTTTAGTGGCTAGGACCTAAAATAAAATTGGAACGACCGCGGTTGATTTTAAATCACTTACATTAAAGCACTAATATGGGGTTTGACGCTGAAAGCCTGTTTCTGAAGTGCCTAAAAGGTTGGGCGAAATTTTTTGGTGTATTTAAATTTGGACGTGTAGGGCTATACGCTGTGCAAGAAAAAGTGCTGGGAGGGGAGAATGAAGGCTGGTGGGTGAAATAGGAAGAAGAGGGTCGATAGGGTAGGTGACCCCCAATTTTTCAGTGAGGCATGCCCATGCCCCACCAGAGGGAAGAAATGGTGTGGCAGGGAAGAGAGGCGACAGCAAGCCGTCACCTCCCTCCCCTGCCGGGTGTGGGAGTAAAAGAATTGCACTGCACAAGAGAGTGCAGAGCATAGAGCCAATATGGCTCCGTTGAGGCAGCAACTTGGAGTTTCTCTATCTTCGTTGGTCTGCTCTGTCATTGGTAGCCATATTTTTCCTCAGCTATGAACACTGGTCAGGTCCATTGTTGGTCTGTTAGCAATGGCTGTGGTTCTCTTCATCATGGGAAGATCCGCAGCTCCATGGGGTTATTCTTGCGATCGCTGGTTTTAAATGATTAGTAGTAAGCAGGTTCCTGGGCGAGGTTCTCCTTGAGTCCTCTCCACGCATGTTCTGTGTTTTTTTTTTTTTTTTTTTTTTACCTTCTGTAGATGGCTATCAATATTTTACGCCTACCAAATAGTTTTTGGGCATATTCCTTTAGCTCCCTGTGTTCCTCAAGTGAGTCCAATAGATGTGATCTTGGCACATGTTGGGCCCATTTATTCACCCATAGATTCACGTATGCCACATCGTACCTAAACATCGCCGACCGGGCTAGCCGTGTGGGTAAAGTGCCTGCCTGGTAACCCAAAGGTCGTGGGTTCGAATCCCGCCTCAGGCTTGGATCAAAGTACTGCAAAAACCTTGGAAGGTGCATTATGGCCACAGAAGCCGATGCGCCAACAACTACAAAAAAAAAAAAAAAAAAAAACCTGAACATCGTCACTGACCAATTGCATCTGTTCATGTTGACAGTTTATCTTCAGTCAGGTCAGATGGTTATTAACTGGATAATGCGCCGGTGCACAAAGCCCGAATCACTATGGAATTGTTCCAGGAACATAACAATGACTTTTCTTTGCTGCAGTGGCCCGCTCAGTCCCTGGATCTCAATCCTATTAAACATCTCTGGAATGAGCTGGAAAGGGTTGTTTGCTGCAGGCCTACACGTCCGTCGAATCTCAAGGAATTGCGTGACACACTCATGTCTGCATGGTACTCCATTTCTGCACAACGTTTTCAGCATCTTGCTCAATCCATGCTTAGACGTATTCAGGCTGTTTTGAAGGCTAAAGGAATCTCAACACGGTACTAGGTAGATGTATCTAATAAAGTGGCATCACAATGTATAAGGAGGAATACCTTTGCCATACAGAATAGTTTTTAATGTAGTGACTCCTTATTGGAACAAGCAAGATCAGAAATAGGTATATGTAATAATTATGACGTGTGTATTAAATTATTTTGTGGCTTAATTAATACTCATATCTATTAATAAAAATTATTAATAGTTATTTATAATATTTTATATTGCTTTTATTCTTGATAAAGCAATACAGTATATAAATAACTGCATAAGACGTAAATATCACCAGAAAAATCAACTTGACAGTAGTTGGTGGAACGTGTATTCATGAAGATTTAGTAATAATTTCGCGGAAAGGTTTTTCACAGATTAAAAGACAAAAAAAGAGAGAAAACAGTAAGCCATATTTGCTTATCATTGTCTGACAGTCTTACATAATTCATTTGTTTCGGATTAAGTGCGGGTGTAGGGGAGGTTAATAAACAGGCGGCGTTTTTAAAAATCCTTGATCTGCGTGAACAAATTGTCCTATGATTTAACATAAATTGTTCTTGCAGAGAAATAACTTTTAACGAAAAGACCGTCCTGCAGCAGAAACTACATTTTTATTGGCAGCCTCTGTTGAGTCGATAGATTTCTGACAGAGGGCAGAAGTTTGGCGTCTCAATTAAGAGATTTTTATCTGCTTAAAAAATATAGATAAAATATTCAGTTTTTCATAGTTCTCAATGTGTGACATACTCTCAAGAAGTATGAATGACACAGAAAAAAAATGTTATTCAAATGGCCATAAAATGTTTCGGTACAGTACGCTGACATGCGCCTTTTTTCTCACTAGAATTATTGAATGTCGTTTCCACTGCTGAGGAGAATTATACGAAAAATTAATAATATAAACATGATTAAATCTTATGTATTTTAAAGTGACACAAGAGGTTTTTTTGTTAAGTAAGAAGAAGTCTTTATTCAAAAAACTAGAAAAAAAAATCAGAAAGCGGAGTTGAAGAATACAATACAATAAACATACTATATATGGTATTTTCAGTTATGATGAACACAAAAGTTTTTTTATGGACTACAGCAATGCAAAAATAAAACAATAAAAAATTATATAAATGGAATTTAGAATATAAAAACATTTTGTTTGTTCCTCTTACATAAAAAAGCAAGTAGTGTCTTTTGGTAGCCGCAATAAAGAAATGCATAATTAATTAAATATTTGAAAAGCCTAAAAGTGATACGTATCTGTAGCTTGTTATACAGTTATTTTAATTTCTAGTAAGTAATTCTGCAGCTAATTGGCAACTATTTATATCTTCTAAGAAGTATTCATATTTTCAGGTTTTTAAACGTGTTAAAATCTTTGCAATTTTTTAACGAATCGTAAACGTTTTAAATGATGTGAAACTGATTTCGCCTACACAGGATCCCTGTATAAAAGCTTGTTATGTATACATATGAACACGCAGCATATTAAACTGTTTAATAAAAAAAAACAAAACAAAACATGAAAATCGATTCAGATGTATGTTGTGCACAAAGATACGGTAATTAAAGATAAAAGAAAAGGTAAATTGGAGGAATAACCTTGCATATTGTTATATAGGCAAGTGACAGAGGAATTAACACATTTTGTTGAAGGGTTATGAGAAAGGTGTAAGTTTAGAAATTAAAACAGGACACAGTACCTCTTTTTCATGCGGACATTAACTTAGATATTTCATATTTATATTGTTTTATTATATTAAAATTACGATATGAATGAGCTTGTGTAGTGCTTCGAAATAAATAACTTAACGTGCTGTGTTCAGCCTGCATACCATGCAGATTACCCGACTGCATGACATAATGATCGAAAGCGCTCACATTAGCGACCTCATATACGGTAATAACTGTTCAGTCTAGTGAAACTTTCCGCAAAATCATTACTTTATTATCCCCCACCCAGCTCTTTATCTATATAACGTTATACACGTTCGCTAAGATAAATGTACGTTTGATAAACTAAGGCCTTTCGCTCTGTCATGCAACATTCGCCAAATCTTTGCTCTTGTTCTATTAGATTAGGGGCTTAAAGCCTTTTTGCCATAATGTGTCCTTCAGAAATTCTAGCCTTGGTGGCTTGTAAATTTGAGCTCGACATTTTACGAATATAATACTTTGTATGATCACCTGTATAGTATTATTTCACTTAATCGCAATGGTTATAAAACAAGAAAAGAGTTGCGTATTTCTGAAAAAAGTACAACGTATCTCTGTAACGCATGGTGTCAGAATTCACTCACCGTTTTTTTCTAGAAAGGACCAACTACCTGAACAAACATTTAAGTAAATGCCTTTCACATAGTGCGATATCTTTGCTTTTGTGTTCATAATTCCATAAAGAAACTTAATGATGCAAATATAAGATCAGTATTCATATACTTATAATATTTGTTTATTCAAAGATAGGCTGTTGCCAGTTCTTCAAAGGCCACTCGACAATTTTCTATTTTTATTTCTTTCCTGATATACTTGTGGGAGACCTAAGACTAAGTAAGGTTGCTAGTTCTTTCTTAGAGGGAAAGATGTTGAATGTGGCTGAATAGAGACTGTTAAAACCAAGAAAACCAATCAGCAAGTTATCAACGGTCACTATTCACTGCCTTCTGTTCTCGTTTCCATTCCTGAGATTTAGTGTACAAACAGAGAAAACACGTGATCAGAGCTCCAGATCATTTATCGCATACTCTTCTCTCTACAGGCTTATAAGATGCTTATCTGCTGATAGTTTTGACCACTGAAACCTTTCAAATGGTCACTGTGATACGTTCAGCTCACATCAATGACCATCAATTGGTTAAGTTCTGTTGTTAAAAGCACTTCAATTCCTGTAAAGAAAGCATCTGATTTTAGCTTTTTTTCCGCTAATGCATCTTGCCATTTGAAAAACTCTCGTGGCTAGCATCGTGGTTACCACCGCTTGTCTTTTATAATGAAAGGGAATAAGCCTGGATTCGATTCCCGTTGCTAGCCACAGTGGAAAAATATTTCTGTTGGGACCGAAGAAACTTTTTTGGGCTTTTATTACACTGCTGCTGAGTTAGTCGATCTTATTCGGGAGTGGCACGTTATTTTTCTCTTTATGGAGACTCAGATTTTTCATGGCGCAAAACTAACTACAAAACACGCGCATGTTATGGACTACGTTATCTTTTTTCAAACTACAAAGAAAAAACAACTGTTTTGAAAAGTTTTCCGATTCTTACCAAAAATTGTTCCTATTATCGCTTTTGTTATGCTTAAGTTGACATTTATTTTAATTCTGTCATACTTTAATCTTCCTTAATTCCTGCTCTCATTAAAGTTTATACAGTTCCTTTATTCCGCTGCAGTCATTCAGACCCAAGACTTTCCACAGTCTAGATAATAACCGCCCACATTTACGACTAGAATAAATTTCTTACCGAACACTGTTCTTTCACAGAGAAGGAAGATTTAATTCCCGTTATTGTTCTGCTTATACTCCGGCACGAAAAAGCCAGAGAAGTTTACAATTAATAATTGTAATTACTTGGAAGAGGGTATACGTAATTGTCCATTATGTTAATAAATTGATAGACGCTACACGATGAAGTGATACAATTCACGAGGTATTAACCACTTCAATGCCAAACCCTTAAACTACTTATGGATACGTTTCAGGAACTAATTGTTTCCCGTCTGGCCTGAAGACGGAAAACAGTAAATTCCCGGTAAAGTCAGGAGGACCGTCATCTCCTTGTGTTCTAACTGGTGAGCCTGCACAATCGTCAGATATTCATGTCTCTCTCTCTATAATCGCTTCAATCTCTTCACCGGTCTTCAGCTAGCAGTTTCGTACGACTGGATGTCCTTAATGCAATCCATGGGCATAGCATTTGTCTAAGACAAATTGCATCCTGATGTCATTGATGAACTCTGCGGTGATCCAGAGTGGTTGTTAGTGTTAATTCTCAGTTGCGGCACAGTCTGCTGGCATTCATATATATCACGTGGGAGAGACTGTACAGATTCTTCCGCCTTTTAGGGAATATCCGTAATTGCAGTTATTGAGCAAGGTGGAGAGTTGGCTGAGCGCTAGACGGAACCATAGCGAGCTCAGGGCATTCCTCTGGAAGATTCCTCTTCTGATGGATATATCGATGTAGTCATGATGTTCTCAACAGGAATGGTGGCCCTCCATTTTGCTATGGTTCCTTCTAAGAAGTGTGTTAGTGTCATTGCCGGGTTGGCTTTGTGGATCTTCACTGTCTATCAGCAGCTATGGGGCGCGTAATCGATGTAGGCCATGTACAGGTTGCGATACTTCTTATAGACCTGCTTCATAATTAAAACGTCAATGGTTAATTGCTCCTTGCATCCTCTGCTCATCTGCCTAAAGATATATCGGATCTAGATTCACCTGAGCAAATACAAATACGTCATGATAATGAAAAGTATGAAGGACCATCAGACATTGAACCCTTTTCACCCCTGGATTTGGGCTCTGCCGTGGCTAGTTCAATGGTAAGAAATGCGTCGGTATTGACCTGATTTAGAACACAGTCATAGTTAAATTTTTTGATTTTTTTCCACACATTATTTTAAATTTGATGAATAAGTGTTTACTAGAAGGAATATTTCCTAGTCAATGGAAAATAGCTCTATTAAAGATACTGCACAAGCCTGAGAAATTAATATCAGATCCACTGGCCTACAGACCTGTTTCGCTTTTAGCAAACCTGGGGAAATTGTTTGAGCGAATGTTAGC
The DNA here is from genome assembly GCF_048544385.1 of Mastigoproctus giganteus. Taxonomy (NCBI): domain Eukaryota; kingdom Metazoa; phylum Arthropoda; class Arachnida; order Uropygi; family Thelyphonidae; genus Mastigoproctus; species Mastigoproctus giganteus. Next base: position 89,253,326 of record NC_143580.1, on the reverse strand, counting down.
CCCAAGAATCCAAAAAAAAAAAAAAAAAAAATGCTAGAAGATCATCAGTTATGTAAAGAAGCACAATACGGCTTCAATAAAGGACAGTCGACTGAAGACGCTATAAATCTTCTGATCAACTATGTGTCCAACTCACCTACTAAATACGTACTCGCTGTGTTTGACACTTTATGGTGGGAAGGTGCCCTCAGGAGCTTGAGATCCGCAGAGTGTGCGTATATCTACAGTGTTATGCGCTCGTACTTTAGCGACAGACATTAAGGTGGTGGCAAAACATCTTGCGTAGTGGGCTCAGATTTCAAGAGGATGCACCCAAGGATCAGTGTTGGACCTCCCCACTGGAAAGCTGTGCTGGATCAATGGTTAACGCGGGAACACAATGGTATCAGTAAGATAGCCTATGCGGATGATATGGTGATCGTTGCTGATGAAAATACAAGGAGAATAACTTAAAGAGAAAATACAGCCTATCTTGGATGACTTGATGTCATGGGCTACAGTCAACAAACTGAAAATATCTCCCAGTAAAACCAGTTTTATGACTTTTAAGAACCATTTTAGCCACAACAGACCGCCCAGAATCCGACTAAATAATACCCAAATACCATATATATCCTAAACTAAGTATTTGGGAATCACCTTAGATGATAAACTCAGTTTTCTACCTCATGTATCAAAACTCAGGGACAAAATCCGTTTTTTTCACAGCCTCAGTTATCAGAGTCTCAAGGAAAGAATGGGGATTATCAAAGAAAACCTTGAACCTTTACGATAAAACCATATTTTTGCTTATTATATCACACGCAGCAAGCGTTTGGTACCAAAAACTGTCAAAGGTAAAAGTGAAACAGAAACTTATTTCCGCACAAAGATCAGTTCTTTTGACGATCAATAATATTCCAAGGACTGGTTCAAACAACGCACTCCAAATACTTGGTGGTACGATTCCTGTAGATTTATATATTGCTTTTCGGGGTTTGATTTACTACATAAAAAAGGATAGTCTAAGACAAAGCCTGAGAAATTAATATCAGATCCACTGGCCTACAGACCTGTTTCGCCTTTAGCAAACTTGGAATTACGACTGACCCAGCCAGCGACTTTAAAAGGGAGAAGAAAAGGCTTTGGAAGGAATTTACTGTTGTCTAGCAAAAAAGATGGAATGAGAGCGAATTTGGGCTTGTAACAAGAAAGTATATTGCACAAGTGGAATTCTCAACAACCGCTGGAGTTATTTCGTGGTTTAGACCGTCTATGACAACTTCTTATCTGCAAACAGGGCATGGGTGCCTCCGGGCTAAGTTATTTGAGCGTGGCCTGGAGCCTGATCCGTACTGCACATGTGGGGAATATGAAACGTGGATTCGTGTACTTCTGAACTGTCCATTGTACTTTCAACTTAGAACGGATTTAATGTCTGCGGTTCCAAACTTATTGGAGAACAATGTAAATATCTTAGTTGAAGACCATAATAACTTTACTGCTCTGCAAACCTTCTCAAGATCAGTTTTCATATTGAGGACTCAGCTAAGAACTTCAGCTTCTTCTGGGAATTGACAAATGACAAAAAGACAAAAGTTTTAAGTCTAAACATAAGATTTAAATTTCTTGTGTTGACTTATATGGATTGCTATTGTGTTGATTTATGTTAATTAATGTTGCATTGATTTTGGCCAATTGTTATCGACAAGATTTATGTCAATTGTTATTGTAAAGATGTATGTTATATATTGTTTTCTTGGTTCTCAGTAATTCAGAGACTCTGAGCATATTAAAAAAAAGTATTGTATATATCTGTTTAATATAATAATTAGTAGGTGTAAGTGAGGCTAATTTGTGGAAGTTCTCCACTAGTAATTCATTTGTTGACACCTACTGGTATTGCACTACATCCGGTGGGTGCGGGACTTGTGCATTCGGCACAAATACATAACGTAAACCCGAGCCTAGAGAAGGGCACCGGACAACAGCTGTCTTATATTGGCGGTGGTAAAATACCTCGCACATGTTTTTAGGCTAGATTTGTTGAGGTTCTACGCTAAAACAGATGAACTAGGTGGAGATGGGCTTTTGTCTAGGAGCCACCCTTGACACTGGGATACACGTACGAAGTGCACCAGGAGGTATAATATAATGTCTTATACATGTATATGTGCGTAATAATTGTGTGTACAAATAAATGGAATGAAAAAAAAAAAAACCTAGATCTCTTCTGCTGCTCGGCCATGATGTTCTAACTCTCCAAACTTTTTCATATCTTTTTAGTTATGTAGCTGATCACTATGTTGTACATTTCTGGGAAACAAGTGATTGGTCTGTACTTTGCCGGGTTTGTGGTGACTTTGTCTTTAGCCTTCAGGTAGGTAAGTCAGAGACCTTTGGACTGTGTTAAGGTGCTTTAGTATCTGGGTGAATTTCTCTGCTATGTGCTTGTGTGTACAGCTGAATTTCTTGTACCAATAGTTTTGGGTGTTGTCTATTCCTGGGGTTTGCCAGTTGTGGGACTTCCCGATCGACTGTTGTACTTCTTCCTCCCGAATCTCCCATTCTGTCATATCTTGTATGTTCTTGGTTTTCTTCCTATCTAGATCTATCCAGGGGCACAGCCGTTATGGATAACTTCGCTGCTCGACATGTTTCCCCTGAACTCCTCTGATACCTTCTGACTGGGGTGCCCATTGCCTTATTTTTCCTCTTGTCCGATTTTCCTGTAGAAGGCCTTCTGTTTTTTATCAAATAACCTGTTGTCTGTTTTCCTTTGGGCGCTCTTGCTGAGGACCAAGAGTTTCTGGTCGAAGATGTCAAGGTACTGTTATTATTAAATTGATATTTATTGATTCAGAAATTCACCACACTGCAGGCTAGTGGGATGAATTAAGAATATTTATAGTATACACTTGGCAAGTTTGCATTTTATACGAATTAATATATTTAACATATATGAATTACAGAAATTTAGCCTTTACTTTTCTTCGATTGATTCGATAGAATTATTCACAGTTCTTTTTTATTCGCCGTTTTTGAGATAAGTTAATCACTGTTGTCGACACAGATTCTCTCGAATTTTTCTTATTGAATTTATCTTCCTTCAGTATGTCAGAGTAAAGTTAATCTCACTATTTTAAGGCGCTTCCTACAAATGTTTTAAGGAGAAAGTTAAGATTCAGGACACACTTTTCTTTTTGAAAGGTCCTAGAACCTGTAGCAATTTCATTTAGGTCCATAGTCTCCATACTTCATTCATAATTGCAATCTTTTTTTTCTTAAGAGCAATACGATTCCAAGGAATGGTTATTCATATTATTCGTTTATTTCATAAAATCTCAGAAAGTCCGTGACATATGATGCATTTCAAGTTTTATTCAGGTTTTTTTTATTAATATCTAGACGGAATCAATAAAATACGTTATTGAAAATTCAGTGATTAATACGTTGCGAGATAATACTTAAGTGAAGTGCCAACATTTAATTTTATAAGTTAATTAATTGGTGAAATGTTATTAGTTATTTGCTTTTCACTTCTGTTATTTACAGAAATGGAAAATTTAGTTAACAAAAAAACAATGTAATGCACCGCGAATTTATCTAACTTTATTATTATTGTCACTGTCTGTTAGGTTGCATGTTATTGCCTTCATATATGTGGACAACTGACTTTCTTTCCACTCATTACTTTGTCTCCTTGCTGGGCAGATTAATTCCTTTTAGTATTCACGGGTGTGCCCCCAACAAACAGAAATTAATGATGTTGAAATCTAGAACCTTTTCTCTGAAACAAAGAACCACTGCAAATATAATCATGCTCTTAACCGCAATAACTAGAGTATATTTACTCGCCTTTAATGTGTTCTATAATGTTGAACTAAGTTGCTGGCCGAGGCAAGTTTGTCGAAATTTGTGGAGCAACTGGATAACTCTTCCATAATATGGTATAGTTGTCCCCGAAATGTCACTCGTGTGGGGAGGTCTGGGTTCGAGTACCGTCATAGACCGGAAGAATTTCGATAAGCGTCATTGTCTTCAATCGAGGCTGTTAGTTGATCTCAAGCAGTGGAAGTAGGTGCTTCCCCTCTACAGTTGTTTATGCAGCTAAAAACAAACAAGACTGCAACCTACTTGTATTGAAGCTCACTTTCACGTCCAAGTTCTTTCTTCTAAAATAATCTCGATAAGGTGGGAAACAAAACAGCGCTTCCTGTATATATAGGAAAAATCGCCATAGTTAAATGCGTGTATCAGAAAATACGTCCAGCAAATATCGTTTACTGAAATTAGTATCAGTGGTTTCTTTCACCCTAACGACAATTTAAATCAACGAGCACTGCATGATGGAATCGATGTCGCGACACAACAATCTTTACCTAGTAGCTTGCCAATTCTTTAAACTGCTTCAAAATAAAAGTAATAGTAGATCCTACCGCCTCATCGTAATAATAATGATACCCACGGAAAGTGAGGTACGTACAATTTGGCCAATTTTCCAGAAGACTTTGTGCGACTTTATTAGAACCAATCGCATTGCAATCTGAAACTGAGGCTTCACCTAATTCAACATTTCTGTAGTGGACCGGTTAACAAATAATATAATTACAGAGACATATTTTCCGACCTGGACCTCCAAAGAATCCTGCAACGCAGGCGACTGGTGAACGGTATAGATAAGAATGATCAAAATGTGGATATCATCCATTCTAATTAAGTGCAGTTGGCATTTACAAATTGTAGTGACCTTCTTGAATACCTCTAAGTACCACCATTTCAAACAGTTTGTCTTAATTATAATACCCTAATATAACATGTTTGTTGAGTATTTTGCACTTCATTATTTGAATTATTTTGGTCGGGTCTCGCTTTCCTGTTGTTATATCCGTGGTATTAAAATTGCTGTACCAGGTGTACTAAGCAAATACAGTATAAACGACTGTGTTAGGTGGCTTAGTAACGAAAACCGTAATGGGCGAGAGAAGAGTCATAAATTATTACACCGTGGGACCACGCTATTGCTACGCGTTATTTCATAAAATAATCCTTCTCCAAGTTATAGTAAACCTGACATCTTTGTAAACAGTTTGATGAAACGTTTGTTCACGTTATCTCGGTTGCCCAGACCTAGTCAAATATAAATGTATTTTACACGACAATAAGACCTACCTCTCTTCTTCACGTACCACATGCACAGCGATCAATTATTTCGTAAGAAGTAAATAATACAAGCGCCTTGAACGCTACTTTTCAGAACGAACGAGAAAAATTTTGCGAAATAAAATTAATACCGAAAGGAAAGCGGTGTGATTGCTTGTTTAATGGTATGCATGCTCGAATTTACATGATGAAATTGAAATTAAGTGCCTAACTGCTAGGTTTGCTCTTCTGTAGATGCTATCACAATACAGTTTTCAATAATCCTGTTTGTCACAAGACTTTCTAGAATATAAACAAAAAGATTATTGTAATAATACAGAAAGCCCATGCAAAGAAATTCCATTTCACCAGTTCTAAGACTGTCGATCGTGTTTGGCATAAAGATCTATTCACACTTCAATCGCATGATTTGCCTTTTTGGAATTTCCTATTAGAGGGGCAGTTTTGTCTCTGTCTACTAGCACTGCTTGGTAGTAGAATGATCTCTGTTTTTTAACTTCTCACCTAATGCTGGAGTTTTGCAAGGTTCTATTCTTTCAGAGCTATAACTCTGGAAGAATAGAATGTTCTTCCATTCACTGGAAATTCTGTATTTAGAATTCTTACGATAGCACACCACACTTAACTTTCCATTTCGGCAAACCCTGCTCTGCTCGGAGAGTTGTAACTCTGGAACTTCTGCTACCGGTTCTTTAAATGCTGATCTCTAAGTAGGAAGAAGAAATTTAGTTAAATTTAATCCTTCTGAAACCAGACCTGTCTTATTTTTTACAGAGGGTCTTATTCCCCCCACCCCCATGCTGAACTTCAAAAAGGTTCAGCCTGCTAGTCAAAATCATTATCTTTATTGGAAAATAACCCTGACGTGTAGCCTTTTTTTGGCACAAGAACATGACAAATTTCTTCCACTGCATCGAAAAAAAAATTGGTTTTGTTTTCTCTTTTGCTCTCGGCGTTACTTTGCTTCTAAATAGTTACTTCTCTTCAAAAATCACGATTCTGCCCTTCCAGAGAATACCCTACCGATCATCTGGAGTTTTCCGCCAAAAAAATCTTTGAAACACTTAAGCTTTAATCAAAAGAGGGCAGTCACATTAATTAATGATCCATAACTTTCAATGGAAATCATATCTATCTGATTGTTGGAGATTTGTTGGATATTTATTTACTAAAAATCCCAAGGAGGCAAAAATCCTAAATCCTCAGACCGTCGTTGCCTAACACCACTCCCTGTCACATAGCCATTCCAAAGATATTATTCGCCTGAATTCGCATCTGTTTTTCACCTCTTTCCTCAGAAACAGTCAGAACACGTGCATCAGCTAGTCAATATTTGTTCAGAGTTCAGCTCCAATCATTTTTAGCGAATGTTCTGTATTTGCCTCATCACACTCATATCCTCCAGATTTGATCACATTAGGTGACATTAAATATTCATAGTTTGAAATCGATAAAAGCTGAACAAATATTAAATCACCTTCACTGAATACCATAATAACTGTTAACATTGTCAAAAAATATGCAGTTCCACAGTTGCCTATGCCACAAGTAGAAACAGCGCCACATAAATCACTCTTTGGTTACAGGTTTGGAATGAATTGCTGTAAAATAACAGAAAGCATAAAATCATTTTCACAGGCCTTATGTGTGATGGTGTACCGTTACTTACCCTCACTTCCCTTCATGATTCTTGATAGTAAAAAGAAAATGATCATTTTCTTTGTCATTTACTAATGAAGATTATTCTGGACTTCGTGAATTACTTGTAATTCTGTCAAAATTCGTCAGCTTCTTTAGAGTTCACAAGTATGCAGAAATTATATAGACACCAGACAAAACATTAGCCACTTGTGGTATTTAGGGCATATAACAGATTGAACACGTATATCTTCTACGCTTATTTGCTTCCAGAACTGAAATTGCAGTATACGTTTAACCTGCTTTCTTCAATTACAGGTATACCCCTTGAGACTGACTGAAGAAGTAAGGGTTGCCAAGGCGCCTCCGTAGCCAGGTTGGCAGGAGCAGCAGTGCGTAGCACACGCTTCTTGATTAGACTGGGATTCGAGCCCGTGACCACCAAACCAAATATGGAGGATGCGGAAAGGTCAGGGAATGATCATATCCCGGAGCAATATGACCTTAGTTGTTAATGCTCCTAAAAACCAAGCACCAAACAAGGGCTGGCACCAAGAAAGTTGGGGAGCAGAAAGGATATTAGCGAGTGGAAAAAGGTGTGGTAATATTTGGTAGGTCTAAATAAAGGGCATTCTAAATTTGCCAGCGTTTTAGAAAGAAGAAACTAATTAGTTTCTAAGGATTTTAAGTAGTAGTTCTTTTAAAAAGACAAGAACCGCGGCAAACACTTAAACAAGAACTCCATCACTCGATTTCTGAGAGAAAATTTCAAAGACACCACCTGTCATGTGTGGTTACTTAAAGGGCTCTTAATACGCAAAAACAGTTGTGCTTTCTCTGTTTCATTTTGAGGTAATCTCTCTGAGCTAGATTTGAAGAAGTCCTAAACACGAGATTTGGAATGAATCCTAGGTTGCGCTTCACTGGCAAAAGATTAATGATGTTACCCATATGACGTGAATTATTGTTTTATTTTATTAAGAAGCCGTCAGTTTACCGTTGTTCAATATAATCCCCTCCAACGGCTAAGCGAGAACTTTCGATTGAAGCTGCATGTGATCATGAGATTGACATAGATCCCAAAACGTAATTCTCATTCTTTTATTGTAAAATTAGAATAAAGCTCAGTTAAGTCTGTTTGAAATAGTTTAGTGTGTTACTGATATATTAAGAATTATACTTAGTGGATCTACACCAGTCAGAATACCACTCATTGCAGACTTTGGAAATCTATCTTCCTTCACAAAGAGATTGGACGTCAAGGTCCTAACCAGAGTCTCATGCAGTCAGCCAATTTGATTCCCGAATTTGATTCCAAGGAACCAGTCTACGCAATTAAACCTAAAGGTGTTAATAATTTTAAGCAAAACATAACTGCAGCTATCAAAACTATGAGTATATTAATATACTGTCATCTACAATATATTTGGAAAAGTGCATTCGGAATTTTGAGAATTACGAGTCACTTGAGTATGAAACTATCGATATTGGACCGTGGACAAATATAACCGAATAGGTCAGTTAGGTGTGTGTTAAGTTTTCTAAGGCTATTGGGTCGGTGGGTACGTAGTGTCTATAATTGTTCTCATTATTCGGTCAGTTTGCTGTCTACTGGGAGAAAACTTGTTTTGGGATAAAAAACCATGCCACTGTTGCTGTGACCGACTTACATGGCCAGGATGTGAAAAAAGGACCATAAAATTACTCGAGTCATTGAAGGAAGTTCAACCCACGCGAGGGCAATCGAAACTGCTATCAACAACAAAAGCGTAGGAAAAGAACATACATAAATAATTATAAAAAGTTTATACATAGAAAAGCCTGTTTCTCTAAATGTGCATGAATAAATATTATATAAATATATGTGTAAATGTTTAAATAAATTTAATAATTAAACTTATAAATAAATTTAGTGGAAATGAGAAGTCTGAAGTACGTTTGTTTTCCTAAAACTATAAGGAAATAAAATATGCAGTCTTGTTGATTCAGTGAACAAACAAATAGACATTTATCTTATGCCTAAATTGTACCAGTGAGGTCCTACTGTATATATTCGTGTATATATGCACTCGTGCGTTAGGATTTATATTATTAAATGACAGAATAATCGTACGAATGGGACGAAACCTTAATGTTTACTCTTCCTAGCATTTATGCAGTCTGTTTAATTTACCAACCTCGCCTCTATTCTACTGTTTACTTGTTCCCTCCCCCTGTCTCTCTCTCTCTCGGTAAACAGCCTTCTATTCTCAGAAAGGTGAACGAATACGATGCACAATATTTAATTAACATACACATTTATTTAATTAATTTCTCGAGATTAACTGAGAACAGGCGCATTTAGAGTACATTTTGAATTAAATTCTGTAGAGAGTTGGCAATTTATTGACTGCTACAGGAAGCTTCAAACATTGAGAACACTGTGGGTATATTAGGTGATAGGGAATATACAGTATATACACGCTGTATTTTTCGTTTGCACACTTAGAAACTGTAATTTGTATTCTCATTCTGGAAGCTTACTTTTTAAACTGCAGCTGCTTAAATTCTCATATGCTAAATGTTGCATAATCGATAGGTAATTTTTAAGTTGGCGTTCTCACACCTTCTAACCAGGTTGATGAGTTACTTCATTCTGGCTGCCGATATTAATATTTGGAGATTAAAGGATAGGCATACATTTTGAAAGTTAGAATATCGACCTCCGAATTTTCATCATATAACCTTAATACGTACACTACCAAGATCGAATGAATTAGTCAAGTCATTGTCATTTATTTTAACTTTCTTATTTAGACCTTATTACAACGACACTGCTCGAGAAAAAATTAACAGACCACGTAGAAAAGGTTGTGTAACTCGTGCAGCTTGCGATGACGCTGGACAGAATTTGGTATGGTGGTGTACCATAGGATAACGATGGAAGGAGGAGACAGCGTGATCATTCGAACATGTATAAGGAAATTTTATAGGGATTGTATAAGGATTACCAAAGAGGTGACATATTAAAGAAGTCGATACAAGACGCTCGAAAATATGGTCATATGACATTAGTACGACATATGATCCCCTCCAACGGCTAAGCGGGCCTACCAGCAGTGAACCATGCTCCATATAAGGACCTCTATAAGATTCTGTGGTAACAAATCCCATCCTACCACCAGCGAAGATCTGAGGAGTAACCGAGGAGTTGGGTGTCGGCGTGCAATGCGACATCTCAAGGGAGTCCAACACATGTGCGATTGGATTTAAGTGTGATGAACACACTGGCTACCGCAGTCGTTGGATATCTTCCATTTAAAGATATTCCTCGACCACTTGAGCTCTATGTGCAGTGACGTTGTCATGCGTGAAAAGAAAATCTGCGCTAACCGTACCCCTAAAAAGTCACACATAGATCTATTCTCTGTACCTCTGCACATTTACGGTACCCCAATCAAAAACATGAAGAGGTCGTTGATCATTATTCCTCTACACACGAGAACAGTGCCTTCACCGTAAGTGCCTCTTTTGCTGATGTTGGAGGTGGGGTGGTACCACATACTTCGTTGTCTCCAGACGAAGTAACCTCTAGAATCTGTTTGCAGGCTAAAACGGAACTTCTATTTTATTGCGAACAGCATCTTCAGCTACACTGTTCACAATAAAATATTTTTGAAAAACATTTTCGTCCTTTCAATTTTGTCAAGAAGTGTAGAATTATGAAAATTTTTCTGGGTTCAGAAAAATGCTACCGAATTGGCGAAATGTGGTCGGATCTTTGAGGTAATAATTATCATTACAGTATGGTTCCACTTTCTGCCACAAAGCTCGCGCAATGGAACCGTTCATGGATCAGGTTTCATATGTACAGCACTAACGTAACAGTGTACTATTCACTAGCGAGAACAGATAAAATCACATCTGGTTGTGTTCGTTTCCAGTGGCATTGGATTCAGTGTTTGACCTCTCTAGTGAAGGTTTGCTCCAAATTTGTGGATGTTGCGGTTCTTAGATGGTAAACTCATGTATAGAGTTAGGTCCGTGGTCAGAAGTTTGCAGCTGTCCGCTGTGACCGACCAACTGTCACTCCTGTGCTCCTTTTCTAATAAAAAATTCCATTAATTTTTAAGGGCCTCCCCTGACACACTGAGGCAACGCTCAGAATTCCCTCCAGCCAGAGTCTATATCTACACTCTAATCTCGGCCTACCTCCCCGAGATTTGGACGGCAACGGGATCCCACTAGTTGGTCCCGTGTTTAAACGGCCAGAGTAACAACAGACCAACCCTACACTACTCAGAATACACAAAGTTACAGTATCTCTGGCCTTCTCAAGCGGCACCCCCGGTGCCGCTTGAGAAGGAACACTATAACTATACTGTATTGTGCTGCTGTGACGGTGCATATTCGCTGATCATCTGGTTTTATCTTCGAAAACATGATTTCAGTGGTCTTGGATGGGCTTCTAATCCATGCTGACACATTTTCATTGTGTAGAGGCTGAGTACGCAGTGCTGTTTGCCGCAATGTCGACTAGTCTCATCTCCCCATAAGGCACAGTGTATTTTGTTGATCTATGTGATGTTCCTTTGGCCATTGCCCATCCTCTCCCAGTCATGAGAAAAGTCGCAATTCAAATTCAAGTAGTCAGTCGAACTTACTAGAGTTCAAAACCCTTTTGGGTCAATCGCAATACGATCCAAACTTAAATTTGCTTAGGTAAACCATTTAGAAAATATCATGAAAGGGTTAGAAATTGGTTGCCAGAACCTTTTAGTGTAAATCAACCAACAAGAAACGTGGATAACTCCCGATTTAAGACAGTAATTTCAATGGCAAAAGCGACTTCCTCATTTACTTGTGTTAATGGTGTTTTGCTGAAATTTGTGATGTGTAATTTGGTATAATTTAAGCGTATGAAGATAATAAATAAATAATACAACGATAACAATTTTTATGTATACAACAGGTATACTTATTAGTACCTCTAAAGCTATCTATGATGAATTCAGAGATCGTGTACCGTCGTCCCTTCTGTAGGTTGTGTGGGGCGCAGGCAAGGGTTTCATTGTTTTATCTTCTGGAAACCACGTATTTTTGTCGAAAAGACAAGTTAACTCACCGAATGATACACGCTATTACAGATACAGTAGAACACTTAGATCTCACAGACTTAGTTAATTTTGCACATTAACTCGTGCACGTGTGTGTTGCGTGTTTAGGCGCGCCTCTGTTTGCACGTTATATTGAAACTCTTGTGATCGACTGAATACAGTCCGGATGGCAGAGGCCTTTAAGGATTACTCCGGTGCCTGACGGTTTGAAACCCAGACTTCACCAAAAGATCGATGAAATCTTCTTTGAAATAAACTAATGATCTATCACAAAGGGCTCTGGTTTCAGCATTAACCTTGAAATTTCTCTACCAATTAAGCTTTTCAAAGAGTTTTTGTTTGTATGTTTAAAATAAGTGTCCTGAAAAGTAGCCAAAAATCGAACGCGTTTCTTAGTAGCACAATTACCAGAAGGTCCAATTTGTGTCCCAATCTTTACAGATTCCTTCTGGTGCGTATATAAAGAATATACTCACAGATATTAAAATGACAGTGTTACAGAAAAGATTGTGTAATCAGGTATGGGTGGTTGCATATTTTCGGTTTATCAGTTGCAGCAGGACTACCACAGCTTCTGCCCTCGTGGGTAACACGGTAGAATCGTAGTCCTCCCCACACCAGATGGAAAAGACCCGATTCGAATCTCCTGGATGGCGAGAGGAAATTTTATAGGTCTTTTTCGAAACGTGGCTGAGTCGCTTTCGGTCTCAGGTGAGGGTATAATGGTTTTCCCCCCTGGTTTTTCGTCAAGCAAGCAGAAAATCGACCACAGAACACGCAATTTACAGACAGTATATAAGGAACAATGTGGCCTTAGTCGCTAATGCTCCTAAAACTCAACAACAACCACAGCTTCTGTAGTGGGTGTCTACTAGTATTAGTACCCTTTGTCCCTTTGTTAGCGTTGCAGATTTTATTTCCCAGAATTTCTGCTCATGACTACAATGACTGCTTTCTTTGAATTACAAATTGTACCTGTTGACGACTCAGCCAAAACAAAAAAAAGAAAGAAAAGTATACTTTTTATTTAATTTTCTCTAGAAATAGCAAATTGGGCAATATGCCATCGAAAGTCTACGTTACCCATAGTCTATTTGTATTTTATATCACAACTAATACCAGAAAAAAAAAATAGTTACCTTTTTTTTTTGATGCTGTGTTTTCCTTCCTCCATTTGACTTCAAAATCCACAAACTGAGAGAAACTTGTAATTTAGATAATAACATATGATATCCATTTGACTAGTGGTACGTCGGATGAACTGTTTCATTATGCTTCGGATGAACATTTTAGAATTCAGGAATAACCTGAGCGGTCTTCCTTTGAACTTATGAAAATCTCAAGGAGAACTCCCAGGTTTGTGGTCGCTGATAACTCTAAAAAAAAAAGTTGTTTTCCGTACCTCTCAGCAAACGTCACTGCCCTGCTTTAAAATGTAATGTTCTTCGTGCTACTCTAGTTACAATGTTGCAGGGTTTATGTGTCGAATACAAACCACCAGAAATGATTACACCATTTTTATTACTCCCTAAGGTAGGTCTCAAAGTAGTTGAGCTCGGAAATGGAACTGTCTTTCCCTCAGTGTCAAACGCAGTCATCATGCCGTTCTCGCAGAAGAAAGAAACGAATGCATAAAGCTTCTCTTGACATCAGTAAACCGTGCCAGTACAGCTAGAATAATATTGAAGTCCTAGCTAGTGTACCCAAACTTCAGATTATAAGGTGCTGTTACTTCCTTTCTCAGAATGAAAGTTTTGCTATTCAGTCTTCTTTAATAATAACGAAGGGTTCGATGCTAGTACTAGGCAACAAAGTATCCTCCATCAGATCTTGATGGGTTCACTGAAAATTTGTGAACACCTATTGAATATCATTCTAGACTTGAAATAGTCAATAAAGAGCATGGAGTTGTGCAGTGGAGAATTTTTCATAAGACTAGAATAAAAGAGAGATGGCCATAAATTATAAGAAAAAAAGTCGCAAGCAAAGCATATGTAGCCATAAAGGCTTTCAGCTAAACGGTACATATCGATCATTACTGCAGAAATCCATGGGGTCATAAAATACATTTGTCCAATGAGGACAGCAGTTTAAATAAAAACTTTTTTTTTTTTTCTTTCAAGCGTCGGTTAATTCCTTTAAAATTTTATTATAATTCCTTGCAGTTCGCCATCACCTTAGTAACAAAGGCTTTTCTACTCTTGAAAGAAGCTAAACAATTTAAAATAAGAACTTCAATGTATACAAAAGTTTAAATACACTGACTGACGCAAAATTATAAACCTCTATTTAATATCTAGTAGGGAAACCTTTTTCTCGAATTATAACCCTTACAAGTCGTGACATGGGTTCCACTTTGTCTGAAAGAGTCAAGCTCCGGATTTGATCAGACAATTATTCCATCATATAATTGTCAGCTGCTATTCTATGAACTCCTGCCCTTTACAACATATCCAAGACATTTTCAATTGGATTCAGACCAATAGAATTAAGCTGCCAAAATAGATGTTGGAATCCTTGGGACTGTTCTTTCAACACGTATACAATTTTTGCACTGGATATATGAGTTGTTTTCCTGGAAAAAACCCATAGCAATTCGAAAAAAAAAGCGAAACACTGCAGGGCGAAGTTGTTCCCATAAGACAAAAAGATCTTCATTGGAGATAAATCTTCTAAGGATATGAGAGGACTAGATTCCTACCAAAAGAACATGCCTCATACCATAATACCACCTCTAGCCGCTTAAGTGGTGGACACAGGACATGCTGAATGCATGGTTTCTGAGCCACATTTTCCACTCTAACATTTTTGCAAAAGAAGCGTAAATCGAGAAGAATCGTCAATCCACATGATTTTTTCCCTCTGTTCCGCAGTCCAGCTAGTCTAGTCCAGTCCAGTCCTGAAGTTGACGTTACTAATCGAATATTTCGATTTTTTTTTTTAGAAAGGAGTGGCTGCCGTATACGCACACAACTACCAAATCCAAAATTATTCAATTCCCACCGCATAGTTTAACAGCAAATGGGTCTTTCTTTGCTTATATTAAAATTTTCAGGCACTAGCTACTCCAATAGACCTTCTATTCTGACGCACAATTTGCTTTAATTTCCGCATTTCTGCCTTTTTATAGCTGCATTCTCCTTTTGTCTTCCACTCAATGTATTCTTTTGAGATGGTTGCTTTCGGTTCATTTGTGGTTTCCTTTGTTTTCTGAATTGTGGCTCCTGCTAAATGTGCTCCAACAATAACACCTTTCTGAAAACAGGAAATATCACCGTCTTCCCAGTGATTATTGAGTAAGAAACCACAAGAAAACGTGCAGTATTTATCTGATACCAAGGAACTTCTGATCATACCATGTAACAAATTATATTTACACGCCGTACGTTTAATTACATGTTGATGCTAAGGGCAAAATGATATTTTGGCCAATTAATTTATTTTGTGTGACAGGCATAATGTAAATATATTGTAAGACAACGTGGATTCAAGAGAATTCATTTTTGAAATGCAGCATCATCGGTAATAGTTTTTAAATACTAATATGAAATTGATAATTACACACGAGATCCAACACCACAAGATACTGGATATTGCACTAAATATCGCATATCTTATTAATAAGTAAATTTTATTGCCAAGAGGAATACAAGCAGGACTATCAGTGCTTTGTGGCCAGGAACAAAGAAAAAGGAAATTGATTAACTGATACCTGAAATATTTAGTTGCTTTTAACATACAAAGTTCTTTGAAATGATCCATTTCTTTGCTTGAATGACTTTGTGACACGAAAGTTTTTTAGATCGCGGTGATGAATAACAGTTGCCTGCCACTATCATCTCTGTAGGCTTTATCGGCTATGTATCACTGATAGTCTGTGCCATAGTGGTCGTTCAATAGAAGCGCATTGCTATAAGGTGCGTTAGGGTATATTCATAATGCGCCTATTATCTTCACCATGTCAGTCCGCATGTATTAGCTCGGCTCCTAGGAAAATGAAAATCCATGAAAATCTATCCTAGGGGATAGATTTTCATGAAATTTTATATTTGGGCCTTTTTGAAAGATTTGTCGAGCCATTCCAAATTTTATTAAAATTGACCGTTATGATTTCACCAATTATTATTTCTCTTCTTTCTTTTATACGTATAACATAAGCTATCCATATACCATATATTGCAACTGAAGCACTGAATATTATGCATATTGTCATGCAGTGGTTGGAGAAACGAATGGACAATGTGGGAGTAGATGACCACTTGGCATTAAGCATCTTAGTGGGCAGACCAAGTGGTCTGCCCACTACAATGAAAGTCAAGATCTCTAAGTATCAAATAAGAAATGTGATGAAAGGTCTATCGAACGATGCAACAGTGGGAAGCCCTCGTCAGCAGCACAGTTGGTATAATTATCGTCCTCCCCACAGAGAGTGGAAAAGACCCGAGTTCGAAACCTGTCAAATGACGCGAGGAATTTTTATGCGTTTTTTTCATAGCATGGCTGTGTTAGTCGGTCTCAGGCGAAGGTAGTATGGTTTTTATCCCTTAAACTCGAGTTTATCGATCGCAGAACACGTGTAATTTTGAGACATTATATTTTAGACTGTGCAATATCGCGTAAGCTGATAATGCACCTAAATAACCCTACAACCAACAATGGGAAGAAACAGCTACCCACTCTTTTCAATCAAAATCTATTCATTATAGATCGTGGATGTCTTGCTACATATCCTTCAAAAATACTGGAAATTGGCTCTGTCCCATTGATTTGGCAAATTTACGACGTAACACTTTTCCAAATTCTAAACATTAGAAATCACCAAAATATTTCAGGCCTATCTCTATAGGATGCAAATTTCTGAATGTCTTAGAAGAATCGATCCATCCTACAATAGTCAACAATTCCTTCTCTATCGGCCTCTTCATTTTTATACAGTTTTCAACACAGATCTGCAGCTTCCAATTTCTTGTATGCTCTCTTCAGAGTTTTTTCGATACCAGAACCGGCTTTCATAATGCAATCCAGACCGAATTAATTGCTGTATGATTCCTTTTGCTTCAAGGATGGTACTTGTGCATATGTTCGTTCAGACATTCCAGTGCAGAGACTTAGAAATTTGGAATCTCCCTATTTCGATTTTCTCTCGCTTAAGATCTCTCTACCACATTGTTTCAACATCATCTGTTGCCTTTATCGTTCTCTCAACTCCACAAATCATTTCGAACTGTTTGAACTCTCTGAAACTTGACTTTCTCTGGTCCAACTTTCCTAATAGTGAGATAATTTTCCTTGGTGATTTTAACGTTCACAACTCCAGCTGGCTTCCGTTTTCTAGTCAAACAGACCCAGTTGGTCGAGATTCTGAGACTAATGCAATTACCAATGACCTCACACAGAATTTTCATTTATCTACCAGAATACCAGACAATCCAAATCACGTAGCCAACGCGCTTGATCTTTTTCTCACAAACAACCATTTTAAGTACAAGGTGGAGGTGAGTGGTTCTTTAGGTACCTCAGATCAAAAGTTGGTGATGCTCGCTTCTCCAATGTAGCATTTCTCTGCTGATCGTTCTGAACATCGTGTTGTTTGGCATTACAAGAATGCAAATTGGGATGATCTGCGAGTTTTTTTTTTTTTTTTATCCTTGGTCAGATTACTGTTTCAACTCTTCTGATGTCAACGTTTGCTCAGATCGAGTCAGTGAAATTATTCTTCTAGGGATGAAATCCTTTATTCCACACTCCACCTTATAATATCATCCTTTATGTAAACGTTGGGTTTCCAATAAATGTGCTGAGGCTGTTCAAGAGAAGAAAGTTGCATATCGTAATTGGCTTGTATCCAAATCTCTAGGTTCATTTGCTGCCAACCACAAATCTCGCAACAATTGTATTAATCAGTTTAAACTTGAAACTAGATTTCGAACATGCTAAGAGTAGAAAACGTGGTAGTTGAGCATTTCGTCTCTTGCCAAAAGCTATTGGCTGCAAATTTTGCGCGTTTCTGTTCCAACCTCTGTCAAAACCAGACGGTTTTGCTGACCTGCTAGCATCCTGTTTTTCTTCCATGATATTGGTAAACCACCTCCCACCATTCCCAGTACACTCCATTCAGTGCCTCCTGTGGGCAGCACAGTTGGTAGGATTGCTGTCCTCCCCACATAGGGTGGAAAAGATCTGTGTTCGGATCCCATTCTGTGTCGCCCTTTTCATTTTCTTTTTTTCCAAAGGTGTTTTTCCTTCTGCGTCGAAATTTGCTCATATCCATCCAGTTCCCAAAAATGGTGACAAATCCCTCCCATCCAATTGTCGTTATTTGTCATTGAATATTTGATGTTGGGATAGCGAAACCTTCACTAGCAGGGAAACCGTTCAATATATAGCAATCGATATCACATGCCAACGAAGACATGACTCCTTGAAAGCTCCGCGTTCTTGGAAAAATCACTACGCTCGAAACTACTGTTCAAAAGGGTATATATTCGTGACATAAAGGCTATTATTTCAATAAAATTTACCCTTTAGTAACAAGCACAATCCATGTCCCAGGAAAACATATAATCCTTAACTCACTTTAAGGAAGAAATTCAACAACATTGCCTACCTCAACAGTATGTTTACAGCAAACAGTATAAAATATTTCAGCGAACTTCAAATATACCCTTACAAATTAACTACCAATAAAGCCTATCCAAAAAAAAAAAAAAAAAAATCAATAAGAACCCAAATCGCGGCTTTGCGGATTCATATCCAAACCCTTTATCAATGGAGGACCTACAGCGAATTCCCACTTCATCAGAAAAAAAAGGTAGTAATGCTCTCTTCATATAATCATATGAAGAGGGCATTACTACTCTCACAACGTTCAACCCAGATTTCTATTAATACTCATTTCTAGGGTCTCAATTATATATCCACAACAAATATATCCAAAAATATATCCACAACAAATAACAATCTGTATATATGTAAATATTATTGTAAGTCAGAAAATAACGTATATAACTATTCTATTTGCGTCTGTCTCTCTCTCTCTCAATAATAATAATAATTATTATTATAATGCATGGCGGAGGAATTCACCCAGGTGATAAGATATCCTGACACATTCCAGTATCTCTGACTATAGTAATTATTTGTCTGAAGGCTAAGGACATAGAAACGCTGAAGTGGTAACTCTAGGGCCGCTCTTGAAACTACCGAAAATTTTGATTTTGTTGTCCAAGATCTCCACGATTGGATTGTTACCAATAAGCTTAAAATCCGCTTTTAAAAAACAAAGATGATGATTCTTGGCTGAAAGTTCGATATCTCTCGTCCTCCGTTGTTCAAGATCAACAATATTCGTCTCCCCATAATTAAAGAGAAAAAGCTTCTAAGAGTGGTAATTGTTTCCAGTCTCAATTTTATTCCTCACTTGACAAACTTTTCATCTAAAATACGTAGATTTACTGGTGCAATGTTAGGGTGTCCCCCGTTGAATGGGGTCTCTCTAGAAAAACTTTAATAATAGAGGCATGTGATGCAAGAAAGCAGGCGTATGAGCTTATGTAGCATCAGCCAAAAAAAATTCACACAACCATTCCCTCTAAATGTTTGTCCAGTTCCTCCTTGAATTTACTTAAGCTATCAACTTTCACAACGATAGATGGAAGTTTGTTCCAGCAATTAACCATCCGCTGGTTTTAATGATCTATTACAATGCATCTTTCCTCCATCTGGTCTCGTATGCTGCCGGTGCGTGGTTTCACAGGGATCAATCACTCCAAATCACTCAATCACTTCAAACCTAAACTAGGAAAAATATTCTAGTTATTTATATGTATAGTTAAGGCTTGCAAGACAGTATCGACGCATGCTCTGCAGGTACTGGCCGGAAGATTACATTTAGACTTGCAGGATATTTATAGAGGATTTATTATATAGATTGTAAAAACAGACTGAGACTGAATTTTTGGGAATAATCATCAACCTTCAAGATGATACTAAAAGAGAAAGAAGGAGACTGTGGAACGAGTTAGTTAATATATGGAAGTCCCAATGGGATACAGCTCCCGTTTAGCAACAACTAGAAAATTTATACCAGAAGTTTCTTCTCCTGGATAAAAGTGTGGTTCTCCATAGGTATATTCACGCCTTACCTGTTGACAGGACATGGATCGATGAACCAGAGTCTTTTTAGGTTCAGTTTATCTCAGAGAGACCTCTATTCGTGTGGATCACCAGAAAGTTGGGATCACATCTTGTTTCATTGCTCCTGTATGATGATCATAGACTTACTCTTCATGCACTTACTAATTTTCAACCAGGACAGGAGTCGTTTCTGCTTCAAAGCTCGGATCATATCAGATTCTTCAGGCTTTCGCTCATGGCGTATTTCTGCGA
Organism: Mastigoproctus giganteus; assembly: GCF_048544385.1. Lineage (NCBI taxonomy): Eukaryota > Metazoa > Arthropoda > Arachnida > Uropygi > Thelyphonidae > Mastigoproctus > Mastigoproctus giganteus. Next base: position 89,233,062 of record NC_143580.1, on the reverse strand, counting down.
ATATTTTTCAGTGTCGTCAGATCTCAACAGGATACACATAATGGCCCTGTAGATGAATAGCTGGTTAGATCTCCTTTAATAATTTTTGAATGTGTGAACTCAAACCCTCAGAAGTGTAATTTTTCCTCTGGATTAGGCCCCCAGACTTTTTTTTTTTTTCGCTTTTTGTTTTCTTATCAACACTACTGCCTGCCTTCTTTCTTTCTTTTTATTTATTATTTATTTATTTTTTATTTCTTTTATTTATTATATATATATATTTTTTTTTTTTTTATTTATTTTATCTTATTTTTATTATATATATTTTATTTTCTTCTATTTTATTTTTTTATTTTTATTAATTTCTTTTCCATATCCAGCAGCATAGGCGTTTTTTCTCTCTCTCTTTCTTTATTTTTACCCTCTGGAATGTGCACCGAGAGGATCTTGGCCCACCTTCCCATGGTGAGGACGAGTACTCAGAACCATCTATCCAGGTGATTGATGCTTCTGGATAGCCAAGTGGCCAGAACAGAATAACAGAACACACAAAATTTAGACCAACCACATTTCAGGCTCTCTTATAGTGATACTATTCTTCACAAAGATACGAGCGGAGTTGAATTGACGTTCTGGAAGCCACCCTTTGCATATACACATGTCCACAAGGAAACGCACGCTAAGTGGCCAGAAACAACTAAACAACACTCACACACTACGCAAACATAGCATTACACTCATTTCTGACCATTGTTTAGTGTTTTGTATGTCATGACAGAGAACCATGGCAGAGATAAACCAACGTTTAGGGGACTCCTTACATAAGGTGCAACAAAAAAAAAAAAAAAAAAAAAAAGGAAACAACTAACTATGGCGAAGTAGACCGTTCACCTTTCCCACAACAATATACAAGATCCTCACCAGCTTCATAACCAAGACGATATCAAACCACTTGGAGAGCCAGAACATTATGGACGAGTAGAGAATGGATGTAAGTAGATAAGCAACGAATACAAGGAGCAATTGACCCTCGACGCAAAAGTTATAGAGCAAATGTAGAAGCATAACCGCAACTTGAACACGTCTACATCGATTACCATAAGGCCTTCGAGTCCGTTCCCCATGCCTGGCTGTTAGAGACACTGGGATTCTACTAAGTCAACCCGACCCTGTTCCATCTACTAGAAGCAACCATGACAAAAAGTAGGACCACCAACAAGGTTGAGACCCACTGCCCATTATGCTCAACAGTATCAAGTACGGATATTTTCTAAAAGACAGAAAAAAAGAACTTGTTCACCCACTCTCACCTGATGTACTTGGATGAAATCAAACTTTGTGGCATCCGAGAATCAAGTCCAACCGCTACTCCAGATCACTGCAGATTTCAGCATTGATATTAGGGTGCAATTTTTCCTAGAAAAATGCAAGACTAATGGATTACATCAGGGCGAAACTACCAGCTGAAGAACAGTGAAGAGATGAAAGCCACGTTAGAGGAAGAGACCTAAAAATACCTGAGGATGTTGGTGGCTCAACAGATAGAACACAAGGAAATCAAAATCCCACTCACTGAGAATACCATCAGAGAGTGAAAGGCCTGTTTAAATCAAAGTTGAATCGCAGGAACATGATCAGAATCATAATCACCTACGTAGTCCCCGTACTTACTTACTCACTCCTTCGGGGTCATAGATTGGACCAACACTGAGCTGGAGAAGATCATGAGATCGACCAGGATAATGATGATGAAAAGCCAGCAATACCAACAGAAGTAGGCTGTCGAGAGACTGACCATAGCACAGAAAGAAGGAGGGAGCGGTTTAACAGACCTCATGGAACAAAAGAAGAAGACAATTAAGAACCTGAGAGATTACTTCCAGGAAAACACAGCGCCAGTCTACTAAGCCATAAGGATGATAGACAAACGGCACGCAACACCCAACCTCAACAAGGAGACCGCACTCACACAGACAGAAGAAACAAAGACAGGCGAAGAAAGCACTCCAGGGCAGACATTACAATGATTTCCATCACGAGTAGGAGGCTCTTTCCCGTGACTGAAGGATTCATGCTTGCCGTCCAAGACCAGGTAATGAACATCAGGAACTACAGAAAATAAATCTCTGTGGACTCCAGAGTAACAGATGACACATGCCGATGATGCCACCTGGCCCCACAAATTATCCAGCACACCACCGTAGGATGCGGGGTTTTCACCCAGACGGTGTACACTCATGAACACTAACAGGCGATTTGGTCGTGTTTATGAGTTAAATGGCTACCTACCTGATTGGCAGGGATTTGGAGGATTTGGACTATATCTAGGGGCTACCGAAGAACGTATCTACCATACTTGATAGGCAGTCGTCGATGTCGCGAGGAACTTTTATGGGCATCTTTCATTCCGTGGCTGAGTTAGTCGGTCTCAGGCGTACAGTGTAAGGTTTTTACACTGGAATCCTGGGTTTTTCTTCCAGAAAAGTAGGAAAATCGACCAGAGAACACACACAATTTACAGACAATACACATGGGTATATGAAATAACTTTCCGGCTTACCCTAATAGACAGTTTTTTTTTTTTTTAACCTGATAGGTCAGTCTCAGCCGTAGATGTCAAGCACCCCCCTCCCCTGAAACGGGGTTTTCATCCAGAAAAGCAGGCAGATCGACGAGGGAACGCACGCAATTTACACACTCATTATAAATGAGCAGTTGAAGTGACTTTCTAGGTGACCCTAATGTAATAGTGGTTTGGGTTTTTTTTTTTTTTACGTGATCCGCATAGCTGTACCAAATACCAGCAACCTTCAGAAAGCGTACGAGGAAAAGATCAGGAAGTACGCCTCCATAAGAGCATAGCAACAATCGACCTCACAGAGAACACTTTGTGGAACACTAGAAAGCTGAGGTTGTGAACAACTGTAGGATTGTCAGAGAGTTCCTAAGAAGGAGTAAACATAAATTTCCAAATTTATGTTTACTCCTTCCATTGAACTATATTAATATTATTTGTCTATTTATTATAATTGAGTGAAACATTTGCTCATAGCTATTTACTGTTTGGAGTTAAATCTAAAACTTCAAAAATAAATTTATATTTAAAAGAAACTTAAACTAATTGCGATATTACTGAGGAAACTGGTTTATATTAGTTAGTAGTCAATTGTATAAGTCTAAAAAGGGGATTGGCCGGAATATGAATTTACTGCTGACGGAAAACCCAGACTACGAATATTTATGAATTGGCATTGACTTTTTAACTCCATTCAAACATGTTAGTGCATGGTAATATTCTCAGGTATCTTTGTAATAGCACAGTTGTTTCATGACACGTTTTTTCTTTGAAGAGGCCTGAGTTCAAGTTCTACGAGCTTCTGGAAAAATTCTCATAGTCTTTACAATCAGTGCTATTGTTAGCCACTCTCAAACGAAGACCCAGGCAACCTTTGCGAGTTACCCAGGATTTTACAACGGGCAGAACATGCATAACAGCCCGAAAGGTTACGTATAGTGCAGATAAAAGCACACCCTTTTCATATTAGAATTGTTGGGAGAATAAGAGAGGCTGATGATTACAATAAAAAACAAGGCGTTTTCCTTCACACAAACGTATACAGCAGGGGCGGGCAGAAGGAGCATATGCCCCTCCTTAACCCTAATTTTTTTTTTTTGAACTCCGCCTGCTTCCTAAAAAAAACTAACTGGATGCCATGCCCCCTTCCCCTTACGATGACATCTGGACATGGTCGCCATGCCACCGTTACGATTGATACCTGGATACGCCACTGGTATACAGTAATGATAAAGTTGAACGTCATCAAGAGATATGAAGTAGGCTTTGTTATAATTGTCGTTAGACAATTTTTAATTGTTCAGAAGTCATTTGAGTAAAACTTCACTTTTCTGATACAAGCTAACAAAACAGAAACTGAAGAGTCCATTATAAACTGTTTTTCCTGCCTCCATGATAACACGGCAGTCATTAAGATGACAGAGTGGTATTATCCCGAGGAAAAACTGTGAGACAACAGAATATTTCAGTCTTGTTTTCAACCACCTGTAGCTTGGACAACAAATTCTTTTCGTTGCTTCTACAGAGAGGCAGAATACTTTACACGAAATATCTGACAGTTCCATCATATATACACAAGTTTTATGACATTCTCCAGATAACATGAAATGGTATTGTAGTACTTCAACTCACTTGCCTCGCAGCAGAATAGATGCGACCGTAGTTGTGGAAATTTCGAACAAACTACAGTTTGAAAGATTTCTCAAAACAGCGACTAAAGATATAGTTTATTAGGGATCACCTAAGGCTCATTTTTGAATTAAGAAATCCGCATAAATTTTATTGAATATATTTATGGTTTTAGACCTGTTTTGCATTAAATAGCATTCTGATTTGATGGCTAACTTTCATTTATTCATTTATTGCTCAGCATGTTAATAACTTAAAGTTGAGAAAAGTGCACCGCTCGCCACAATTAAGAGAACAAAACGTTTTTCAATCATGAATATTTTCTTCTGAACAGCTTCGCTGAAGCAAATATTTCAAAATAATAGACATTTTGGCATGCAAATTCCGAATGTCCAGTAGAAGTCCATCTATCTCCTGAAAGAGACGCGCATTATGCAAATTATTCATGCCTATAAAAATGCAGGTCATCGTCGTTAGATGATTCTTTCAGATGGCAGGTCTTTTACTACCTGAAGCTGAGCAGTCACAGGCAGAGGTGGCACTTAGCTTAATGCGTGAAGCAGTGTCTTCTCGGCACTATGGAAGCAGTTTCCGGAGAGAGGAGAGCTGGCCAAGGTCGCCAAAACAACTATGTCAACCAGAACAGATCGTTATCTGGCTCTAACAGCAAGACAAAACCCTACGATGTCTTGTCATCAACTGTCTCTTGAGATTGCGGCGGCCACAGGTGAAGACATTTCCAACCGACTGTGTTAAGAAGTCTAATTTCAAGTGGATTCTACGCAAGGAAGCCGGTGGTTTGTATCCCATTAACCCCAAACTACCGCCGAGCTCATCAAACCTGGCGCCATGAACCTGTGACTTGAAGCCCTCACAAATAGGCTAGAGTTCTGTTCTCTGATGAGTTCTGCTTTAGCCTACAACAAATTATAGACGTTATTTAATCTGGAGACAATGAGGAATGCGGTACCTTCCCTCCAACATCAGAAAAAGGAACGTTTACGGTGAAAGCGGTGTTCTCGTGTGGAGCGGAATAATGATCAACAACCGAACCCTTTTTTTTTTTTTTTGACTGCGCAGAGATACCGAGAACCCTATGTGAAACTTTTTAGGAGTGTGGATGGCCCACATTTTTTTTTTTTTTTTTTTTCATGCACGAAGATGCCACTGCATACAGAGCTGAAGTGATGGAGGAATATCTTCAAACTGAAGATACCAACGATTACAGTGGCCAGCACGATCATTACATTTAAATTATTATTATTATTATCCGTTTATTTCCATAAGGAAATCCGATGGAACATGCGTGGGATGTCCTTGGGCGTCGGATGCATGCCGACAGTACCGCTGTTAGGCTTGGTTAGCCGTTAGAGGGGATCATATGCCGCACTGGTGGCATGTGACTATATTTTCGAGCACGTTGTATCAACTTCTATAAAGTGACCTTTTGGGTAATTCTTATACAACCCCTATAAATGTACTTTATATCTGTCCCATTTCATCGTTATTCTGTGGTACACCATCATACCAAATTTTGTCCCGCTTCATCTCAAGCTGCACGAGTAACACCACGTTTTCTACGTGTTCTGTTAATTTTGTCAAGCAGCGCAGTCTGAGAAAGGAAGCAGAATTCGTTGTGGTTTCGCGAAAATGGTTTTGAAATTTGTAGCTGAATCACACTGTGCAATTTATAGTGATTTCAAAATGAGCACGTGCCTGCGCTCATTAATACCTTGGTCAAAGTAGTATTAATACATACTGCAGCATTATTTGGCGGAGTGGAATCATGAATGAAGGATAACGGCATAGGATCTTCAGGAGATAATCTTAAAGAACTTGAAAGTTGGTAACGTAATCTATCATACACTTAATATTTATTAGCAGTATGGAGTGCGTTTAAACTTTGTTATACTTAATATTTGTGTGAAATCATTAATTTAAATGTATTTAAAAGTATTCCAACTTGCGGCTAGTACGTAGAAAGACAGCTCGTTTGTCTTCATGTGCCATGATATCTTTTCAAAGTCACGCAAAGGCTTCGTTCCTAACTGTTCAGCTGCTAAACGTGCTCTCCCGCAATATGCCTTTATCGGAGTACAAACAAAAACGTTTGATTTAATTGCTCAACATTGTGGAAATCGGTGTGAAACTATCGAAGTGAGTATAGTTAATGCATATGTGGCCAGTCTGGTTTAAAACATGTTTGCGCAGCCATGGCAAAATAAAGTTTTAATCATTTTAGTGATTGGAATTAGGGAGTTAATGCTGGATACGAACTTGAAGTACTGAACATGCTCAGTGTTTGTATGTTGCGAGATCAAATCCATATGCCGCCCACAAATCTCAATAAATCACTTTTGATAAGAGATGTCTTGCTTGTGAGACCTGCTAGAATTAAAATTTAGCTGCCAGTTATTAGACCAAAAAATAAGATAATGTACAAAGGAAATACAGAAAATGAAACTATCAAAACTGTAAGGGTGGTAGATACTATCATTCTACTTAGCGTAAGTTCTAACATAAATTTATGCGTTAATTTTTCATATTAACACTTCGTTGAATTACAGCCAGCTCTGTCTCTAACATATAAAAGGTTTAAGTTAAAAAAAATAGTCAAAAATCCATTAGCCCATAAAGCGTTAATTGAAATTCTTCTAAACCTGGCGTGAAGACAAAAAAATTAGAGAAAAATCTCCATGAATAGCTGTTTTATTGAACTTAAACAATTTGTAGGTTAACTGTTCCTGCTCGCGTCACAAGAGAATAGAACAGGCAAGCATAGAAAAACGAAACTAATCAAATGATTCTCCTTAAGAATCAGTAGATTTTTATAGAGACCACAAGGAAGAGGGTTAATGGGTTTTATCGATCGTCGTGAACACAAGACACCTGTGACACGCCCTCCTTACACCACAAGGGCTTACGTCCATCAAGTGTGATTAGACAGGGAAGAATGATATCAGAATTGTCATTAATTAGACGACTAGACTAAGTTCTGCCATTTGGCCACGTAGTGAACCTGATTAGCTTACAATCCGCCAGCCTAGTCGCAGTTCGGTCTTGGCAAAATTACCCCAGAAGGCCGCATCGTCAGAAGGGCGACATCCCGTATCTGTTCGACGTGACTCTAGGGGTAAATATAAGGCTGGATTGATTTCCGGAGAAGCGCAAGAGCGTTTGAGATCTTGACGTGGTTCCCCGGAGCGTGAACCGATGTCTTTATGACTTGGGTAGCTTTGGGAGTTTCGGTAAAACAGATAGAATGCGCAGTCGGTTATGGCCCTCAAGCCGTGGTTCTGTCGCTTACTACAGCTGGATTATTACCGAATCCTCTACCGGACGCTAGTCTCTGGAGTTATAAAGGAAGATACAAGAGGATCGTGCGCCTAAGTAGAAGAAACTTCAAGAAAGGGGGAATAAGAAAATAAAAATACGAAACGAGCGTAAAGAGAAAAATAGTCAAAAAATATACATTTCAAACAACAAATCCATCATTTTTGTGTATTACAAAACCCCAGTAAAGGGGATTAAACACGAATGTTCTTTCTTCTTCGCTTTTCGGATATCAGACTGTCTTACATTGATCTTATGTTACTTCTTTGGCCGCTTTGACATATCATAACAGTAATAAAGTACATAAATAGATCTTAGAAAGGAGAGAATGCAGAATGCGCACTTTAGCGAAAGCGAAATGTAAGTCTAACATTAAACTTACTAACGACATTACTCCTTCCAGGAGTAAAGACATTCAGTCAATACAGTAGCAAAGTAAATTGCACACACCAAAACACAACGAAGTATACGGCAAGCGCATATCTTTTAGAGGTCGGAGAAGCTATCACCTTCCAGAGCCATGCACATTAGTTCAGCTCCCTATTAGAGGACGTGAGTCGTTTACCTGTGTGCTGGAAATGTTTAACAGATGCTAATAGGTCTTGACTTCAAATATAACGTGCACAACGCGACTCTGCAGTGATAGTAACCAGAGATTCATTTAAGGAGCACCTTTATGGCACTGGTTCTTTCTTTTTGGCGTTTTTATTTTGTCCTTGAGTTTTAAATTTAACGTGCATATAGTTTATCCCTAAGAATGATTTAACAGCGGTAGTTAATTGCTACGGAGATGAATTCGTTGAGGATCGATGTGATTTTGTCATTACTGGTCTTTCAGGCTCATTTACTTTTCGTGGAAACCGCATTTACGACATGCGGCAAGCACTGTTGATAAGACGCTGTAATAGATAAAAGCAACCTTTTGGAATAAACTTTGAAAATTGATAAATTTTACATAAAAGTTTACCTAACTCGCAAGTCAACTTTTTTGCCTAAAGATATCAGTACTGCAGCAGACATCAAGGCTTTTTTTTTTTTAAATCTGTTGGCAGGAACGGCATATTATTTGGTTGGCTTGTACAAGGAAGCTTAACGATAGATGTCAGCAAACACTATACGCATAAAAAGTCACTCGTGCCGTGACGTCATTTATTTACAGAGTAATCCATGTCGCTAACTATACATTTAACCTTCGGATTCTCCATAAGAACCTGAACACGGTACCGTGGAAAAAGAAGATGATTCTTTAAAATTTTTATGTTATTGCCCATCTCATCATAAAGTGGATAGATTCCTCCGATATCTTTCTTTTCCTCCATGTCTTTCTGTGTTTTGGAGTTAGACAAAGTGGAAATAACCTCCCTCTGACAGGCAGTTTCATTTCTTTTGCACCACTTAATACTTTGGAAGTTAATGGTAAATGCTTTGTAGTAACAAATCTTATAAGGAGGGAATCCTGTTGGAGACGTTCTTTGCATAGGAAATCTGTGAAATCAGAATTTTGTATTTATGAATTCATAAGATATAGGCTCTCATAATCCTGCTGTATCGGCATTTGGAGTTCCAACCTACCCTTATTTTTCCTGACCTTCAGTTAGCACTTCCTGACCACTTCCATCATTACGAAGTGCTTATAAAGCTCGCCTGATCCGTGGTGGATCTAGGTTGTCTGGTTTCACCTGTTATTAAAAACGAAAATTATAGTTCCTCAGAGCGGTTTAATATACTTAGAACATACATACAAAGAACGGTTTAATATACAAACGTTTGTATATTAAACCGTTCTTTGTATGTATGTTCTAAGTATATTAAACCGCTCTGAGGAACTATAATTTTCGTTTTTAATAATATGAATCCGGAGCGCATAGGCCTCTTTCACCATCTTTTCACCTGGGTGTTCCATTGACTAGTCGATGTAAAAAACTTATGCCATTCAGACCACCTCTGTCCTTTGGCGATGCAGACAAATCCGACGAGATTCTTGGCGGGCCCAACCCATCTAGTTCATCTCGAGTGATCTATTTGAGTATCTGTGAAGGGTTTCCTTGGACGTGTGAATTTTTGTGGACTGTTACGTGGATAATTTAATGTAAAATTTAATGTAATAAATTTAATGTAATAGCACAAAATTATTTCTAAATGTCAGCATGTGTTGTATAATTTATTCGTAATTTATTGTATATCGTTATATAATATTCCCTTGGTCCTATAGCTTATTGACTATTAAGAAGTGAAATGAACTCTGATTCAATCTCAAATAAATAATAATACGATACAGTTTTACTGTATTGTTTCCGAAATAATAATAATAATAATTGGGAGCGATGGACCAATGGTTACTACACTGGATTACCAGTCTGATGGACCTGGGTTCGAGTTCCACTTTGACTAGGGTACTGGTATAATAATAATAGTAATAAATTGCAATAATAAGAAGAATAAAAATAAAAAAACATCGCGAAAGTCGCTTCACGGACTTAGGTCCCCCAAGGTTCCATTTCAACTCAAGGAATTGGATCTTCTGTAAGCTCTGGAGAAAATGACAAGACAGAAATTCTGGATAAATCACAGGATCCATCTTTCATGCATGACAAAATATCCAATATGAGAAAAGATGTAATGAGCGTCCTCATGGGGGGTGGGGGAGACCAACAAAGTTCCCAAAAAGGATAAAGATATAATTATGGAAAAATGGTCAAATCTTGCGACTGTCATTACAGCTCTCTTAATTGATAATGAGAGATTAAGAGCTACTAATAAAGAAATCGAAATCCGGCCCAACTTATTAGATAAAATTGTAGAAACTTTTTCAGTAGGGAATATTAATAAAATGGATCATAGCCAGCAATCAGTTTATCAAACTGCTGAAACAAATACAGCAGTGTGAGATCATATGCTGACGCTGCCCGTGGAGCAACTTCGGTGAAGGAAAAATCAGTAGGATCAAGTGAAAATGTCATAATATTACGAGCTTCTGAAAACTAGTGTCGACGTAAAAAATTTAGTATCTAATACTTTAAAGTCAGAGTTCAAGAATGTAAAAATAAAATCCTTGAGATTAGCGCGTAACAAAGGCGTAGTGCTAGAAACTGCTTCCAAGTCTGACCTAGTTAGCATATCTACTTCAGACTCCTGTCCTCTGCGGGCATATCTACAGGGGTTCTCAAGAAAGACAATCCAGCAGTCGTGATATACGATATACCTAAGGATTTAAGTAAAGAAGACCATCGTTGAGGAACTATACAATAAAAATCTTAATGACAATGGATTATCACTAGAAGAATTCAAAAAGGAAACTACTTTCAGATTTACGACAAGATCGAGATCTTCATTGAATGTTCACTGTGTAATCAGTTTTACCCCTAGACTTAATAAATGTATCTCAACTATGGACAGGATTTTCTTGGCCTGTAGCTCGCATAGATATCGGCCATTTACTATTGTTACCAAGTGTTTTTTTATGCTTTGGATTCTGACATACGGCTCAGTACTGTACCCACATATCTCCATCTTTTGGGCATTGTGCCCAGAGTGGCCATGTCTACGCAGAATGCCCGAATAAAGAGGAATCCCCTTGCTGTATAAATTGTAAAAGGCGCAAAAGAAACTTCCAGCATTCTATTAAAGATCCAAACTGCTGCGAATATAAAAGAACTCTAGAACTGGCACGACAAAGGATTTCTGATGAGTGAGTCGGAAGCTGCAAATACAGTGCAAACTGATTCTGAGGTGGATAGAGGTTCTTGGTTCTTCAGGAATTAAAATCATGCAGATAAACGGCCACCGTTCTAGGCTGGTGGCTGATGAAATTAGGAAATCAATGGAGGAGAACTTGATTGATATAGTATCCGTACAAGAACCGTATTGGGCCAGGGTTCGATCGGAACCAAGCTTTAAGATACTGGGATATCTTTTGAGTGCAAGAGTTGTGCAGCCTGTACAAGAAGAGCCCAAATCAGGAATCGTGGTAACCAATAACGATTTAGATGTTGTGGTGATACACGGGTTGTGTAATCTATGTGCCACATGCATGATGATTGCAACAAAAACATTGCAATTTTATCTTATTTCATTATATAGTCCTCCATCAATGGATTTTAATAGCTCCTTGGATTACCTAGAACATGCACTATTTATGTTGAAGCCTAATCACGTAATAATCACTACTGATGCGAATGCTAAATCAAGTCTATGGCATAGTTCTACAACAGATGGGAGAGGTCGTCTGCTTGAAGAATTTATATTTAATCACAATTTATATGTGATGAATATATCCAATCAGCCGGCCACATTCTCTGGACCTATGGGGCAGTCCAACATTGATGTAACTATAGTAACTTCTGGCCTACGACACTACATCTATGATTGGCGAGTCATCTCTGACTGGACATCTATTGACCATAGAGTTATCTCCTTTTATGTAAAAACTGTTACAACTTTAGTTAGTCAACATCGAGTGCCTGGGTTTGTTCGGTTCTCATTGAAAACAATTGATTGGTCTGCGTTCGATGCATCAATTCTTATGGACTTCTCTGTGATAAGGCAACGTCAGCTAATAAAATATTCGGCTGACTCTCTTGCTGTATTTATACAGGATTCAATTATAAGAGCAGCGTACAAGGCTGGTAAGAAGAAAGTTGCTACATCGAAATCCTGTCCTTGGTGGACTTCAGAGTTAACAGTACTAAGGCGAGCAGTAAACAGGGCTAGAAGACAGTATCAACGCCACAGACATTGGTCCCCCTCCGAGGTTGCAAGGCTGCACGATGAGTATCTGTCATTAAAAAACAACTACAGTAGGAAGATAGCTGATCAGAAACGGGCGACATGGACACTTTTTGTGAAAGAATCGGGAAATTCTAACCCGCGGGGTTTACTATATAAACTGTCACGTGACAAATTCAGGTATGGGGAAGTGTTTAATACTGTAACCACGGATATCAGTTGGAAGGACTCCGTTGAGATAATTTTAAGTAAGTTATTTCCAACTGACGATCCTCAGGAAGATACTGAGTATAAAACTGGTATACGTAGAGATAATCGGCTCTATGTAGCTAGAGAAAATACTGCGGAGTTTACGATGGAAGAACTTACAAGAGTTTTGAAGAAGCTTAATCTCACAAAATGTCCTGGAATTGATCTAGTCGAGAATATATTTATAACGAGGTTCTATAAGTCGTTACCGAATATCCTTTTATTAATGTTTAAGAAATGTTTAACAGAAGGGCTGTTTCCAACGCAGTGGAAGATTGCATTATTGAAGTTACTTAGAAAACCTGGGAAGCCACTAACTGAACCTAAATCATATCGCCCTATCGCTCTTTTGGCAAACCTTGGTAAAATCCTTGAAGGGTTAATGGCATTACGGGTAACCGACCTGCTAGTGCAACAGGATATGATATCGCCTCAGCAATATGGGTTCACTCCTGGGAAATCCTGTGAAGATTGTCTAGTGGCATTTCGAACGCATATTGAGAATTCTACATCCAAATATGAATTAGCAATGTACGTGGATTTCGAAGGGGCATTTGATACGGTTTGGTGGGAGGCAGCGATGACTCAGTTAAGAAACGCTGATTGTTCCAAGGAATTATATATGCTTTTCAAGAGTTACTTTTCAAATAGATATGTGCTAGTGCAGTCCAAGCACTTTGAGCTACTAAAACAGGTTGTGAGAGGATGTCCTCAAGGCTCCGTCTTGGGACTCCTTATTTGGAACCTAGTTTTACAGAATTGGTTGGTTCGCACATTCCCTAATTGTAAGGTGTTGGCATTTGCAGATGATCTGACAATTATAATTGCAGGACGATCTCGCTCACTCTTAGAAAGAGAGCTAGTAGTGTGCTGACAGACTTAAGTGCTTGGGCTCAAAGCTTTAAGCTTGCTATTAGTCCTTACAAAACTAAAATGATGTTATTTAAAACAGCTTTAGATATAAATCGACCTCCTCAGATCAAGTTGAATGGTGAACAGTTACCTATGGTCCTTGATACCAAATACCTGGGAATTATTGTGGACAGTAAGTTATCATTTCACCAGCACTTATTATATTTCAGCAATAAAATCAGGAAATTTTCTGGTGCTATCATTAGAATTTCAAAGTCTGACTGGGGCCTAAAAACACTGTTTCTGTATTACAAGGCAGTATTCCTTCCTATAACTACGTACGCTGCAGGAGCCTGGTTCCATAGAGTTAAAATAGCTACGTTTCGGGCTAAACTAAATTCCATACAACGCATCATGCTTCTTGGTAATGTAAGCGTGTGCAGAACGGTGTCCACTCCCGCGCTGCAGGTGTTGGTCGGAGCGCTACCCTTGAATCTACATTTGTTGTATCGTGGTTTTTGCTACCGTATTAAGAGGGAAATTCCTACAGAACTTTTTGGTATAGAGATAAATATTTGCTCTGACTGCAGAGGCGAAAAGAAAAGATGTATGAATGAAATAATCAATTTATGGCAGACAAGATGGGACACCATAACTACTGGAAGAGTGACCAACTTGTTTATCCCGAACGTGATGTTTCTGAATGATAAAAAGGTTCGCAATTGGTTTACACCTGGTTTACAGTCGTCATTTTTGTTAACAGGGCACGGGTCAATGAATGAGAAATTATATGCATAAGGACTAAATAACACGGACCTTTGTTTTTGTGGGACCAGGGAAGGCTGGCGGCACATACTATATGATTGTAGAATATATGACAATGCCAGGACAGCGATACGTGAAATTCTTGAGAGTATACCTCCAGGAGAAGAAGCTATATTTTTAAGAGACTCTGGTAAGTTTCAGATGCTCCAGGTATTTGCTAAAGAAGTATTTGAACTAAGGAAAAGTATGATTCCAGTGATACGAGGTTGATCAAATCCATCTGGCTGGAGGCACCGAAGTGTTTTTATGCTGCCGTTCTTACTGGCTGCACAACTGGAAGATCTACCCTTTTCTTTATCTCTCTTCTCCCCCCCCCGCCCTTGGTTTTTCCCTTTTCACTTTTTGATATATATATGTATGTATGTTTGCGTATATATGCTAAAAACCAATATATATATATATATATATATATATATTTTTTTTCTATTTATTTATTTACTTTTTTTTTATATTATTATTATTTTTTTGTTATCTTAGTTAATTATTTTTATTCATTTCTTTCTCTTCCCTTCGGGTTTTTTTTCCCTCTGGAGTGGGCCTCAGAGAAGGAAAAAAATTTATTTTTTTTATTTTTATTATTATTATTTTTTTTGTCTCATACTCTGAGACCATAGGTGTCCCATCTACTGGAACTGGCCCACCTTCCCGTGGTGTGGACGAGTACCCAGAATCATCTGTCCAGGTGCCTGATCCTTCTGGGTAGCCAAGCGGTCAGAACATAACAACAGAACACACACATAATACACACAAACCGACATCACACACATCTGGCCCGTTTGTAATGATACTGTTCTTCACAGAGATACGAGGCGGAGTTGAACTGACGTTCTAGGAGCCGCCCCTTACATCAACACGTGTCCACATTAGGTCCCCCAAGGTCGAAGTGACGGCTGAGGCAGATATGTCGCCATCTGGTGTCGCTATAACGATGAGTCTTCCATATTATCATTCAAAGATAATATGGAAGAACCATCGTTATAATTGGAGTTGGTTGAAAAAGAGGAGAGTGGAGAGTAGTCATAAATACGATTTCATTAGAATAGACTGGAGTAGCAAGTGAGCTTCCTCAGGTTTCCATGCTCGGATTTTTCTTGTTTCTTAACTTCCTTAATTATGCCGATGAGGGAATACAAAAGAAACTGACAAAGTTTCTTGAAGATATAAATTTTGGGTTGGTGGCTGAATATTAGAACCAGGCTATGCCACTTCCAAAAGATTTGAACCGACTGCAAATAGTCTTAAAAATGACAGATAAAATTTAATTGCTACCAAATGCAAAGTATTTAGATATGGAACAGAAAACCAAGAGTAGCTTATAGTAGGCACACAGGAATTCAAGTAGGTCAAGGAAGAGGCTGACCTAGGAATTACGATTCAGAAAAACGAGCTTCTACATGTAGTGTGAGCAGGCAGCGGAAAGGAAGTCATTCTCATGCTGTACATTACGATGTTGCGAGTAAAATTAGAATATTTTATTCAGGTTTGGGAATCGCATTTAAAAGAATAAATAAATATAATAAATATTCTGTTTCTAATCTGGGACAGCTACATACAGTAAGTAGGAGAATTTTACCAGATAGAAAGAATAGAATTGCACCGTATTTAGTAGTGAGGAGGGATAGAACTATTGGTAATTCAAGCGTTTGTATTACCATACCATTTGCGTTTGACCACTCGACTACAGCAACCTTTATGGAGAAGATTCAAATTAGACATACTAGACTGTAGATTCAAATTACACATACTAGATTGAAGATTCAGATGGTTTTTTTTAATAATACGCATTGAGTTAAGAAAAAATTGATGTAATATATAAGGATGTAATATATATGTAATTAGAGCTAATTAGAAAGAATAACATGTTCATCAGCCTAGCAAATAGTAGGTCTATTGGCCCGTTACGGTCTCTAAGTTTCTGCCTTGGTTGGTCTTCCAGGCATTCTTCTTCCTCTAGAGATGTGTCGAGAATCTGACGAAGTATCCTGGTTTTAACCATTCTTTTCAAATGCTTTGGCTATTTCTTTCTGTACTGTTGGATAGATTCAGTTATAGGTATCAATGTAGTCTGTCTAGTATGTATTTCTTTTTTATGTGGTCTAGCAACGCAAATCCTGCAGTTTTTCTCATAAATTTCATTTCAGCTGAAACGATTCGGCGTTCATCTTATTTTTTGATGGTCCAGGCTTCACTTCCATATATGAGTATTGATCTGGATAATGTCTTGTGTATTTTTATAGAAAGAATATATAAATAAATAATCATAAACGAAAGTACATATCTTATCAAGAAGACAAAGCATCACCATGGTGCCGACCGGGCTAGCCAGGTGGGTGAATTGCCTGCC
The DNA here is from genome assembly GCF_048544385.1 of Mastigoproctus giganteus. Classification (NCBI taxonomy): domain Eukaryota; kingdom Metazoa; phylum Arthropoda; class Arachnida; order Uropygi; family Thelyphonidae; genus Mastigoproctus; species Mastigoproctus giganteus. The sequence goes on along the minus strand of NC_143580.1, from coordinate 89,216,551 downwards.
TGGCAACCCAAAGGTCGCGGGTTCGAATCCCGCCTCGGGCTTGGATTAAAGTACTGCAAAAACCTTGGGCGGTGCATTATGGCCACAGAAACCGATGCGCCAACAACTACAAAAAAAAACAAAAAAAAAAAAAAACACCATGGTTTATGGAAGCACAGAACATTTCGATTAGCCAGACATTTCAGTGCAAGTTCGGAAAAATTTTTTTACTAAATTATTTTGTTTTAAATTGTGTGACTTTTTTTTTTTTTTCATTTTAAATTTTGTACACCTAGACTAACCGGCAGTGGCTTCGATATTTTGTAAAATATATATTTTTCAAAAATATAAAAAAGAAAAAAATATATAATTGGTATCTCGGGTGAGTAATCTCAATTTTGTGGCAGAAGGCTGTAAGACAATTCTAGTTGATAAACAAGAGAACTTCGCTTTCCAAGCCTTTGCAACTGAATTATTTCTTAGGTGAAAAGACTCTTCTGCATCTGGAAGCCTTGGCTTTGGTGGAGGCATGAATGAGTGTATATCCTCTGCAACTCTTGCTCCTTGTGCTGGCATTTCTATTCTCGGCAGCTTCTTGCGCTGCTTCCAACTGACTGTGAACGAACAGATGTAGCTCTTTCCAATGAAGTTTGGACTTTGTCTGAAATTTAATTATATGCATATTTTTTATATAATTTTATTATTCTCACTTTGTTCATATCATTCTTTTTCTTGCGCTGCTTCCAACTGACTGTGAACGAACAGATGTAGCTCTTTCCAATGAAGTTTGGACTTTGTCTGAAATTTAATTATATGCATATTTTTTATATAATTTTATTATTCTCACTTTGTTCATATCATTCTTTTTGGTCATGGCAGTTTTCCCTCCCTGTACTTGGGCAAACAGGAGGGGGAGTATATAAGAATACTAGTAAATTGCGTGCAACTGACAGTGGGTGTTGCCATTGGTTGGCTGGGACAGCTTTAATAAATAAATAAATTATATATATATTTTATTTATTTTTTTTATTTATGATTTTGTATCTGGATCTCTCATTAAAAATTAATAACATTAGGGAATGTGCAATTATTTTCATTTCGCGATGAAATGAAAATAATGATGATCACAAAATGTTTTCGAAACGTTGTTCACCCTGATTTAAGCATGCTCGAAATTAATATTTTAATTAGTTTTTTGATTTAAGAATTACATTTAGCATACTAAACTTTATTATTTTTAATAATAAGCATTTTACTTAAAAATTACACATAATAATAATACATATCACCTTATAATCACTAGTAGTATTTAGTTATTCAAAAGTATTATTCAAAGATTTACTTACATTTTGTCTCTGTGGTGACCTATTTGCCAGCACTTAACTTTATTCAGGTTGGTAGGACAAATAAAGATTTATTTAAAAACATTACTAAGGACATAAATCCATGCAGTAAAATGGGGCTCAAATAGAAACCGTCCCACAACTTTTTTGACGAAACAAAATCACGTAGTAGGTTTTCACGAAAGAGCTCTCCTCCTTTGTGATTCATAATTTAAGAAATATCTATTTTAGAGAGCAGCTAGGAATTTCTTACTGAGCAGAACCTCATATGGGGATGTTAATGCGCTTTGAAAAGGTGGGCACTTACCGCCGGCAAAATAACGAAAGAAAACAGAGGCACTGAAGCAGGAGTCAACGAGCTTCTGCAGCAGTCGTTCAATCGAACGTAGCAATAGCGGAGGTGTCAAAGGAATCAGCAGAGGAAACTAATAGATATCATCATTACAGTAGCCCACAGGGTGAATGCTGCGAAACAGCTGCCACATTTTGATCGGTACAAAGTTCCGGATAAAATGGGTGCAGTGGTGGCGCAATGGTTGTGCCACCTTCTCACCCATTTGGAAAGATATAGTACTCGATTCAGCAGCTTTTACAGGTAGGTTAAGTGCCTGCCTGACAACCCAAAGGTCGCGGGTTCGATTCCCGCCTCGGGCTTGGATCACAGTAAAATGCAAAAACTTCGGGAGGTGCATTATGGCCATAGAAGCTGATGCGCCAACAACTAACAAGGAGGAGAAGCAGCTTTTAAAAGGATTTCCTCTGGTATTTTAGCGATCATAGGCGGAGATGGAGGGTTTCACTTTTTGCAATTTACAGAGATAACATTCCAACCCTCTGTAGGTCGCGTACGCTGAATAATACTTTGCATTGTTATAGTAATTGCTATATAGTGCAAGCAGATCGCAGCTCAAGTGAGCAACACAGTAGGTATAATCGCCGTCCTCCCCACACCGGTTGGAAAAGACCTTAGAGTCCCATCGATGACGTGAGGAATTTTTTATGGACCTTTTTTTTCACAACGTCGCTGAGTTAATTGATCTCAGAAGAGGGAAGAGTGATTTTTTTTTCTCTCCCAGAAATTTGTTTTTCGTACAGCAAACAAAAAATCGACCACAAGAACATACTCAACTTACAGAGCAATATAGCCTTAGTCGTCGCTGATGCTCCTACAACCGTATTACAACAACTCTCGTAATTAACTTCAATGGTCCAATACATTCCCTGGCGGCCTCCCTCAAAATTACTAGGTAAAAAAAAAAAAAAAAAGGTAAACTTGCAGCCATTATCAACCCACTGCAGGATGGAAGCCTCCTCAACAATTCATGTTGAGGGAATTGAACCATAGTCTGCCACGCTGGTCCAGTGCGGATTGGCAGATCGACCGCATTTAGCAGTCAGGGGCTTGAACCCCGGTCTACTCCCTCTCCTGACCACTCGGCTACGGAGTTACTGGATATATGCTGTCAACTCCAGGAGCCTTACTTGCCTTTATGCTCGACAGTTTTTCTAATAAACAGTCAGCTGTAATTTCGGAATCACTAATTTCATATGACTCAGCCTCACTTGCACAGTCTCTTCTCAGAACGAAGTGTCTTTCTTCAGTAATGACAGATGCAAAATGCTTATTCAATTCATCCGTAATATCCGTGGGTTGTTTAACACCTTACCACACCGATCCGATCTGATTCGCTTTCTGTTCCTTGTATTCACACAGATGCAATATTTTCCTAATGGTATACATGAGTTCATGGCTTCTGTGATTTTTACTTTAAATGTATCCCATAATTCAAGTGTATTCGCCCTCATCTGCAATCCTCCGAGTTGGTGGATGCCATATAACGCCTTAAATTGTCAAACTCCCCTCTTTTGAAATTAAAACCTGTGCCTTTACCTTTAACTACTGATACAGCTTTCTTCATTATCCAACTGACAACTACATGGTCACTAACTTCCATTGGTTCTTGTATATACATATAACTTATGAGGGTTACATAACGCTATCAGCCTCGATAATAAAGAAACAATGTAGAGTATTTTTTCTCAGTGTATATCCCCTGGACATGTCCTCCATTTTGAAAGAAAACAGCAAATAATTTAAAAAAATAATTCTATTCTTTGTTCCGGTCTCTAAAAATCTATCTACAACTTCTTTGAGATCGCGTACTGTATTCAAGTGAAAATCGATGCACACGCAGCTATTTCTTTAGATTTCTACAGAGAAAATAATCACTGGAGACCAAGAATTTAACTCATGGAATTCGCAATCTCTCAGAGCAATAATGCTTTATGGGATTTGTGTATAGAAGAAATCTCATGAAGAGGCAAAGTATGTCGTCCTAATTTTCCTCTTTCCTGCTCCTTTATGACCAGTCTTAAATTGTTTGAAAACAGCAGCATAATAATCTTCACTGTTTTCTTGTGTGTCATGTAGTATATCAAAAGAATTTCTTTCTATCCCAAAAAATGGTGACCATGATCTTCCCTGGGAATAGTTGAGTCTTTAATTTTTTTTGGGCGGTGGTGACCCATGGAGTTTCCATTGTGTGTATTCGTCTTTTGTTTCTGGATTCCAGTGATGAATCCACGTTCCATCACCTGAAAATTCTCGAAAGAAATTTTCCTTAAATCGAGCCCTCAACAATTTCTGAAGAGGTGTGATTCTTCTTGACACTCAGAGAGGACTGATCTTTGGTAAAACACATGACCTAGTATTCATGGAGAACGATCAGTACCGATCCCTCAGAAATATTACATTCTCGTTAAATTGTATACCCTTTAATAAACTTATCCTTATAACCAGATATTCAGTTTATTGGCACATTTCTGGAGGATTTCACTTCCGCTGGCAGCCCCGAGCGCCTTTGTGAGTAGCACATTGGTAGGATCGCCGTCCTTCCCACATCGGGTGGATAAGACCTGCGTTAGAATTTCGTCGATGAAGAGAGGAATTTTTATCGGTCTTTTTCACAATGGTTGAATTAGTCGATCTTAGGTGAGGGTAGCATGTTTCTGTCTTCCGTAAACTAGAGTTTTTCATCCAGAAAACAGAAAATCGACAGCGTAATTTACAGACAATATACATTTCAACTTCATTTAAATTGTTTGGACCAAAATTTTATCTGGTATTTCGAAATGACAGCATCTCCATGGGTTCCTGAATAACTTCTGGTTGAAACTCTTCTTTTGTTAAAAACTTTGAAGGTCCAATGCTCCAATTTTGTAACAACCGGACCGTGTTTTCCTTTCGATAGGCTATACTTTATTTTCGGTACATCATTGTATTTCCTCTATTCTTCGGTACATCATTGTATTAAGTTAGACCTGAGCAACAAAATCATACATTTTTTGAGAGTGTGATAAAACTACAGTTTTTATATCAATACTATTTATGCTCAATAGACAACTTAATGATAGGTCCTCCTATCTTGAATTATTGTCCTAATTAGACGCTTTTTGAAATTCAATGAAATTTTGAGCACCAACAAATTTTAAAAGGATGTTCACTGAGTCAGTTGTTACATGCGGACTGTCGGTTGTCTATTCACTGAGCAACCAATTGTTACACGTGGAAAAAAGCCTATTCGTTAAATCAAATATTACACGTGGACGGTCATTTATTCTCAAATGTTAAACTCAAAAAAGAGTTATACTGTATATCTACTGTAACAGCGTACTACAAAGAGCTATTTAGATCTTATAGCATTCAAACTGTGCACTGAAGATTTTCGCACAATACTCAGTGTACGTAGTTTGTTGTTGTTGATGTTGGTTTTTTTTTTTTAGGAGCATTAGCAACTAGGGCCATATTGCTCCGGGGTATGCGGTGGTCATTCCCTGACCTTTCCGCATCCTCCGTATTTGGTGGTGACGGGCTCGAACCCCGGTCTAATCAAGAAGCGTGTGCTACGCACTGCTGCTCCTTCCCACCTGGCTACGGAGGCGCCACGTAGTTTGTGCTACTGAAAATGATCCTCAATGATTGATAGTCTATGCTCAGTACGATCATTCCAAAATGCAACGTAAAATGGATAGATAAGATCTCAGGCGGTGACTTCGCGTTATAGTATATTTAAGTGATTTTTAGGGGAGGGGGGAAGCTTAATTTGTGAAACTTTTAGCAAGAACATTTCCGATCGAATCCGAAAATGCAACCGGAAATGCTGCAAACATTCTTAAATCGAATCAAATTTCTATTCACTGGAGGATTATAGCATTCAGAGTTATAGATGAAGAATTATAGTATATAATGAGGGTTAGAGTGCGTTATCAAGGACCGAAATATTGGATGATAACCTAGACCAATTTTCACTGTTTGTGGCTTTTTTTTTTTTCAGCAGCGAAAAATTTCCTCAAGACTATAAATTAATCTATAATCATTTGGTGGCCGTTCTGAGCAGAGCTTAACGAAATCTCCTGTTAATCCCTAATTAAGTCTAATGAATCGTGAAGAATACAAATTGTGATCTACTTTTAAAAAAGTAATACGTTAAAATAAAATCATTCCTTACCTCAACGTTATAAATTTCAAAAATGAAATTTATAACATCCAGGCACGAGATGTTAACAAAAATAGGAACATAAATGCATCGATAAAATTATACAAAAAACAGCCATAATTTGGTACCTTATTAATACACGATATAGCTAGAATAACGAGGTCCAAAAAGCGATCTTTATATGCTAAATTAAATTAGTGTTATTCACATAAAAAGTATCCCTTTCCTACTCACTTCATCTGCATTTATTAGAATTAGTGTTGGCTACCACAAGTATTAATATATAAATATTTTACGTGTAGTTGAAAACTCACTAGTGATATATATGACGTTCTCCCTAAGAAAACCGAGGATTTCAAAATGTGCAGAATGTTAAAAGTATTCAAAGTCACTAGACCAGAATTAGATACGAAATTTGTAAGAGGGTAGGATATCAGAAAAAAAAAATCTACTTCGGTTTTCAATGCGAAACTTCATTTAGATCGAAAGGATGCCGCAGTAGTGAATTGAATTAGTTGAGTTTATTTCCATATATCTCGAGATGAAAGCAAACAGAGAGAAAAAAAAATGTAATACGGGCGAATTTAAAACTTCTGCACACAAAAGTGGACTATTGTATGTAGCCTCGAGCTTTCAATACAGGCAACTGGATGGAAGCGAGCATTAGAAACTCGGCAGCTGGTTTCCTTGAATTCCAGTTTACTGTGCGAAATACAGAAGCTGTATTTGTCTTTCGAGGAATGTTTAGGTCTGTTTCTGTCCAGAATTAAATTAGTTCGATATTACGAAATGTTTGCAAAGTTTCCTGCCAACGACTCCAGTTTTTTCTTCTTCTCGCTAACAGATAAACTAAAATTATTTTATTTGCATACGCATTTCGGTTTTAACTCTCCAGTTGAAGCATTTTGTAATAATTCACAGTACGTTGTTCTTAGCATTAAAAAAATTCTGAAAGAATGTGTATCATGAGCAGAAAACGATCAATAATAAAATCGGAAAAGGATTTAATGAGCTTTTAAGCCGAATCGAAAACTGAGCGTAGAAGAACGAAGTACGTGAATTTAACAATCACTTTGCTAATGTATTATTTTTTAATAATTTAATTGTTTTGATTAAACAAGTTAATTTTTCTGCTGATACAATAGTTCTTAGCTATAGATATTTTTGCTTATGCCTACAAAACTTTGCTTCTATGGCTATGCTTCTGTAGTGCTTTAAACCAAAACATACATCATTATATGTCCCTAAAATGAAGAATGATATCCAGGAAATTAATGAATCCCCGCTGCTTTTCAGTCTGTCTACACTTTTATTCGACTCTTCGTATATATTTGACATATCTTCTACTGGCACTTCTGCTTAAAAACAGATTAGAAGATGTGGCAGTCATTTAAAATGGAGAAAGGAGGAGAAGCAAGCAAAATCAAGAATAAAATGGGATTACATGTTACCAAAGTAAGACTTAAACAAAGTCGGGGTATCTAGTACGCTGGTTATTTCTTTTATATTTCTTATGCGTGAGTTCGTAAAAGTGTGATATCAACTTTCAGATAATCATACATTTATTGATATACAATACATAGTAAATATCTTACACTTTAATGAACTTCCCTTGTAACTTTCTTTTGTCAAAAGATGGTACTGCTGTTAAAAATATATAATATTGCTTAAGCTGTAAAACCCATGGCACAATAAAATAGCAATTATAGCTCAGTGGCACAATCTAATAGCAATTAAAGCTCAGTGGCACAATCTAATAGCAATTAAAGCTCAGTGGCACAATCTAATAGCAATAAAAGCAGCGTGGGGGAAAGAGGAACAACAGTGCACCCAAATTATCACAGAGGACTAATGCATTCCTAAGGATACACTTGCAATTCTGCATACAAATTCGCATGACAAATGCTGGTCATTCATTGATACAGAATTGTCTGTAACACGATATAAGTTTATGGACACTGTAGTAAAAAATGTGTTTGTTGTTATTCTTATTTATATAGCGCATTAGCATATAGAACCATTAATGCCCTATATGTTTTCACGGACTAATATGCATATTATGTGGGCTGAAACACCTACAGTAACCCACTCATAAAAGTCTTATTCGCTCCTCCCGACTTTGGCTAACTACAGCATCGACAGAAGGGTCACTCGCTTTGGCACGCAGCAACCACCGCACAGCTCCGATTTGGCTTTCTTAGCCTTTCACCTTTTAAGGAACACATTTGAGGTCTGCATTTCATCTTGGATGATGAAGTCAAAGTAACTATGAAGCGTTGAATCTGTCAGAAAGGCATACAGATCTATCTTGGCTGCATCGTAAAATTTGAGTACATAAGTGTATAGCCCCAGAGATGACTGGTTCAATGTGCTTCAAAAGACAGCCAAATTTCCATCTTAAAAGCGGCGAAATCTTATTGTATTAATTTTTTGGTCCAAAAATATTTCATATTAGAGTTACCGGAGAAAATTATCTCAGCCACCCATTGTATCGTGTCTGTTGCGTGTTTTTCCAAAAAAAAAAAAAAAAAAAAAAATAGCAGCTGCCTAGAGAAAAACCTTGCTGTCCTCGACACAGACCGACTAGCTCAGCCACTGTAGAAGACAGTTTAATAAAAGTTCCTCGTGTCATTGATGGGATTCGAACCCAGAACTTTACCACACGGTGTAAGGGGAACTATGATTATAACCAGTGTGCTATCTGTAAGGAATGTACTGTACAATGTTTGTAAATTGCGCGCGCTCTGGTCGGTTTGCCTGTTGTTTGCTGAACAAAAAAAAACTTTTGTATCCAATATAAAAAAAAAAAAATGCTACCGCGCTTAGATCAACTCAGCCAGGGTTTGAAAAGGCCTATAAAGTACCTCGCGTCATTGACGAATTCGAACTAAACTTCGAACGAATAAAATTTCTGCCATTCTTCCACACATATCATCGTACTTTCACACTAAACATATCCGCTATCCCAACTCCCGACCACACTACGTTGTTAAAACCCAGACCCGTAGCAAAGTGGTACTTTCACATAGCCTTCCACCCAAACAAAATGATAATCTGATAGAAGAATCCTTACAGTCCCTTAAAGAATAAGAGTTGAAGAGATTACAATATGAGAATCGGAATCAAAGTCATTCCTAATCGAAGCAGAACTGCTGACTCAAGGTTGTTGGTTGTCTGTCAATTTTTTTACGAAAAAGAGGTGATGCAGATGAGTGCGAAATACCTTATAGACAACGCTAATTAATTTGTTAATTTTAAGAAGGGTAGTCCATTCCAAGTAAAGTATAATGATAGATCAAGAAGCTAATAACAACTACTTTATAAGATATCGTTAAAGTTGGACAACAAGGGTTGTCAGTACCTGCACAGAAATCTTTTTAAGATAAAGAAAGTGTGGAAGAATAAAAGGAAAGTTTCTGAAAAATTAATTTCAGTTATTTATTAGGAAGACACTGTCTTGACCATCGAATGCCCTGTGCGAATTTGCTTCCACTTCAATAATAAACCACCTAGAGAAGTTATTTGGGGGAAGCGGCATACCAGCAAAAAAAAAAAAAAAAAATGGTAAATAAAAAAAACAATTATTCTCTGCCAGCAGTATGTTTGCTGGAAATGAGCGTGAATAAGCTCATGCGCACCAAGATTATCACAAAATCAAAGTAACGAAAGAAAGGTGTTATCCAGATAAACATTCAGCAGTAATTATGGAATTTTTGTCCCTTGACCACACTACTTCCCGTATAAGTTTCACACAAAACATTTTTGCATGATTTTCTTCGGATGGATTGGAAAAGGTGATGGAGATATCCAAGTAAGGCTTTGATTGATGTCCTGAAAACAATGAGTACAATCAAAAATGGCTCAATGAAGCAAACAAAGTGATTTTCTTGTATAGTTTCCATTTTGATTTCATTCCCTAATAAGCTTTTTGGCAGAATCTACGCCTCCCCTTCAACGAAATATTATTCGCCGGGCTCTCTCTTGAACTATAATGGGTATAGTTCAAGATGGAGACGCTGAAGTATGAAGAGAGAAATTTTTCTGGAAATGAAATCAAAGATACTAAGAGGGAGAATATTACTCTTTCATACCAATTGTTACTCTGATTTCTAACTGATTTATGGCAAGCTTTGCATTACCATCATTTCAACTTCGTAAACATATAAAACCGTTTATGTACTCCTAAAATGAAGATCAATATGGAGGAAATTAATTAATCCACGATGCTTTGCTGTCTGTCTACACTTTTATTCGGCTCTTTTGAATATATTTGACATATCTTCTACTGTCTCGACTTTTAAAAACACAGATTCGATGTATTTATATTACAGTCGTTTAAAATGGAGAAAGTAAGAGAAGCAAGGAAAATGAAGAATGAAATGGGATCACTTGTTAGCAAAGTAAGGCCTAAACGAAATTGGATATCTAGTGATGGAAATATAGGCTCTATTATAGGAAGCAAGCAGTATTGTTTGGAAACAGTATCATTAAATTTATTTTATTTATTTTTTTAATACGTACGTAGCTCTAACAAGATCAAGATCGGACCTTAATTTGTATCTTCTGTATTAGCGATTTTTTTAATAAATTTCTGGTTTATTTTTCTATTTCTGCACTCAATTAAAGAGTTATTATAAATATAACATAAAATGTGTTAATATAATTAGGAAAACAATTATCACCAGCTTTTGAGTTCTGAACTATTGTGGATTTCAAACTGATCTGCTTTGGTTTTGAAATAACCTTACCATGTTCCGAGAAAAAAAAAATGAAAAGAAAAGGGGCTTTGTTTTTCAGTATGATTTCATATTCAATAAAACCGCTGCGTTTGCTTTATTTAGAATTCGAATCGGCCTGAAAGTGAAACCCTAACGGAATGATACAGTCTAACCAACTCGGATCTTCTGAAACGAATTTCGTCAAATATTACAGCACCCTCCGTAATGTGTTCAAGCATAGTGTGCGGGTCAGGAGCCACCTGTGATTTCTCACATCTACGCCATATACACGCTGTGAAGAAATACAGAACTACTGTAAATTCCAGAAAAATGTTGTCCGTTGTATATGACATATTGCGTTAGGTTCTTTTGGGTGTCCTGGCATTTGGCCGCAGGGCCCCTGGTGGAACCTCACGTTGCCCGCACACACACCGCTAGGAGGTAGCCAGGCTGCTCTTTTTCTCTGGCTGGTCTCCGCCAGGGTCGCCTGAGCGTCCTGGATGAAGACCAAGTTAAAAAAAAAAAGAAAAAAAAAAAGGAAGAGAAGAGAAGGCTTGTTCCTCACATTCAGACCCCCCTTCCTCTTGTTCCCCAGAGGGGGAACAAGAGGAAGGGAGTCTGAATGTGAGGAACAAGCTAAAGTGGACAGATAGAGAAGGCAGTCCACCCGAGTAGGGAGAAATAGGGGATGGGGAGAGGAATCAAGTCACAGGGGCAGGCGCCACTATGCGAGTGCCAAAGGCCAAGCACTCTTTGTGAGTCAGCTTTCCAAGGAGTGCCAACGATGATGACGCCGGCATAGTATTTTAATCTTCTGTCTTACTCTTTTATCAGTTGGGAAAATGCTATTTGACCCCAGTTTGTGTTTTAACTTGAGGGTCGTTGTTCTGAGCAGCTCTAAGTTCAGCAAACTTTGCCCGTCAGATGGTAAAGCCAGCTTGCGCGTAACTCGTTAGGGCTTTGTATGCTGTTTCATTGTGAAGCAGGTATGTTTCATGGTTACGAGGATTCCCCTGGATTTCAGTAAAAAATTTGAGCCTACAATCAATGTGAGCAGGGCACTCATACATGAGATGCCCCCATGACTCCTCTTCGCCACAGTGGCAGAATGGATTGCTTTCAATTTCCATTGCTGTCAATTTCTGTTGAAAGGACCCATGTCCTGTGATCAGGAATGTAACTTGCAGACCAGGTGAAAACCAGGAAGGAGACTTTGGGAAAGTCATGTCAATGGCTGGGCGTAATCTTCTGGTAATTTCTCCTTTGGGCGTGGTTTCCCATGAATGCTGCCAAAGTCCTTGAAGGCGTTTGAAGATACGCTTTCTTTCTTGTTTCAGGTCATTGGTAAAGCTGCAGTTGAAGATTTAACAACTATGTCGGAATTCCCTTCTTTAATCGATGGTAAAGTCCCCTTTTAATCACCTCAAGATAGAGTGGAAAGTATCCAGTAATAACCTTAGGGCAGGGGTGCTGACAGTGTGACATGCCCTGCAGATTGACAACAGCATGAATCTTTGTATTGAGTCAAGTTTACGCTTGCTCTTTTCCAGGATGGCCTTTGTACACCAAACTGAGGCTCATTAACACACAATTGGGAGAAATGCCGGTTTATAGATGAGAGACAAAGCTTTATGCTTCAAGCCCCAGTGCGCTCTGCTGACTCTTCTTATCATGGCAGTATACTTTCGGGTTTTTCTGGATAAGTACTTCAGATGAGAGTGAAAGGTAAGACCGGTGTCAATGTAGATTCCCAGGTATTTTCCCAATGTAGATTCCCAGGTATTGACTTCTGTGTAGAGACGTATAGGGATGTTATTTAACTTCATTGTTGGAAGCCTGCGTATTTGTAGCTTTCCCTTGAGGAGAATCGATTTTGTTTTCTCACCAGATAGATATTGAGAGGTTGTGGAGTGTTGCCCAGTTTTGGAGCTTTTCCAGTGCTGTATTTGCTTTTGCTTCCAGTGCCGCTCTTGTGTCAGCTTGAACCACCAGGACAAGATCATCAGGGAAGGCTAAGGGTCTGGCCCCACCCAGGTCAAATCCCAGGAACTCGTCCAGAACAATGGGCCAGAGGAATGGCCCAAGAACAGAACCCTGGGGGCAACTCCGGTGAACGCATATTGTGATAGTCTGGTATTTGTTTACAACTTGTATTTTTCTATTGCTGAGATAGGATTTTTGGACGTGTTTGCCTGCCGAAGCCTCCGAAGGACACTGGGCAAAAAAAGTCGATCGAAGGCAACCAGTAAAGTTCCCCATGATGGCTAGAGTATACTTTGAAGTTGTATGTGTGGCCTGGGTAATCAAGTTGTGTATAACGTCTTCAGGCTGGAGCCCGTCTTGAATCCAAACTGACATGGTCAGGTGAGTTGCTTATCGGTATAGCGGAATGTGTTCAAGCAGTTACTCTCGCATACAACCTATTGCATACTATCTAACCTCAGGCTACTATTTAAAAATTATAAATGGATTGCATATATTGAATTCGCCATCGCGCTCTACCAAAGCCTGCCCTAAGTCAAGATTCCTTTCACACGATGTCTTGTTGCATCACTGTCGGCAACTCTTGTGCAGTCTATATGGTGCTCAATAGATCGTGCTTCACAGAAAACAGATTTTTTAAATTAATTCCATCAACTAATTTAAAACAGAATCCTGTCAATATTGGTTGCCCATGTCCCTTTCTTCCTTTATTTCTTTCTTAATTGTTTACTTTCCTGGTTCTTAAATTATTATTCATCTCATTATTTACTGTTCCTTTTATGAAATCTTAGTTGGCCTGTGCACTGTTATCTGAAGTACTTTACTGTACGCAGTGTTTTATATAAAACTCTGTCACTAGTTATGCCTCACTGTTCATAAATAACCGTCTCAGGCGAGGGAAGTATGGTTTTTCTCCCGAAAACTCGGGTTTTTCGTCCAGAAAACAGAAAATCTACCTCAGAACATGCAATTTACAGACAATATACACGAAGCAAAATGGCCTTAGTCAGTGATGCCCCTACAACAACAATCAGAAATAACTTGCATATCTGGATTCGTGATACACGAACTGAAGTGCTTGGCAAGGGCTTCACTGGTTTTACTAACGGAAACCGTGGTTTATCATCCAGCAAACAAACAAATCTAACTAACATAAAATACACGAAGTTTACAGACACAATATTATGAAGCCACGTGGCCTTAGCTGTCTTGGTGAAAAATAAAAATACTGCAACTTATATTCGTGAGGCCGGAAAATTTGAGTGCGTAGTATCTGAGTTTTAAAATTAAGGTTCTTCGTGTCGTGCAACCATGAAACTAATGCAATGTGCTACTCATGCATGATAAGCTCTAAATAATAATGATCCTTGCAGTTATAATTATATAGATGTCAATTAAAATTCTGGATTGCTCTCATGATGTAATATGTTCCATGTAATCGGTTACCAATTAATGCCATCTCTTGCACAACAACTATCATTATCTAAATGTTATGCAACTAACCTGAGACAATAATGGATTAACTTTCTCCATATACAGAATTACAGTTTCGATGCTAAAGTTATCTATTTTGTGAAAATTGCAATCCCTTCTAGCTGCAAGCATATCTTGGGGATATTTCTAGGTGCATTACAAGTGAGTAACTAGTAACTGTCAAATGAAGAAATCCTCGGCGGTATAATAAGCTGATATTTATTTATTTAAACAGACAGCTAATTATCTTTTGTTTTCTTTCAAACCGGCCGCTTAAAAATTGGTTATTTTATATTCGTGGTCATAGCGTAAAAAAGCAATAATTCCTTCGTCATGGGGATTTTAACGAGAATATTAAACCTTGTGTACGTCTAGCTATTAACACTTGATGAGAAGTCTGTTATTAGGATTACATCTGTGAGTAACGGAACAGTTTTTGGTTTCTAGGCTATCCCCGTACTGGCATAGTAAGAGTGACTTACTCTGGAGTTCCACACCGTTCAAGCATTCATCTTTTAATCTGTGTTGGAATGGAGGATGAGTTAGGATTTTTGATATCAGAAACTATTGCGTTTTAAAAACCTAAAAAGTGGACGAAACACAATTAAAGTTTTTATATATGAATGAGCCAAGCAACAGTTTCGATTCCTTCATAAGCTGGTTCCAGGAACATCAACTAAAACATCGACTAAAATCGACATATCAACTAAAACATCGTTGTTTTCTGTAGCATATGTATTGTAATATACTTGTGAAATGATACGGCGATTTGTGGACTATTTATTATTAAATATTGTGTTATATTTTATCATTGTGATTATTATAGTAATTGCACTGTATCATTATTAAATGATACAGTGCAATTTCTGGAACATTTCCAGAATTATTGATTGTGCAGTTATAGTACTCCACGTAGTTGCCTCCTGGCTCTTAATTTCTTTCTAACAGGATACTCATTATCCTTTAAGCGAGTATGAACAAAGCTTAGGTTCAGTTCTAATCGGAACAGGAATCGTTTTATCTTATTTCAAATTGTGGTTATCAAATTAGCTGGTTTCGAGTGATGGTTTTATGAATTTTGTTTCTCTCGAGAGCTCAGATTATTAAGTCATCTGATCATAGAATATACGTGATTTTCAAACACGTTATACCGACGCCTCATTTGCAGACGCCTCGATACTCCGTCCAAATAGTCCAAGTTAAGCATTAAATTACCATCCAGCAAACATACTTTAGACTTTGAATCCCCAAATTCAGTATCTACCTTAATTCCAAGGGTAAGAAACTATCTTTAATATATTCCACAGTTTTTTGACTGAGGTCGTTAAAGATTGGAATCTTGGTTAACCATAGAAACTACTCAATATTTCGATTTTAAATCCTTCCCTTCAATCATTTTCTTCTTGATATCACGATTATGTAGATAAAATGGTTGAAAAATTCAGACTCCCCTTAAGAATTAAAAAAAAGAAGCAGCAATATAATCCGTTCTTAAACAGGTTCGACTCCCTGCTCCAAGCCGTTAACCAAGTCTAGGACCTTTTTAAAAATAGTTTTCACGTTAGAATACGAGTTTTTCGTGTGCGTGCGTCATGTCTGCAACTTCTCGTGGCTATAATAAAGCGAGTCTTCTTCTGCTATAGCAGTGCATGTTGGTACACAGTCAGTACAAATATTTGACGATCCAGATTGGACAAGGATATGTCGCAATGTGTGAAGAATTGTTTATCATGACATTGAAAGCCAACTTCTGATAAACCTGAAGGTCGCAATCCTATTACAATTGATTCGATAGTTAATAATGCTCATAAAAATTGTGGATTTGGTTGAGAGGTAGCATAAATACTGTTGGCTTCTTTAGACAATTGGAAGCAACGTAGGTTCTCATAATGGTCAGATGTGATTAAGTAGGTCCTACACTTTATGCAAACATTTAAAATACCTTTTGCTTTGTATCACTACATATAGTACTATAATGCACAATCTTAATACAAAGAGCATGCTGATTTTTCACATAAAATTCAAAATGATTAAACTTTGATTGTTATTATTTTGGGCAACGTTCCTTAATTATAACGTATATGAAATAAAGCATGATTTTATATCTGTATAAACACCTGTAACGATTCTTTGGCTCAAGCAGTACCTTGGGGTGAACAACTGCACGGTGCTTTGTATTCCTTTTTTTTATTGATGCCACGAATTTGTTGCTTTTGTCAGGAGTTCATAAGACAGAACATATCATCACGAGTGTACAGAAAGAATCTCTGAACTAAAATTAAACTGCTTAATGCAGTTATTTTAATATAGTATTTTGTATTTTTAACATAGTTATTTTACTATAATGGGAAGAGAAATGGTTTCTACATACAGAAAGTAGAAACGATTTCGGGCACCATTCAGATAACTAAAACATATCTGATAAAGTATTTGTAACTGTCTTGGAATTTTTAAATTACAAGAGGTAAGAAAAACAATAAGCAAGTATATCTTCTCAATAATAATTGATCCACGTCCTTTTTGTTTTTTTCTCCTCTGAGACTGCGGGAAATGAAATAAGGTGCATTAGGACTGTATATCATTGCTGACACTAATCACAAGTACATTGCATAAAATAACTTTGAACTTATTTCTGCGTGTATGATTGCTGTGCCGAAAAGCGCATTGGTGTATTTCTCTAGAAGATTTAACTCCAAGCTGCAAAACTATTGTCTCCCCAAAAAGCTTTTCCCTCATCGGAATATTGAGAACTGAATAACAAAAAAAAAAAAACTTTTGGCATTCCTTAAGTTGGCGCAAAGCTGCTAACCACTGCATCAGCGGTGATCAATATGCACGAACTACTGTAAAGTGAACAATAAATGTTTGGAAATCGAAATTTGCATTTAGATGGCGAGCAGTTAGTATAATAATGGAACTGTGTAGTAGAAAATGATCATTACTGGTTCTTCGATGATGTCTTCCCTTACGAGCGCGTGGTAAACTGTCCATTTTCAGCGTTGCCTTCGAGCTTAATATTTCATTTCGTTCTAGGGCAGTATTGACTCACATACATAGGTTGAATATGGGAATATTTTTATGAATCGAACAAGAAAATGCATTTATTGATGTAGAATGTGACAGTGACGTGTAAGGTGCGTGACCCTTCGTTGGCAAAATAACCCGCATTTAATATAAAAATAGAGAAATATGCTTTAGTTATTCAGTGCTGAAAAAAAAATAATTTTGTTTATTTATTTATTTATTATTATCTCTAGAATCGTTCAATGAGAGTGTTTTGATCAGTGAATAAATCATGTTGTTTGAGTGCTGGCTGAAATATTCAGCCAGCACTCGAATTCCAAAATTCCAAATCGTCAACCGAATTTTAAAATAATAATAATAAATGAAAACATCTATGGAGAAATTAATTCTGTTATAATCCTTTAAGATAAATGGCTACTATTTTGCTTAAAAATAATTTATTTAAGCAATTAATATTTATTAAAAAATTGCGCAAGATTCGAGTTGGTTAAAACAAAAAACAGTTAACATTTATTAAAAATGGAACTGAAGTAAGAGTAAAATTAATTAAGCATCGAGCTTTCCCTGAATTCTTATGAAGACGCCAGAAACGCAAATGAATTAAATAAGAATAAATCGAATAAGAGGCTAAAGAAAGCGAAAATATCTCAGTCTAGAATAAATCTTTAAAATTAAGTAATCACGTACCTGAAAGCGTCAAGGTGAGAATAAGCATCTTCACAATTCCTACCACGTATCTGCAGATATTTGTCACCATGGTTGTTATTCCTTTATACTGTTTATGGTTTCTGTCTGTAAATAATAGCAAAGCCAGCACATATACTTTGCGACAGGTATTCGACAATAAAACCGCATTAATTCATATATTCCGGTGAGTTGCAGTCAATACTCTTATTGGGATGGACGCACATCCAAACTTTTCTCCTCCTCTTCAGCGGAAACCAAAAGTTTACCTTGGTTAGCCGGAAGTTTATTATTTGGCATGTAAAGTTACTGGTATACGTTTTACATATCAGCTTCGGCACAAGTTAACACTGCTAACTGGTTCCTCAAGCGAAAGTTATGCGGTCAAAGAACTGTGCAAAGTTTCAGTAACAAGTTGTCTCTCCAATCCCGAAATTTCGCAATGCTCGGCTCTTCTCAGAGCTTCTGAAAAAACAAATCCACTCTCGAGGAGTCGATATCTGAAACTAGTACACCATCGACGGTATAAAATGCAGGGATATATATCTTTAGAACTTATCCGTGAGTCGTTGCATCGTGCGTCCGAGTCCAACGTGGAGAATTCCCCCCTCGTCCGAATCAAGTTGATCACACGCGCACGGTATAGTGAAGCAGTCGCCGGATCGTGTGTGTGTATGATATTTACCGATCTATCCGTTTGCGTTCACGCATGTGAGGTAGGTACCCCGTGTTAGCTGGCTGCACGTGGAGTGGAGTGAGCTTTAATGTTTCAGTCAAACAGCGCCGCAAAGCGGTAAACGAGCGATGACGTTGCTCGGCGACTCTGCGACTTGGTAAACGTTCTTTCGCCGATGACAATAGGCTTCTTAAGATAGGTGTTGACTTAATTCATGTGAGGGACGGATTGTTTTTTTTGTGCTAATGAGGTCACTACTCTTTAGCTGGAAACGAGTGCCAGTTTAGAGAGAATTCAGTGTACAGTTATTCCTCTCCGAAGATTAATGTATATCAGTTGTGTTTGGATTCGTTAGCGCCATTGTATTTTATTTCGTGTTGTGGTATTTTGCCATTGATAATCGCTGCTATTTTAAGTGGAAAGGCAATTTACACGATCGCAACAAATAAATATCAAAATACTCTTGAATGATCTATGCGTTATTGTCTTCCCAAGAAACATGCGAATCGATTATCTTTAACGGAGGGAGAAAAACTTCAAAAAGATCGAAGTGTCAGAAATTTTGAACTCAGTTTGATACTTCACATGTCTCATTGGTTTACTTACGCGCGCCATGCCCAACCACATCGCGCCTGAGCGTTTCCAACTAGTTCTCCCCGAGAAGGGGAGGGGGAGAGGGTGGATTGTGGTTGCTGCAATCTATATCCCAGCTCAGTTATTCTCAATGATCAACATTAAATATTGCTCAAATAAGCAAATAAATATCTTCAATAATTCTTCGAATCAATCAGATCTTGAGGAGAACAACTGCATAGTGCCTTGTATTTCAGCTCTTTTTTTATTTATTTTTTATTTAATCGATGCACTGATCTGTTGCTTTTGTCAGCAGTCAATAAGGTAAAGCATTTGAATTTCATCACGACTTTCTCGTAAAAGAATACACAAATTGGTGTGGTCTGACTCAGCTGTTTCTGCGGTGAACAAACCCTAAAATTTTGTTCTGTGTGAAAGCGAAAAATCCATTTTAACGCACGTTTTTCTCATTGAAGTAAGCTGCATCTTATTGAATAGCATCTGATGAATTATTTATATTACGTATTACTTGAGAAAGGCTCACAAGATGGCAAAAAAAAAAAAACAATTGACTAAATACGTCTGGTGACTCAATTTCTTTGGTAATTCTTTTGGCCCAATTTATGAATTCAAAACATGGTTATTTGAAAGAAAGAAAATGGATTTTGTTCAAACAAGTGGTTTCATAAAGTTCACATTTTACTTTAATTTCGTTTATTGATAACTTGGTAATTGCATAATTATTGTGAACTAAATTTCTGTTCATTTATGATGGTCGTATATGCTTTATAGAGTAATGGGAAGTGATCTTTTTTCTATATTGAATTTTCGGTTTTAAGGAATTACACGCCCCTAATTATCCCACAGATATTAGAATATGGATAAGTGGAGTAAAAGATCTCCTGGTCTGAACTGTAAAGTGTTGATGGAGATAAAAACACTTAAAGTTATTAAAAGACAACTGGATCAGACTGGAGTGGAAAAATCTCAAAAAGTAATGAGTCCATATAACCAATTCTAAAGTATAAATAGCAAAGTTACTTATATAAAAAGGCAAGACATGAGCTTTAATTTTCCTCCATCAGGTGGCCTACATTTGTAAAATGTATATAATCTCTGTATCGTCGAGAATCTATTTTTTTTTTTCAAGGCAAAAACAGTTGGGATCAATTTGAAGAATACAATATTCCAATAGAGGTAACGTAAGCTCCACAGCTCCTGGCTCATTTTTAAGTTTAGTTAATTTCTCCGCCTTGTATGAATGTAGAACCGACTTATAATTGCGAAGATATAATTATTAACGCTAATTTAAATTTTCATATTAAATGCGTTATTTTAAGGTATTTAATTGTCGCTTCAGGTTTAAACAAGTGAATGGTGATTATTTGAGAATATATCCTTTCCATATTTTATTTAGAATTAAACATTAATATTAAATGCTTTCCCAATCATTAGTATTACTGGAGAATTATAAAAGAGGATTTTTGAGTACATGAGAAAGGAAATCGTAAGAATAACTTCACGTTTTATTTAGACATAGAGCAGATCAAAGAAACTAACTGGTAGAGTAGAAATGGGATGACAACATGGAATAAATTTATTGTTAGCAGAAATTATACTTTGTAACATAGGAACGGGAAATGAATGAAAACTGAGCATTAAGTGACGAGAACACGCACACACATCACGCTTAATTAATCAAATTATTTATTACTGATGTTTTAAGAATAATTACGTATCCATGTCTTCATAGTAATTCTCTTAGTGCAATTCTCATATTCCTGATCGGTGGAATGGCTTCTCTGAATAAGAGAATAAGTAATTTTTCTTGAAAAGCTGGGGTTAAATAAAGTTTATTATACTCTATATATGAGTTTATTCAGCTCAGTTTATGGCTAGGAAATTAGCATGATATATAACAAGGAAAGCGAAATATATTCTTAAAATAGAAAGGGAAATAAAAGGATCGATGTAAGGTAAATGAAAGCTGAAATTGCTAAAATCTCATTTAGGGACTAAAACTTTGACATTAATGGTGGAGCTAGCGATGGCTTAGCAGAATAAACCTTCTGTATTACACGAGGATTACTTAATGAACATCACTGCAGCGGCTCTAATAAGAGCATATTAAAACGTGTGGTGAAAGAGGCAGAAATGGATTTTCTTGTGGAAGGTGTAAGAAAATCGAGAGAGATAAAGGAAAGAATATCGCATCAAAAGAGAAATGGAAGTAAAAAGCGAAGAAAAAGCACTAAGTTATCGAACGAGCCGAAATAATAAAAAAAGAACTAATGGAGATGGCATGAACATGTATAGAGATTAAATGAGGGATGGTGGCCAAAAAATATTGAAATGGTCCCATTAAGTAGATAGAAAAGAAGATGGAACTCTTAGTGGAAGCTGAAATAAGTGTAGTGACGTAGAAAGAAAAGTTGGAGATTTAGTAAGTAACTAAAAGTTGAATCCGTGTCGGGAGCTCGGAATATATACTATCCTGCTAAGTTTAAAGGAAGAAACCCTAAGAGCCGAAATGTGGTAAATCTTTTCTTTGATTTTCAGAACATAATGGTCAGGATGTAAAAGTAGCTTATTTTTTGACAAATTATTCTTAAATCCAGATGACAATATTGTGTGGCTGTATTGCAGCGTCCACGTTGAAGTTATGACCACTTTCTTGTTCTAATCTTCACGACACAACCAGATATAATCCACAGCAAAACAGTATTAGGCACGCTGCCATCTTTTGCTTTGCTTGGTCACTCCACGAATTTCTTTGGTTATTGGTAAGATTAATAGCCGCTACTGAACAATACTAACCTAATCTTTAATTATTATTCTTCATTGCAGTTAGTTATTTAAACAACTTGATCGTATAACCCATCTTATCATTTATCATGTATAGTAAGGTAAAGTTTAGTTATGTTATCTTATCTTTTATGTTATCTTTTGGAAAAATACTAGAAAAATGGGAATAAGCTAGGTACACCAGATCAAAACTGAACTTGCTATGAAATAAAATAATAATGAGCGACATCTCTTCAACCAGAGCAGTTTGTAGCCGAGTGGGCAGGAGCGGGAGTGCAGTAGCACACGCTCTTTGAGTAGACCGGGGTTCAAGCCCCTGACTGCTGAATACGGTCGATCTGCCAACCCGCACTGGACCAGCGTGGCAGATTATGTCCATTTCCCTCAGCATGAATTGTTGAGGAGGCTTCCATCCTGCAGTGGGTTGATAAAGGCTGCACTTTACTTTTACTTTTTACTTTAATGTTTCAACATACCACTCTCAACAGAGTAAGAATATTTACTATGTTAACATTGTGAACTGTGCTTCTCTTGCAGTTATGTTAAAACTTTTCTAGAAACTTTTTTGTATTTTAATATTTATTAAGTTACCGTTATCTAGTTATTCTTGACTACTGTTACTCGTAACTATTATTCTAGCTATATTATGCATAACTATGATACAACAGAGATATTTTCATGCCAGTCGATGCGAATATTACTACAGTTACCGCGTGGAACTTCATCGTAAGTACATCACAAATGTAAGTTTCTTTTCTGTTATTGGTTCACAGCTACAAATCGGGTTTTGCACTGTGTGCTACAGATAGTGCAATCAGTAATGAAACAAAGAGCTCCCCGTCCCATTTGGTTCCGGTCGTTAAAATTTCAACTGCCCTAGCATTAAGGACCAAACTTTCTCGGTTAATTGCCATGACCCTCTTCTTCTCCCGCTCTCCAAATAGGTAGGTGTGATCAACGTAATGTGAACGTCATATGTGGCGGTAGCGATGAAACTTTCAACTTAGCCCCACCGTATTACTGTTGGTATTTCTATCAGCGATGTCTTGTTTGCCCAGCACGAACGAGACCGTCGGATAATCACAGGCGTACGCAAGTAAAGTGCTTGGATTCAACAAAGCAGCGGACTGTGTGGTGCTGCCAGTAATCAATCATCTAAGTACACTTGTGCTGAGCGCATGATAGGGTAACCATTAGTCACGTGCACACAATCGCGGCTTGTGTTCAGTGCTCTGCCTCCAGAAAGGTCGTTATTTACGTTTTCCTTTTCTTCTTTTATGCAGTTACTTTCTTTAGAGAGCCTCGAATACCTAGAAAATAATCTTAAATAAAAAAATTCTGACCAGAAGCATCATTTTAGTTTGCCGGCAGTAAACGTTTAATTAATATAAAGTAACTTTGGCGAAACTCCGTGATATATAGTAAACAAGTAGCATTTTATTTGTGAAATGACTGTCTGGAAAGAACACAATCTGAGAGAAAGGTTTATTTATTTATCATTATATTTTGTAAATTCTTCCCTATTATATATAGGGAAGAATTTACTAATGCCGAGATTTCCATATAAATTGCTATAAATCGTTGGTATGCCCTTGATGTGACATATTCAAGGCAGCAACAAATCAACCTCCCACATTAGATCGTTGAGCACTGCCTCTTCGTGTCTGTGTACTATCTCTGTCAATTGAAATGCATATGCACTGTAGCATATTCTGATATTGAACTTGCTACAGTATAATGTCGTTGGATGATTTGACTGAAATCGTTTTTGCAGCGGGCCTGCCATTTATCACCGTAACACCTTGGTTCACCATTTTTTGTGTGAATGGCTAGTGATCATTGTATCTTTTTACACGTGAATTAATAACCAGAACTTACTATGGTTAAGAATTATCATGAGTGATATATATGAAAACTCACGTCTTAAACCTTAATTTCCTTGTCAATATATCAAATTCAATGCATGTTTTCAATAAGTTTGCCTAATTAAAGATTAAGAAAGTCCAATATGTCAGCTATATATTTTAATAGTGTTTAGAATCAGATATCAGGTATAGAAATCTCTTTTACGAACAACGACGAATATTTCCTTTAGAGATCTTAAGCTGTAAACTTAAATGAAGAAATACTGATGAAAAATATGACTTATTATATATAAAATGTCAATAAAAACTTCTTCGAATGCAAAGTCCTCTGTCGTCAGCTTCTGACAAAAGTTAATCAGATAAGAAAATTACCAAAATCTGTTAAAATCAGTTACGAAACTTGTAATTTATGTTGCCCATTCAAATACTTCAGAATGATTTTTAATATTTAAATAATATATTATTCTACTGTGTTTAGCGCTTTTTTGCAGCAGCTGGCACTTCGTCAGCATTTTGTAAATAAACTTTCGGTTTTTTCTTTGAGAAAAATAAAAATATCTTATAGTGCGAGATATACTTAGTATGGTGGGTGCCCTAATGTTGTTATGCAGCAAATTCTGTTCTCACTAATTCAATTTCTCCCGCCCCTTCTTCTGATCGTATCTCTCATACGATGAATTGCTCCATATGTGGTGAAGATCTCATATCATTCATTACGAAGAATAACCCTGTAATAAAAATAAAAACCAGCAAAAATATATTGTGAATTAGTTAATCTGTGTGTATTTAGATTTTCATAGCAACTGCCGAATTTAACAGACAGGTGCTCAGATTTATGATCTATATTGAAGATGTACCCTGAAACCTGTATGGAAAACTATAAAATGTACCCACAAAACACAATTACACTACACATACTCCCAGTTACTCTGGCTGATCTTAAATGAATTCAGGCCTGCAATTACAGGTGGAAATGGTCGAAGTAACCTTGCGCCAGTAATTTCATAATAAAAGCAACAACCTCTTAATATTTACTCGAGTGTTATCTCCTGAGAAAAGTAAATATCTGTCTCACCTCAGTCCATCGGCAATAACACACCTATTTCTAAATATTAGAAAACTGAGTTATCTAGATCAACTCTAATTTCTGATCGTTCTTTATTAGCAAGGCCTCAGAAATCTTGCTTCTTCCTCATAAAACACCCAAGCCTGCCTTGTCTCTCATGTACTACCATATGTTGGACTTGTGGGGGCCGTGAAATTAATAGAAAATGTCAAGGGACTCGAGGTATAAAAGTTTGCAATATATTGAATGTGTGTATAATGTTTTATACAATTGCAATTTTCTTCCTTTTTTTATTTAGCTCTTTTAATTAAATAAATAAAGTTTATTATAATATATAATCTTATACGTTTCTCACTAATAAAAAGAAAGTAATAAGGTTATAAAATGAAAGAAACGATACAGTAAGCGGTGAACGATCTGTGGTAGTTAACACGGCCTATAATTATTCTGTTTCATGCACATTACTGCCCAGTTTCATTGCCTTTTGTAGCATTAAGTGAAAGACCCTTTCAGCTTTATACCTAGTGCATTACTCGCTTCCCAGCAGAAAGAAATCTGTGCTTAATTTATTTTTTTATTAACCTGCTTTTATAAAGGCTAACAGTAGGGGGGGGTCTGAGTCATTATATTAAGAAGCGTTACCAGAAGGCCTGCATTACGCACTTACTAATAATTGCAACATAAAAAAAATCTCTGCTTTCAGGATATGAATGGTTAATTTACCGGATATCTGATCGCATTTATGATCATTAATAAACTTTCATAGTCAGCTGTAAACGAATGAAGTTGGTAGAAACTTGGAATTAAAAAAAATCGCGATGTAATGGCTGGCAGTTGGAACAGCAAACCTGTAGTCTCATGTTCTACCATGCTGTGGATGATTAACGTAAGAAATGTGAGCATTAAACCTACGTTAAATTGTTTTAACGGCATGCAATGCATTTTACTACATGAACACCAGATTTCTGTAACTGCTGTTTCATGATAGCAAATTCTGCATTGATCTAACCCCCATTCTATGAGAGCACTGTTCTATGACGAGAATGAATCGTTCAAAAAATCTATTGAAAAAGCTGTAGTTACGTTAATATCCAGCTGATGCGACGTAAGTGCATTAAGTCGACTGAACCCGCACTTGTAATCTGATAACGCAGACACCGTTTGAAAAGGATAGAAGGATTTTTGTTTCTAATGAAATGTCAGAATATATTAAACTTCAGATAAAATTTCAGTTGTGTGTTTTGAAAAAAAATTTCTGCATGTAATAATTAAAGTATAGGACGAACTTTATTTTTAAGGAAAAGAGGTGTAAGTGAATACGTTGCTCCATGTTACCCTTCATAAATACTTCTTTTCATTTGATTATCAGAACTGTCTTTGAGAGGGTGATAAAATTCTTAATGGAGAGTATAAACAGAAATCCGATCACTTTAATCAACTTTAACATCTATGTACCATCGTGAAAAATATATGCACTATTCAGATATAAACAGCATAAACTATGTGCTATTTATAACTTTGTCTTAATTAAAATAAAAAGGTAAACTTAATCATTTTGAGTTGCAACCTTTTGAAGTCTGGGTATATGTTCAAATGAAGTGTGATTTTTTCTGTTTATTGCATTTTCTAGTCTCGGTGCTGCCATTTGCGCAACATGTTTTTAAAAGGTCTCTTCAAACATTGGGTGAGTGGTTGCTATAGGAATGAAAAACATTCATGTAAACATAAGTCCAGAATCACTTCCCTTGTGACGTATAGTCTGATTTATTTATTTTTTTTTTTGGAGAGTGAAAGTGAAGAGGCCAACGAAGTTATTTTTTTATTGAAGAAATTAATGTACACTATAACCGACCGATGAGAACATTGTTTACATTTACATAACAAGAGAATTCCGAAATTCCCTCCTTGAACAGCAATACGCTTTCTACCAATTTCCCCAAGAATGCATCGTTTCTTGGAGAACTTGATTTGAGTATTACTAGCCGGAGGAGCATAAAGAAGAGGCTTGACGTGTCCCCATAAGAAAAAAAAAATCCAGTGAACTTAAATCGGAAGAGAAAGCAGACCATACAGGTCTGCTTTCTCTTCCCTTTCTCTTCGATAATTTCTCGAGTAATAAAGAAACATATGTTGGATCCCCAATGTACATCAACCATATTTGATGTCGTGGTTTTAGTGGAAGTTCTTCCAGCTATGCAGGTGGTTTCCCTTCCAAGAAATGCGTGTAAATTTGGCTATTGAGTGTAGGCAGCCGGAAAATGGCCCAGCTAGGTAGTCACTAATGATACCAGCTCAAATATATCAACTGCTGATGATGCAGAGGCGGTGATAACATACGAATTTCTCGTGTCATTGGTCATTGTTGTGCAAATTCATAATTCTATCTCTTGTGAACTGTGATTTATTCGTGAAAGGTAGACAATGGAGAAAAGAAGGTTAGAAATGCAGATCACAAATAATTTTCCATACAATGTGCAGCATCTATTATTTCCGACATATATTTCTTGCTAGTTCCTGGATCCTACTTAATAGTATCTTACACATGTTCCTCTAAAGCGGACCTTCGGATAGGTCTAGTTCTTCCCGGGTTAACTGTATCGAGCGAAAAGAATCCTGTCTCTTGTCACCGATGGATAACTGGAAAGGTGTCCTCAGTTGGGGATCGCTTGCGGAAAAGTTTCCCAAGAGATACACCGAACTTCACTGCTGTTCCCGTTGGGGTCTTCACTGCTGTTCCATTCTGACATTCCATTCACATTCAAGGCGAAAAAAAATAACATGTGGTTAAAAAATAATATTAGGAATACTGTTTTACTTAGACAGGAACTTCAAGGCAACCATTGAACAGAATAACCGACGAAGCACTTTAACAGTAGTTTCCTGGCCCAGAAGGAGTAGATGTATTCGTTTGAAAATTTGCATTCATGTATATAGTGTTTGGAGAGGGGGCGCCACTGGTGGTTTGCCACAACAGCGCCATAAGTACTCTTGTTAAATATGCAGTACCCTGTAAAAGCCAGAAAAAAGTGTTGTGTGCCTAGAATTATGTTGGGTTCCATTGTGTTCTAGCTTTAGGCCGCAACGCCCCTGATAGGACCCCACGTTAGCTGTACACACCGCTAGGAGGTAAGTCAAGCTGCCCATTATTCTCCGACTGGTCTCCGGACAAAGACGAAGATTAAGTTACAAACAAAAAAGTACGGCGCTGGAGGACCATAAGGTGTACGCAAAAGAAAGAGGGAGTGAAAGTAAGAGTTTTTCAGGTTTATCTCTCATCTTATTTGTTTACAAGTGTACTTACCTTCACTCTCATTCATCGCTATGCTCATTAGAACACATTCCCAAAACTTGGCGAGATCTTTCAAAAACACCCTGTATATCCTTTACCTTAATCCACTATTCACACCCTGTTGTTGAGAAACCATGCATACCACATACATTTCCGAATCTACATTTTTGCTGAACGCTGATTATTAAAAATCTAAGAGAAAACAAGCAACTTGTCCTCTCAATTATTCTCTCTTTGGCTGCGTCATGTGGAATTCTAAATCCATTGCAAATCTGTGTTTTTTGCACTTCATGTTCACCACGCGCTAACATGAATAGATTCTAAACCGACATGCTTTTCACTAACTTCGATGACATTGTTATGTTTATTTCCTATAAAAGTACAGAAGGGAACACAAACTTCCCATTATATTTGTATTTAAACAAAATTATATAATACAGAATATATACAAAGTAAATCACATTAGTATAATTTTTATCAGAGTATGAACTAGCAAACTATAATAAGAGGTGATGAATGATTCAACCCAACAAATGATTATAATATTGAATTGCATTACATTCTACATTGCGATTTACTCCGCGCCGTTTGAGTTAGCCTATTGATTGGTGTTATAGTTCACCAATCACAAATGGAGGGAGTAGGATCTCTCCTCCGCAGTGAGTTATTCAGAGTTTTTCAGTCCCTCACAGCTTGCATATCGGCCTTTGAACACATACTTTACAATATAATAACGATAATAAATAAGATATAATCAGAGTAATTGATGTGGCGAGAAAATCCTACAAGAAACCACAATGTGCATTGCAATGTTGTGGTACCAGGGTATGTGGCGACTTCAGCTGATTATAATACATAGCTATAAGTGTATTTTATTAAATTCTAACCATTTTTTCCTGCCGATGCAATGAATGAATTCGTTATTCGATGGAATCTAATGAGTGGCGCTGCATTTAAGAGGAAAAATACACCAATATTTTGCTATCAGAGCTTTTGAAAGATGTTCGAAACTGTTGCCTTAGACTGTCCACCCTTACATAGATCAATGACTGCTAGAGCCAAATGTGTGATCTTAGGTAAAAAGAGAAAAACCAATAATCAACTGTGTGCTTTCTCTCAGACAACTTTTAAAAGATGAGGATAACGATCTTAAGCTACGTCCTATTGTTTACTTATCTGTCTCCCGTACAACTTAAGACAAAAGATGAGAGTTTAATAAATATAGTTAATAGAATATATAAATTTGTTAAAATGAAACAATGATCTCAAAAGCTTTTGCTCAACTTACACAATGGAGCTTTTGTTCAACTTGCAAATGTTGCTTTTAATTCAAACGTTACATCACTGTTAGGAAAAACAAATAATTCAACTGTTAGCGGTATACCTAGGAATCTTCAGTTTTGTGTATATGTTTGGAGTACAGTAATTGAGAATATGAGCAGAAAAATTGGAATCTAGGGACGACTGAAGTTAAATAATAAAAAAAACTTTAGTCACAGAATTTTCAAATACTGAAAAATTATAAATAAAATATAAAAGTGTAAAGATAAATATGAAATGTAATAGGGGAACCTATCAACAGAGTAACGTCTTAAAATATCAGGAAATCTTCCGTGAAATTAATAACTCCAGAACGAAAGAAAAAGCTAACATTATTTCCCTGTAGAAATTAAACAGTGAAACACTCTCCTGAAAAAAAACAGGAAAGAAAAAAAAACTTTTGAGCAAATGATTGATTTGGCAAAAAAAGGAAGGTTTCCGAGAAAGATCTTCAGAACATGTAAACACTCTTTAGTGGAAAAGCTGCGACAATGATACAAGAACGATCCTGGTAAACTGATAAATCCCAAAGGGCTATTACCAGAAATATCGGGAAGATTAACGTGGAGAGGTCGTGGCATTCGAGAAGAAGAAAGTATGATATAAAGATATTATGATCTCGCTGAATAGAATAAGATCTAGAAAATGGCAGGAAAAGACGCCAAGAGATTACCGGACACATCAAGCAAGAGTTATGTTTCCCGAAACACGTACATAGCCTGTAATGGTAATCGGGACGATTTAAAGGAATGAAATTGAATAAATAAATTTCCCTGAAGTTATTTAAACAGTTTTCTATGCTTTTAACTACAGTATCGGGTGAGAAAACTGCGGCCCCGATGATGTCCACCATCGGATTTAAAAAAGTGACGATAGACAGTTTTCTTCCATTCCAAAATATTTGTAAAGGATGTGAAGAGACATGAGGGAAATGATAAAAACTTGTAAGAACTCGACTCCCAGAGAATGTGAATTGACTGGTAGGTTTTATATCCATGGCTTCACTGCTCTTTCCCTTGTATCCATTGTCACATTTTTCCATTTTAGATGCAAGGTTTCTCTTTTATGGCTAGCAACTAGGTGAGAATCGTTTGAGCATGTGCAGTGAAACCTTTGCAGT
The DNA here is from genome assembly GCF_048544385.1 of Mastigoproctus giganteus. Classification (NCBI taxonomy): domain Eukaryota; kingdom Metazoa; phylum Arthropoda; class Arachnida; order Uropygi; family Thelyphonidae; genus Mastigoproctus; species Mastigoproctus giganteus. The sequence continues at coordinate 89,186,137 of NC_143580.1, read as the reverse complement.
CATTCTTCCATACGTTTCTGCATGTTAAAAGAGAATAAGAAAAACTTTATAGCTTGATTTTGCCATCGTAAATTCGGGTCACCAAGAAATCACTCCTTTCATGTTACGCCTATACCATTAGAATCAAAAGAACAGTGGACTCACTCAGTAATTTGTCTTTTTTTGTACTCTAGAAACGTAACAACCTGCTACAGGACATAAAAAAATAGAAAACTTGTGGATGAATATCGCTGTAGGAAAAAAAAATGTTCGTTGTTTGTTAAAATAAACAGAACACACGTTTTCCTCACAGTTCAGAATCAGTTAAATCTCGGATAAGCTACCTTACCAGATTCGATTTCTCCTAACACGCATTGCAGCGCAAACAATAGAAATGTCTTTCAATAACTTCAAGGAATTCATTGCCCTATGTTATTCTTTTAATTTACTGCTGTTTCTATTTATTTCTTCGGCTTCGTATCTCTGTGCACTTTCTTATTCTTCTTCAGTCCCATGACCTCACCGTTATCATCTATCATTTATTTTACAACATGAGGGCATTTCGTTTTCAACAAGGACATTTGCTAAATTGGTGTTACTCAATACTATGCCTATACGCACCAAATGTGACTTAATACTTTTATTTGCAATTCTTTTTCTGAGCAAATAATTAAAGAATATAAAGTTAAATGTTAGAAAAACAAAAAAATGATACCTTGAAATGAATAAATTAAACCAAAAATTTCAGTCGTTTAGCCCAGTGAAGTCCTAGTGGTAACCGTCCCTCATCAACAAAAAGTTAAGTGGCACCTATCCTCGCTCTCCCTTTATATTTATCTACATTTTTCTGTTTATTAGTTTGAAAATTCTGCGAACAATCTCAACTTACTAGGTTCTAAGAGAATCATGCTTGTAATATTGTCAAACGTTTTGAGGAAGGCGCTCCTCAGATCATTTTAGAAATGGTAGCTCCATAAATTATGTGATGCTGAATCATCTTCATCACAAACTCACATTGTTCTGGGTTAACTGGTCCAAGATTGCTTAACCTTTTGTTAGAAGGCTCATGACAAGAAAAAACATACACTACGGCTGAAAATTTAACGAAGACGTCGTTTTACAGTCAAAGGATAGGATATTTCTGTAAGGAAACGTTATTATACTCTTCTTCAAGGTACTACATCTTTATTTTTGCCTGAATTTTCTAGATCGCAGCAGCATTTTTCTTATTTTCTTTGTTCATCGTGTGGGGACCATATTCTATCCTTGGATCAGGTCATAAAACAACAGTTAATTCTTATTTTTTAAATAGTTTTCTTATTTTATTATCTGGCTTTAGTTTATCGCACAGGACCTGCGGGTAATTTACTGACCAATAATACCTGTGCTCTTCATTGAAGCAGCAGGGCAAGTTTTTTTTTTTATGGACAACAAACTAAATTTTCATTTTGATATCAAATGATATAAATCTGTTGATTTCATAAATCGAGAGCTCCAATGACTGCTACACATCTGACTATTGTCATAGAGACACAATCGGAAAAAAGATTATGATTAATTTTATGGGTCTGCCCTTAAGGATTTACTGACTTCTAGTAATTATTTTAAGTTTTTCAGAAGTCCTTTCGCATTAATTTGTTCTCGTGTTTTATAAATTCAGAGTTTTCATCTAACATTATTCATACATTTTTCACTTTAGAACAATAGTGAATCGGTATATCCTTGTACAGAACCATTAGGTGCTCTTCTGATTAAATTTCTTTCGATCATCATGAAGACACACTTTTTACAGATAATTTGCTACTTAAGTAATTCCATCCATTCATTCATATTCTTAATGAAAATATCTTCATCATCCTACAGCTATTTCCTGTAAAGTAAAGTGTCATATTAGTGCCGAGAACTAATCCATCTACACATGGGTTCTCTGGTCGATCTGCCTGTTTTTTCTGGACGAACAAAATCTTAGTTTCCTTGAGGAAAAACGTTGCTGTCCACTCCTGAGACCAACTAACTGAACCACCGATTGCAAAAGCCAATAAAAGTTCCTCGCGTCATTGACGGAATTTGAACCACTGGCCTTTTCCACCCAGTGTTGGGGAGGACTGTATTTATACGAACTGTGCTACCCACGGACGGTCTCCTTTTAAAGAGGAAATTTTAAGCAAATCGCCAATATGGTTTATACTCTGTTTCTTGAAATATTAACGTGATTGACATTTAATGGCTTAAATAGGGCATGTCATCTAAACTCTGGCGCATCCTTGTACTACGCAAATATAAAATAAACTGAAACAAGGTGAAATTACTCAATATAGATAATGTATTTCCCGCTCAGTAACTATAACTATGGGTGAGTATTTTTAAATATTCATAAAGTATTTCAACCATTAGATATTATATTGCCGGAGACCGCTGCTGTATATCTCGTTAATGCCTTTTTATGCAATTTCAGATTTGGAATGGAGGACGTCAATTGTGCAGACTTATCCCTTAGCTGTAAATAATACACCAACCTGTCTTGTAAAATATCAGGTTTCCGTTTTTCTTGTGATTATTATGTTTTGAATATCTCAAACACGATATAATGGAGATGGCACTCTTTTTCATATCATTACTAGCAATATAAATTTTTAAAGCACTATAGTTTTTGATAGCATTATTCTGTGCGTTGGTTTTCTTGAAACTCGTGAAAATACCAGTAGTGCAATAATGGTTTTTGGCAAATCCTGTAATGGAGGCGTTTCCAAAACATTCCAAAGAGTACTCTTTTTTTTTTTTTTTTTTTTTTTTTTTTAAACAATCAGTTGAATTCTGTGTGTGGCCATAAAAGAAACCTCCAAATTCAAAGATTGGGTTATTCAGTAAATAAAATGAATAAGCAACCAGATCATACAACTCAGAGGCAATGTCATATAAAATGATTTTAATGAGTATTTCCCCCTCAAGTACTTTCTTCGATGTTTCTAAAATTTCCGTTATCTCTGTTTAACGTTTTCTTCTAAAATTTCGATCGAATTCATAATCGAAATCATTGTTAATAGCATTCCTGGCCTGAAAGTTTCATTTCAAAAATTAGCAATCGCCACCTAGGTTGAAGAGGAAGCGATACAACGTTTACTTGGCGCTTTACTTTATAACCTCTGTAGAAGACAATCCAGTTAACGGTTGACATTCTATTAGGAGCTAAACGATTTATTTCTCACTAAATTGCAGGCAATCAGAAAACTGACGAACAACCAGATTATAGCTAAGCTACCAAATTCTTAATGTTGACGAGTTCTGCCTCGCTAAAGGAACTGCACAATAAATTTTCTCCGCTTTTTGTTCTCCCGGCACTTTGCGAAAGGGAGTTTTCTTCCAGCCGTTAGAATTATATATGAGGTTTATAAGAATGATTCCAGTTATCTTTGTACAGTACAGATTGCATTTCTGATGAGAAGATATGGCTGAAATCTATCCACGCGATGGATTTTATCATTTTAACGATATATTTAACTAATTCTCATTTCTTACTTTTTTATTTTAACCATAGTTAGACTAATAAATCTTATTGGTAATTAAGGTCAGAGTTCGTAATGGATTTTTGTCTCTGTTTATTCAGGAGACGAGTGGGAACCTCTATTGAGAACGTCAGTTCGCTTCAATAAAATGTTTTATGAAGTTTGTTTCTCGTAGTTTTGTGTCTCTTTGTTACGTTCATATCTTACTCATACAATTTTTGCAACTTCTGAAAGCTCTTAAGTTCTTTAAATTGTTTCCTATTCTTCTTAAGCAATTTTAAGTAAGGCGGTGTCTTCCGCACTCAATTTCCGAATTGTCAAAATTATTATCTGGTTAATTTTTTCACGAGAAATATAAAACCGGTTCTTTTCTCACTGGCTGCTTTCATAAAAAATAAGATTAAACACAGTGTGAATCCGTCCGAGATCTGTTTCTTAATCAGATTTCGCTGTTTTCTTGCTGTGTTTGTTTTATCCTGCATCGTCTCATACCATTTAGACTACGGACATCGGGAAATTGCAAGATTTCGTGACAATGTAGGTTAAATCGTAATCAATAAAAGTAATTTTGTTTTCCTTTGCTTCCTCCATCTTTATTAAATTCAAAATATTTATTGTGATTTGTAAAAACGTTTTGATTTTCCCATTTTTAGTTGTACTCTACCTTCCTTGACTTAAATTACTTTATGAAAGCTAACGAGTTAGTTTACAGAGATAATCTAAAATTAATAAAATATTTATATTTTTCTCATAAGTGATATTTTTACTTTAAAATACATTCTTCAGTGATTAATCTGCAAGAATCAAAGTAATATTCTGCATACGACAGCAACCTTATTTATCATTTTTTTAAAATTATTTATGTACATGGTGACGTTTAGGAGAACCATACTAATCAGAAATTAGAACTCTGTTTACCTACATACACAAGTTTTTTTTTTTTTTTTTAAGTCAGAAGCACAGAATATTATCATAAAAAACATATTTAGGTTGTTTCCAAATTGCACGGAGCATATTCTACAGCTAAAAATAAGACTAAAATCCTGTAAACAGATTTTTCTAAAGTCTTTATATCCGAGCCTTTATTTTATTAATTATTATTAAACATTAACTATAAATTACAGAGCGGTGTAAAACGACACTAACATAAACTTCTAAACGGTAAAACATCTAAAGTAACTAAGGGAAGTGACCTCTATTTTGTTTAATGCAGTATTCAGAAAAACTTCTCCTTGATTCACTGGCATAGGCTATCCAGAGTTTCATTAATACATTTGTTAACGGTTTCAGCGACTTCTAAAATGCAATTTCTCAGCTGATCTTGAGTGGGAATACATGTAGATTATTAAGCCAGTGACTTCATATGACCTCACACAAAGTACTTTAAAGGTGGAGTTCAATTGATCGTGGTGGCCTTTGTACAGGACATTTTCGACCAAGCCGACTGCTGTAGTACTCAGTATTTAAAAACTCTGAAGCATCACGGCCAAAATGGTCTGATCTACCAGCAGCATAAACTACATCACCTGCCGATAAGTCGCAAAAATTTAGTCATAAGTCTTGCTTAGTAAATAAATGGACCAATAAAATCATTCCCAAGAACACAACAAACATTGAAGGAAAGGCATGCATGTAATGGCTCCTGCAATTGTATGTTCTGTCTTGTGATAACATTTCTTTAATATTTCTTCTTCAATATTTGCATTCGTCGAAAGTTTCCTCTACCAATGTTCACTCATAATGATTTCAGTGTACCTGTTTTCTCCAATTCGCTTCTCCGCAGCAGAAAATGTTTTATAATTTGGTATTCATCGGGATGGATTTTATTTTCCTGTTTCTGCTAAAAAAATACTATGGAATTGTTATGAACCTCACCACAAATTGAAATAATATCAGTTAACTCGGTAAAAGCAAACAAATGTGTAATGGCCCCTACTCGTAAGAAATCCTGTAGACTTCTGAGCAATCTACATGTAGAATACAAATGTGCCTGTAGACTGCTCTTATATACTGTTCCGCACTCGTTACTCATAACTGAGTAGTTGATATGATCCATGTAGTAGAACATTGACTTCAATGTTGGTACGCATGTTTCTTACTGTTCAGCGTTCCGTTTTACACCGTTGTATTTCATAAATTTGAACATTTTTATACCATTTTACAATTTTATGTAATTTATGATTAAGGTTTAATATCTGGGAAATAGACTTTTGAGATCATCTATTTATAGGTCCACTTTTCTTATTTTTAGCACACAAATATGTTCCTACACGTGCTCCGTGAAATTCAAAAACTCCCTATATATCACCATTCTTAGTGGACATTCTGTGACCCCGCAATTTTCACACTTTTGGAAAGGTCTGAGCTCACGTTTCTTGACGACTGGAGAAATTCTAAAGGTCTCTTCATTTGAAGTTATGGTCAGCCGATTCCCCAGAAGGAACTAGGGTTAAACCTAAATTATTCCGTAATTTTCGGCCTGCGTAATATACAAATTGATTGCTGTATGCACATTTATACAGATGTACATAATGTTGCAATATGGCCCAAATCCTTTGTGCGCTTAACACCCAACAATATATTACCATGTTGATAATTAAGCATATATGCTATATTGATTAACATGTAATGTGTTTGTAATGATATAATACATGGACATTAAAATATGATAACAGTAAGGGAAACAATTTAATTGTTATACGAAACTGAGCAATTTTAAACATAAGTACACAAGATAAACATTAAATTATTAAAAATATTGAATTTTGAATAAGATTAGTTTTAATTCAATTATAATAACAATATTAACATTTACATTTAAGCATAACTCGCCTGTAAAGCATTGCCTAAAAGTGAAGGAGGCGCCATTTTTGGAGAAGTCAAGCTGCATTGAATTAGCTTCCTACATCATAGCAGTTAAGAGACAGTATCGTACCTAATAATAATTATATTATCGGCTCCCAAGCGTAACGTATGCCTCTTCAAGTGCATATTAATGGGCCGATCCCCAGTTTCAGGATCAGTTTCATTAAAAAAAAGTCTGTTGAGTTAGCCAGTTATAGTGTATTTAATTTTTCCGTATTGAAAAATACGGAAAAAAATAAAATTTTTCCATATTAAAATTATTGAAACTGAATGCATGTACATTGACCTCAGCAAAGCAGCCACCTCCATATAGTGAACACTATCTTCCGCATCCAGTAGCAGCCTCTGCTCTAGAAAGTACAGTATTTTATTTCACTGTAATACAGCATAATTACAGTAGCATTTATAATGCCTAGAAGGATGCTTCACCGCAATGTGCTGCAGCTATACAGTAGAAGACGCATTAGCGATTTTAAGAAATAACGAAAACTCACATTTAAACAACAGTGCATTACTGCCTCATCCCACTTAATGTCAATGTTTAAAAGAGAGAAAAATTAAAATAGAAAAGTTCTGCTAATAATATTATGATCATAATTATAATTACTTTTGGAAATTATTTGTCGCTAAGAGTGGAATATAGCTTTGGCTGTTATTTTTTCATTTTAATATTGACTGCCAAACGGGAAAATTATTGGAACTACATTATTCTATTACCTTGTAATAGAATAATAAATGTAACAGAATAATAAAAATAAAGATCCTATAAAAATTCAACCCCAAAGTTCACGGTTAGGTTGAAATTTTTAGATAGTTGTTTTCTTAAAATACTTATGAAGGTAGGTTATTCCAGAGAGCAGAATTGGAAAGGATGCATGAGGTAGAGGAAAAATTAGTTCGGTAGGTTAAACATTATATGAATATTGACTAGCTGATGCACGTGTTTAATCTGGTCTGAAAGAAAGTGGTGGAATTATTGATTCCATTTGAGAAAAACACAGTGAATTAACTTGACTCCCCTCTTTCGGACAGAATCTAGATGTTTAGGTAGATATTTGGGCGAACTGCGCTAGATACTCTATATGTCAGAAAAATATTCCATGACAGAGTGAATTTGTGATTAAGATAGTCACCAGCTGATTAGAAGAAAAGAAATGCCTAAAGCGAAAGAAAAAACCTAGTTTTTTTTATTTCGCGCTATATTTTTGATATAATTTTACAACAAAAATTAGAAGCCAGGCAAGCCTTTAACAAAAATATGTCATGATGTCTCGAATCTGAGCGTTGTTGAAGATGAGAGGAGCTGTCTCTTATTCACGAGAAATGAGGCAGGACCCAGCTTTAGAAGGAATTGCGTTAAGTAAAAGTTCTCTTCCAATTCAAGGCACTACCTGGAGAACAGCGTTCAATGTTTTTAACTGTTTCAGCAAAACAGAAATTTCCCAATAGGACAGTAGAATGTATTACTGTACCCACGTTAGAAAAAAAAAATGTGAATCAGATTTCAACTCACTGGAAGAAGGTATTTATATACAAGAGGAAAGAAGTGGGTTAAAGAATAGAAATCTTGTGGAACTGCAGCATTCTTTAAAAAGTTGGAAGATAAAGAGCTAGGAAAATGGCTATCCGCAGAGAAAGGATGGAAGGCATATTATAAGCCGAAAATTTGCTCAGAAGTTAGTTATTCTAAACACAACCGAAAATATTGAACTTAGAGAGCAACTGGGTCAATGAAAATTTCCAATTTTGTTTTCTAAAAATTACTAGATTTGTGTTTATTATTGGTATAAGTTTTTCTTCTAAGGCAATTCAGGTATAGAATCTAAGAATTCAAGGAGGATTGGCTACTTACAGTTAAGCAATGGGCAAACTTTGACCAATTCAGAGTTGTTTTAGCTGATGCAAAATTTTAGCTTTCTTGCTTCATTTGGCCATATTAATACTGGCATAAGCTTATTTATCATTGTTCTTGCTGTAATAGAGTTTAGGGGCATTGGCAGCTAAGGTCATATTGCACCCTATATAATGCTGTAAATTTCATGTGTTCTGTGGTCGATTTTCTGTTTGCTCTACGAAAAACCCTAGTTTCCGGGGGGAAAAAACAAAACATGCTGCTGTCGTCTGAGACCGACTAGCTCAGCCACATTGTGAAAATGGCCCATAAAAATTCTTCACGTCATCAATGGGACTCTAACTCAGGTCTTTTCCACCTGGAATAAGCTGAGATGTCACCATTAGATTGACACTGAGATAATACGTACTGCCAGTCGTTAATCAGATGCAGTTTTCAAAATAGCCCAAGATTTAGAAGTTGACTGATGTTCCCATTACCATGAAAAGGCTTGAATGGAATGAAATACACTGCCCTACCATTAATATCCGGACATCTCTCCATGAAGGGGAAACAGGCCCTATGCATGCAAAACGTCACAGAACCTGCTATAAATATGCACACTGGGCTCCGAGTAAACAATTGCAAAAGTTGGCACCCAAGATGACACCTTCAACAGAATTAACTCAATAGTTCAACAGAATTGATCACCTCAACGAATGCTATACGCCCATTAACATGGTGTAAGGAGCGCGAATCCTGGACTGTAGAGCAGTGAAAAACAGTTCTATGGACAGAATAGTCGAGGTTCGCAGTCTACCCAGTCTGATGACCATTCCTGGGTGTTGCGAATGCCAGAAGAACAGTTCCTTCCTGGTTATATCATCCAACAGAAGTTTGGTGGAAGCAGTGTCATGGTATAGGACTCCTTTCATGGTTTGGCTTGGGCCCATTAGTCGTTATCCACAAAACCATAAATGCTGTGCAATACGAAGACTGCCTAGACACTTATGCACTCCCAACATTATGGCAATACTTCGGGGTAGGCCCATACTTGTATCAGCAATAAAACGCGCCATGCCATACTGCTCGGGTCGTAACAGAGTGGTTTGAAGACATGGGTGTGGAAAAGTTGGATTGGCCAGCCCAGAGTACTGTTTTGGACCGTATCAAGCATCTTTGGGATGTATTGGATCGTCGGGTACGTGCATGTCGAGATCGCCCAAAGAACAAGGCCGAGCTTGTGGCTGCGTTAAAGGCAGAGTGGAGGAACATATCACCTGATTTTTTAAAAAAAGCTGGTTGAGAGTATACCGCGAAGATTGAATGCCGTCATAAACGCAAAACGTTTCAGCACAAAATATTAAATGACACAATAAAAGCTCTTTTTTTGTCTAAAGGCAGGCGTTCGGATATTAATGGCAGGGCAGTGTAGTTCAATACTTGTATAGAAGGGATTTATCACCCACTTTTAGCTATTGCTCAGTTACGTGCAATTAATGAGGAACACAAGTGAAGCAATAATTTAACAAGGAGAGAAGCAAAAAACGTCAGTGAACGCTGGAGCACTAATTTTTAGAAAACAAGGGAAAATCCTCAATTAATTGGAGACCAGTTAGTTTAACTTCTGTTTCGGGGAAAATAATGGAGTCACTGGTTAAAGAAGCACTTCAGGATCATCTAGATAAGATTGCAGTAATGATTGGATTGGATACTATGATGTCACAAAGATAATGTCGCAAATAATTTTGATATCATATACTTAGCTTTTAAGGAAAGCTTTGGATATAGTTGAACATGGAAGACTGCTGTACAAATTGTAAGCGTGGTATTAAGGGCAAATTCTACAATGGATAAATGGGTGGTTGAGTGGGAGACGACAGAAAGTGGCAATCAGTGGACACTGATCTTCATGGACTAATGCTATCAGTGGAGTCCCCCAGAGTTCGGTGCTATGCTCATTGTTGTTTTCTATATTTATCACTGATATAGATGAAGGTATATCAGACTTAATGTCGAAGTTTGCAGATGATACAAAGGTTGGACGGGTTGTTAATGACAGTATGCTACTGCAACATGATTTACAAAAGCTGAGAAAATGGGCTGAGAAGTGGCAACTGAAGTTTAACATTGGCAAATGCAAAATTTTATTTGCATTTGTCTAATTGAGAATGAATTTCATTCTCTAATTGAAACAATTAGAAAATAAAAAAGACCTAGCAGTAATTGTGCTTTCAGATATGAAGTTTTCTGATCAGTGCAGACAGACTGCCAGAGCAGGTCATGGTGTCTTGTCAATGATATACAGGACTTTTGCTAGTAGGGATAAGGAAGTGATTATCCCTTTCTATAAGGCAATGGCCAGGCTCCCCCTTGAGTACTGCGTAAAGGTCTGGAGACCTCATTTTAGAAAGGATGTAGAATTGCTAGAACAGAAGGGCAACAAGATTGGTGAGGGGAACAAAGGGATGCTCTTACCAAGAAATGTTTTAGTTCTGCAATTTACAGCGTCTGAAGACTAGGCATCAGCGAGTTGATCTGATTGAAGTGCATAAGGCATTGATTGGTTTTAGCAGGCTCAAGCTGATGAGATTCTTCCTCTTTCTCAGATTACAAACCTCAGGGGGCCATAAAATGAGCGGAAATTTGCCTATATTCAGCTGTTAGTTGATTGCTGTAACAAACTTCAATCTGTCGTTGTGGAAGTTGATAGATTACCCAATTCTTCTATGAATTTATTTAATCTTTTAAAGCAAATGGATGAGTGAAACTTTTTTTGGCTTATGCTCTATAAGCTTGCTTTCTTGCATTATGTGCCTCTGCTAAGACCAGAGACTTTGTTGGTGATTTGTCTAGCTAGCTGTGGGAGTGACAGTAGGAACAAATGAATTTGATTTGCAGGAATGGGATGAAAATATCATGACAACCCGAAAACGCTCTCATCTGGCCATGTGTAAAATATCTCTAAATTGCGTGTATTCTAGGGTCGGTTTTCCTAGACGAAAAACCCGACTTTCTTGGAGATAACTTGCTGTCTGCGCCTTAGACCGACTAACTCATCCACGGAATGAAAAAAGGCCTTAAGTTCCGTTCCTCGCATCCTTGACGGAATTCGAACCCCCCAGCCTTTTCCACCCCGATTGGGAAGGAGAGTGATTATAACCACTGTGGTACTCCGTGGATAGCACAATGGTTATAATCACATTTTCTTTACCCTAATGAGGTAATTAGAGTTTTAGCCGAAGGATACCAAAATGAGAAGATTCCAGATTAGGAAATCTTTGACAAGTTTGAAGAGAGCAGACAAATTACAAGCTTCACCTTTAAAGTAAAAGGAATCATAGTTTTAATGATTAGGAGGAATGAGATCAGTGGCATAGGTAACCGGATTTTGAGAATCTGTCAGAAAATAAGTGGAGCTTAAAAAATCATCGATATAATTGGCAGCAGCAAGACTAATTTCATTTCTGAAGCTTAGACCACGTATTGCATATTTGTGATATGATGAATTTAGAAGTATGGCAAATTCAGTTGTCAGTGCTGGTAAGTTAATTCTGTTTGTCTGAATATTCGTGACACATTGGTAAAGATGATGAAAAAGTTAGAAGGGGTCATGTCTGAATTGATGAACCTTTTAGATATGGAATATATACGCAAGATATACCAACTTACTTTTACATATTGTAGTCTCAACAGTGTCTCCTCACCGCTATGCACTATTTGTACTCCAAGTGATAGTGGCTAGCTTAACAAAACCGATTTAAACAAGTACCTTCCAAATGTAAGGAATATTGGATATACTCTCAAAATGAACGGAAAACAATGCATAATCTTCCATTGTTTTCCGTTAATTTTGAGGAATCCATTGTTTTCACCGGTTTCATCATCCTTTGTTTCCATCATTTTTTTAATCCATTGTTTTCAATGCAATTGAGATCTGATTTAAAGCTCCGACTCTGCTTTATAGTTCATAGTGGTAGCAAAGTAGCATTATGTCAATGGGACAGAAGAGTAATCTACTAACGAGTATTTCCGCTGCGTGTACTGTATTGCAAAGGTTCAGCCGTTCGTCTCTGTGGTGGAGGTATCACGTCTTGACTGGTGTTTACGGTGTTTCATCCCTTGGTGGTCACCTGAAGCATACTAAGTATTCAAAGTATTTTTTTAGATTTTACGCACAGGGGATATATCTATGGTAAGTAACGGCTGCACTAAATGAAAGTAGAGGATTTGGTTGTGTCAAAACGACGAATATTTTTCCAAAATTCGACGAACATTACTCGCATTTGAGATTTGATTTAAAGCTCCAACTCTGCTTTATACTTCATGGTGGCAGCAACCATACCTGTTATCACCAGAAGAGTGTTCAACATATTGGACTGTCAACTTGTGTAATCAAGACCCGCTAATATTCTTAAAATCCGACAAATGCCAAATTATTGTGATTTTCTATTGTAGTGGATCTGTGTCCTCATTTTTAATTTAATTTTTAAATGAAAATGAGGACACAGTACCGCTACAAGAGAAAATAACAATACGTTAGCATTTGTTCGATTTTACGAATATTACTGGTCTTGATTACACAAGTTGTCTGCCCAACATATCGTAGTATCAAGGTTCGAGAGAATAGGGTTCCCATAATATTTTTATACGATGCCAGAAGAGTGTTCATGATCAGTATCATTATTTATTGGTCGCCATCTGAGAAAATGAGTCTTCTACGCAATAAACAGTACTTACGTTTCTCAACCGGGGGTAAATTGTTTGCGCGATTACAGCGAAATCTGGTCTCATCTAACATACAAATTCAAATTAATGATCCTCTTTTTCAAAAATCTGTATTTCATGAAAGAAGTTTGGAATGCAGTAGAAATGTCACGTAGTTATGCTGTGGCCAGTGGCTCAAACCACGAAAGTACTTCCTTTCGTTATATCGCTTCCATATAGAGATTAATGATCCTCGTTGACAACTGGTGAAAAAGCTCTATAGCAGAATAATAATAATTTTAAGAAACAATTCTAGTCGAGGTAAAGTTAAAGTGGCTTAATAAACTAATGATGCATGTATTACACTACCGACTGTTGCTGATTTCCATCATTATATTTAGTTTACTTACGCCTATAGATTATGTTTGTTGACCATTTCTCGGAGAGTTGGATTCATGGGTAGAAATACTGGTGTTATGGAAAATATGAATTACATTAGACGGAACCGTTTTGCATCGTACATTATTTGTAGTAAAAGATTTACCACTGGGTTCAATTACCCATACTTCACGCCCTAATGGGTAGTACAGCTGGTATAATCACCATTCTTCTCAACTCTGGTAGAAAAGGCCCGAATTCGAATCCCGTCAATGATGTGACAAATTTTATGGGTCTTATTCATCGTGGCTGAGTTAGTCGATCTCATACGAGGATAGCATGATTTTTTTTTTCTCTGGAAACTCGTTTTGTTTTTGTCCAACACACAGCAAATCGACCACAGAACACACGCAATTTATAGACATATTATTTAGTGAGCAATATGGCTTCATTGCTGATTTGCCCCAAAACACTACTACAATTAAAACTACACTTAACTCTTTAATATACAATCTAGTTTTCGCTTCCACTGATTATTCAATATTTTGAATTTTTATTTTCTCATCCAGTTCCCCTCATATGCCGAATAGCCTACACAACTAATCAGACAAAAGCATCCGCTGAGAATTGTATTAATAACGTCGTTCCACGATTCACCATCAGAGGCGCTACATACCACTTTGGTGAATTGAATATTTCATTATGAGACGGTGTTATTTACAAAGATAGATAGCTACGCCTTTAGCGTTTTGTGCATTGAGATGTGGATTCCGAGATTGAGTTACATTGTTCCCGGTATAGCACTATGAAGGAATGAGTCATTTAATTCAATTTATGCACACGGTTTGAATTTCACTGACAGTAAATTGATTGATAACCATCGCATTAAGTATATCCTATTGGCTAGTATCCGATACCATGAGAAAATTTATGCTTGGGATAATCCCCAGTATGGCACCATTTATCAAATGGTAGAATTTTTTTCCCTCAACACTTCCGGCAGGGGAAGTTCATACTGAATGTTTTCTTATATTTAAGATTTTCGTGCGCAAAGATATAGCGAGCAGTAAAAATGGAGAACCGTTTAGTGATTAAGCATTTATTAAGTTTAATTTTCGCTTTTGTTAAAAGTAAAAGATCAGGGTTAATATTCTTTCAAACAATGACTATAACTATCAGAAAATTAACTAAAGGAATTCAAATCTTTGCCATCGAGCAAGAACTTTTTAAGTTAGAACAGATGAAATATATTTTAGCCTACTCAGACAAAACTTTCGATTCGCAAAGAAGTCGTCGGAGTCTGTTACACGTTACAAATCAGCGATGTGGCGAAACGAATACAAAGAGATTACAAAGCGTGGCAACAACTTACAAGTATTACTCTACGTGGCAGCTGCCATCTGCTTCGTCTCAAACAGACTAGCACTGATGCAGTTTATGATTAAGAATACAGAATACAAAATCCGAACCAAACTTTTCCAGAACGTTAGATATAAATCGTGTTGTTCTGTAAAAGTTAGAAGAACAAATTTTTAATAATGTTCAGAAAACGGCCATTTCTTTTCGAACTGCAGTAATGTATTGTTCTTTACATGATGAGAAAGTAAAGTGATGAGACTTGATTCTGTATTTAATATAAAAAGTAACAAACATGAGCACGATGTATGTAGTTATATTCCAATGACGAAGTTTCAAAATAATTTAATTTAGAAATATTGAATACGCTATTATTTTTTTCTTCACTTAATCTACTACAGATGGGAAAGCCACTTATTCAATATTTATATATGGAGTTTGGACAATTTCAATGATTATTGTTTAGTCAGCAGAGTAATTTTATTACTATTACATTCAATAAAATATTTAAGCGGATCTTCTCCATTAAATCCTTAATGATTGTTAGAATAACGTTTGGGATTGAAGAAATGTTTTAAAATAGAGATACCGGGTGTAAATTCAATTAAATCACTCATTTTAAAATGCGATGAAACACATGGACCATATCTTATGTTTCATGTGCGCTAATTTAGACTGACTGTAGAAAAACGGGCGATTTATGCAATTATTGAGTTACTGAACTTGTTGCGACAAGTCTGAACTTGCTGCAACCAAAATTTTCAAGATAAAAATTCAGTCTTCGAACTCGATCATCCTCGTATTTTGTAATATTTGGAGCAGCATCCTAAACTCCCTGCGTCAGGAAACTATATCTGAGAGACGCCAGGAGTTTTATAAAAAGATAATTTGTTTTTAAATTTTTATGCATACTTATAAATAAAGAAATTAATCTTTTTATTTAAAGATAAATAAATGAACGGTTGAAAATTATTTATGTTATTCTTCAGTAAAAGCTTAATCATATCAAAAAACGAATATTAATCCCTGCCAAAATTTAAATTTTTAATAGTAATTTCAAAAGTGTAGTATTATTATTTAAAATAAAAATAAATAACTGGAGGCTACACCATGTACTTCGATGTTCGTAAGAATCTGGGATAAATTCTTTGCATCATTTTCAGTGATGCATAAATAGGGACGCTGTAGCCCATGCCTTTTGACGTAACTAGATAGCAAAATTTGCAGTTTCAAGCATTACGCCTTTTCTGGTGAGCTATCGTTGATAGTTTTCACGTGCCTTTATTGCAATGCGTAACAATTTCAAGAATATGAAAAGAGAAATATAAAATATTGCAAATGCAGTTTTAGAGTTAAGCTATCGCTATGTGAAAATCACATGTGTCTGCCTGCCACTACCATTGAATTATTGACGTCCCCTATCCGTCAGGGTGTTTTAAACACCTTGTGCATTCAATAGCGGAAAGGGCTTAAAATTACTTTTGTTTGCCATATTTATGCAAGAACTAAAAGCACGATAGATATTCATGGAACGAGCTTCAATCATTTGCATGGAGATCAATGGAGAACAAAAAAAAAAATGGATGAATAATTTCGTCACTTTATTTTTCTTCTTACAAACTAAACTTGTAAGAGGGTTTGCCTTAAAATCACAGAGAACGAATTCTCATTTGAAAATTTTCCACACTCTAATGTATATTGTCGTAAGAAACACAAAACGGCTTTTAAACTCATATCGATTAGAGGATTTGAAGGTGGAAGGCTTCATCGCAGCTGACAGTGTTCCCATTCGGTTCACGCACAAAACTTAGAACTTTATGTAAATTCTGCATCAAAGTTTAGTCGCAACTGTTTGTCTTTCACAGCGGGTTTGAACATGGAAGGACGAAAACGCTAATAGCAGAGGTTTGTTTTCTCTTGTAACAACAACACAAAAACGGCAATGTAAAAATTTTACCCTCAAATTACTTCAGGATAATCTGTAAGAACAACAGTAGTTTTGTCGAAGAAGAAAGATTTATACAGCAAATGGTTGATTGATTTCATTACAAACTATTCTTTCTTCGATCGTGGTAAGAATTCTGTTTTCGTGTCACGATTAATTCCCTCGTCATAGGAAGAATTGCGATTAAATAACGAATTTATAGAAATATAAAATTTCGTAACACTTCTTGGGAAAACTGTAATTCTTCTTTGTTCACATCTTTATACCATCTACTCTGCATTTTCCATTGTACAGTACATGTCATTTTATGTATCAGTGTGTTTTATTGAGATTTCATAATTTTCCACTGAGGTTTGTACTATCATAGCAGTCGAAATTCGGTATAAACCGGAGCCCAAGACTAACTACTCCTTCAACGCTTTTAAAACAGAACAATGTGGAAGATTTGGAACAGTTATACACTAAGATATGGTCCAACGTAGGAAAATATATTCAAGAAAATATGGAGACGGCAAATCGCTAACCATGAATAACGAGATAAAATTTATGTCGACTGAGATGACCTCGACATATTTGAACAAAGACGGGGAGGTCGAAAACAACCCTAAATTTTAAAAAATAAAACTATAAGCTCAAAGGGGCTAGCAAGAAAAAGAGGAGAATATAGCATTCAGAATTACATAAAAGGGATAATGGACTATAGAAACAAGGTAAAGTACCACAAGGAACAGAAGAAGGTATCGCTTGCAGCTGGAGAATACTTGAAAGACAGGAAGCTGAAAAGAAGAAACACAGATTGCACAAGAGAATCCATAGATACCAGACTACACATAAAAATTAAAAGGTCATAAAGTTATTAAAGACATCTACCAAATTTAGTCGTATGAAATAGTAACTATCCTCTTCGTAATGTGTGCTGCTTGAAGGCAGTCTTCACTCCCAAGGAAGCATGCCGACAATTTTCTAACGCCTTTTGAGACCTGTTTATAATCTGTAGCCGCATATATTCACGGCCGGCTTGCAGGTACTGGAACCTTAACTATGTTTGACACCAGCTAATCCCTTCTCCTGCAGCATCATCCCACTTTGCTGATTGGACGCGGGATGATGCTGCGTCTAGGCATTGTCATACCCGCACTAAAGGTTGTTTATGAGACAAATAAAATGTTGCCGACAATTTTGATTCATATATTAATACAGCTGAATTTTATGCTGTACCGTAGAGATTACTGTTAAATCATGCATAACTCTGTTCTTTAAATGAACTTTAAAAGATCTTATTCTGTAGGAATATTTAAAGCTTTTGCCTGTGATTCCTTTACTTCGCATACCATAAGTGAGTGCATAATTATACTCTGAGTGTAGCGTCACAATTTTTTCCGGGTCCCCTCGTTGGTATCACAGTTTGTATAATCACCAGCCTTCCCCCATCGGGTGAAAAAGACCTGAGTTCGAATCAGTGAGGCGAAAAATTTTCATGGCTGGTTTTGGATTACTCTCTCATGAGAGGGTACCATGGTTTTCCTCCTGGCAACTCGGATTTTACGACAAAACAGCAAAATGACCACAAAACATACACAGTTTATTTACGTTATATACGGTTCAATATGGCCTAAGTTGCCGATGCGCCTAAAACCCTATAATAACTACAATTATTTCCGAGCGTTTTTACCTCTAAAGTTTTCCCTCATAGACTTGTATTTCCTTTGTGAACAACAATCTTCCACCAGAATTGTTATTTTTCATGACCATACATGTTTTACCTAACACTGACTACAAGACTAGTGGCTTATCCAGATTGCAGGTCGTTGCAGTCGGTCAGCAATGCTCCTGGAGCGTTATCATTCGAGGAGAGGATTTTAGGTTAAATATCATAATTCGCTCAGAACAGTGCTGTTTATGTTACCTGTTTATCCACGTCGCTGACTTATGCTATGATAACTTGTGTTTACCGAGTGAAATGGTCTCGGGTTCTAATTCCATCAATCACAGAATGAAATTTGTAAAAAAAAAAAGAATTTAATGAACTGCTCTTGCAATTATTGTGCATCACATGGAGATTGCTCTGTGGGTTTACATTCCTAACATGATCGAATACAATACGCAAAAACATCAAAAATTATGACCTCTTTAAATCTTTCCAAACCTATTTACTCAGGCGATTTTTTATTTATCAGGCAGTTCATAAACTGGCACGTTTTATTCTATACTATGGCGTCCCATTTTTTTCCCCCAACAGTTAGATGTGGCCTTCTGAGCATACACTGGGAGTGGAGTGGATATAACATCGCATTCTGCATGCCAGGTCGAATCCGTCAATAACGCGAGGAACTTTTGTGGCCTTTTTAAAAAAAACGTGGCTCAGGTGAGGGTTGTATGTTTCTTATTACCGAACTTAGGTGTATCGTCACCAAAGAAGTGAATCGACCACAGAATATATACAGCCACAGTATTCTAGCATCCTCATACTTTTAGGTGCTTTGCCCCTTAACTCATACACACGCACACGCGACCTGCTCTTTTTTTTTTTTTTTTTTTTTTTGTTATCGTTATACGGAGGGTCTTAATGCAGATATAAATATGTTCTAGTATTTGAAAATATATTTTCATTGTTTATTTATATTTGAAAGTCACATAGGGTATTTGATATCGGCTGGAATTGTTCTTTGTAAGTTTTAGTCTATCATGCACAGCCATCTCAGTATAATTCCCTGTTTTCGGGTGTTTTGCTAAAAGCTATAGTCATAAATGTTGTTTCTTGATAGCTGTTTGCACCATTTTCGCATAACTGAGGTCTTTTTCAATGCAATAATTCTGCCCGTTCGTTGCATTCTGGTCAGCCATTTGAGCAGCAACGGGAAGAGATAGGCTTCATTATATTCGATAATGAAACCCATCTCACTCATTCACTACTCAAATGACTTTGGTATCTTAAATTTTTATGTTATCAATTTCTCGCTTTTTTTTTTTGTATGTGTGTTTCTTTCTTATTTTATTTATTAATTTTTTTTTCTGCTGTTGGGAAGCAGAAAACGCATTGGACAGTACATTCTTCTGATATTTCTTTTCGAGATGTCTATACTGTTGATAAAACTTTCCTCCAAGGCACAGGAGCAATTCATTTGCCATTTTATAAAAATTGCGGTAATTTTATATAATTTGGCATGTGAGGGTTTCTTTTCATTCCTGTAAGGCACATCCGTACTATTCCAGTAACTTTTAGGAACAGCGAAGACATGACATGACAGGACAGGACAGGAGAGGTGGAGGAGTTATGCTCTTATTTAAGAAGAATATTAAATCTAAGGCAGTTCATCCAGTCGACTTTGAAAACGAGTGCAATTTTGAGCCAGTTTGGTGTGATATAAGGGAAAACAAAACGGCCTCCGTAGCCGAGTGGGCAGGAGCGGGAGTGCAGTAGCACACGCTCTTTGAGTAGACCGGGGTTCAAGCCCCTGACTGCTGAATACGGTCGATCTGCCAACCCGCACTGGACCAGCGTGGCAGATAATGGTCCATTTCCCTCAGCATGAATTGTTGAGGATTCTTCCACCCTGCAGTGGGTTGATAATGGCTGCACTTTAAGGGAAAACAAAATTGAGAGTAGGAGTCGGCTATAGGTTAAATGACTATGATGAGTATACCAAACAGCTATGCAGGAAAATACAGTGGGCCAGCAAATCAGTATGTCTCATAATGGGGGATTTTAACTTTCCAGATGTTCACTGGAATTTGTGGATTGGTTAGCAAGACTTTTGTAGATTTCTTGGATGAGTGTTTTCTACAGCAGCATATAAGAGACGTAGCGATAGGAAGAAATACTCTTGGTCTGATTATCTGCAGTGATTATATTGTACATGCATAAATAATCTGCAGGTAAAAGACCACAGGGTGACAGCGATCACAGTGTACTAATGTGGAATTTAATTAAAGACGAAACTACTGTTTTTACTTTGGTAAGGGTGACTACAGAGGTCTCAAACAGTTTTTAAATTGTGTGCAGTGGGAACAACTAAAGATGTTACCAAAAGCAAATTCTAAATAGAGGAGGGAGTACTCAAAAAAGTAAAGAAAAGTAAACATACCAAAAAAGATGTACTGTTCAAGGCTTAGACCTAAATTGATGTCAGATGAAATATTAAGACACATGGCAAAGAAGAAAAGTACACGGGATGCATATAAATTATCAGGTGATACAGAAGCCTATGGTAGATATAAATTTAGTCTGCAATTAAGACACAAAGGGAAGGTTACGCAAGCTAAAGCAGATTATGAGAAGTCTCTGGCAAAGAAAAACAGGAAATACTTCTATGCTTATATTAATGGTAGAAAGAAGGGGTTGAATCACATTGGTTCAATTGATGTATATGGGTTAACTGTTGATGAGCCTGCTCAGATTGCGGGCAAATTAATTGGTATTTTGCACCTACATTAACACATGAGGAATTCTTTAGGGAAGGAGACGCCAGAAGTTAATTGAACTCTAATGAGGAACTAAATGACTTTGTCAGAACTGAAAGGAAAGTGGAAGATAAATTGTTGAAAAGGGACATAAAAACGCCACCTGGGTCGGATGGAATCTTTCCAGTTGTATTAAGGGTGGCAGCAAAGAAGGTAAGCAAACCCTTATTATCGATAATTATGACAGCAGTCTTGGATTCAGAGCAGGTCCCTATGGACTGGAGATGTGCGAATATACCCCCAGTTCGTAAACGATGATCAAAAGACGACATGAGTAATTACTGACCTGTGAGCTTAATCTCTGTTCCAGGGAAAATAATGGAATCACTGGTTAAAAAGTTTAAACAGGATCATTTGGACAGGCATATAATTATACTCTAGTCACAGCATGGATTTTTTACGCGGCCGTCTTGTCTTTTGTGGCCTATGATATAGTGACGAAGGAACTGGATTAACATTCATGTCTGTACAGCAGTCATATCTTTGACTGCTGTACAAACTGAAGTAATGTGGTATTAAGGGCAAGTTACTAGAAAAAGAGGTGGTTGTTGAGTGGAAGAAGACAGAGAGTGGTTATCAATTGGCACTGCTCTTCATGGACTAATGTAATTAAGGAGGTTCCCAGGGTTTAGTGCTGGGTCCACTGTTGTTTTCAATGTTTATCGATGATATTTATGAAGGTATATTAGGCTTAATGTCTAAGTTTGTAGATGATACGAAGGTTAGCAGGGTGGTTAACAACAGTCATCAGTGTGAGCTACCGCAACAAGATCTCATTCACTCCCATTTATTTATACACACAATTCTATTTACATTTTCAAGATTTATATATTAATTTATATACAATTTTAAATATACATTCGTGTGTGTGTATTTGCGTTTCTGGGTGGCTCCTAGGCTAAAAGCCCATCTCCACCTTGTCATCTGTTTTGGTATTTAACTCTGTATAGCGGGCCTGGAAAAGTGTAAATGATTTGGTATGTGATGTTAGTGTGTGTTCTGGTTTGTGTCAGGCCACTTTTCCACCAGGGAGCAGCCAACAGCTGGGCAGCTGCTGCCTGGTGTCCAACCTTGGCACTAGGATCCAGACCTGGGTCTGTTATCACCTGTGATGTGCGGATAAACACTAAATTCCACACCCACTGGAGGTAGGCGCGGAATTTACCAATGGGTGACCGCAACAAGATCTAGGAAAATTGGCTTACAGTAATGGGCTGAAAATAATGGCTGTTCAATTTTAACATTGCCAAATGCAAGGTACTGCACATGGATAACGGTACCACCAGAGTAACTTATAAACTATGTGGTACTACACACAAGGTAGTAAAGAATGAAAAATGTCGGGAGTAATTGTGTCAGACATGAAATTCTCTAACATTCTGCCACGCCAGCTAAGAGGTCATTCAGTCCTGACAATCTGCCAGGACAGCTCACAGGGTTTTGTCGATGATATACAGAAACTTTGCTAGCAGGGATAAGAAGGTAATTATTTCTTTGTATTAGGCCACATCTTGAGTACTATATACAGGTCTGGAGTCCTCACTTTAGGAAGGATGCAGAACTGCTGGAACGGGTGCAGAGAAGGGTAACCAGATTGGTGAAAGGAACGAAAGGATGCTCTTACCTAGAAAGGCTTCAGTTCTGCGAATTGCATCGTCTAGAGACCAGGCACCTGCAGAAAAATCTGATTGAGGTGTTTAAAGCCTTGAATGGATTCAGTAAGCTGAATGTTAATAGTATTCTTCCTCTTGCTGCAACTACTCACATGAGGAGGCATAAATTCAAGAAGAGGAAGGATGGCTGCAAGATAGATATGCGGCAGTTTACCTTTAGCCAGTAGGTGGTTGATTATTGGAACAGGGTTCCTTCTGTTATTATGGACGTGAAAGGGTTGAATAGATTCCAGGGAGAACTAGACAAATTCTGGAAGGGATACTGATGCGTGTACTTTTTTCGGCTACATAAGCTTCCTTTTTTGCACCATTTTCTATTACTACTACTACTTCCTTTCGAAAAGTGTTAAATCATTTTCACCTATAGGTTCTTTGTGCATTGTACTTTCGTAAATTGCTTATCGATGCAGAATGAACACTTTTTTTCAAAGGTCTTCAATATCTACTTTGTTTTTGCGAAGGAAATTAAATCTATTTCATCATATATTCAGTCGGGTTTTGCTTATCTCTTTTCATAGTATGACAGTCAAAAGTTATCGAATAACAATTAGGGTAGGGCAAAGCTATTTCAGCAATAAAATTAGAATACAAAATCCACAAGTAAACTTCTATTACCATCATCGATAAGACTAACTGCAGTTTCATCATCGGCGGAATATTCATTGAGAACCGATCACTTGAAGCAATTTCTCGAGCAAGTCTCACCTGTATGTTTTCTCCTCTTTTCAAAAACATTATTAAACCAATAAAAATTTTTAATTTTAAAATTGCATTTTAACAAAATCATAATAGTAAGAACGTCATAATAGTTTTCTAGTAACTAACTGCAAATATAGGTAATTATTGTTCTTTTGAATGTTTTTCATGTCTTGTTATTACATTTACTTAAGGCGTGTTCGAAAATTATCTATTTCATACGTTTTTCACATAGAATAATAAACAGGAATAGGCGCGAGTTCGAACCCTCTCAATAACTGGATGAATTTTTATGGACTTTTCTTAGAAAATGATTACATCTGTCACTCGCAGGATAGAATTGCTGTCCCCCCCCCCAAGAAACTCAGAGGAAACTGACAGAAGAATACACGCAGTTATACGCACAATATATTAACGCTTCACAGCCTTAGTTGCCTTGAAGCTTAACGCATTAGCCTAACCGTGATATAATTCTGATATTGATTTCCTTGCTGAAACATCTGATGGGCTACAAAATGGACAAAATAATTTTTCCTAATCAGCTATCTATGAATGTATCCTTCCATTGCTTCTAAATTAAAAAGATTTATTTTCGTTGTTCATGTTTGAAGCGAAGTAAAACCAAAATCATTTTCAGGAAAAGAAATTCTGTGAAGAACAGCTTCCTAATTTTTCAATACGGTGATGGTCCCTTTCTGTAGATGGCTTCGTAAAAAAATCAACTCAGGAGGTGGCCTATTATTCTTGAGTTCCGTCTCAAAGGAACTGCATTAAAAAGTCAACAGCCATGGTTAAGCATATGCATTGTCTTTCAAGTTTTACCACAAAGTCAATGAAGGAAAAAAAAAACTTTATAATGGCTGAAAAGAGCTGGCTTCTCTAAGTCTAAACTTTTGTAGCCTTAGGGAGTTTCATCGTTTATAATATTTATCAGAGTATACCCTGAATTATCTGTTTCCGAAACAAAACCTAATTGTACCTTTCTTTCGAAGTGTTTGACATTTCTGTCATTTTTTTAACCTTTTCCCCTTCGATTGTTTCTAACAATGGAGTTAATGTGTGATCATTCCACTATTAAAAATTTCATTATGAGAATATTTGTCAAGCTAATCAAATATTATGTTGATGTTTATCAGTTTGTTACAATGCTAATTCATTTTCATTTTAATAATGCTATTAATACAGAACGCACAATAAAGAATGACATAACCAGCTAGAATCTTAAGGTCACAAGTTCGCCGCTTCCTTCCTGCTTAAATAAGTTTGAAATCAGTTTTCACAGATCATTTAAACGCTATCATCTTGCATTTCATAGGCATTGAAAGATTTACAGAGTTCGTGATGCCCGCGGTTGCTGGTTTCCTTAATTCAACAGGTACGTTTTCTTCTGCCATTTAGAGAAAGTTGCGACATTCCTTTCAATGACAGGAAAAATTCTTTCAAGGTTATTTTTATCCAGCTGTTAGTTGGAGAGAATATGAGTTTGAACGATGAATATATCGATTTCATGTTAATTTAATCCAGAGCTTTTGATATGCTTATTTTATAATTGGTTGGAATTTTTCAACTGTAAAATCATGAGTGAAGAATTCCAAGTAATTAGAGAGATGTATTTTTAAGGTAACTCCGAAGAAAGGTTGTTGGCGCTTGTAACTCAAGTACCGTGTATTAAGTCCAAAGCAAGCTATCTGCTGATGTATATGAAATTTTGTAGGTTTTTATTTTCACACCCTTCCTCTTTGGAAAATACAGAAAAGTTAGTGGAATGAATTTGGAGCGGAACAGTAAATAATTTTATGTTGGCTACTTAATTTGCATGTTTCGGAGAAATTGGTGGAAGTTAGGTTTGAAACAAAATCTGTCTTTAGAAGAACAGCGTCTAATGAAGGCATACAGCAGGAACAGAACATCAGTATCATAGGGATTGAACTGAATATGTTAAGATAGATTATTACTTAACTTGACTGTTCACTTTGAATAGGGCAGTGGCGCCTTACAGAGGTTTTCTTGGCTCCATCCCAGTTGTGGAAATAATATCATATGGTAGGGTGCATATGCAAATTAAGCCCTGGCGAGTAGAACAGTGAATATAATCATAATCTTTCTCATACCGGTGGAGGAGATTTTGGTGACTCTAAGAATGTTACGAGGTTTTTTTTTTTTTTTTTTAACAACGTGATTGAGTTGGTCGTTCTCAGGTGAGGGTTATACTATTTTTCCCTCGCAATAACTCAAGTTTTCATCCATCAAACAGAAAAATCGACCACACAGCAGACCCAATACACAGACACGATAAATTAATGGCCCATAGCCTTAGTTACTTTATTGTTTAACTAGCGAAAGCTTATGTGATTTAAAAGATTAAGTGGTTGCTGGAATACAGAGTTCGCACCTGCTTAAAAGAAATAATATCCAGAGTAAAAAAAAAAAAAAAAAAAAACCTTTATTTTCCGATTCAGAGGAAACAATGTTTGAGATAAACATATCAGGAATATGGCAAATCATAACCAATTAAAAGAAAATTGGCAAGATGAATTCCTACTTGTATCAACTACTGGTTAGATACAATTCAGTTTGACTTCTGGCTGTAACGAAAGTTCATGTTTAATACTGTAATTAAAGCAGTTGATTTCATTATTAAATTATTTCTGCATGGAAAGTTTAAAAGGTTTAGATGATTGTGAATAATCAAATGTAAATAGCCTTAATTAGTAATTATTGAGATACTAGAAGAAAATTAATTCAGTTTTATTCTAACATGATTTTTAGACGGTGATGCTCTTTGCTGGATTGTTTAATTGAAAGTGCGAAGCGTACATTTTATGTACAGCCTAATCAAAGTCCTTAATAGACGCATGCACATCGAAATCTTACTTGAAAATAATAAATACCTCTCGCATTTGACTGTTTTTTTTATAAACATTTTGCGAAAACTCATTAAAGATTCGATTTTCTTACTTAATTATCTATTTTTTTTTCTTTTACAAGAAGTTAATGATTAATCATGAATAACGAGGTAGCAGTTTACTTTATTGATTCTATTAATTAAGAAACGAAATACACCGATGAGCCAAAATATAATGACCAGCAAGTAGTTATGTAAATCGAAGTGTGTGTGTGTGGGGGGGGGGATGATAACTTTACTTTTTATTTTTGTTTCTTGATTATTATTAAATATCTTTATTTAATATTCTTTGTTTTGTTCCCTATTATTTAAATAGACATTTTTTTCTTATACCCCAATTTATACATCTGACCTTGCTTCACAGGAGAATTCCCTTCGGAATGTTCAAGAATGACAAAAGCACACGTTAATTTATAACATAACATAGTTTATTTACATATATATATACACAGCATGAAAAATGATCAAATTTAAGCACATACTAATATTATTCAAATTTGCCCATGTAGCATCAGATATATATGCAATTTAGTACATTGGGTTCACACTAGAAGGGTTATTTCTTTATACACCACATAATCAATATCCTTACACAAAAAACTGCTAAAGTTTCTTCTTTCTTCACACATGAACAATAATTTCTTAAGAGGTTTAGTTAACACCCTTTCTCCTATGTAAATAAAATTATAAATTGATTTACGAATTTCACTCTTAACTTCTGATTTAATGAATGCCCTTTTTGTCTTGGGGACTTTGATATCACAAACTTTCCCTAATCAAGACAGATAGTATTTGACCTCATAAAGCATTTGACCTCAATTTCTGGACTAATGCTTGTCCCCAAGGGTTAGCTACATTCAGAAGTTTTTTTTTTCTTTCTCTGTATTTCTCTACCCTTTCCTTCCAAAATATATCATAATATGTTAGACAATAACAAATATCCAATTTCTCTCTTTTGCCTTTCTACATATGTCAAATTATACATTACTCAAAATCCAAAACTATCATCCGACTTATCTCTATATTTATGCATATTTATTTATACCTTTGTACAACCTTCCCTTAACATCTTTCTAAATTTCTACTAATCTGATATTAGAGTTCCTACAGTCCTTTATAGGTAAGTGAGAATACCTTATAACTAGTCACTTAATTAATATTACGAATCGGATTTCTCCGTTTTGGGGATTTCAGCTCCTTGTCTGGGAATGGCATCATCGTTTGTAAAGGGCATTCATCTCAGGACTTCTAGTTTCTCAATGGGCTGTAGTCTACGTCTGGATAGGGCATCATTGTGCCTTTTTAGGAACTAATAGTCTCGTCTTTGATACTACTACTTAACCTTCGGTTCAGCTATTCTGGCGGACTAGGAATTACAACTTTACCTTCTCAACTCACTTATCTGCGCCTTGCCTTTATCACGGCCTTCAGATGATGGACTAGGATTATTTCTTTCCTTGGTCTTTATCACTGCCTTCAGATGATGGACTAGGGTTATTTTTCTCCTTACACTACTTATTTTCACGCTGGCCACTTTCTCTACCTTCCTATTACGGACTAGGTTTATTTCTCCACACACTCCATTCATCTGCAAACGCGCCACTACCCTTGCCTTCCAATTACGGACTACTTGACTGTTCTCTTCTATTATGAAACTCCACTAACTTTTCTTAACTTACTGACTGCACTTAAACTTATCTAACCCTTCACTACTGCATCTTAACTTTGTCAGATCTTTCCCAACTGGCTGACAGGACAGGACTTATCTAACCCTACACAACATATTACTCATTCTTAACTTTGTCAGATGTTTCTCAACTGCTGACCTGAGTACTTATCTAATCCTACACAACTTATTAATTCATTTTCCCACTAACACCGACAAAAGCTCAACTCAGTGTTTCTAACCCATTTCCACAAACACCGCCAAAAACTCAACTCAGTGGCTTTTAACTCATTCTTTCCCTAACACCGTCAAAAGCTCAACTCTGTGTTTTTACTAACCCATTTCCACAAACACCGACAAAATCTCAACTGCCAAGACCCTCTTGGCTGCGTGCGCTCTCTTTTTGTTTTCCGAATTTGTGTACGGCCCTTTTGTGTTGGCCCACCTTTGCTCAGAAATTTAACCACTCATACATCAATATTTAAATTTACATCCCGACTATTCGCTAGTGTGGGTTTCCCATGCTATGTTCATCCCCGCTAGATTCAACCTCCCATTTTAATATCAATATTCCTTTCCCAGGCCGTCTGTTGCTTTGAAGTTCGCCGCCATCTATCTGTTTCACTTAACACCTTTACTTCCTAAGATGCCAAAACTTGCTATCACTGACAGCCAGACGCCAGTCTTAAATCTCATAGGAGCATTTCTCAAGTCTTTACTACCCGTCTCGTCTCCAGATGTTACCGATCAAAGGAATGTCCCGACAAACTCAGTCCTTTGCTGTATTGTTCTTTCAGAGCCATAACTATTCACACGTACTAACTAGCTGCTACCTGCGTCCCGTTGTTATTTATTCCCGTGTGCTCGGAGCTGAGGTGCACCTCTTCTGCTACTAGTCATTTCTTTGTTTACCCCTCCCTCTTGTGACCTTGTCTAAATTTAATCCCTAGCGAGTGACCCATTATCTTAATAATATTCGTGACTTTTAAGATTTCGCTGCCCCATATTGCTATATCAGAAGCTTTACTTTACTTTAATCTCACTTTTGTATAAAATATTTTTCTTGTAAGATTTTACATCTTACAGAAGCAACTGCAGATGAACTACAGTGCGGGTCGAGACACGATATTAAAAACGCCCAATACTGAGCTCCAATAATCAGTGTTACTCTTGTTCTTCAGATGGGAAAGGCAGTGGACTTAAGCGAGTTTGACAAAGGCCAAATTGTAATGGCCAGACGACTAGGTCAGCATATCCGAAACGGCACAGCTCGTGGGATCCTCACGGTCAGCCGTGGTTAGTACCTACCGAAAGTGATCCGAGAAGGGAACACCCATGAATCGCCGGCGAGGGGTTGGACGACCACGATTCATCGATGCTCTAGGTGGGCGAAGGCTCTCCCGGTTGTTACGTGATAACAGAAGGGCAACTGTGGCGAAACTCGCCGGTAATTGGAATGCTGGTGATGGGAGTAATGTGCCACAACATACAGTACACGAACCCTGCTGAAAATGGGGCTGCGTGGCCGCAGGCCACTCCGAGTGCCCATGCTAACCACGGTTCACCGGCGACAGTGCCTACAGTGGGCAAGCAGACATCGAAACTGAACCTTGAGTGATTGGGAGAAGGTTGTCTGGTCCGATGAATCACGTTTCCTGTTGCACCATGTGGACGAATGGGTACGTGTGCGTTGTTTACCTGGGGAAGTGATGGCG
Source organism: Mastigoproctus giganteus (assembly GCF_048544385.1). NCBI lineage: Eukaryota > Metazoa > Arthropoda > Arachnida > Uropygi > Thelyphonidae > Mastigoproctus > Mastigoproctus giganteus. The sequence goes on along the minus strand of NC_143580.1, from coordinate 89,156,457 downwards.
GCTGGATGCACCGTGGGACGAAAACAAGCCGGTGGAAGCGGTGTCATGCTTTGGGCGATATTCTGCTGGGATACCCTGGGTCCAGTCATTCATGTGCCAGGCACTCTGACGTCTACCACCTACCTACCATAATGTATGAAGCTATTCCACAGCACCCACTCTGTGATACCCAGATTGAACACCAATCCAAAACTCCCACTCCTGAAAGTAAAAAGAAGAAAACTCCAATTCACTGCACAACGAAGGCCCGATAATAAAAATTACATTTATGTTCTTGTTTATACTCCTGCACGACCACCAGGTCAGTGGAGTTTACAATAAATCATCATCAATACAAATGTCAATCGTAATTAGCAGTCACAGGCTTGAATCTCCCGGTCCACGTTTACTTATACTCCATCATCCTTACTTCCAGAATTAGCAGGAAATGTTTTCACTCCCACTGACAGTGTCAAATTCCTTAGGTGTAATCCTTGATGCAAACCTCACCTATAAACAGCAAATCCAATTTCAGTATTTTGAAGTCTAGAGAGCCTTCTGAGGAATGAAAATAGATTGCAAAACTCACAATAAACAAATAATCAGGAAATACCTCTCAACTCAGGATGTTAGAAATCACGAATGTGTACAATTTATGATTATTACTTGTTGTTATTATTACAGTAAAATAAATACTTGGGTATTGCGATTCTGTCATGTGAATTTTCCATGCGGCTAGGTGACAGATGGTTTCCTGTCCATGATTTATAGTGATTTTGCTAGTAGTCAACGATAGTTACAACGCATTTGGAATACTTTATTCAGATCTGGAGAACGCATAAAAAAAAAAAAAAAAAAACATCAAACTTCTTAAGAGGGTTAAAGGAAGGGCGACCAGATTAAGTGATATGTTCAAATCGATACTCACATTGAAAAGGTTGATAACAAGACATCCAAAGTGAGATCTGTACTGTAGTGTATAAGGTGCTGAAGGGTTGAGCAAACTGAATGCGGAAGTTATGTTGTTCCTCGAACAGGGCACGCTAATATATATTATTAGGGAATAACAGATGATTGCATCTCATTAAATTCATCTGTGAACAGTAGATTATCGAACACTGGAATAAATTGCCTCTCAGTGTGGCAGAAGCAATGATTCTAAATTTAAATCTGAATTTTATGGTTACCTTGTGGAAATAGGAATAATATGAATAATCTGTTTGATTTATTTATAAATATTATTATCATTGGCTGATGTAGAAAAAGTCCTCTTTCTTTCATTTTTGTTTTTATTTTTTTCTTTGTTTGTAATATTTCTGAAGTTATTCGTTGTATGTAAGAATAATGCAACAAAGTTAAGCAACAGGTGTTTTCATTATTAGACTCGTAGTTCAACACTTGATGATGTAGCCCATGAGCATTTTTTGTTACAATTGCCTTATTCGATTCAACTTTCTCCTACTCGAGATAATAATTAATTAAAGTTGATTTCAGTTCCAGAAATAATACATTACCAGGTACCCATCGCTGCGGAATGAAGGGTCAAGGGGCCCAGCCGTTGGTTTCTATTGGTTGTTAAAGAGAGCAGAGGGGAAGATATTCAATAATTTATCTGATTAAATTTATTGTTTCATCCTGTTTGATTAATTGAAATGTATAGTTCATCATTCTTCTGGTTTTGTGGGGAATTATTAGCGGACTAATATAAAAAATGGTAAAATAAAAATGTTGAAAGTGAGAAAAACGAAATATATGTTTAGCATTGAGGATCGAATGCGCATCGTCCGGACTTATACCAAGAAGTGAATCTAAAAGGATTAACAAGGAGCATAGAAAATACGAGAAAGAATAAAGTCACGCTAACATTGCATATGCTAGATTGTTGGTTTTATTGAAATGTCAAAAATTGAAAGCCCTTTAATGCCAACACTAAAGCAATCTGGTGAGGTTTCAGAAAACGTAGTCAGATTGCTTCCCAGATTACTAGGTGCTTCCCCCATAAGTCAGGCCGTTGGAAGGCGTTCTGGACCGAATTAGTAAGTAGTACACAAACTACTTAAAAACAACTTCATCTGTCACGTGATACTTAATGTGATTTTATTAATTGTTTTTCATACAATGAACAATCACGAAGCACCCCTCTTCTAATTAATTATATCATGGAGAATCTTTCCCCTCAATTTTTTCGGGAGATTTTGAATATGAGGGCACACTGCTTTGTCATTTAGTGATGCTAAGCTAAACTAAATATCCTAACCAATGAATAACAAAGCATAAGTTGCGTTAGGCTGGAATCTATAGATTGTGGTATGTTAAGTAATATTTTCAAAATATTGAATACATTAAGTATGGTGTAATATTCTGCTTTGCGGGTCAACAGGTAACCGATAAAGTTTTCATTTAGAAAACATTTATTTAGGTTTAATGTAATTAAAGAAAAATCTTGCAGAACTTGAATCGCACTCAGATTTAATTAGTTCCTGTTTTCAAGTGTTGCAATCCGCTGCTGATTCGGGCCCGCAAATGAAGTTTTTGAAATTCAAGGAATACTTCAGTAATTTGACGATTTGCTACCCCAAAGAAAAGCTGTTAAGTTTTGTCTGTCACCATAAACTCTGTCCTTTCAGTAGTAGTTCCACAACCGCTAGTAGAAAGGGGGAACGGGGATAGTTGTTGATGTCGACAAGGTCCTTCTTGGAACCTCTGAAAGGTAATCCAACATGCCGTCATGAAGATAATCCATCCATGTAAGGAGGTGCGCGATCTTGATGGACACATAAATCTCTGTCTACGTTCAGGCTTTACAAGGAAAGGACTGTTCCTTTCACCAATGATAAATTAACGATCAGTAGTTACAACTTAAAAAGAAAAATAAAATCGGAGCAATTCTTCCGTGGAAACCAGTGCTCATTTAGAGAATGTACAAATACCGATATATTTTTGTGCTGGATTTCTGTGTGAATTTCATGATACAAAAAAGTAGTTCTGTATAACATTCTTTATTTAGTTTTAAACTACCGTGTAAAAACTAACAAAGTTCAAATGTTCTTCACTTTTCGAAAATGTAACGTACCAAACTGAATTTCAATACGCTGTAAGGATTGTTTTATTTTTTTTTCAATTCTGTATTTGAAGAACTTTAAGAACCTGTTTAAGGAATATATTCAAACTTTAAGCCGCGATTGGAGCAGTATTATTGAAGAGCCATACACAAGAAAACTAATTATTTTTTTACTTATAATTTACAAAAAATATGTACGATGGCCTTCCAAAAAGTTTTACACCACAATAGTTTTTTAAGAAAACTTTATAATTGTTTAAAACTTGTCCGACTACAGAATTTCAGACATTTTTAAAAATGTCCGTGTAGTAGTGCAAAATGAGTTAATTAACGGAGTCAAATAGCAAAATTCATAGAAAGAATACAGCTGTGATCTAGTTTTTAAAGGGCAAAAAGGAAACAACAACATGAAATATCACACACTCATAAAAATGTCTATGGATTGATAATATTGATTTTGATGATAATGTTGATGATAGAACAGATGAAATCTGGTTGAAGTAATGAGCGTATCAAAACAAGGGAAATCTGACACCCATGATCAACCACATAGCAGTAGAGAAATCTGGACACTAACACTGAATAAAATGCAAGGTGAGGATGTAATTCGATGGGATTGGCGTGCCACGTAGAGGGATTTTATCCGTACAACTCTGAATTGGTGAAGACAGTGAGGTAAAATAATTAACCACCTTAGTTATTCAAAGCTAAGTTCACGAATTTTTGCATTACACAGGTAAATTATTGATGGGAAATTTATATGATGTCGTTCCATGGATTTTCTGTCGTTAGCTTTCTGGCATAAAATGGCTTATCCACATTTCATCACTGATGATAGTCCACGAAAGGACGGTTTCTCATTCGTTCCAAAAAAGGTGTTTAAAATGCAGCAATCTTAAAATAGTTTCATCAGCAGGAAAAGTGATGGCCACTGTCTTCTGAGACATTAAAAGTTATACTGATAGGCAATGGGCAACCATACATTCTGAAGTGCACACCTGTCAACAGTCAAAAGAGTAGTTTGCAGTGAGCATAACAAGAAAAAAATACATTCGAAATGACTGATTCCATTACAAAGCAAGATTATGCTTTGTAATGCTCCAAATGCAAAATGAAAAACGTTGTGAACATGATTGTTAAGTCCATAAGGCATCAATATATTCTGTCCGTAAATTGTTTATTTCGTATTGTTGATTTATTTACTTTTCAAAGAGAAATCCCCGGTTTCCTGGGAGGGTGCATAAACCCTCCCAAGCCAGTAACGGATTAATTCTGCCACGATGTAATGAGAAATTTCTCGAATTCATTTAATGACAAGAGTAAACCAAAGACTTTTTCCATAGGATGAGAGAGTGTGAGAGAGAGAGAGAGAGAGAGAGAGAGAGAGAGAGAGAGAGAGAGAGAACAAGAACGAACGAACGAACGAACAGCAACGCTGTCCATTGCTTTTTCTGCGAGAATGGTTGCGAGGGAGGCAATTACCATAATACACCCGGTCTGTGTCGCCTTATTCATTACTTCTGTTCTCGTTCTTTGAAGTTCGATAGTTATAGAGTGAAGGGTACTATTCGTGAAGAAAAATTAAGGATGAAAATATTCTTGAAGAAAAATTTTATTTTATATAAACAAAAAATTTGTGGATATAATCACTGTCCTCTCCACACCAAGTGCAAATTCCTAAGTTCTAATCCCGCAGATGATGAGAAGTTTCATGAATCTTTTTTACAACGGGGCTGATTTCGTCGGTGTCAGGCGATGGTAGCATCGTTTTTTACTTTGTTTCCTCCCGGAAAGTGCAGTTTTCTTTTTCCTCCCACGGAAATGTGACGTGGCTTATTATAACCGTAGTTGTTTTTGCGCCCAAACCAACCCACAGAAACAGGCATATTTACCTTAAAACGCGCACAATTTACTGACATTATGAGATGCAATATGGTCTGTCGCTGAAGCACCAAAATTAACAACAGCACTTCTTCCTAGAATGAATACCGGTGCCTTGTGTCCATGTTAGAAAAAGATGGACCTTCTGCAGAAAACCCAGTGTGGAAACGATTTATGTAGAAGTATTTTCAGCAGATGGAGTGTTTTTTAAACAAATTTTTATTCCGGAAAAAAATTATATCTCGCTGAAGAATATAATAAACATAGTCACTCATGAAATTTACACCGAATTAAGGGTAAACACATATTTCCCTTTCACTTCTTCCTTCAGAAAAGTAATCAGCATTATGCTTAGACGATAGGCTGAGGGAGAAAGCGAGTCCCTTTGTAAATACGTCCCTGTTTATTTTACATTTAATGATAAAAACTTCTTGAGGTTTTACATAATGATCTATGAGTAGTGTTCACCTGTTGAATAATATAATGGATAATTTTGCTGTAGGCCTCGAAAGAATCGGTTCTTTATGCTGAAGTACTCAAAGAGAAAAAAAAAGTTTTCCAACTTTAAATTTGATTACTTTGTTAGAATATACGGACTCCAAATTTAATCGACATTTTCTCTTAGCTAAAATATCATTTCTGCATGTTCAACATTTTTTGTTCTTTTTTCTTCCAGTGGGAAATGGCAAATATATATGCATTGTACTTTATAGGGGTCGTTCGTGCAATGATAGATAGTCTGAAACGTGCGTTGAACCTCCTTGTTCTTTAAATAAAGTTCTAAGGAGAGATGAATAATAGCAGGTTCTTAATGACACACGCTGATCATAACTCTTTCGAACAGGTCATTAAAGAGCAAAGAAGTAAGAAAAACCTTCGAATGATAGATGGTCTGTATCGTGTTCTGAAAGAGGCAAAGTAAGACGTGGGAACAGAGCAAAAGAAGATAACTTGGTTCATACTTTATTGGAGAATATTTATTCATAGCACTATTCTTAGAGAATCTTCAGACATCAGAGAAATATTAAGTCAAAAATTAAGAAATTAAAAAAAAAAAAAGGACGTAGTGCTGAGGAGAATTCTTGGCGTATCTAATCTCGTTTTACTCCGTTAATGAACCTTTCATCTTCACGCGTGAAGTGCGTGGTTTTATTTCTTCTCGTTAACTTATACTATTTTTGGTTTTAAACTGCCATTGAAATAAATTTCTTCAGTTTCAGCAATTACAAACTCCAATGCATTACGCTTTGCAATAAGACAAAGGAGTCCCCCAACCGTACACATGATACTTATTCAGAATATCTTAATTCTCTGCTATTTCAGAGAGACGTTTTTATAAAACCAAAGAATCTTTTTTGTCCCAAAAGTTTTTTGAGCCAATGTACTCCATCTTTTGGGCCAAAAACTCTTTTGTGAAGAGAAAAAAAAAGACCTTTCTTCCTGACTAATCGGTACAATACTTCGACTTATAGTTTTCATCGTTAAAGGAGTACAATTCGCGCCATAAATCTCCTTCGTTCACTTTATGCTCGTGGTCACGAGCGCGTTAGGAAGCCATAATAGGGCAGCTGTGGGCTGTTTGCTCCTGCCGTAATCCGTGACAAACCATTGCTTTACGGGCAATACATAACGCTCAGTTTTTTCGAACCCTGTCACCGTTCAGACGTGTTTGGTACTTAACACCACGTGCGGATGACGAGAAGATAATGAAGAGTCCTCTCTGGAGCGTGCTCAGTTCACTGTTGCCGATTAGGGAGGAGGAGGGAAAATGGTAGTTGCCTGTGGTGCCCATCAATCATAGAGTTTAGTTGAGGGATGGGTTAAACGGCTGCTGATGATGAGTGTTGATGGTGGGCGTGGAGAAAAGGATACAATACAGCATTTTTAAGTTGTATGTCACGTTCGATACCTTTCGATCTTTTTGAACGCTGACGAATATCACTTGGAAAGAATTCTGCTAGTTGTGTTGTATTTTGCTTGAGTTTTTATCTGGCGATGGTAATTTTTTGTTTGTTTGTTTTATCTACCAAATCGTATTTCTTATACTGTCTTAAATCTTAAACACAGCAACTGGATGAGCTGTGTCAAAATGACTTCTCAATTATTGGAAGTTCAAGTAAATATTAAAAATAAACTATGGAGTCAGAGTACAAATACCGGCGCCAGTAATTAAAACTTGAACTTTTCTTACGTATTAGCTTAAAAAAAATATAGGTTTACTACTAATAATTACTGAAGTTTATAATACACGTTACTGAAAGAAAACTAATTGCTCTACTGATAAAACCTTGGAAATTGGATACTCAGGTGGTCTGTTAGCTAAAAGATGGTGCGTGATAGAAAAAAAAAAAAAATGAATAACAGCTATTTTTAACCAGACATACAAATATTTACTTAGGCGATATTTTCGTTCAAGTAGCCATTAACTTCCATCTTGTTTCTGTTTTCGACCTAGACTAAGTCAGTAAATGAACTTTAGAGATTAAAGCACATTACAGCGAATGAGTCCACAAAGGAAGATTTTCAAAGTTATTACTACAACTCTTTAGGGATAGGAGAGAACTATTCACAACATACACAGCATGCATGTTGTACATAGTGCGCATCAGAAACTGTCTGGTTTCCACAATTAAAATAAAGATGGTGCCAAGGCACCAAAAAGTGGTACAGGAAGTGAGTACAGTACCACGAAACGTCTGATTTTATTCTGCGTGGTTGAGGTACTTCATTTTTTTTTTATATTCTCTAAATAATAAATTATTGTGAATTTAATAATAAAATAGTAACTGCAGAAACGGAAGTGAAGTTCCACAGAATGAATCTGCATGAGAAAACGATCCTTGCAAGAATAAGCAATTGGGCACACTAATCTTACGCACTTGTACTTATTGAAAACAAACTTTCAGAACGTGTCCACTGCTGCTCGCAACTCGTAGTGAAATATTTACTTATAGAATGCCACTTTATCAGACGGTTCAACGTTCGTATCACCGGTGTAAGCATGTGCAGAATTCTCTGACCTGATCACGTCATTGGATTTGTGGTAGCATCAGATATCTCAAATTACTTATAATATTGATCTCTACTTTTTTAAAAACTAATACTCCACTGCAGTACAACAACTAAAAAGAACGAACGATATTTATAATCACGTGAATCATTAATTACAGTCAAACAAGATCTCAAAACGAAGACAACTGTCGGTTTTGACACTTTCTTTTTTACTGCCAAGACAACAAGACAGTATGTTTATTATAGACACGCCCCACCATGTCATTCAGGAGATTCTTAGATCTGCCCACATTACCCAGGATCTGGACCCATTGTCTCGTCACGCGTTCCTAAAACCTGACACCCAGGATGGTAGGGGATCTTCATCCCATTTCAAGAGAATATCCTCTTCTTAAAATATCCGAATAGGTGATATATAGAGAATTTTCGGCTATAAACCCTCACCTGCACTTTGTCTTCAGTGTTAGGTCAACGGTCACCAAACTTCTGGACGCCCTTCTTCGGATTACAGAATCTCTTAGTAGCAAATCACAAATAGATATGCTGTTCCTTGGATATCAATCCTACTCTACTTTACATTCTGCGATCAAACTTCAACATTACAGAAAACCTCATGGACGTGACCGAAGAATTGCATTTTTTTTCAGTGCACACACCTCACGATCATATAAAAGATCTTAAACGTTTAGCTTCAGTTACTGAAGGCGTTCCAAAAGGCGATATCGTCTTTTCAACACTATTTGCAACCACTGAAATGTTAGTTGGAATGTTGATTTCATAGCCTGTCAAACATCGTTTTCGGGATCAATTTGTAGGCTGTCGTATAGATCATTTATGTTAGCAGGGAATGTGAAGTAGAATTAGGCTAGATCTTGAGGATTCTTCTTTAGTTGAGCTCTTGAACTCAACTAAAGAGATTGAGCTCCTTGTCCCAGCGAATAAAGTCAATTTTCTACACAGAAGATTTACATTTATTTATTGTCCCTGAATATTTGTACCCTTCCAAAGTCTCGTTATTTAAGAAGTAACTTAAAAGACAAAACAGTTAGAAGATACCTATCTTTAATTGTACTTCAAATAAACACAGGAAAATCGAAATGGAATTCTAGATAAAGAGGACGAAGATAGACAGCTTGTTGCATTAATGGGTCACGTATTCAAGAAGCCACCATCACAAAGACCTGGAGAAATCTCAAAGAAATAATAACCTTTCACACTAAAGGCACGAGGACAAATTACTACACGGCTATGTTGCAGCTCACTATCTGCTGAATATGCCCAAAAAAGCAGGGTTCCGTAGCGTGTTGTGCTTTGCTACTCTGACTACTGAGAATGGTTTTACAGTATCAAGGACAGAATTATATAGCCTGGATATTACATTGGGGAGATTTCTGATAGCTGCCTGCAGTATTGTAACTTTAAGCCAACTTGTTACCCACATATTGGATACACAAAAAATGGATTACGCCACTACAACAATTAGGTAGAGGAAGCAGAATGCTACGAAACTAAAGAAGAATCCTCAAGATTTAGCCTAATTCTACTTCACATTCCCTGCTAACATAAATGAACTATACGACAGCCTACAAATTGATCCCGAAAACTGTTTGACAGGCTATGAAATCAACATTCCAACTAACATTTCAGTGATCGAACTCTGTTGATACAGGAGGGAATGGAATCAAATAAATCTGAACGCAGATCATCTGAAATACCCAGAAAATTCCACCAGCAGTGTATAAGAACAAAATAAATAATAAAACCTTAATTCAGCTCACGGCATTTTGTCACATTTTATATGTGGTGGTTTTAAAATGAAAGCGAAAGCATATGTAAAATAGGAATGAGAACAAAATTACATTAAAAACGTTTTACTATTAGAAAATGTGATCAGATGGCAGTTAAAATTTATAATTTTACTGCTATCATACTAGCGCTATCTGAAATCATATTACCTAATTTATAGGCACCGTCGTATTTATAATCAGCAGGTGTGTGAGAATTCTTTGACTGAGTAGAACGAAACTCGGGAAATTTTTCCTATTTATTATAAAAGAATGAAAACCTTCTACACATTTGAATTGCGTTATCTTAAAAGACAGTCCCAAAGAATTCTCTCCTTTTTGAGTCTAAATAATTTGTGCTCAAATAGCTAGTCGGCTGTATTGATATCAGTTTAGAAGTTTTGATAGAAATGAACTTGTTTCCAACCTGCTTTGAAAGCCACCTACCTATCCACGATTGTTTGGTAGCAAACGTTAACGAAAAAATTCAGCTGAATGTCTGAGCTTGACGAAGAAGACCTAAAAATTGTATAGTTCTTGAAGTGATCTAAAACTGGGTCTCTCATTTATTCATAGGCAGGAACAAAAGAACAATGGCACGCTCACGGTCGCCTAAAAACAATCTTTGTGTACGCAGCAACCAATACTTAAGAAATCGGAAGTGATGACTCAGTGGTCCATTCGAGCTAAAAAGAAAATGAGGCTTTTTTTTTCGATTTAGTGTTACTTGCAGCTGATAATTTATTTTCAGAAAATGAAAAGAAATTTGTAGGTCCGTTTCTTTTTTCTTTTATTTTCCTTTCATGCGTTTCTTCTGCCAGCAAGATTAAAACTGTTTCGTTAATGCTGTGGTTTACTTATTCACAGATCAGTAATTTTTGCTTTCACGACGAGTTACCTTGGTATCGCACTACTTTAAAACAAACAGCATGAAAGGATAAGACCTCATGACAAGATAAGTCTTCCAAACTTATAACTTCTAAACTATAATTTCCTATACTCCATGGCAACTCTCGTCGAATAACTTCTTTGCAGCTGTGTTTCCTCATCAGATAGCACATACTATCTGATGAGGGACTAGTCGGCCCTGAAACAGACTGTCATTACAGCGCCTCATCTCTAAAAAAAACTACTGGCAAGGCCATTTTCAACTTGAATGATGGAAAGGTTTGTTCTGCATTCAGCATTAATAGTTTTCCATTAATTAAGTCGTTTAAATCCTGCTGGCTGAAAAAAAATGAAAGGACAATACAACACCAGAAAGAAGTTTGTTCCAAAAATCACCCATCCGCTGGCTGCAGGCAAACTTCTGCGCATCTATCTTTCCTCAGTTTTAATTAATGCTCCCTCATATGTGTAAATTGAGAAAGAAGGATTCCATCAGCATTGAACTTATTTAATCCATTCAAAGCTCATAAAATGGGATGGAAGTCTTTCCACCTTTACTAGAAATTCTATTTTTCTCTTTAAATGGAGCCTCCAGACCTGAGTTACAATATTCCGAGTCTTACAGAGAGGGATAATGATCTCCTATCTCTGTACTTGCAAAATTCGGTTAAATCATATAGAACTCCATGCCACCTGCTTACATTGCATATATACTATAATAACATGGATATTAAAATTAGTTTACCAGTCTTATTATCCAACATAGAGAATAAAATCTCAGAAGAAGCAAGGTGAGTCTGAGATTAAGTTTTATGTAATATTTACATAATGTATTTCAGGGCCTGCTTTTGGAAAGATTAGGCTTACATCATATTTAATGGGGGAGAGGTGAGAGGCATCCAAACAACAGTTTATCAGGACTGACGTGGGGATCTCAAGTATTACAGCATCATCGATCATTTTACTGTAATAGAGTGCAGTAGTGAGGAAAGAGGGCGACCACCTCTTATATAATTTATACTGGTCAGATTGTCTTGAACAGTCTTGCGCGCTTTTTTAGATCTCCTATTTGGTAACCACAACTAATTCATCAAACTTTTCCATGTTCATTTTCAAATTCCATTTCTGCTTCCTTTCTGATTACATAGAAATATTTTACTCGAATTGTCATTGATTTTAAGACTTTTTTACAGAATTAGTAGCAAGTGGATAATTTTCAAATAACTTCAGTTGATATCCAAAAGTTTCAGGACTCCCCTTGCCATGGCAACATTGATAATGATGACGCTTTGAGTAATCCGGAGCGTTCTTAACGAGTTATTTTTCCGTTTTACTAAGCTGACGTATTTGAGGAGCAATGGGTTTGCAGCATATTCTGTAACGAGTAGAAACTTAAACAAATAGCACCTGAAATACACACATTGCTGAAAACGTAGTTTGAATGAAAGGTATGTAGAAACACAAACGCTTGAGTGAGTTGCAAAATTTAAAGTTGCTAAACCGCTTTTGGATATTTCAGGCATCCACCTGGCACCACTTCAGATGAAACTCTTGGTCAAGGCTAATTTACCAAAGTACTATCAGTAACTTTACTAAGAAAGTGAGACTCCTCTGAGAGACCTTCATGCGTATTTAACTGGGAAAAAAATGTGAATGCGATATCATAACCCTGGATCTCCCGCTCTCCTCAATTCCTAGACTTCATTGCGATTTATTTTATTTTTTTATTGCCAAAAAACGAGAGGTATTAGAACCTATAGTACTTAGTACCGTGCATGGGTTAGAGGTTGAGAAGACAAAAGAAGATATTTGTTGATTTTAGACTTTAACTTCTGTAGACTGTAATTTTCAGGAAATATGTATGAAGGAAGATTGTTCCAGAAAACGGCAGTTGAATGAATAAACGAGGAAGATGAAAAGTTGGTTCTGTGAGTTTGACGTTGGACAGTGAATGGATGTTGGCTGGTGACGGTACGAATTCGGACTGTTTTGAAAGAGAGAGTGGGAATTATAGAAGCCAATTCAGAAGAACAGTGACCGCGGAAGTATCTGTAGAAAAGGCATGCAGCAGAAATAAGTCTATGAGACAGCGAATGGAGAGACTCAGTTAGAGATTAGTCATTAATTAACCTAACTGCCCTCTTCTGAATGGAATCTAGAAGCCTGAGAGAGGTTTTAGGGGCACCGCCCAAGATGTGGTAACAATATTCCATGGTAGGGAGGTTTTGCGATTTGTAAAGAGTGAACAGCTGTTTGGAAGAAAAGTAACGCCGAGAGCGAAAGGGAAAACCAAGTTTTTTTAGATACAGTGGAAACAATATTTGTAATGTGCTTGTGCCAAGAGAGATTAGAAGTCAGGGTAATTCCCAAAAGAGATATATCATTTTGCCTAGAAATCGGGGTGTCACCAAAGATAAGCATAGGAGAAGAATCCTTTTTGCGAGAAATGAGACAGGACTGAGTTTTAGAAGAAATGAAATCAACTAAGTTATCTTTGCCATACTGGAGAATTACCTGAAGATCGGCGTTTAAGGAATTGGTAGCGGATATTCGAGAAGTTGATGCTGATTCAGCAGGGCGATGTTTCTCAAACTGGAAAGTGGAATGCAGTGTGCTGTCATCAGCAGAACTATGGAGAGGGTTTCCGGACAATGGAAGACGGTCATTAATATGCAAGAGGAAAAGAGTGGGGGAAAGAACCGAACCTTGGAGTACACCTGCATTAGTGGAGAAGTTAGAAGATTTGGCCATTTACCATCACCCTCAATGAGCGGTCAGAGAGAAAACTGGGTATCCAATTACAAAGATAGTTGGCAAACAAAGATAGATGGAAGCTTGTTTAGAAGACCATTATGCCAAACACGATCGAAAGCCTTGGAGATGTCAAGGGTAACTGCTTGTGTTTCACCGAAATTTTCCATTGAATTTGTCCACAAGTGGGTAACATAAGCCAGAATATCACAAGTGGATCGACACTGACCGAATCCACCCAAACCTTCCGTCTGATCGTTGATCAGATGGAAGGTTTCTAGGTAGTTTAAGAGTTGGCGGTTAATTGATTTCTCCATCACTTTCGAAAGAGTAGAAGTAATTGCTATGGGGCAATAATTGGATGGGAGGGTTTTGTCGCCCTTTTTTGGAACTGGCCGGATATGGGCAAATTTCCAAGAAGAAGGAAAAACACCTTTGGAATAAGAAAGTGAAAAAAGGCGGCAAAGTACAGGAGTAAGTTCAGGAGCACAGGTTTTGAGAACAAGTGGAGAAATACCATCAGGACATGTAGCTTTCTTAGCATCAAGAGTGGTCAAAATCCTTCGACCTCCTTTTGACAGAAGACCACCATTGAATGGAGCGTGCTAGGAATGGTGTGAGGAGTTTTACCAGGATCCTTAATACATGAGTCGGAAAAAAAATGTGATGCTAGCAGGTCAGCTTTATCCTATTTGTGTTTGTTCGACTAAAATTTAAAGTCTGAGGAAACTGAGAAGAGATTTAACGATATTTATAGTTGCAAGAAATATTGAAAGAGACATTACAAGAGATAATGAAACCAAGGGTTTAAAAATTCTTTCACAATGGCAGGCTTCCTGGACAAGACCTGTTACTTCTTAAGGTAATGTACTGTCTTGAATGAGGCCCAAGGAAAAGCCGATAACTGAAACTTTTTATTGCATAACGTAAAAATTTTTGTAGCAATTAGCATATGAAGTTCTGTTATTATCTTATTTTAAAGTGAAATAGTTCCATCGCGATTATCAAATCCAATGGATAAACATTTGAATTTGCTGGAAGCCTGCTACAGTTTGAGCTGGCTTCCAGAAATTTCTCATACAAATAAATTCTGTGTTCGATGCACGTGAACTTTTATCGTTAGGAACAGATGCTTAATATTCGTTCAAATGTATATTTATTTAGTTTTGCTTTTTTCGTGAAAGCATTTAAGGCTATAAGGTATCTCTGTATTGTGTCAGTAAATTTCATGTCTTCTGTGGTGGCTTTCTTTGTTTTTCGGGATGATAAACCACAGTTTTCAGGAGTAAAATTGAGCAACCCTTACTGAGACTGTCTAACTCGTCCATTGTGTGAAAACAAATAACCTATAAATGCTCCTTCAGTTTTGGGGAAGATTGAAACCCAGGGCTTTTACACCTGGTGCGAAAGGACAATGGCCGTAACTGTACTAACCTTAAGGCGAAGTTTCCACACGCACACTTTTGCTATTTATATTTTTCAAATGCTTATACTCGAAAAGATATGGTGTAGTCAATCTGGAAGAGAGAAAGCACTTCCTTCCTTGGGAAAAAAGGGAAAACAAAATTCAGTACCTGTTTCAAAACCTGTCTCATTAATATGATTAATAACCTTGTGAAAATAGATGAAAATAAGTCATCCGACAAAATTCATCCATGCATACTCTAAATGTGTGCAGATCTGTTGTCTCCTAGCTTCATCTCATTTTCATTAACTTGTTTAATGAGGGCTGTTTATTGATGGACTGGGAGTACGGATTTATTATTCAACCCACAAAAAAAGGACTTGTCTGTTGTTAGTAATTACCATCTGGTTTTATCCTCGAAAATGTGTGACTAATTTAGTGAGACTTCTGGCTGGATATATTATATTGCCTCTTTGTTGCGCAAGTTTTAACTAGCTAATTTTGTATATTTAACGCTGTTACTCATTGCATTGAATAGCTGATTTTTTTTAATAGTTTCATACTTTCGAAACTATATTGGTGTCCAGAAGGTAAGATGCACCTTTTCTGATGTTTTAAATATAGTTGGTTAAATTTTACATGAACTTTAACATTCAGGGGAGATTTAAAATGATTAATCCAAATATGCGACATACCATGATTTGAAGTGAAGTATATGAAAAGTGGCAGGCTAGAAAAGTGCGCAGTACATCACAACGCATTCCTCTCATTTGTAATATAATGCGGTAGAGAACGTACCTGATTAGTTTGTTTTTTATTCTGTAGAATACAATTTAGAATTTAGAAAGTGTTCGATGGGTGAAAACTATCGAATGTCATTCAGAAGTTATTCATATGGATGGCCAATTGAGAGGAGGGAAACATCTTAGCTTTTTTCTGTTGGGGGAAAAAACCTGGCTTTAGTGCCGTGTATGATAAATACTAAAAGTATGGGATAAGTGACATTTTCTAGTCAAAGAGAAAACGAAAATATTTAAAGTTGTTTTAGGTGACTGATCGATGGAAATGAATCCGTAGAATTAGCATAACAAATTTTGTATCACGTCAAGGTACGAGTCACATGGCATTTGAGATTTATCTGGTAGCTACCTAAATTATTATGAATTTCTTATTGCCCATCACGTTCAGAGTATACTTAAATACCAAGAACGTGATGGGCAATAGGAAATTATGTATCATGTTATCTTTTATATACATCTTCACAGTACGTAACGGGCACTGAATTTTAATGAAACAAGGAACGTGATTTTTGAAAACAAAACTCCAAAACAAATAGAAAAAAAAAAGAACAGGTTAGAGATTTCTAAGATTGTGAATTTTAAGCATTGCACAAGGAAGCTAGACGAAAGTAGGTCGTGTGGACCGTAAGAATATATTTAATCTCCCAGGCCATTAATACATTTATTTTGCTGTACAGCCAACCTGATCATATTCCGTGTACTCAGAAACAGTTTGGTAGCTGAAGTAATATTTCTCTGACGACATTGTTCAGCTTATCATTGTACTTATATCTACGTCCGTTTAGTGTAAATTCTGGAAACATATGGAAGTTGGAAGGCGACAAATTTCAGCAGTAAAGCAGGCACTTCATCACTTCTCATATGAAATTTTTGGCACCTCAGCTATTCATTATTCTCTTACGGTGTTGATGTTATTGGTAAAAATATTATCTTTCTAAATCAGAGAAATATCTGCTCATTGTTGATGAACATACACAAGTAGTTATGAATAAATCTGAATGGGACACACATAATACAGCCATGATCTTATCGCCTTGTGACTCCTAAAGTTATTAGTGATTTAAATAAACCATGAAGGACCGTCGTTCTAAGATAATGGGATGAACTTTAGATGCGGTTGCAGAAATTTCAATTAGCGATATATGATGGAGTTTGTTTGTGTGCATTACCCAACCTTTGGCTTTATATTGCCTTTAGAAAGTATTTTGAATAGAAATAATATGCGTCCTTATGTTCGTCTTGGCTTGCTTTCCATTTGATTTACCATTCTACCTATTGAAACTCCTCGTGGTGGAGGGGGAAAGCAAAGTCAAATTAAAATTTTGAAGTCGATTCTCTGAATATTAGCGTACTACCTTATTTTAATAATTTGGCTCATCAGTGAGACTATCATTGGACTTCCTTTTAAACAGAGTTAAATAATCGATTAATGGGTCAGTTTCTCTCGTCACTGGGTTGGAAGAGACATCACTAATGTTAAAAGAACTCTCTGCTTTTCTGAATGCATTATTCTATTAAATATAGGATCATATAGATATATTAAATGTATTGTGATACTAATTATGAAAAATAATATCTTTTCTTTTAGCGGACAGAGAATCTTTATTTAAATATTTTAATGTAATTATTTTTAAAATAGTTAAACACAGGAATTTATTGTTATTTGGTTTTTTTAGGAGCATTAGCAACTAAGGCCATATTGCTCCGGGATATGCGGTGGTCATTCCCTGACCTTTCCGCATTCTCCGTATTTGGTGGTGACGGGCTCGAACCCCGGTCTAATCAAGAAGCGTGTGCTATGCACTGCTGCTCCTTCCCACCTGGCTACGGAGGCGCCTAAACACAGGAAACAGCATGCACAGTGCGAGGGTTGAATAAGTTAATTTAATGTTTCATGGAGAAGGCAGTTTTTTTGTTTTTTTTTACAACTTAGCCGAGTTAATCGGACTTAAACAAGGGATTTTTTTTTACCAGATCTGTTGAATAACAAACTGTATAAGCCGGAAACTTAAGCTGTAGATTTTTCCGGGAATCTAAATTATAATGAAGTGATAAGACCAATGAACTCCCCCGTTCCTCTTTTTCTGTGCAGATGAGTGATGATTATACTATGCCAGGAAAATCGATCTCAGATCAAAGCAATTTTATTAAAGTTAAAATATTCTCATTAATTACGAAAAGCTTTTAAGCGGTCTACTGGCGTGTTGTATAAATATCACCCTTGTAGATTATCAATGGCTCCATAAAGGTGTACAGCCACCTTAGAATTCAATATTCACACGGGCTAACGATGCCGATGACCATATGACTGAGTCGAATGGCGAAACTGGTGATACATATCTCTGAATCTATTCCATAACGAGTTTCTGATCATTATATATATATATATATAATATCATTACCATTTTAATGGCTTGTTTGATCATTCAAATGCACAGTGATGTTGTTTTTCATTCTTAAGTGAAGGAGATTTGAGTTCTTTGGGATAAATTTAGTTCCAGGCAAGGGTAGAACAACTCAACTAAGCGGCCGATTTTTTTTTGCATCTGTTTGAGGGGCCCTTACAGGTAACACAATGGTTACGTTCGCCGTCGTTCTATACTGTGTGGCAGAAACCCGAGTTCGAATTTCGTTTCAACAGGAGGAACGTTTTACACAGCGTGGTAGAGTTCGTCGGATTTAAGCGACGGTTGCATGTTTTTTTTTCCTTTTTTTTTTGCCCAGGAAACTCGGGTTTTCCGTCCATATGATCTTAGTTTCATTGCCGCTTAACTCACACCATTCCACAGCCTGAGATAGATGGACTTTAAGAAAGGGTAAACTTCGAGGGAAGATATAGAGAATTGCCGTTTACTAGAGAGGCTGAATAACACACCATTTACACTAATAAACACACACACACACACACACTTAAGCACAGACCTGTGTATTTTTGTTTTCCATCCTACTGATTTCACATTTGAACCTTCAGTAAACGACATAATTTCGAAGTGCATTCTGTATGTCCCAATGAGCGAAGTGCTAATGCTAATACAAAGAAAGAAAACCTGCAAAAGAGAAAACTGTTTAAAAGACAAACTGAGCATCGACCTTCAAAGAGAAGTGTATGAATGCATCGGAATCCGTGGATGGGAAAATAAGCCACGGATAACTTTAAATTGAGTAAAATGAGTCAGTTATGAAGCGAAAGACAAACAAGCCACAGAATCACGGAGGAATTTAAATATCTTCCTCCGAAACTAACACTGGTATTTCGATACTAAGCCGATTAATCTAAATACATTCTTGCTACTAAAGTGGTCAGCTAGCAGAGTTATGTGTGCGCATCATCTTTTGTGAGGTATTTTATTTCCACATGTGTAAGAAGGAATTGCATTTTTCTTTCCTTTTCGGAGCATCTACAAGTGAAGAATAGTAACGCTCTTCCACAAACATATGGAGAACTTTGAAATTTTGCCAAAATAATGAACATTTTGAATGGCAACATCTCGAGATGTTACTGAATCACTTGCAGTCCAAACAACGCGGATGCAAAGTAACATCGAATTAACCAGGGTAGGTTTCCTTTCTAAATGGAATGCGGAGAAGGTTAAACTGTTCCATAGACGAAAGCGGTGAAAAGAGTGTTCTTTAATACTCCATAGAGATGCTAAATTGAACAATTTTCCTCCTAGATATAGCCGGTTTAATTTTAAACAAACTTCAGGAAAAAAAATGGGCGTTTTCAGATACTGTCGTCCAGTATGACTTTTAATAGCTTGCACAACATTGTCATTAAACAACAACAGTAAACTTTATATTATCATGTAACATCCGTATGATTATATCAACTTTTACCCCTTAAGGCCATCTTGGCAGGGTCTGGACGATGACATTGTAGAAGATCAGCTATTAGAGTTATGGTTTCATCGTTGTGTCTCTAGGTAAAATATTCATGGTCTCCTCATTCTAATTAAAATATCCATGATGTTACCATAAGACTTAAAACCTCCAAGTACCTCTACAGCTATTGTGTATATTCTTAATTCCAGAACCGTGATTTTAGAAAAAATAAACATTGCTGTTAAACGAGGGAATTTGTTTGACAAGATATTATTTTTAAAAATAATAAAATTATTTTTATTAATATTTTTGCAGTACAGCGTCGTATTTTGGTATTTTTATAATTAGATTCGGGCTGTTTAAAGCTTCACTTTAGTTTCTAACCCAGGTCTGTGAAACTTCGACAGAATTTCTTAACTTTTATTTATCTAATTTCATGGTCTATCATATAGCTATTACTTTCTATTTAATTCTTTGTTAAAAAAAAAAAAAAAAAAAAAAAAAAAACTTGGCGCCGCGCCTTCGAACAATGAGAATTTCTGTTCATCTCTGATTATTGCATCTATTTTAGGAGTTTCAGCTGCACCTCAAACTACTTAAGGACTTTTAGCCCAACGTTATAAACTCTCAAGTTATCCATATGAAAATTTCGATAGCCGCGCTTCTTATTAAAGCTTCATATTTAACAAGCCTCTTTTGCTTTTATAGAGTGGTGATGGATTTCTTTGTAAGGAATAATTACCATATTATGGTTTCACCACGAACAACTTTATCCACTATACATATTATTTACATAAGTTGCGTGCGTTCTGTTGTCGGTTTTGTTGGGGAAAAAAGACCTGAGACCAACTGACTCAGCCACGGAGTGAAAAAAGCTCATAAACGTTCTTCGCCTCATTGATGGGAAGCGAACCCTTTTCCACCCAGTGATCATAACGATTCTGATACCCTTGTGGACGATGTTGGTTGCGTATCTGTTTTTGTAAGGGAACTTTATTCAACTCCTTTTTTGGTTGTATAGATAGTTGTAAATTAATTGTTGTATAGAATGATAACTAATGAAGAATTAAACGAATATACTTTATTATATAATCTAAAATACTTTTATCTATAACGAATTCAGATTAGTGCCGGATATCAGATATTTAAATTGTGGTCTAAATGCGTTCATTGGTTAAGATTAATGAACACAATCTACGTTCCTGAATATTAACTCATCAGGCCCTGTTTGGCAGCCTCGGTGTTTTTCTCAAGTGTATTTATTTCAGATAATCAAGAAACAAATTGTGTCTTGTCACTAGAAATAAAACATGCTACCGTGGCGTACTACAGATTTCAATAATGGTAATATATGCACCGATATACGTATTACATAATAAAGGAATAAATAAAATAACTCATCAAGCAAATCTCGACGCCCAAATGAGAAAAATTGGCTCTCATTACCGATGTATGCTTTCTGAAGGAATATATATTCCTTATTAATGCAGCTAGCATTAAAACTAGACCTGAGTTAATAGCGGAGGAGAGCAAAGAAGAGACTATTTACATGCGGAGTGAGATAACCAAGTTTCATAAATCCAATTGAGCCATCAGGGATGAATTCCTCAGCTCTCGGTGCAGGCGAGTTATTTAATCTTGAGACCCTGGTGGTTTACTGGAATTTCCTCGTTTCTCTATCGAGAAGAGGAAATGTGTGCTTAATTTGTAAGTCTTCATCTCAATTATCATTAGAATGCCTATAAACATGCAGAAGAAGAGGTGGACAGCTGAATTATAAATTGCTTGCTCAGGAAATTCACCGGAGATTTAGCAAACGGATAAATTTTTCTCCGACGCTTTCAGAACATTGTGCTACTTATTAAATATGCATTTTCATCGAAAGGAATTTTCAGTCTTACTTAACAACTTTACATTATAATCTAAACCATTATCTTGAAATGCTTATCAAAAAAAGTAAAGCAATTTTGAACTTCTATAATTAATTATTCCATATGGTAATTCGAAATTCGCGCAACCCGAATTTAAAGAGCCAATTTCTCTCATTTTGATAACCGTAGGCAGCTCATACAAAACCATATTGGCACTAACACTGTATACTTCAGCCTTTAACCCTTTTCCCGATGTTGGAGAAGGGTTCATTAACTACGTTGTAATCCGCGAAGGTTTGTGAAAATGTATTGCGTTGTTACAGAGATGTTATTTTTATGCAGGGGCTGCTTGTGAAGCAAGCTAGGGAAAGGGGCTAATCGTAGCCTGGAGTGAAACTCAATATTATAGTGGTGAAGTTATAATTTTGGGGGTAAAGATAATCCAGAAGTCCGTTTCATATTCAACCACACAGATAGGAGTGTATGAAAATTGCGATAGGATCTGCGCTGTTGAGTAGCCTTAAGTTGACCCTGATTTAATGTGTAACCGAATAAGCCGTTCTGTAGTGAGAGAAGTGTCACATCAATCAGTATTATGATATCTTAGTGCTTAACCGATGGGTTAATTTTAGCATGAGTTTAAGTTATCGGCATGCGAGATTAATATTGGCCATTCCATATAAAACTGGGACAATGACGAAAGTCTCGAGAGGATTTCTCCTCGTGGCACATCATTTCTTAATACGTGTGCACTGTTGTTCTTTAAATTGTAAGCTAGTTACACCGAGAGTAAACATTTGAACTACAGTAGAATGAACCCCCGAAATCATCTGGCATTTGTTTGAATATTTCTCCAAATTTATACATAATGTTCCATTAATAATACCTAAGCAGCCATTTCTTTTTATTTTGCATGTTTTCTAGACTGTATGCCATTGTATGTATTTGTAACATATAATGGAATAATTGAAAAGTGAGAGATTTATTGATATTGTACATTTTTTATTTTTAATTTTTCTTATTTTTTACTCTTGATGTCTTGATCTTATTTTTACCCTGCTAATTCACCTGTCACATTTCTAAAATCCCTGGTCTTTAAATATTATTCATTCTCTCTGATTGATTATAAATAAGATGAGTCAAAATAAACGCCTTAAAACATCTGGGAATTGGATTAAAATTTAAATAACTGACAATTGGATAATGTCCCATTCTTTATTCAGACAATGGCAAACTTTTGGTTATGCAATCGATGATGCAGATAAGGAAACCTGGGATTTCAACGAACGTAAGCGAGTGATATTCCCTTGGCTGTCTGTAACCAAAAATAAGAAACGATTGAATTTCTACACGTGTAGTTTAAATAGGTCAGTGGAGCTTTAGCTAAAGAATCTACAATTGAATTTTTAGAGAGAGAGATTATGAAATGTTCCAGATCTAGCGATAATGTAATCAACTCTAGCACTTAAAAGGTAACAGTGAGTAATGTAATATTCGATAGATTGAATAGAACCACTTATCATAATCATCTAAGTTCGTTGGTTGAGGAGATTTTCCCAAATATTAAGATATGATTTACCGATTAGATATATGAAGTAAGTTTTGTTTGCGAAGCCAACTTATCTCGGTAATATTTAGCTGAGTCCCTAATGTAATAGCAAGCCTTAACGTTTCTAGAGACTGGTTCCAGAAGTAGAAAGATAATTTCTGAAATTTACTGAATAAGTGGAATAATTTTAAATGCACAGTGGATGCCGCTTATTATTTTCAGGGGTTGTTGCCGTTAGCCTCTTATTTTAATCAAATTCGGAATTACAAATACCACTAACAACATTCAATTCTCGATTGGGATTCCCTGTGAATTATTCCGTATTTTACAACCCCTACAACGTGCACATCGATCTCTTAACGCGCACTAATACAGACAACGCTAAATAGAGATAAAATATGTGGAATAAGGCAGCATAAGAACAATGACCAAAGTATTGGATGTGCCAATAATCTCCCAGCACAACCAATCAACGTTAATGTCGGAAGGATGTGATATTGTTATTTTTCACAAAATAAAATATATTTTTAATAAATGAATTGCTGTAAGCATAATACATATATAAACACCTATCAGCAGTAATTGATAATTGCAACTATATTAATGAGTATGGGATTAAAGAAAAATGCTTTATTTTCTATCAGATAAATTAGTATTAGCGATGTAGAAGAGGGAAGCCAGGCTTCTGCACCTCACTAAAAAGTAATAATAAAATGCAAATTATGCGCTTCCCTCCTCACTGAGGTAGCTATCCAGTTGGTATTTAAAATTCTTCAAATGGCAACGTGAACTAAAGCGACTTGTTCTTGTAATGAGCAGCTCGTTGTAAAAAGAAAACTTCGTACAGTCTAGTCTAAAATTCGTCATCTGTAATTTGAATTTATGGCTCCTAGTGCTGGAATTCTTTATAACAGTAAAAATTCTGCCTTTATTCATTTAATTAACCTTTCTCAGAGCCTTATAAACCTCAATCAGGTTATTCTATAAGGTGTCCGATTGCTAAGCACTGTAGCCACATAATCAGTCTTTACTCGTATGATCAACCTTTTGACGATCTCACCATGCGAGTTGCTACCTTTGCACCCTTTTAAAGCTCAATGTCCTTTCCTAGATGAGATCTCCATATTTCGACACAGTATTGAACATGTAGTGATCAAGTTGCGAGAAATGTGGTGTTTTTTTTTTTTTTTTTTTTTTTTCTAGAAAGGGAGGAATAAAGGAACTTAAGAGTGTTTGAATCTGAAAAGTGGCAAAACGTTTCTGGCTATTCCACAAATTGCTAAATTGCTGGGCACATCAAATTGGTGTCACACTTTTTTGGGGAGGGGGGGCTGGTGTTATTTTTGCAAAATACTTTTTCTTTTTATAGGATTTGAACAGGCCACCCCACTAATCTAGGTATTCCAGGTATGAAGCATATTTTATTTCAATCTTTGTGATGATCTTTTCTAATGAAATATACACTGTGTTCACTAAATCGTGACCGCCCCATCCGTAATGGACTATGCCGCATTAACTCTTATTAACTCATATTAAAAGCTGAACAGATTTCTAAACTAGAACAGTAGTGATTTGCACCCAGTTGTACAGTTCAAAGTGATAAAGTAGCAGTTATAGGACGTAGTAAAAATATCACGGAGTTTCAAAAGAGAATGATTATGAAAGCTCGGGTTCTTCCGTATCGGAAACGGCACGTCTTGTCGGTCGCTTAAGACTCCCTGTGGCTAAGGTATACAGAAATGGTATCAACGAGTCAAACCAATTCCCGCCTACAAATTGTAAAAAGATCAGCAAAGTGGATGTTCGTGGTAAGTGAAAGGTGCAGCGCGTTGCATGGGCTCAATGGCAGGTCATTGTGAGAGAGGTGATATCGCAATGCAATATGGAGAATACAAGAATAATATCCCAAATGACGATGCGCTGCACACACACACACACGTATGGGGTTCCACACCACACGACCATAGAGCACCCTCTCCTCATCGCTATTATCGTCGACAGCAAATGTCGTGGTGTTTTTTTTTTTTTTTTAAACAACACGCTGGTTGAACACTGGAAACAAGTGTGCTGGTCGGATGAGTCCAAATACTGTACCTTGTGTCGCACAAGCAACACGACTCCATGGTGCCCACAATAAAGGCAGGTGGCGGTGGCTGCTTAATATGGGGCATATTTTTCTGGCAAGAACTGGGACCGGCAACTCTTAGGAAACCATGTGCACCCTGCCAGGTTGCATTTTTTTTTTTTTTCCCGAAGAGAAACAGGATCCTCCAAGACGATAATGCGCCACGTCATTGGGTCCGCAGTGTGCACGAGTGGTTCGAGAAATGCAGTGAAGATATCGTCCACCTTGACTGACCTCGAAATTCGCTTGGCCTCAATGTAATTAAACACCTGTGGGATGTTTTGAAACGGGAAGTGAGGTGTATGGACATTTAACCGTCATCTGATCTGACACTGTGGAATGTGTTGCAGGTAGCATGGCTGCAGATCCCTACGGACATCTTCATACATCTAATGGATTCAATGCCTAGGCGAATAGCGGTTGTATCCGTGTGAACGGTGACCCAATACTGTTATTAGGTAGGTGGACACAATTCAGTGATCACTGAATGTACATTAATTTATAAAAGTATCTATACTCATTGCTAAATTTTATATCAGTCCGTTTATTTGCACATCTGTAAAATGCGGGATGAAATTTAAGATTGATTTTAAAGGGATGGCAAGATATAAAATTTTGGGAACCTATGGGCTATTCTGATTAAATCTCCAGAATAAGTAAACAGTTCATAACGCTCTTTAAAAGTGCAAAGAGTAAAATAAACCAAATGGTAACCGTTGCGGGTTGGTTGGAAAGCAATCATACCACCGTAAAAGTAAAGTAAACCAAATATAAGAGCTATAAAGCAGTCATATTACATGAAATGACGGTATAGACCTATGTAGAATCAATATGCATTACAAGCAAAATGTCGTTGTTTGTTTGTTATTTGGTTTTTAGGAGCATTAGCAACTAAGGCCATATTGCTCCGGGAATATGCGGTGGTCATTCCCTTGACCTTTCCGCATCCTCCATATTTGGTGGTGACGGGCTCGAACCCCGGTCTAATCAAGAAGAGTGTGCTACGGCACTGCTGCTCCTTCCCACCTGGCTACGGAGGCGCCCGCAAAATGTCGTAACATTGTATGATGCACGTGAGGATCTGTGAGGGAAAAAATATAATATAAAACCGGCAGCGAGGCTGTTTATTACAAAAAACAAATGTAACGAAATCTTAACAGTGTATTCCGATTTTTCATTTGCTCCAGGGAAGTTTTTTTTTATAGAATTCTTGGTGGACAGTTTGCTCTAATCGGCATCAGCTTTTTGGTGGATGATATAATATAAAATGACCAAGCTCTATTTTTAATCTTTATCCATATGTACCATTTAAAGTATCTAGAGTTACAAAAATCACAGAAGCTGTTCTATAAGAATTAAACGATACATTCTGAAAATAACTTTGAAAGCAGTATTGTTAACACAAACGTATATTTAAACTTTACCTAAACTTTGGTTTTTATAATCTGACATTAGAAATCTTAGTTTCTTTTCTATTTATGATTATCAGATTTTTATCAGCTATTTTTTTTCCTTCGCCGTACAATTTCGACCAAATTTCCTTGAGCCAGCTCAATGAAAATTGCAATGGAGTACAAATGAACGAAAGTTTGCACCTATCCGAAAGTGTACCAGAAAAGTTGCCATAAAAGTGCATTCACACGAATATCTTGACTAAATGATTTTTTTATGTTGAAGATTTCCTCGTCTTTGTCTAATTTAAGCCGTTCCCACAAATCGGGTGGGAGAGGTCTGAGTTTGAATCTCGTTAGTGATGCGAGGAATTTTATGGGCTTTTTCACAACAGGACTGATTTGGTCAGTCTCAGAGTTGCATGATTTTTTTACCGGAAACTCGGGTTTTCTTCCAGATAAACAGCAAGCCGAATAAAGAACACGCGCACACAATAGTTACTTTTGTGTTTAATTCGCACCTATCAATTTTAAAAAAACTTTTTTTTTGCTGTCTGCTCGAAGGGAAATAGCTTTTCATTATTACTGCAATATCCTGTAAATCCATGATGATATTACACGGGTAAAATGAGAATCAGAAGCAGAATTCAAAAGGTTTAACTGTTTTAATTAAAACTACAGTATCTTTGAATTTCAAATATAAAACGCCCTTCTTTACTAATGAATTATGCATGAAATTAGTTCTGGCTAAATTGAGGAATTATCTAGTGTAACTAGAAAGATTGGGGTCTCACTTTATCAAATGTCTTACAATATGACAACAAAATTTGTACATTGGCAAACATTATTGTTCAGAAATTGTTTCTCTGTCCCCTCTTCTGAAACTGATATAGATAATTTTGTAAATGCCCTTCCGCTTGGGAAATAAATATGTAAATATCCCTTGTTTGTTCAGTGTCGTTCGCTTCGAATGTAATAATTAATTCTTGTTCTAATTGGAAATGAAATGTCCGCATCTGAAAAGCTATTACATTTTGGAAATCCTTTCTGCTTATTGCAAATCTTTATTTTCAATATTGTTGGGAATTGTGGGTTAAAATTGTACCATAGCACGATTCCGCCTATCTCTTATTTCTCCTTTTCTTTTAAGACAAGTCCAAGTTTCAGAATAAAATTTTTTGTCACAATGAAGCTATACCGTGACGCAGACTTCTGGCGAATAACTTTCTACGCCATGCCCGAATATAACTTTGAGAATGCTATTGAATATAAAGCAGAATTTCTGAATATAATCCGAAAACAGCGTGCCGAGACGATTTCCAAAATAACAAGAAATATTCCAGTTTTTGCTATTATAGCGGTGAGCTGCAGCGCCTATTAAAACAACTGTATTCAAACTGCGAAATGATTTGCGCCTAAAAACAACCCTATTGCTGCTCTTCAACCACAATACGAAAACCATTATATGTATGGCCTCTTCATTTCTTCCAATTTACATAAAATCATGTTTGCTTTAATGGTACCAAAGAAAAATATTCTCTTATTTTTGCTGTCATAAATCTCAGTTAGATGCTGTTATACTTGCACCAACATCAATCAATAATCAGAAGGCGATTAACAAAGTAGTTTTAGACCGCAGCTGTCGACAGTTTTTCGCTAGCCCTCTTTCTAAATGCTTTTCACTAGAAACTGTCTCAAGACATGAGTATGCTTAGTTTGGAGGGTGATTTGTGGGGACACCAATCCAACAGTTCAAAACCTCACGTAGGTTATGCGATGCAATGATGTTTCCATATTATTTGTGTGGTTTTTCACTGTCACGATGCAAGATTTCTCATAAAGTCCTCATGGATTCTCATGCGCACCAAGATAAGTTTCTCACCAATAATTATGCATACTTCAAAATAAGATGTAATATTTCTTCAGCATCATTTAATTTACAGTATTGTTTTCCGACGAAAAACAATATACCGCAGACTTCAGCGTTTAAAAAAAAAATAAAAATGACTCCTTTCGGGTTGGTTAAAATCAGCGTTATCCACACACCAGGTGGAAATGGTCTGGCTTCGAATCCCTGCAATGATGCAGAATACTTTTATGGGATTTTTTTTTTTAATTCATGGCTGAGTTTTTCGGTCTCAAGAGAGAAGAGCAAGGTTTTCCCTCCCCATACATTCGGATAATTGCTAACAGGCAAACCGAATAGACAACACAAGCTATTTATGGACATAACACATATATGGGTAGATAAGATTGTTCTCAGATAGCTCTAATGATAATTCCTATAAGAAACAAAACTTATTTCGATCTTAATCTCAATATTTAATTAATAAGGAGACCGCTATTATTCGACGTGAAACTGAAGCTATTTTTGCCGACAACCTCTTTTCGGTCATCACTATGACGCAGAGATACCAGGTCTTTCAAATGAAATTAGCATTAGCATTAGTAGAGGCATATGATGCAAGAAAGCAAGCTTATTCAGCATCAGCCAAAAAAAAAAAAAAAAAAAAAAACCCTCTCCCATTTCACCCCTCCGTTTGTTCGAAATACCTGTCCAGTTGAGCTTTAAATTTGTTTAGGCTATCAACTTCAACAACAAGTGATGGAAGTCGGTTCCACCAACCAACCACCCGCTGGCCAAAGGCAAATTTCCGCACATCTATCCGACATCCGTCCTTCCTCAATTTGAATTTATGCCCTCTGAGGTGATTATTCTGGGAAAGATGAAGAATCCCATTGGCATTGAGCATGCTCAAACCATTCAAAGCCTTATACACCTCTATCAGATCACCTCGCCGGTGCCTAGTCTCCAGACTCTGTAATTTGCAAAACTTAAGCCTTTCTTCGTAAGAGCAACCCTTTGTTCCATTTACTAATCTTGTTGCCCTTCTCTGTACCCGTTCCAGCGATAGGGCTGCTGCTTGAGAATGGCTGTTGAGATTGATAATTGTTGATTCCAGGTCGCCTTAATTAGTGACTTATAACTTTCTATTAAGAGCAAAGAGGGTCAACTCATTCTTCAGTTTGTCATCAATCAAAGTGAATTAAGAAACAACCATAATACAATATTATGGGACTTAGTTACTGAGGATTTGGAAATATTAATTCTGGGATTTTTCTGTATAATTATAATCGTCCCTACTTAAGTAGTATATCGCTTTATTTCCAACTTGTATCATCACCCTCGTTAAATCAACATCAATCGTTAGAGCAAACTAGCTGAAAATTAAGTTCATCTCCAGCTGTTCATAAAGCTTTGACAGTGGCGATGAAGCTTTGTTTTTACCAAACTGTATGTTTTATTCCTTCACGAGAATCTCTTTGGAGATCCTTAAAACTAATTGAAAGCGCACCAAGCGAGGAGGGGGAGAACGAGTAGCTGATCGTATTAGATAGAATAGTCCAGCGAAGTTGCCTATACTTTGAAATGTGTTGTGTAACTTTCAAAGACTTCTTACATAAACGGTGTTTATTTATGCCCAATGATAAAATAAAGCATATTAAGACAGCGAATTGTATAACTTTAAATGAACATCGATTTTTTTTCATAATTTAAAGTATATTATGTTTTTTTGCTAAAAGAAATCCTTTAACATAATAAAGTTAAATTTTTCTGTTTGTTACTCAGAAAAACAGAAATTTTTCTGTTTGTTATTCAGAAGCCCAGTATCTTTTAAAAATTAGAAACAGCTCTGCTAACATTCATTACAGACCGAGTAACTCAACCCTGTTTAGAGAAAAAAAAAAAAGAAAGAAAAATGAAATAAATCAAGAATGCTAGAAGTGCTCTGTGTGATATGGGATTCTAACTAGAGGACAAATGACAGGGATTTTCCTTTTTTGAAATTTTATTGTGGTTCTTAGATGATTAAATAATTACTCCATCTTTATTCTAACGCACTATGTTAAAATCTAAGGTAAACATCTTGTAAAAATCCAAGATGTTGGAACGTCACCAGAACAAAGCAGATATGCTGGTGCGTGTGCACCATAAAATACTCTGCGCCCCAAAGTCAGACTTCAAGACGGAAAACTGGCCTCCGGTTTTTGTGTCACCAGATAAAGGATGACCTACTCCTTATAGGGCGAGTTGGTCGACTTAGTGCAATGATTACATAACTCGCCAGAAACGCTTCTCAACTTGTTATCATAAAATATAGTCATTCTTTACTGACCGATTTACTTTTATTCGCTACAAACTTCGTGTGTCCTTGTTATCCAACAGCAGTGTGCCACTTTGAAAATAAATAAACCGGATTATAACGGAAATGTTCAGCATTGCGATGTTTTCTGTATTTTGCAAAAGGAAAAAGGTCAGCTCACTTTCAATGGGAATAAGTTTAATACAAATATCTCGTCCTTCCACGAAACACACTGCAAGAAACTCCATTGTGTGTCTTGCAATGGGTATTCGCTGCTCTTCATGTCAGCACATCTCTGAATACCTTGACTTGTACTCAGTTATTCAGTTTCTGAACTCCATTGTATATCGACGCCAGGATTATTCCGCATAGAAGGGAGATTATATACGAGAAATGGAATCCCTTCTTCAATGTCGCTTTATCCAATTATCATGATGACGTCGCGGAAAGGATGGGAATTTTGACTGATATTATGAGTACGAATCGACAATGGCTGTTCACCTGACTGCTTGCAGCCTGCTTAAAGATCAGAGAAGAAAATCAGAATCCTTTCCTTGAAGGAGGAACAATAAAAAAGAGAAAACTATACTCACTTTCTTCATTCTAAAGTACTGGGTACTGTGAAAAATCGACAACAAAACCTCATTCTTCTTTATCTCCCAGCCTCCTTTCCTTCCTACATTTATCTGCAGCAGCAACGCTTTGACTTGCGCTTTCGGAATCGGATGGAAAAAATGAGAAGAGAACTAGCTTGATCGATGGTTAGCCCTTCCATGAAGCAACAGAAAACTGGAAAACAAAGGAGGATGTTCCGCCTACTGTATGTGTAAACACGGCAACTAAAAAAATATAAAAAAAAAAACATACAGACGCACTGAGGAAGCTCCGATGGTTTTAGACGATTTCTGTTTTTCTCTATGAAAGGAATAAATCACTCCCCCCTCTTTTTTTTTTTTCGTTTATCAATTTAAAGTCACTGTTTTTGAAAGTGCGCCGTGTTTTATAGCAAGTGTAAAAGATAAAGGTTTCACTGCTTATGTGCAATCTCCAAACATTTAGAATCGTAGGCATTAAACCAAATCTGACAAGTGAAAATGGTGATTTTTTTTCCCTTTCTTAGTTTAGATTACGATATCTGACTTACTAAAAGCGAAGAGTTCCGATTGTTTCTTTTATTATACGAACGTTGGAACTCCGTTGTCTCATTCCAAGAACCATTGCAGTGTCTAAGCCACATGTTTTTCTGAAATGGAAAAGTCTGCGTTCGATTCCCGTTGCCACCGAAATGAAATATTTTCGTTGACGATGGCAGGGACTTGTAAAAGTAGTTTAAAATAGTGGCGAGTGGTCTCCGTTTGTTTTTAAACTGGGCGATACAAAATTGCTCGAAATCCAACAGTAGTGTGCAACAGCTATTTGTTATTTTAATCTTATACTTAATGAGGCACGCTGAGTTGTAATAAAGCAAATACACCAGTAGTGATATTTTTATCTATTACGATAAAAAATATCATTTGTTTAAATTTGTGCAACGTGCCGAAGAGGATGTAAAAGCTATTAATGCTAAAAATGAGCGAAATGAATGTTGTGAAGTATAAAAAATAAATAGGACTTTCCTCTCTCTCTCTCTCTCTCTCTCTCGTAATCAAATAGCTTGAATAGTGCAAAAAATAAGAATT
Organism: Mastigoproctus giganteus; assembly: GCF_048544385.1. Taxonomy (NCBI): domain Eukaryota; kingdom Metazoa; phylum Arthropoda; class Arachnida; order Uropygi; family Thelyphonidae; genus Mastigoproctus; species Mastigoproctus giganteus. The sequence goes on along the minus strand of NC_143580.1, from coordinate 89,124,314 downwards.
GGAATGCAAAACTATTGTGGAGAAAAAGGATGTACAAATATAGTAATTTTTTACTCAATTAAATCAGTTTCGTAATACCTACCCCTTCAGTTGGGCCCTGGAACAAGGTTAAGGCAAAAATAAGGTAGGATAAAATCATGTATTTAAGGTAGAGTAAGGGAAGGGATCTGAAAACTTAAAAATAAAATAAAAAGTCAAGTAATCAAAAGATTAGACCATTATAATATACATACACGATTTTACTATACATCACGTGTTTTCTCGGATTAAATCCTCTTTCTCCTTCATTTTCAGGGCCCTATTAAACAGACAGGTGTTATGAACTCGGTTTTACCCGAATAAAAATTAATCTTATTTGTACTTCCTTTTTAAATCATATATTTTGCTTTCTAATACTTATTTTTCTACTTTTCAAAATATTGCATTACTGAAGAACAAAGAAAGTAATATTTTATAACTTTATTTCTGGCATTTTAACTTTAATTCTCCCTCTTTCCCCTGCAGCCCCGAGATTTCCGATCTGCTTACTGTTAATACCTTGCATACCATGGCATTTGTTTTATTGATGCATAACGCAGGGTTTGTAAATCATGAATCCTCCCCATTTATGTGTTTTCATTATTATTTTCCATTATTTTATAATTTTCAACTTTTCAGCCGCTTCAGTTTGGTTTCGTAATCGATTATATTTGATTTATATGTTTCATCCTTATATATATATATATATATATATATATATACAGAGGAGGCAGACAGTAGCAAACATTGATAGATTTGTTAGCATAAAGAAGTCACACTAAAATCAATAAATCTTTGTCTGCCCTGAACCGCATTTATCCTGCTGTTCTTAAGTCTGCACTTAAAGCTTAGAAATGCGAGTACATCAGTCATGTATGATTTCAGCTTTCAGCTCATGAGGCGGTCGTGTAGTTTGATACAGTGACTGTGGTAGATCTTAAGATTCTCTTGGATATCCTGAGCTTGTTATGTAAACGTCTTATGTGAATATTTGTCCTCAGGTACAAGAATAGTGCATGGTCTACTGCATATACGGATTTTCCTTTGTTATTGTACAGCACCATGCTCTGTTTGAATTTTAATAAATATTTCAGCAGAAATTTGAAGCGGTCGCCTATGCAAATTAATTAATACATTCTGCGGGCGTTTTGTGATTAGAAGAGAAATATTCACGTCAGGAAATGACTTGCAGCTATCTGCAGTTAATGGAGAAAATGGCAAATGCAGCACTGGTAAAACTCCAGAACTGGGCAGCCCTGCACAGCCTTACCATTTCAGGAGAAAAATAAAATCCATACTCCTTAAAGGCAGGCTACAAATCCCAAGACCACCTACAATAAAATTAAACATTACACCCATACAACTGCACACTGAAGTCAAGCTCCTAGGTATCTTCTAAGACTCGGGGCTTACCTTCCACCACCACCTAAAGTATCCAGGCAACAAAATTTAAAGGTACAGTGCTATGATAAGGCGGGTCAGCAGGGCAGACTGGGGGCTGAAGCACAAGGCTCTTACTCTCATATACCAAGCGGTATACGTGCCAATTGTGTGTTATGATGCCTCCATCTGGTACCGAAAAGCCATCCTAGCAAGAAAGAAATGTTAGCTGGATTCAATCCAGAGGTTCATGCTCCTTTCAATTTGCAGGGCGTGCCGCACCGTCGGCACCCCTGCTCTGCACGTATTAACTGGATGTCAGCCACTATACTTAGAAGTGGTTAAAAGAGGGCTTTTTTGTCATTTAAGGAAGGGAGTTCCAATCCAACTGCTTAATTTTCAACTTGACACCACAAACGGCACCAGGCAAGAAAGACAACGGATAACCCAACATCTACAAGAGATATAGCAACATGACTGGGACAAAAAGGGGCCATCACAAAAATATTCCTTCCATCTATAAGTTCAGCTCACCCAGAACCTCTACCCTGGTTTTCGCCTGGCCTCCATGTGACCTTTATCATCACCGGCCGTGGATCCTTCCAACAAAGCCTGACCACCATGGGAATCGAGAATGATCCCCGTTGCCACTGCGGCGAATAGAAGTCCTGATTGCCCCAGCTACGCCGACATTAGGCTTAAATTCCTCACCACGATACAGAGAAACCCTCGCAATCAAGAATTCACTCTGATACTCGAGGACGATACCTATAGGGCATTAACCACCTACGGGTAGGAAACATTTGCATTTAGGCGAGCTAAGATTGCAGAACCCAGAGCCCAAGGACTAAACTGGACCATCGTGAGATAACTCGCCATCTCCCCAGAACAACACAGATATGATCATGCTAACCCTCATAGGGTAGGATTTATTGCAGGCACCATCCAAGGTGCGGGATGCTGGCACTCTTTGGAGTGCGGAGTTTAAAAGTCATTTCAAACCCGAAATGGGTTGGATATACTGCTTGCACCGATCTAGGTGCTGGATTGCTGGCACTGACCACAGTGCGGGATCTGGCATATGGTTCCCCAAAGCCTCCACTGTGGTAAGACGAAGAAAGCTGAACATCATTCAACGGCCAATTTTCCTTACGATAACCAGAGCATGTTGCACCTCCAGCACGCACGCTCTACAGGTCCTCGCCGGTGTACTGCCGGTCCTCGCCGGTGACCTTGAGGTGGCCCATGTGAGGATGATGTATCAGCTCAGCAGAGGAAAGTCTACCACCTCTATTGATTTTACCACGGATCCTGCTAACACTTATTCCAGTGAAAAAAGCAGACTCCTAACCTACTTACAACAGACCTGGCAAGCTAGATGGTCCGAATCCACCAAAGGGGCCATCACCCGCAAATTTAACGAACATATGTAAAATATATCCCAAATCACCATCCTGGTTCTCCCCAGGCCTTCTAACTACGTACCTCTTAACAGAGCATGGTGCCTTTCGCAGCAAACTGAACCTTCTTGGACTTTCCGACAACTCCCTTGCACCTGTGGCGCCCAGGAAATCTGGGACCACTTGATGCATGACTGCCTACTATATGATGACCTCAGATCTTCTCTCATCAAACAAATTCATTTCATCCCGAGAGATCAGGAGCAACCTCTCCTGGAAGACCACCATACCTACACAGCCTTTTCTAACTTTGCTCAGGGCCTCTTCACGAGGCGGAAAACCCTACCACAACCACAGAATCAGACCCAACCAGACAAACGGCCTAATCAGCCATGTGTCAAGACCACTACTGGCTTCAGCATACTGAAATCCCCGTGAAGACTTTCAACCTGCACAATAATTGTGCCTTTACAATGCAGTCTCAACATCACCTCTATCTACCATGACTGCCGCTCCGGCTTCGCCTCCCACCAAGTTAACTCAATACTGAAATGACTTCGCCACCTGGATGGGACCTGTCTGTCCCAGGATTGCACTACTCGAATTTGACCTTCTCGGACTGGACTCTGCCAACTATGACTTCACGCAGCATTGCTGCCAATGCCATGTGGCGATCCTGAACCCGTGCTCCCTTGCACGGCCCGGTTTCTCCCCTGTCCTGGCAGGGAGAAGGTGAAGGTTCCCTTGTCTCCTCCCCGCCGCCCCCTCTTTCCTTCTGGTGTGGCATGGGCCTGCCTCACTGATTTTGGGTTCATCTACTCTATCGACCCTATACTTCTGTCTCTCACCCCCTAGCCTTAATCTCCCCTCCCCCTCTAGCTTTCCAACTAACGTTCATCCCATGTCAGAATTATCCTAGCCCTACACCCAAAATTCTTAATTCTAACACTGTATAACTTAAAACTCCTTTGGCTTGACCCAAACTCTAGCGCACCCCCCCCCCCTTTTTTTTGGGGGGTCCTGGCCACTGAAATCCCAGGAAATTAGGTGGCAGGGCCTGCCAGAGTACTTATTTAAAAATACTGGTGTACCTGGCTTGCCTCCACGGGGCTAAGTGTGGGTAACGTTGGGCCTCAGTAGGGGTCCAGCGGCTAAATGGCCAGATGAACAATGGTACACGACACTACATCCAACAATATTCATACACTTTTAAATCTCTGGCCTTTACAGTGTTCTGTAACACACGACAATGTAGACTACACGGAGATGGGGGAAACCCCTGGTGCCGCTAGACCCTAAACACACTTTACACTTTAGTGCGGGATCTACAGGCACTATTCCATTGGCAATTACACAGATGCGCCTGTCCCCTGTGACTTTTAAACCCACACCTTTTCCTATACTTCGCCTAAACTATGGTGGATTTATTCTACCTTGTCAACCCACCCAAATTCATTCCCCCTTTAATCCACTCTTCTTCTATGCCCGTCTCTCTCTTTTTTAATCTGTTACTTTATTTATTTATTTTTATTTTTTATTATTATTTTTTTTATTTATTATTTTTTAAATTTATTTATATATATTTTTAATTAATTTATTTATTTTTATTATTATTTTTTATTTATTATTTTTTAAATTTATTTATATATATTTTTAATTTATTTATTTATTTTATTTATTTGGTCTCCGTCAGGAAGCTCAGGCAACCCTGGCGGAGGCCAGCCAGAGTATAATGGGCAGCCTGGCTCCCCTCCCAGTGGTGGTTGCGGGCAACGTGGGGTTCTCTTAGGGGCCCTGCTGCTAAGCAGCCAGAGACAGAACAACTGAACATAGCACTACTCTGTCACAAACCAGACTTCACACTTTTTTCTGGCTTTTACAGAGATTCTGTAATTCTTCATAAAGTACCATGGTGCAGATGTGTGGAAACCATCGGTGGCGCCTTCTACAAAACACTATGCCACTATCTGCAGTTAATGTTGTAGCGCAGCTTCAAAACTGAGAAATATTAATTTTAGAATAAAAAAAGTTACTCTCCAGAAAGGACTACTAACTTCGTCTCGAATAATTCAAAATTTCGGATCGTAAATAAAAACAATGTATCAATATCTTTCAACAGGAACTGCACACAGTATTGATAGAATCCAGTCAACCTCCAAGTAGCGTGCAAAGAGTCCATTTTTGTTAACAAAATCATCAAAATAAAAAAGCATTTCCTTTCTTTCTCTCAGATAAGAAGAAAAAAGGTCTAATTTCCTGCAAATGAAATTTACAGCGTAAAATAAATATTCTACAGTGTACGTTCAAAGTCGTTTCTGTCTCAGAAGGAATCCAGGCAGTGCTTTAAGTGAAATTTATAATGAAAGCTGCTTTTACCGTTGTATTGTTCAAGGATGGAGCATTTCATTGCTTTCCTCTTAAAAGGCGTTTATTTATTTTTCACGCTCTTCAGATAGTAATTTCTAAGTTCATTCTTAAAAGATGCCCATTAATGAAGGGAACTACAATAAAACTGAATCGTCCCTTCATTTAAGAACAAAACTACACCACAGAGAAAACGCTAAGGACGAACGCCAAAATGTTCTTAGGAGAGTTTCTTAAATTATACTCAAAGCACATAAAATATTTCATTACAAATATACTGAAGCGCATTAGAAAATTACAAAAAAAAATGAATGGTTAAGTTACAATAGATTTTAATAATAACAACTAATGTTTTTAATCATAAATCGTTAATCATAAATGTTTAAATTTTTAATCGCAAATAATTAAAAAAAAAGCATAATGATTCCCAGTTAATTAGCAGTCATGATGGTAGCGTACACGTTTTCCATATATTTCTTCTGTTAAAGTTCTTGTTATCTTGATTATACGCCAAGACTCTAAGGCTCCTAGATTTTCGACATTTTTTTTTTTATATTCAGCATAGCAAAGGATTGGGTTCTTCGTATAGTTATATGGTTTTCCCAAGTGCACGTCACTAACTTCCACCTCTTCATCAAGTTTGGAATTTTCCATTAATAAATTTAAATGATAGTAGAACAGCTGTCCATATTTCTTTAAAACAAATGCTTCAGAAAAGCGATACGCTTCACACTTTGGAACAGCTCATCTACTGTATTTAGTCAGTAGGTGCTGCCTGACAAATGCATGTTGTTATGATGAAAATCGTTGATATTCACGAGAACAATAAAGCCAAATGTAATAATTATTATTCCTAAATTCTCTTTCAGTGAATTTTGAAAACTATTTTTTTGGGTGTAGACATAATTGGAAATGGTCTGAGCAAAACAAGTAATTAGATGCCAAATTATGTTCAAATGCAGTTCTGCGGAATACTACAGAATAGATAATTATAGTTATTTACAGGAATTAAACACGTTAGAACACCGACGAACTTTTAAAACTTTATGAAATGCAGGAAGTTTGGACTTTGCCCATCTTTCCGGATGTACTGAAGGGACTGCGCTATTTATGTAAAATATAACAAATTATGAGACAAATGTATGAATAATAATTTTATTAAACATTATTTTAAATCAATCCATTCACTTTCTCCCAAATATAAGCGCTAAAATAATCAGGCGATCAACGAAGATGTGTTTTGAGATGCGTTTTACAGGTGAATTCACTGAACTTTGACCACAATAGTGGATGCACAATGCAACCCCCATCCACACACACTATACAAATATATCAATAGTTTCCTCCAGCATAAAGCAATGGTGTATTATACAATGCATATTTTCAGTTGTGAAGGTAATGTCTGATGACTTCAAGCAATAAGCCTTCTTTTCTGGAAAATCATATTTTAATGTAATTGATCAACTCATATGCATTAATTAATGTATCTAGGTAGTGTGCTCACTACTATTTACACTAATGAGATGTTAATAATATACCTCGTTAGTATCGTGTATCACCAATTAACAGATAACTAATGGTTGCGAAAACCTCTTTTAATTCTCTTCTTGATCAAGTGGAAAGTTCCAGTTCTCTGTTATTTAAACGTCCAAAATATATGTGGCATGTATCAAATAAGCGAAGTTTCTAAAAAAAAAGAAATCCAGATTTAACTGTGCGAATACCACCACCAAATCAAAGCACTTTAGTTTAAGTGGTTCTGGACTAATGTGCTTTATCCGTGCTATGTTTACTTAAAGTCATTCTGAATTCGAACAGCTGCTCTGTTTACTTTGCGTAATCGTTTTAGAATACTTAAATCCCAACCCGACTTGATGCACATGTTCCAGCCAGTAGGTCTACATATTGACCACCCAAAGGGTTTGATATGAATTGCACCAGAGTGTTCACAATAGTGCACAGGGAAGGAGTTGATAATTGCTAAATTTGTGAATATTAAGGCGTTTCTTAAGTTTATCAATGTCCTCTCCTTGCTGTGTCAAAGAGCTCGTTTGAGTTATAATGTCCCATGAGTAATTCGCTCCACTAAATTTTGGCATCCGGCCAAATTCCTCATAATTTAATCCTTAAGAGACGATTTAATTCATTAATTGCCATTTCGGGCCCATTCAATTTATGTTTATTGCTTGCTCAATTAGTATGAAATATTGAATATTCGAAAGTTTTCGTTGTTCACCAAAATCAATTCCGATGTAAGTTATGCTCATGAGTTGCACTCTTCGAGACATAAATTACAAAAGAAGTTTTTAGGTAATTTTCTAGGCTATAAATATTTAAAAGAGGGAGGGAATCACTGATGAGTGGGCTACCTTTACTTTCATATTTTTTTTACCCAATTCATCATTTAAAAAATGCAATTTCTTTTTTTTTTATGCAGTTATTCATTATATCAGAGAGTTGTTCGTGTTAAACTGGTCATTACGAAGTGTTAGTAGAATAGATAACACTGCTATTAATTCAGGTTTTAAGTGAGTGCTATGAATAATCTATCTGTAGTAGATGCTGAACTTTGCTTTTCACGATATTTTTTCTTTATCCAATTGGATAGCATGTTGCAAGTAAGATTCTTTTTGATCCCTTTTTTGTTACTGTTACATCGATCAAGTTAGCTCAGTTCCTTATATAATTGCGCTATTACGGGCATTATTTTTGTATTTAGCTACCATCAGAAAAAAAAAAAAAAAACAGTTAAGAACATACGAATATAAACAAGCGACATGGTTTGTATTTAGTAATATAATTGGGACAAATATATGATCTTACTTTCAAGGAAACAGTTGAATTTAACTGTTTGCTCTATTACTTTATCCCACCTTTCCCCACTTCCAAAATTATAAAAAAATAACTTCAACTCGAATATGGCCATTCATGCTTAAAAAGTAAAGGCTTTTAATACGCTGTCTTGCCTAACAATATTTGAAAACATTAAATGTCTCCACAAAGTAGCCAATTATGTCTGTCATATTTAACTGCGTTAAGAGGGTCGAAGTTTTCATAAATCCTATTTAAATAAACTGGATGAGCAATTGGAACAGAGGTATAGAGACAATGTTCCCACCTTTAACACAAGTTGTGCAGGAATCTATGGAGAGTGTCCATTCATTTGGTTCCTTCATTGCAGGCTAGTAAAGCACTCATCAGTCAGAAAAATTTGCTGCCATGTAAACGAAGGTTAAGCATGGATAATTGCTGCCATGTAAAAGAAAGAAGGAAAGTATGGATAAACTCCTGCTCACGGCATGTGTACAAAGAAAATTACCTCCCTGGGGAAAGCAGGTTTCAAGTTTTGGGCTGTGATTCTAAAATCTTTGCACCAGATTTGCGAGACAAAAATCACTTAAAACCTGCAGCCATTATCAATTCACTGCAGGATGGAAGCCTCCTCAACAATTCATTTTGGGGAAAAGGGACCATAATGTACCACGCTGGTCCAGTGTGGGTTGGCAGATCGACTGTATTTTGCAGTCAGGAGCTTGAACCCCTGTCTACTCAAAGAACGTGTGATACTGCACCCCCGCTCCTAGCCACTCGGCTACGAAAATCACTTATCGGATCATTTAACCTCATTTTACTTGAACTGCCGAGGTTCCTATACATTCCTGTACAATTACTACTGCTATATACAGTACCTACATGACTGGACATATGTTAATGGAAATAGTAGCCCTGAAAAGTTAAAAAGACGACACTTAATTTTTTTGTAGTCGCTCATTTTTATCACATAATGCGATTTCAATCACTTAATTTCCTCCCTTTTTTTCTGTCATCCTACTTTACAGGCTGATACAGGTTGCATATCATACTTTCTGGTCTGGATTCCTGAAAATTAGAGGAATTAAAAATTGTGTGCTTTTTTTTTTTTTTTTTTATTAATCACAACAACAACTAAAGCCTTATATTTCTAATTTTCAATTTGCGTCATAATTATCACATATAAATGCAAAACATATATAATCACCAGTAAATAAAATATTTACAAGGAATTTAAACGCAGATACAATAAATATTAAGGTATTATTATTTTTTTCATTAAAATGAATGATATAATGCAATGATTAAAATGAAAAATCATTAAAAATGTGGATAATAATACATCATTATCAATAAAATAAATTTATTTTTTATTACTTTAAATAATACATAAAACCTAATAAAATAAAGTAAATTATTATAAGCTATAAAACAGCTTATAAAATTTATTTTTAATGCTGATTTTGCTAAAAAATATCAATATTGTTTTCATTAAGAAATACTGCAGTTCTAATAAAATATTTAAATTTCAGATGATTTGTTCTAAATTCGGTAATAGGAAATAAATTATGTTACTTCAAATGCCTAACGTGGACAGTTAGAATTAATATAAGATAGGAGCATTGGAGCATCAATTTTTGCCTTGAAATAATAGATTACAATAAAGCATATTTCTTCTATCTTTCAAGGTGGGGAGATTGAATATTTTACGCCAATCTTTATAACTGTACAAATAAAAATCTAGATCTGATTTATAAACTAAATACTGAGTGATTTTTGCACCCCTTCTAATACATTTATATCATTTTTTTTTTCCAGAGGGGATCCTCACCTTTGTTACATACTCCAAAATTGGTCGAACGAATGAAATATAAGCTAATTTTGGGATATCAGGGCCATTAAAATCAATGCAGGCTCTTTTTATTAATCCAAGCATTTTAGATGCTCTGGCAGTTATTTTAATAATATGAGAAGTATAAGAACCATTATTAGCTCTTAATACCCCTAGATCCAAAAGTTAATGTATTCTTTTAACGAATAGGGATTTCAAAGCATAATTAGAACAGATAACTAATTGTTTGTGAGGATCAATTATGGTAATCGCATGGCATTTATCAATTTTCACAGATAGGTTTTTAATCCAATTTTAAATAAACTGAATGTCCTTTTGTAATTTCTTACAGTCCATAGATTGGTGATCTCTTTGTATAGTTTCATGTCACCAGTATAATTAAGGATATCTGTAAACATAAATATATGCCATTCAAGACTATACTAAAGGACAAAGAGACGAATCCTATGGGACACACCTCTGTATATTAAGGTGGTCCGAATAAAAATCATCAAAACAGATTAAACGTTTCCTATTTTTAAAGAGATGTTGAAACCAGGTTAAAGCTGGTCCCATATCACCAAGCTTAATACACAATATATTATGAGAAACTGAATCAAAAGCTTTTTGAAAATTTAAGTAAATTATATTCATCTCTTTGTTGTTATCAAGTGCCTTCCTAATATCGTGCTCCATAGTCAACAAATTTGTAATTGTCGACCTACCTTCTATAAAACTATGATAAATATGATGCATTTTGCTATGACAAAAAGCATATTTGTTTATTTACTATGTATTGTACAATTTTAGTCCTCCTCTTCGGAGGCTGTTTTACTTGGTCTTCAAGAAACACGACGTTAAAGTTTACTGAAGTCACTTTTATCAGGAAAGGAATGATGCCAAGTCTAAAAATTTACACTGGGATACAGTAGATAACATAAAACACACACACGTGCACTTTTCAGAATCCACGTGAATTCTAAAATGTAAAATTTATGAAGAAAAGAAATACCTTTTTATATAGGGGGCTGCTTACCCCATTAGTCTCCAGGAAGATACACAGTTTGAGATTCTCTGCAGCATCTTACGTTGTGTTATAATGCAATTATTATTCAAAATAAATGTTTAATTTAACTGGGGTTTGCAATAGTATGTGTTTGCACGTGGTATAAAAGATTTAAATACGTTGGAGTGTAACCCTTGGGAGCAACACCACCATTTCCCATGCATCTCAGCTAACTCAGCAGTACTGCATAATTAAGAATGTCAAAACTGTCACGAATCTGGACGACAGCATGCGTGAATTTTTATTTTTTTAAATTGTGAATAATTTATTGCGCATTTATTGTGAATAATAATTGTATTACACAACGCGAGATTTTTTATGAGACCTGCACCAGCTTCCGACATACGAAATGCAAGAAACATCATCTGGTAAATCAATGGATAAATCGTGTTTCTTAAATAAAATTTATTTTCTGCATTCACATCGATTGTGTCGTGAATGTCTTTTACATTATTTGCTGTAATCCAGTGCAGTTAATTTGGCTTTCCTTCATTTTCACGATAGCGGAAGTTACCTCAAGAAGCTTTAACATATTTTTCCTTAAAAATACTTTGGTCTCGGAAAAAAATCTTAAGAACATTTTACATTCTTTGTCAGCAATTTGTTTTCTAATATAGTTTTATGATTCTCAGTTCTAAATCATCCTGTTGTTTATCAGTATATTGTGTTATCAGCTTACCACATGGCTTTGGATGGATGCTTATAGCTGCTGAAATGATTAGAAATTTTATAATTTCCACATCATGAATTATTTTCGAAATAAAATTTAATATCGAAGCATTTATATAATTATATGAAAGCTTTATAATAATAGTAGTTATTATATGGATTTTGAAATTTTTCCAATGAAGATGGCTCTTGGAAAGAGCCATCTTCATTGGAAAATGACATATTTCCAAGAGCCATCTTCACTTCCAATGAAGATGGCTCTTGGAAATATAATGTCATTTTCTTGACGATATCAGTCATTTCAAAACGTGCGTTCAAAACTGAGTCTCTCAATCTGAATCTCTCCTAAACTGACAAAAAAGAGACTGATTCGCTTCCTTTTGAGAAATTTGGCATAGTCCTCTATGAAACATTGTTTATGTACACTACCATTTCATGATGAATTTCATTTTTGGCATTTCCACCACTTTTTAATCAAGAATTGTTCAGTTACTTTTCCTATATTCTAGAGGTTTCCAAAGTGTCGAATGCGTCCCTGGTGGAGGTGTATTTGGTTTTCTGTGTGGCGTGTTTTACGTATGGAGCACTACCTTTTAACGAAATACGGACCGATCATCCCACTAATCATAGTACTAGACGAATTTCACTTCAGTATTTAAGATTAAATGTATCGAAGGATATGCTAATTTATGAAAGTGTGATATACTCAGTGCTAAATGTTATGTCATATCTGTTAATTTGCACTTGTTCTGGAAGAGGAGCGTGAAATATTTTAAGGAGCGCAAGGTATAAAAGTTTGAGAACCTTTGATCTATTTTAATCTGCACTTTCATGGTTTCATATTTTAAATCATTAAAATATATTCAATACTTTTTAATATCTCGAACGGTTCTTTAAATTTTTTTGCATTTTTTTTTTCTCACCATGAAATACAAACTCACCGAAGGATGGAGGAGGAAAGTTGTCAATCAGCAAAGGATTTAAAATGCACTTCTTTTGTCCAATCAGATGTCCTGACATTGTGATTTATGACAGAAAAATAGCTCAGAAATTCGAAGTTAACATGCTTGTTTGCTGACAGGGAGAAACTTTTTTGTAACTTTTCTTCATTTGTTCTCCTTATTACTAAACGTTTCGAAATGATAGATTTGAAAGAAGTTATTCCTTAGGTCTGATTGCTGCCGTAATTACATGTGGACTGTTTTGCTGTGAGGAAAACAGAAAAGATGTGAAGATGTGCTGAAAATGGATTAGTTACGGACAGCATGAGAAATGGGCGACTAAGGAATAAATCCCCACGGAATGATAGAATACTGCATCGCCTTTCATTTTCTCTAAGAGAAAGCAGAAATTTTTTCTTGCTTTTAAAGGAATAATCTGTAGCAATAAAATTTGATTTGTGCCATAGAACTGTAAGGAAAGGATCTTATAACTTGGCTTAAGGGCGCGATGCTTATCTAAAATGAATTTCTGACAGATTTCCAAAGCAAAAGAGGCCATGCTGTGAATTGTTAAAGAATGGAAGGAGATCGCTTTTATTGACGAAAGTTAATTTTGCATTTCTCCAATTTAGTGTATTAATATTAATAAGGCCAAATGATGCAAGGAAACGGACTTTTTCCTTATCAACCAAAAAAATCATAATAATAATATAAAATAATAAAAGAAAACAGAATATTCGCATTATTTACATTCAGGCAAGGTAATCATCTCATTCTGCTTAATTAGCCAACTAATTCTGTTTAGCCGGAGTCAATGCGTCTATCACATTTGGAGGCAATTTACTTCAGCGTTCGACAACTGGATCTCATAAAGTTCACAGGTGAACTTTATGAGATCCAGTTTTTCGTTTTTTCTGAGATTTTATGTTTATGCTCCCTAGTTCTCTCATACGAGTGATAACAGACCTTCTTCATTCATTTTACTCAACTTCTTCAGCGCTTTGTCCACGTAAATAACATACTCCTTTAGATGTTTAGTTGTCAACCTTTTTAGTCCACACCTCCCAAGCCGTAATTCATGTTAGCGTCTATTTGTATTCGTCACTAATCTGGTTAGATTAGTGTTGAAAACATTCTCTTTGTAAAGAGACTGCCTCACGATTTTTGGTTGTTGGGTTTTAGAAGCATCAGCGACTAAACCATATTGGACCATTGTATACCGCGTCATATTGTACAAATGCGTGTTCAAGGGCCGATTTGCATGTTTTGCTGGCTGAGAAATCCGGAATAACTCATGTAGGAACCCTAATTCTCCCACTTATGATCTGCTGATCAGTGCCTTGATTGAAGAGTTAAAACTTCTTGTAGTCATAGACGGCAATCGCACCCAGACCTTTTCATACGAGTAAGTGGCGGAATCCCTCCCGAAAATTTAATCCCAGAAGGTCTGAGCACTACCATTAACATAGGGTCGAAATCTTGACCTGAGGTTATATTGCGAAAGGACAATAAATACAAAAATCCGCATTTAAATACTGAAAAAGAAATATTACGAATTATTATCGTAATACAGGGAGCTCCGTGGGGATAACGAATAGACTTTACAGAACGTGATGCCCATGTCATCGTGTAATGAGTGTGCAGAGATGCACAGCTAAATTAGAGTGATAAAGTTGTCTTTTCAGTCACCAAAAGAGGAGTTGAGGAAACCACTGTATTGTCTGATTTTATATCTATCATAGATGATAGATATAAAATCATAGATGATTGGATGGCATAAACATAGACATATTTAAAGAGCTATATATGAAAAGAGGTGTACAGTTGATGAACTGGTTTCAGTGAATGCAAGATTAATAAATCAGGTATGACAGATGTACCTAAAAGCGCAAAGCAACTTTAAAGGACGCAAGAGTATATATGAGTTGTATTAATATATTGAATTAAGTATGCATAAATGGATGTGAAAGTTACACAAAGTGCCAGTGAACTAGAAGGGCAAGGAAAGTAGAAAAAGAAGCGTAGTAGATTTTTGAAAGGTGAAATAATGTTAATATTCTAGAGGTTATGTCGAATTAAGTAAATTATAAGTTGAATTTTCTAGCCACTATAAAGTGAGGGAACTGTAAAGTAAAATTAATATATCAAAATACTAATAAAATGTAAATAAAAATAAAATGAAAATGGTATAGCTGTCATCAGATATGGGAGGAAACATTTTTAGTAAATGGTCTAGGTAATGCAAAAATGTCAGCTGAAATAAATATTGATACATGATCAGGTATTTCATCAGGGGACGGGCGCCTCCGTAGCAAGGTGGGCAGAAGCAGCAGTGCGTAGCTCACGCTTCTTGATTAGACCGGGGTTCGAGCCCGTGACCACCAAATACGGAGGATGAGGAAAGGTCAGGGAATGACCACCGCATATCCCCGGAGCAATATGGCCTTAGTTGCTAATGCTCCTAAAAATAAAAAAAAAATATCATCAGGAGACTACACCTGACCATGTATCAGGAACTGCGTTTCTATACTTGTCCATAATAGTAGAAGAAAAGCGAAAAGCCAAAAAAAAAAAAAAAAACAATGAAAATGAAGTTAGCACTTTCTAATATCCACAAGGTAGTCCCAACTCAGTGTAATTTATTTAGGTAAAAATAAGTATGAAGTTGGGATAAAAATGGTTAATATCAGTATGTTTAATATAAATATGTAGAAGTTTGTGTAGAATTTAATTTTGTATAGATAGGAAATCAATGTATTTTAAAAATCTTAGATTTCAGATAGGAAAGCAAGAAGTGTTCATCCAGCCCCTTTTAAAAGCATCGGGCGTCATTGTCATCAGAAAGATAACTAACTGGAGTTACTTAGAAATGTTTAATTGCTTTGTGTTGTACGCCTACTTAAAACTTTATTGAGAAACGTAGAACTTACAATTTAATTAAGTAAATCTGTACAAGTTGCCATTAAAATAGATTTAAAGTTCGTGAGAGCTTTAAAACCATTATTAGGAAACAAAGATTTTTTTTTTTTTTTATTCCCCCTCCACTAGTCCAATCGCAATAACAGAATACTGTACTGCAAGGCGAATGGCGTGAAAGGAATTATTTCGTAAGCAGCACTACGAAGAATAACGGGACAGGAAAGCTAAATATATCATCAGATTTCAGTGGACTAAAGTTCTGTCATTAGAAAAATAAATGTACTTAAGTATTCAATATAATCTTTATTGGCAGAACGTAAAACTTGCGATTTAATATTTGAAATCGATGTAAAATACGAACTTAAAAGATGGCGCACGACAGAAACGAAATATGAAATCGAAATAAAATATTGCTTCGACTTTAAACTCTCTTGAAATAGAATGTAGACTAAGGAAAGCAGACTTAAACAGTTAAGCGAAACGCTAACTTCGAAAAGAATTAAAACTCTGAAAAGACACATTTTGTGTGTACCAATATTTTAACTATTGTTTCTGTACTGAATTTGTCCTTTTGATAGTTACGACGGATACCATCATTTTAGGAATCATGTATACTCTTTGTAATTACTTTTCGAACCGTGCTTACTTGGCTGATGTCATTACCTCCTGCACGTACAGCGGTGGATGCAAATTATGAAGTTAAAGATTGGCCCGTGATATTCGTTAGTGTGAAGAGTGTGTTTTTGCTAACACCATGCAGTAGTAAAAAAATCTATATAAAAAAAATCAGATTTTTTTTTTTCTATTGCTTGGCAGTTCATGAGGTATGAGTGGGCAATTTTCTTCAAAAAGGGATCAGATTGGATCTGCCATCCTTGAAAATCTGTATTTTTATTTTATTTTAATTTATTTACAAAAATACATAAACTCTCTCTATTTACAATCATTCGAACCTGTGTAAGAAACACAAGCAGAAAATGGAGCCTCTCTAACAAAATTGTAAAACGCACAAAACTTAAGACTCAAAAGTAAAAGAAATGCATATATGCACACTCAAGGACATTTATGTATGCGTGTATGTTAGTGGCCTGTTTGTAGCGGCTCCAGGACCTGGGTCCATCTCCGCAAATTGTCTCTGTCTTGACTACAGAATCTGTGTAAACAGGGTCTGAAATGTGAGCAGCCAACACCTGAGCAACTGCTGCCTGATGCCCGTCCCAAGGCACGTGGAGCTGGGCATAATCTACTATCTGAGCCTCAGTAGTGCGCTAAAATCCCATCCCGCATCCACTGGAGGTAGTGCAATAGCAGTGGATGCCAACAATCCCGTACTCAGGATGCCCAGTCCTGATTACCAGCAGAAGGAAAAATAAAAAATAAAATAAATATAATAAAATAATAAACAAATAAAAATTAAAATTAATAAAAAAAAAACACCAGTGGTTGGCATCTCTGAACAACCTCAGCGATCAAAAGAATTCAAGTCCAGGATGACTGGTAGGTGACACAGGTAACAGCTCAGCAAGAGCTTGTTGGATTATCCAGTGTGGTGAAGCATCTGCATTCTTCTGCTGAAGACGTCCTTGGTGAAGATTTGATGGGCTTGAAAGTTAGCCTCATTTTCAGAGCTTTAAGATTGACTTCTGAGATGTTCTGAACCTTATTTTTAAGTGTTGTCCGTTGTTCTTCGTAGTTGGGGCAGGACAGTTGGATGTGGTTTAGGATTATTCTTCTTCACAGAAGCAATGAGGATTTGTCACCAGTCCGAAGTGGAACAGTTTCGCTTTAAGAGCGCCATGTCCTGTTAGGATGTAGGATGTGCTCATGGATGGGTAGAACCAATTACAGTGTGGCTTATTCATGGCAAAGGTGACATCAGGTATAAAAACTCTGGTGACCTCTCCATTGGGACTTTCATCCCATCTAACCTGCCAAAGGGAGAGGAGTTTATTCCATAGGTTTATTTTTTCCTGTTTGATATTTGTAGCAGGATTGCAGTCTATTCCAAGGAGTGAGGTTGGTGGGCCTTTTTTGTGTTTGTAGATGAAGCCTCTTATAAGCTATATATAGGTCCAGGGGAACGGCCCCTGATAGAACCTGCAGTGCATTAGTTGACGTTGTTCTTGGTACTCGGTGTGTCGCAAGCAGCATGGTTCTTTGCATGGAAAGGAGTTTGGCCCCGATTTTACTGTTAGTGACCCTATGGAACCAGACCCCAGCAGCATAGGAGGCAATTGGTAAGAACACAGCTTTATAGTAGAGAGATGGGGTTCCTTTTGGTGAGTCCCCATTCCGAACGGGAGATCCTGATGACGGCTGCAGTTGAAGGCTTTGGTTTTGTTTGCTAAACTGTTCACGAGTGGTTGGAAACACCCTGTCGTCCAATATTAGGCCAAGGTGGTTAGTTTGTGCCACATATGGAATTTTCTTCCCGTGAATTAGCACTTTAGGGGGTTTGCGGTAATCCAACCTGTTTTTGAAGATCATTAGCTTTGTTTTTGTGTTTGATATATTTAATTTATTTGTGAGGGTCCAGATTACCAGGTCATCCGGGACAATCTTTGCATTGTCCTCAAGTGTTCTCTTAGATCTTCCTGCAATGCAAATAACCAAGTCGTCTGCATAGGCGAAATTTACGCAGTTGTCAAAGCTTCTGGTGAGCCACTGGTGAAGTATGGAGTTCCAAAGGAGTGGTCCTAGCACTGACCCCTGTGGGCAACCTCTGTTTATAAATTTAGAAAATGACAGGTGTTGGGCAGTGACCTGAATTGATCTGTTACTGAAATCGGTCTTTATGACTGTAGATCTCTTGCTTTAATTTTTTTTATTATTACTCCTAACCTGTTCTTACACAAGCTGGCCAGTCGTATAGCTGCATGATACATATTCGCCAGTTATTCTAAAAGCATGTTTCTGTGGTTTCAAGAAAGCAACTTTGTTTGGCGACATAAGACAGATAAATTTCTGAAGCACGGTTTCGAAATTCTTAAAAGTTATTCATGGATGGCCAGGGCACGATGGCACAAGGCCATCATGCCCTGGCCATCCATGGAAGTCCAGACCACAGAGTTTCGTTCCATGGATGGCCAGAACAGATAACCCATTCCTCCCTTAACTCATTAGTAAATTACTGATATACGCACATCCGAAATATGTCAAGTTTCATACGAATTCATTTTACTAATGCTACAAGTGTATTTCAGTTCCTTTTATTGCTTAAAATTTAAGAAATGGTGCAACTTACGATACTTATTTTTACTAACAAATCGATATTGGTTTCCGTATTTTGTGTGAACATCTCCACGCCCTTCTTTCTCTCAACTCCTTAGTACCCCGTATTGCTCGGATGAACTTGTTTACCAAGTTTTGTTAGTGTTCCTAACCTTCATTTGCTGGCACTGCGGTAAACAGCGACACCTGAACTACATATCTTCTATAACTGGCAATAAACGTTTTAATTAATTAAGCAATGGCTGTAGGTAGTTAAATTTTATTTTATCAGAAACAAAATTATCGGATTTATTTGACTAAAATCGAAACGCTTTGGGTAAATCATCAAGTTATTGCTGGAAAAAAATATTAAGTGTATCATTACCATCCTCTCAGAATAGCAGTAATACTTAAATGCTTTAGGCCTACAACGTAGTTGATAAGATTTTGTGCTACTCCATTAGCGCTAACTAGACTAGCCTAACACTCCGTGGAAAAACTACACAAAAAAAACCCCGTTGCCGACCCAAATTACTCCTCATCCTGTACGCATTTATCTGAACAGTCTTCCGACGATCTGGAAGGAAAAAGAAAAGTTTAGCCTAAACTGTAAAAGTAAAAAAAAAACCGAACCCCTTCTACCATTACTTCTAACATAAAGTGACAGACGTCCCGAGGCTCCTTCCGATTTTTGCAAGATCGTCATGTAGAGTTTTTACTCCGTCAGTAAAAAGAATTTTTGAGCTTTTTAATTCAAATTTTAATTTCAAATTCTTATCGAAATAAAATAAATATACAACAGTAGTCTACCATTTGAAAATTTTTAATTGACTTATTCAAAATGTTACAATTAAATTGAATACACCTCAATAAAAATACTTAAACCGTAATTAGATGTACTAAACGTATCTACAACATTTTCAATAAAAAAAAAAAGCTTTCTCTTTCACGTGGTAGATTACTATCGCCTATTTAGTTATTCCCGGCTCAGCTGTTTGCTCAAAAAATTAAAGCCCAGAGTGAGTTACCCCACACATAAATTCCAATAAAAAAAATAAAGAAAAAAGTGACTTTAGAACCTTACCAGTTGAAAAGAGCAAATTGGACACGCATCCTCATTTTCTCAACACTTGGCCACAGATATTCCATTTCCAGAGGTTATAAGGAGGTCCTCCTTAGACTGCTAAAAATCTTGTGATTTAACCTAACATAAAATCAAAACTTTTGTTTCTGAAAGTACATTTCCGTCAAAGGCTTCTTAATTGAGTATAATACGCACAACTTTGATAAAACACAATGCTAATGCGTTCTCTGCCTACAATGAAATCCTCTATATAAATCAAAATTTCTATGACGCTGCTGTAGAAAGTTGCTGCCTAAGCTTTGTTTTCAAAGTCTATTAACGTCCTCATTTCTTTGAAATCACTGGACTGGAAGATGTTTCTTCAATTTGCAAAACAGATGGAAGTCGAATGGGCCGAACTGTGTAGGTAGGTGGTTACGAACCTCCCAGTTCCAGGTTTCCTGGAGACTTTGATCCTGATCCAACGTCTCCTGGTACAGGAATTTAAACTGACCGCTTTCCAAATAAATAACAACACATTTCTCCTCGGGGTACGGGGCTTCTGTTTGAGGTTTAAAGGCACGACCGAGGCAAACTGGTTTTTTTGGGTTTTTTTTGCTTCTCACAAAGGTGTTCTGGAACTTTAAAGCACCATATTGTTATATAACCTTCGTATCTTCAAGAAGCTTGTTTGTTTTAAACTTATGCAAAACGTTTAGAGATTGCTTAGTCGAAAAGTTCTGCATAATTTCTGCCTCTGGTAATCATCTTGCATCCCTCCGCTGTCACGCATTGCGTGAGTTGTTAACCCCCTTGATATATCAGCATCGCTTTGTTTTCTAGGAGGTAATGGCGCCATCTGTGTGAACGGATCATACTGCTGTTGAGTATTCAAGCTGCTATGACTTTTATTGTAAAGTCAGCATACACACACAAGATACAAAGTTCCCTAAGGGTGCGTACACGTAGAACGCAGGTAGCCGCTTACTTGAAACTAGCAGCGACATGCAGCTAGAAGCTTCTCACTGGCTATGAACACATAAAAAGAAGTTGACCAGTGCAAAACTTCTCATCGCATATCTAGAAGTTACACCGCTCAAATTCTTTCTGTGTGTTCATAGCCAGCGAGAAGCTTCAGCTGCATGTCGCTACAGGTAAGCGGCTACCTGCGTTCTACGTGCACACACTCTAACGTCATATCCATAATAGAGAATAATGAAAATGGATTTATGCAGTTACTGGTTAACCTTCATGAATGCAATATATATGCACTGCAGAACTTGCTGCAATAAAAATGGCCATCGAACTCATGAAATCTGCTGATGCACTGAAAAGTATAAAAGAGTATTAATGGACTACAAAAGTTCATTGCAATCACTGAAGAACCCGGTGGAGGCGTTTCATCCCATCCGTTGTGGTATCCTTCATTTACTTACTTTCCTCAATAAACATAATAAAAATATTGTGTTTATATCCAGAACACAGAAATTCCAAACATGCCCAAATCAGTTTTCTCATGATGCCACTGCTTTATCATTTCACTTTGGTCAAATTCGTAGCTAATCCTACTTCTCTCTCTGAAGCTCATAGTTACACATAAAGCAATTGCAAAGATAGTAAATTCCATGAACGAGGCAAGATATTCCAGAAAGGAATATCTTGTTGTTTAAAAGACAATGCCACAGTAATTCTAAATAGTAGTACTTTTAGAGATTAATGGAAAAGGCGGTCAAGGATTGAAACTTTAGTTTAGGGGTTTAAAAATCAATTCCCACTTTGATTAGCTTAGCACAGAGAGTTCATTCGGTCAGGCAACGTTTATTAAGCCCCAAAATGCAATTTTTTACAATTTATTTGGGCTCTAGTGAATATAAACAATATCAGCTTTCACCTTTAGAAAGATATTTTGTGTTATTTTCTTAAGCGGTGTCATAAATTTCAAAGATTCATTTCTAACAAAGCGGTGTAATACAGGGTGTCCCAAAAAAGCTGTAACCAATTTTAAATATTTGTAACAAATGAAATTTTAATGATAGAAACACAAAACCTGCGCTAAATGTGAGAAAAAAAAAACAGTTGAAGTTTTTACTGACATTCAACATGTGCACCACTTGTCACACGAACAATATCTAATCGGCAATAAAGTTCATCCCATGTTTTTTTTCAAGGATGTCACGCTTAATCATGGTAATTGTATTTGTAATCCTGCGCTTTAAGTCGGCGATGTCTGCAACAGGGGTGTTGTAGACTGTCTTTGATGAATCCCCATAAGAAGAAATCACAAGGGGATAAATCTTGTGAACGTGGTGGCTACGCAATGGGATCATCACGCCCAATCCAAAGGCCAGGAAACTTGTCATCAAGAGACCGTATTTATCCTGTATTTACTCCTGAAATTACGCTGAACCTGCGTTTCAGACCGGGTTTCAATAAACCACTCTACTATTGTGCTTTGGTCACGGGATCTGTTTGTTACCTCTCTACTTAAACTTCAGGACAACCGTCACAATCTGCAAAAGAAAAGAACGGATTATTAATTTCCTATTGTTTGTATTGCTCATTTAAAATTGGTTACACCTTTTTGTTCGTGTGACAAGTGGTGCACATGTTGAATGTCAGTGAAAACGTCAACTGTTTTTCTCACATTTAGCGCAGGTTTTGTGTTTCTATCGTTAAAATTACATTTGTTACAAACATTTAAAATTGGTTACACCTCTTTAGGATACCCTGTACATCTACATGTAATTAAAATTTCTCAGTGCACTGCTCCCTGCATTTCGATAAGCAGTTTTCCGAACACCTCAGAAGTAGTTTCTTGTCATAACTTTTCTACATCCTCATTATTTATCTTCAAAGAAAATGAAGACCTATAACAAACATCTCCCAGCTATTTCGTCTTAGGTGAACAACAGATAACCTTGTAAATATCTATAAAACGTCGCCGAAAATGGCACAATGCCAGTGTTGTCGTAAATGCAAACATTTAACCGTCGCAAAAATATTGAGTTGTTGCTAAGTTCTGTTGGAAATAAACATTTTATGGACTCGCGTGGATTTATCAACATTGTCTGAAGTAGAAATCCAGGCCGCATTTTCATCGGACACCAAAGTCGTAGTCTAGGAATCTAAACAGCGCTAATATGAATTTTCAACTTTAATTAAGGATGACCTACGATGTTTTCACCAATTGAGAAATGTGCGACGGTAATTAATTGGAAAATGTCTTCGCTAAGCTTATTTGATTTATTCATATTTCCTCAAAGCGCGTGGAAACAGTTAATCCGTTAATTGATCACAAAATTATAATGATCAAACTTTTGTCCGCTTTGAAGTGTAACAACTAGATCTTACAAATAAAATAGAAATATTTGTTTTGCTAAAATAACTCCAAGAAGGGCGATGGAAAGGGAGTATTAAGTTTAAAAATAGTAATTACTAAGATTGAATATTTAGATTTACTGTAAATAAGGTTACAGTTTGAAACACTGGATTTGGGAATGGGAAAATTATAGACGTATATGTTAAATAGCGGATAAATGGAAACAGGTAATTTCGAACAATATAAGAGAGCTAACAGGGACAGCAGCCAGAACTAGGGGGTGCCATTTGCGAACAGGCCAGGAAAGGGTTGCTGAGGGCAAGAACAATAGAATTATGAAACTGGATTATGAAGCGTCTCTTTTGATCTAAGCCACCGTTAGGAAGTAAACAAGAAAATAGTGGACGCCCATTGTTTGTGTCAAAATAAAATGACGTCAGGGTGACTGATATTTTGGTAAGATGGCCATATTTAGAAGGGAAGGTGTGAACACGAAACGGAGTGTTTTGGAGGTGACCGGAAAACATGAAAGGGCCATACTGCCCTGCGAAAAAAATAAAGGAAATTCTAGAGAAGGGTTGGTTTGTGCGCTGTGGTCCGATGTTTTAGCAAATAGGAAGGAATGAAAATTTAAACAGAGTATGGGGATTGGTTGCGAGTCCTTGGGGAAGGCGTTCCAAACTTGAGGGAAAAAGAAAAGTTTTGGTGTGGATTAATCGAGCAAGTGTCCACTCTGTATCTGACTTCTCTGTGGTCTAGGGTAAGAAGGTCGTGAGTTGCGAGTTGAAGTGGAAGTGGATTTTTTGGTGATTAGAGTTCACATATTGTGGTAGCAAGATAAATAAGAAAAAAGGGTGAGAGAAAGGGGCAGTGAGGCGTAGAGGAAGCGAGTACGTGCGGACTGTAAGTGATTATGTTTTTTTGGAAGTATGGTAGTATGGGAAACATGTGCGTCGAAAGTTTAAGGTTAAGGTAAGCGTACAATAAGAGAAAGACAGCCTTGTCCGGCATCGGAAGGCAGTGATAGGGTGATCGGCGTCCTTGGCAACGTAATCGCAAGATGTACCTCCGAAGTTTTGTCGTGTAAGCGTCTACAGTTCTGTCTAGGGTCCGTCTCGTTGAGAAATGGCCAGTTGTGCAGATATGTGAGCCAAGAAAAGAAAGAAAGCCAGTCCACCACTAAGTAAAGCAGAGTGCCTAAGAAATGGAAGAAAGCCTTGTCTGCTACGAAGGAAGACTGAGTGCAAGGGAATTGGAAGTAGCGGCCATTTCGAAACGAACTCATGGACTCATAATCTAAACTCTGTAAGAAATTGATTGATAGTTCTTTCTAAAGAAAATGCAGTTTAAAATTGGCAAGTTAGTTACTAAGTTTGAGATAATTTGTTATGAATGTTAATGATTATGAAATAACGTAAGGGTGGTACAGGGGTAGTAAAAAGAGAGAAAATAGTATAAAAGAATTAATAAAGAAATATAATCATAGGATAGTAAGTCGAGGATATGTTAACATGTATCGTTAATTTAGACAAGGTGCCGAAAAATGATAACTTGACAGATACGGTTTGTAGAGAAAGAAATTTTATTTATTGAGAAATCTCCTGAATGAAGGGAGTAACTAAGGTAGAATGAGTGATCTGTAGTGAATATTACTGATGTAAGGGAATACCAGTTGTAATCCATTTCATGTGTTAAAAGCTAAGCGATCTAACACAATAATAAGAGTTGTAATGAGTATTACTGATGAAAGCGATAACAAATAGAAATAGATGAGAATGATTGGATATTCATTGAGGATTCATAATATGTAATATACAATTAATCAAAAGTGGATAATAATTTTTAACGGGAAAGGAACGACCTTGAGCATTAGTCCTGAAGGAGAGATAGTGTATTGGTCTATAGTATGTATGGTTTATATATATGGAATTGATATGCATATATGTAGTTTGTTTTTTGTAAATGTTGTATGTAATGTTCATTAAAGGTTTGTAATTTTTTTTAAAAAAATATCTCTTTAATGTTCTGCTAACACATCGATTTACACACCCTAGAATCTTGAATTTTCAATGAATTACAGTAATATTTGCGTTTTGTGAGCTGTTTGAAAAGGAAGCAAAAACAGAACCTCCACAGCAGTGAGTTATCACAAAGAAGGAAAATTAGGAATATTTCCAAAATAGTAATACGAGTAGCTTGTCTTCTCATTTCCACGGAGCAGGATTTTACAACGCTTACCGACACATTACATGTGTTGGTAAGCGCTGTAAAATCCTAATGCAAGGGATATCCAATCCGCGCAGTCCATTTCTTCACATTGTGAGACTCGCAGCCATGTAAGCATCCCTAAGCGTTATACGTTCTCCCAATTTAAAACCATTGTGCCACAAAAAATATTTCAAAACTCAACAAAATTTTTGTTGAGTTTTGAAAATATCCGTTTAGTGATATTCTGTTTTTGTGTATTGCTTTCTTGTGATATTTTATGTATCTACGCAGTATTTAACAATATTATAAGGATAAGCCAATCTCAGGAATCCCTAGCGATCGCTAGTACCCTTTCCTGATATGAGACAATTAAAGATCCGTGGAAGAGGCCTTTAATAATTCTCTCACTCTGAGTTCCTTCTCTCACACAATTTGAATTTAAACAAAATAAGAAATGACTCATAGAAGCTAATCATAAAGTTTGAAATCTCTATGCTGAACGCTTCCTCCATCTTTAACTATACAAATTTCAAATTATATAAAAATTAACAGAATAATCCATGTTTCATTTACTTAGCACACAGCACAAATCCCAGAGCCCTCGTGAATAACACAACGTCCTCTCCACACGGTGCAAAAAAGACCTGAGTTCGAGCGTTGTCGATGTTCTGATGGATTTTTATGGGACTTTTAGCATAAGCATTCAACAACAAAAAAAAAAAAAAAAAAACCACTCCCATTTCACCCCTCCGTTCGTTTCAAATATCTATCCAGCTCAGCCTTAAATTTATTTAGGCTATCAACTTCCACAACAAAGGGTGGAAGTCTGATCCACCAACCAACTACCCGCTGACTAAAGGGAAATTTTCGCACATCTATCCTACATCTGTCTTCTTTCCTCGATTTGAATTTATGCCCTCTCAGGGGATTATTCCAAGCAAGAGGAAGAATCCCATCAGCATTGAACATGCTCAAACCATTCGAGGCTTTATACACCTCTATCAGATCACCTCGCCGGTGCCTAGTCTCCAGACACTGTAATTTGCAAAATTTAAACCTTTCTTCGTAAGAGCAACCATTTGTTCCATTCACTAATCTTGTTTTCCTTCTCTGTACTCGTTCCAGCAGCTCTACATCCTTCTTGAAATGAGGCCTACAGACCTGTATACAGTACGTACTCAAGGTGTGGCCTGACCATTGCCTTATACAAGGGAATAATCACCTCCTTATCCCTGCTAGAAAACTTCCTGTATATCATTTACAAGACACCATGAGCTACACTTGCAGCACTTCTGCACTGCTCAGAAAACTTTATATCTGCCTGCACAATTACCTCCACGCCCTTTTCATTCTCTACCACTGTCAGTTTAGTACAACAGAGTTGATAAGTTACTCCGGGGTTACAATTTCCCATATGTAGTACTTTACTTTTGTCAATGTTAAACTTCATTTGCCACCTCTCAGCCCATCTGCTGAACATTTCCAGATTCTATTGCAGCAGCATAGCGTCATTAGTGTCCTTAACAACCCTACCAACCCGTGTATCGTTTGCAAACTTGGACGTTAAGCTTGATATACCATCATCAATACCATTTATAAATACAGAAAACAATAATGGACCCAACACTGAACCCTGAGGGACTCCACTAATAACATTAATCCACGATGAACAGTGTCCATTGATTACCACTCTTTGTCTTCTCCCACTCAACCATCCCTTTATCTATAGCAACCATTTGCCTTCAATGCCACATGCTCCAATTTGTTCAGCAGCCTTCCATGTGCAACAGTATCAAAAGCCTTTTTAAGATCCAAATATATGATATCAAAGTTATTCCCTGCATCCAGTTCCTTTGTGACCATATCATAGTATCCAATAAAATTGGTCAGAAAAGACTTCCCCTTAACAAACCCATGCTGTGTTCGAGCTATAACTGAAGTCTTGTCTAGATGATCCTGCAGTACTTCTTTAACCAGTGCCTCCATTAATTTTCCTGGAACAGAAGTTAAACTAACAGGTCTATAATTACTTGTGTCGCCCTTTGATCCTTCTTTGTGAATTGGGGTCATATTTGCACATCTCCAGTCCATGCGTACCTCCGCTGAGTCCAAAGAAGCTCTCACGATTATGGCTAAGGGTTTGCTTACTTCATTTGCTGCCTCCTTTAATATAACTGGATAGATCCCATCCACCCCGGGTATCTTTTTTATGTTTATCCTCAACAATTTCTCCTCTACTTTCCTCTCAGTTATTACAAAATCATCTAGATCACTGCAAGAGTTTACTTCACCTGTGGATTTCCCCTTCCTGAATAACTTCTCATGGATGAATGTAGATGCAAAATACTCATTTAGTTTGTTAGCCACCTGAGCAGGATCATCAAAAGTGGAACCATCAATATCCAGTGGACCAATCTGATTCATCTCTTTCCTTCTAGAGTTTACATAGGTAAATAAGTCTTTGGTATTTTTCTTTGCATCATTTGCCAAGGATTTCTAGTAATCTGCCTTTGCTTGCCTAATCTCCTTTGTGAATTGTTACAGATCACCTTATATCTATCATAGGCTTCCATGTCTCCCATTAATTTATATGTATCCCATACATTTTTCTTCTCTGCCATATGTCTTATTAGTTCATCTGACATCCATTTAGGCCTAAACTTTAAACAATATTTCTTAGTTGGTATGTAAAGCCTAGTAGCTTCCAAGATAAATTCTTTGAATGCTTCCCATTTTGAATTTGCTGTTGGTAACTTCATCAGTTGGTTCCACCGTATAGAATTTAAATACTGTCGTAGTCTCCTTTACGAAAGCAAAAACCCTTCCCTTTACCCCTGATAGTAGTTACCTCTTTGAGTAAATCCCACTTCAGCACACTGTTATCACTGCCACCTAGTGGTTCATTTATCTGCAGATTCTTAATGCATGAAGAATGACTACTCATAATTATATCAAGAGTATTACTTCCTCTAGTTGCCTCCCGAACATGCTGATGTAGAAAACAATTATCCAACAAATCCACAAAAGTCTTGCTAGTGTGTGAGTGACCAATCCACAGATTCCAGTCAATATCTGGGAAATTAAAATCCCCCATTATAAGACTCTCTGATTTACTGGCCCACTCTATTTTCCTGTACAGTTTCTTATTATACTCATCAGAGTCATTAGGCGTATAGCACACTCCTACTCTCAGTTTTGATCTCCCAATGCTTACATCACACCAAACTGACTCGACACTGCACTGTCCAGCGATGTCGACTGGCTTCACTTCCTTGGATTTTGTGTTTCTTAACTAATGCCATAACCCCTCCTCCCTTCCTATCCTGTGTATCCTTCTTGTACACATTGTACTCCCCAATTTCCAGTTATGCATTCCTTCTATCTGTGTGACACCACGTCTCTGAAATCCTAACAATATCTGCCTTTGATGTTTTGAGCAATACCTCAAATTCATCAATTTTATTTACTAAACTCTTAGCATTGGTGTACACGCAAGTATACATGCACCTGCTCTTCCTCTTAGCCACCCTAACACAACCCATGTATTTACTTGTACCTCAATGACTCCCAGCAGTTTTTAATTTTTCGCAACGTGGCTGAGTTAGTCTGTCTCAGTCGATGGTAGCATGGTTTTCCACTCGGATTTTTCGTTCAACAAACAGAAAATTTACAATAGAATGCACGCAGTTTACCAACAGTATATATGGAGCAATACGTCATTACCCACTGCTGCTCCTAAAACCCTACTACAACAAATTCAAGATTTTAAGTCTGACGTGCGTGATAGCCAAGCTTCACAACAACTACGGTTATGGGTATCTGTATATTGTGCCTACAATTGCTTGTACTCTCGGTCGGTCTGCTGAAATAAAAACCCGAACTTCCAAGAAAAAAAAAAAAAAAAACCCGTGCAGTTCTACCAAAATTTTAAGCTTTATCAGATTGTGACTACTTTGTAGTGAATAACATTCAGGCTTAGTTCCTGTTACGAGCACAGTACCAGAATTCCTGCCCCTAACCAACGAAAACATTATTTGGCTGCTTACGTCGTTTGTACCGAACGTTTTTCGAATAATGAGACTTCTGATTATTCGAAAATCTTTTGGTACAAACTCCTGTCAATGATACAGCTAAGTTGACTTGCATGTTGACAGTAGCATGAAATTATGTTCAAGGCAGTTCATCATATTTAGAAATATCTCGATTTCTTTTATAATGAAAATGTTGTAAAAATTACTTTGCAAAACACTATACTTACTCATGAGTGAATATAATGGTTTTCGAGTCAGCAAAGAGAAATGAAATTTATCAGTAACGGAATAACACTAGCAGAAAATTTTCTACCGTTTTTATTGTCAATATTGATTTGAAATTTATAAATTACTCGTTTTATTTGCAGCGTTTAGAAACTTGTTAAGTATATCAAAATTTATTTTATACTTTACCAGAAACATCACGATTTTCCGACTTTAATTTACAACGAAGTAAATTTACAACGCCAGCCTTATTAAAGTAAAAGAATAATTTAAATCCTATACTGCATTCTCTTGACATGACCTCTAATGCCAAGCTGTAATGATTGGAACATTGTAAAAGTGTACTGTTTGTGTTCCTTTATTACAACTGTTATAATTCAATAGGAACCGTTATCAGTGAATTACCACCATAATGTCTAACTTGGACAATGACCAATGAGATTTCGATATTCAAGAGCGAAAGCAAAAGGTAGTCAAGGGTTAAAGGCAAGGACTTCAATTCCAAGAAGGTGATTACTTTGGACTAAGTGTTCCTGGGATGAAATATCTAAGAGAGATAGTATAATGGAACTGTGGAATACTTTCAAGACATTCATTATCGAAGCCACTAGTGCATTCATTCCATTAAGGAGATATTACTTAAGGAACATGCGAGTACCGATGAAAATGGATTTAGTGAGTTTGATAGAGCAGAACCAGGCAGCATGGGACAATTACAGAGTGGCTGCAACTCAAAATTATATAATAATTATAAGTTGATTTGTAATAAGACTACTCCACAGAAGAAGTTAGGCAAGCGAAGACTGAGTGTGAGAAAGCATTAGCCAACCGCTAATGCTTTCTCTAGAAAGGTGGCGAGGAGTCGTACATAAATATGAAGAGAAAAGAGGAAACGAAATTGAACCTCTGCTCAATGAAAACAGAAGAATCATGTCAAATTCAGCAGATGTCGCCAGTGAGCTGAATGGATAATTTGTATCAAAAAGATAAGTTCATCTCTGAGTGAGAAATATTGTGGTAATACACACGAGCACTGTAAAACATGTGACAGCCATATTACAGAAGGATGTTTAACAAAATCTTTGTCTTATGTAAGGTAGCTCCTGAATGTCATTCAAACTCGACCATGTTGCTCTTAGTAACGTTACTAAATTTTATAAAGGCCAGCTGTGAATGTAATCAGATGCTTGCCATGCGTTGTTTTAATGTTCAAAGTTGGCCATATAACAATCGAGAAGCAGCCATCATTTCGATAGCTGCTTCCCAGAGTCCAAGGAGGTGGATCACTGTCGTCATATACTATTCGAACTACAACAGTATTCTTACAAATTTTTAACTTGCTGATACAGTTTGTTATTCTTAATTTTTGAGTTCTCCTTGCTACCTGAGACCCCACGCCATCCTATTTCAGTGTTAGTTTTGAGTATATAATTAATGTGTAATTAACATTTTCATTCAAAATGTTTTTATTACTCCACGTTCCTTATTTTGTTTAATTTTCTACGAAACCATAATATTTAATCTTTTAAACTTTGATAAAATTGCGAACTGGTTTAAATTTTGATATGTTAGTTTATATTCAGCATCATTTTATACTTGAAAATATATTCCTATCGTACAACATTATTATTTAACAACACGTGCAGTCCTGCATTTCATCAGTCCGCACCGCAATAGTTAAGCGTTAATCATAAAAAAATCAAGTTCACAGAAATTTTCGATTTTCAGAAAGTCATAAAAGCAGAAAATGAATTTTAGAGCGTGACTTACAGAGATCTTGGCATAAGCAGATGAAATGGAGGAAATTGTAAATTACGTAATCTCTGACGAGGAATATAAGAAGGGACATGTACATAAAGATACAATTTTTGGAAATCCGTGCATTTGAACTGAGTAATAGTACAAGCATGATGACTTAGTGTTGAGATTCGGGTGGAAAAATTAATTGAAGTTTAAAAAGATTGCAAGACGAATGTGTGTTTCATTGGGGCAGCCTAAATTTCCATAGGAAATTATGGAGGCATTTAATTTTATTTATTTTTATTTTACTAATAAACTTGTTCCATTATTCTAAAATTTTATAATTATTTTATGAGGAGAAACTTGGAAGCCACTCCCCCACCACTACATACCATCGCAGTAAATTTTCCGCAAACAATAGCATGCTGACAGCAGTGGCACTATTCTTCATTAAATAACCTAAAAACTTTCAAAATTAACATTATCTTCAGTTCGGTCTGAGAACTATTTTAAATCGTTGTCACTGAAACTAAAGGCGTTTAGAATGCAACGAAATTTGCAGCTAATCATCCTTCTCTTTGCTTAAAATACTTTTGCGATTTTGTTAAATTTCACAGAATATCAACTTTTCGTTGTAATCCCAAAATACAATATTTTATATGAATTATAATATCAGACGTTGTAAAAGTTAAGGTAAACTTCATACGTTTTTCTTAATATCCAATTTCTAATCTCAGTATTCCTCCCTAGAAACAGACAATTAACTCAAGAAACATTTTCATATTAGCCCAACTGATAACAGGAAAATTAGACACTCCCAGTATTGACGGCTTGTTTCACTCTCATTGAGAAGACACCAGAATTGCTGAAACAAGACATTCTCTTCAAAGCAATTTAAAAAACCTGGACAGCCTGAGTCGCTTTTTTCCAGCAAACACAATAGAATTCTTCAACCAACTAAGAATTGAACCGGAAAAGCTCTGTAATGAAAAAGCCTACAGAGTAAAAATCTTTGCCGACTCCTATCGCCTCGTGCAATCGTAGTGCACAGCCACTTGGCTCAAAAACTGCATTTAATTTTGATCCCTTTTAACTATATACTCTCAGTATTATATATGTAAACCTTGGATATCAAAAATTTAAATATTCTGTTATAAAATCATAATTACTCATGTATTTCAAAATTTTGTATTCAACCTTTCAGGGTGAACGTCCCATGGACTTTGTAACCTTTTGCTCATGGGGTCCACTTCACACCTTAGAATTAATTCGCACCCTTCTAGCCAATGGCTGTCCCAGGGGTGTCTCCTTAACAGAGAAATAAACTGATGATAATAATATCTTTAATCTGTTCGCCGCTATGCTCCATTCTCCCCCTACCCCTGACAGTACATCGTGTGAGGGTTTTTTACTTTATTTACCTTCCTTGGAAATCTTTTTTAGATTTTTAAGCACCCTCACACCTCCAAGGCCCACTTTTTGCACTGTATTTACACTGTATATCTCACAAAAAGTTTCTTAGGATCATGAGGGTAATTTATTTACTTTCCCCTAAATTAGTTTCCAGAATTCTCTTGCCAAATTATGGGAGAACGAATTTTAACTAAGGCGTGTGTTACGCAGAATAACAAGACTCAAAATGAAAATAAAACTAAAATTTATTACATATATATACATGTACACAACATAATATACAACTGAACTAGATAGCATATAATCTTGACACACAAAGTTAAATCAGAGGTACCTTGCATATAATAGTCTTATTACAGTTTCCCTTCAATAGTTAATCTGATTAGACAATTATATAAAAAATACATGATTCATTCTTCTTGTCTTATTTCCTAATTAACTCGTAACATACTTTCACTCTTTTGCTCTACTCCCGGATACAATACTGTTTCATACAATAATAATCAAAATGCTACATTTATCATCCAACGCTTTATTCTCACTACACTGTTACAATATACTTGTAGACAAATCTTCAATATCCTAATTTCCCTCATTGTTACTAATCATTCAGATAAACTACTTGTACACAAACAAATTCTCAATTAAAACACTATATTCAGCTTTGCTCATATACCTTATTTATCTACCATTTAAAACATATTCAGAATCTTTCTTTAAACCATTTACTTCTCTTCTAATACATCATACCACTCACAACTCTCTCAATATTCCCCTATACACAATATTCCTATCACTTTCCCACTAATATCTTTCTTAATATGGTAACTGTCCTACCCTCCGTCTCTTTAATCTTTTTTTTTTTATTTTATCTGGACTCTTTCTCCTCTATTACTCATTTCTTCGTTTCGCTTGCACTGTACACTAATCCCTTTCTAACATAATAAACTCCGTTATTATATCTACCTCAGAGATAATTAACTTTCAAACTTTACTTTTTAGTGCTATCCCCTTTAATTAACTACCCTTTTATTTTACTAACAGTCCTTGTTAACTAACTAAGAATATGTTTAACACTGTATATTGCTCATCCACTTCTATATTTTTCTCTTCTTCTGCAGGGAGGTTTCAGGCTATCGTCTAGGGCTTTCCTTCTTGGTTTCCTTCATTTTTCTTTCTCCTGACTCTGCTTCAGATAATTTTCTGGAATTCTTGATCTCCTGGACTTCTTGCTTTGACAGAACTCCCCCTTTACTACAGATCCCGCAGATGTATTTTTCTCAAAGAGGTCGCTACCTTCCCTAGTTCACTTAGCCATCTTTCATAACCTTTTGCTTCTCATACTTTGCGTTCTCGTTTCTTTGCTACTCTTAACTATTTTCCCCCTCACTGTCTCGGACCCTTTTGCACTCCCCACATTTCTGCACTTTTCCGACTTACCTTTCTCCACTGTCTCCACAATCACTTTATTCAGCCACACTCTCCCTTCCATTCCACACTGACGACCTCCAACCATTTCTCCGTCATTTGAAGCTCTTCCCACAGGGCTCTACCAATCCAGAGAATTCACCTAACCATCCCCTCCTTTTTATTTGTTACAAAAAATACCATAACCATTTTTTCTCGTGTGCAAACCAAGATTTTCTTGTTTATTTCACAGGGCAGCATAAACCTTTTTATGTTTGTCCATTGCCTCCAAAGATAGCTATTTTCGTGATTTCATATTTGCGAAATGTCGTTAACTTACCAAACAGTCTGCCCTAGTGGCTCGGCCTTTTCCGACACAAAAGCCAGCACGTCGGGACTTATGTCCAGATGCCCCATACATCAAACGTTTCTTAATCACCCGCATTTCACTGTCCCATTGTTCTGCTTCTAGTAAACCATTCTCACCCGTTCGCAAATCCCACTCCTTCCCTACTACGGGCCACTGTCTTTGTTTACTCTCAGTTCACTCCTTTTCTAAATACAATTCAAATTCGTATTCATAGTATTCAAAGTAAATATTCAACCGTAATATTTATCATTATTTTTGTAAGATTTTTGTCTTACAATCGGTTGTAGCACTTGTGGTTTGAAGAAATTTGAGTATGAGCCTTGTCAGCAACCGGAAGAATTCTGTAAGTCGTCTTCAATCAGGGCTGCATTTTGTCGATCTCAGGCAGAGAAAGAAGGGTTTCCCTCGTGAACTATAGTTTTTCATTCCGCATCGTACAAAAATCGTCCAGAACACTATAGCCTGAATCGTAGATGCATCACAATTTTCGAGATGCAGTATTCGGTCTGATAATCATCAGTGCAGCTAGTCAGTGTTAAAAAATGGGCTTTGTTTCTTATTCAGAATGCTGTTACTTTTTATTCTTACATCGGTGACGACTTTTTGGTTGCAAGA
Source organism: Mastigoproctus giganteus (assembly GCF_048544385.1). Taxonomy (NCBI): domain Eukaryota; kingdom Metazoa; phylum Arthropoda; class Arachnida; order Uropygi; family Thelyphonidae; genus Mastigoproctus; species Mastigoproctus giganteus. Next base: position 89,089,314 of record NC_143580.1, on the reverse strand, counting down.
AAATATGGAACTGAATTCCCAGACAATGCATTTTATATCAGTTTAGGCCAAATAGAATTCAAGCCGCTTGTGTTAACTTGCATATTAATCATGTTTTCATTTGAAGCCATTGGCCAAGTTAGGAATTTGAATGATTTCATGAGTTGTTATTTGCATTCAACCCTATCACTGGTATTCTCTCTTCAATGTTGAAACTCAAAAAGCCCTCTACGTCCGTGTTTAATAGCGATTCCGCCATTCTTGTTCAAATAGCCTATTCCTCCGGTAGTGAAGTACATGATATAAAGTAGTTTGCCTCTCAACAAACCAAATTATATTAGGCATTTTTCGCTTTATCCATTGCGTTCTAGTCTTATTTGTCATGGAATATCTTTTGATTATAGCTTGGTCAACCATTATATCGCTTCTCAAATGTCCTTTTCGCTCTTACTATTTCATATTTCCCATTCAAATTCTGGACAGCAAGTAAGCCTTACCGTTTACTTTCATTACTTCTCAAACATTCTGCATCCAGTCTTCTATTTTGATTCATATAAACCCTTCAAGGAGAGGATTGAAATTGTAGTATAAGAGCTAAAATTAAAGCAATGTTTTTTTTAAATTTCATTTTTTTAAATTATATTTGTTTATGAAAAAATTCTCATGTGTATCCATAATCCAGCATTAGAATGTGTTACGGGATGAATCCTGCAATTCTCCAATAAATTAACAATAAATGAAACTGTTTATATTGACTTTGTCCATCTTATTCTTTGATATTTTCAAATAATCGTACATAGTTTCATTCTGTTTCATTGCTTCTGTGCATTGGTGTCTTTTATCATCTTCCTCATAAATGTTATAATCTCTTGGGATTTACATTGAAAACTAAACAAACAAAGCTTCTTTTGTTTCATTTTTGTTCGAGCATGATGAATGAATTCGCTGTGATGAAAAAATTACGAATTGTTGAAAATTCACGCGCACACAGTGCTCACAAATTTTTCTAATTCGCCTACGGTCTTGCACGTAATGGGAATATTTCCTTATGGCCAGTGGCAACTTGACAAAATTGGATGAAAAGCTGTTTATTTTACATTTTCTACTAGATATCTTAATTATAAAGATGGAATGTTTCTCCCCGACTTTTGACAACGTTTGGTATCTCGTAAAATGGCATTCCAGAAACTGACTACGTTAAAGACTAATTGGAACAGCTGTTATTATAGCTGTGTGGAATAGGAACAGCAACAAAAGAGGACTAGCTTTCAGGATACAAGTTTTTCAACTGCATTGATCAATATGCTCTTGTTGGTTATTCGAAGACCTCGTTACCAGAGAGAACTTTAACTTTGTTAAACCAGATGCTTTTTAGAAGCCCAAGGTGCAGTGAATCAAATTACAAAAGAAGTACTTATAAAAGGAATATGGCAATCTTCTCAAGACTACCGCTTATGTCACTGTGCAGGATTTATTTATTTAATATTTAGTACTAAACAGCATAAAATGTTCAATGCTAATAGAAAGTTTTTTGTAATTTAAAAAGATTGTCGTATTAAGCAGAACGGTTGTTCATGTATACAGAACATCAGAAACAATTGGACAGAAGGAAAGATACATGTAATACTTGTATAAACTGAAATTATGAGTGAATATGTCAAGGTTAATTTATCTTTCTCGCCGTTCTGTTGAAGCAATAATACCTGTAATTCACCCGAGGTTGTGGAATTACATAAAGAATAAATGTTTCATTGCGCAAAAGAAGTTTAATGTTCCTCGATAACGGTCGCATTTCATTAATTATCTTATCGACAGGTCTGATGTTGAGGCCTTTTTTGATGATAATTGAAGGGCGATATGTGACCTATGAGACTTGTAACCCTGTAGATGATTTAAAGCAAAAATTTATTTTTTTTTATTATTGAATCAGCATCTCCATCCTAGGACTGCAGTCCAAACATTCTATTTTGAAAGGAGAGAACATAAAGATAATGAAAAACGTTTCTAAGAAAAATAATCTTTGAATTCTTTATGATATCAGTTGAGAAAACCCAGCCTGATAAGTTTGCTGTTGTGTAAGTATTGAAATGTTTGAGTCCCTAAGACACAGTAGCTGTTTTTTTTTTTTTTTTGAGATGGATAGTTTGATAGAAAGTGTAATGAATTAGTTCTGTTGAATAGTTAGCATTAGTAGAGGCATATCATGCAAGGAAGCAAGCTTATACAGCATCAGCCAAAAAAAGAAACAAACAAACAAAAAAAAAAAAACACAACTTCCCATTTCGCTCATCCAGTCGCTCCAAAAGTTTGTCCAGTTCTTCATTGAATTTATTTAAGCTATTCACTTCCACAACGACGGATGGAAGTTTGTTCCAACAATAAACCACCCGCTGGCTAAAGGCAAATTTTCATTCATCTATTCTCCAACTGTCTTTCCTCGATTTGAATTTATGTCCCCTCAAGTGCGTAATTTGAGCAAGAGGAAGAAATCCATCAGCATTGAGCTTGCTCAAACCCTTCCAGGCCTTATACACCTCAATCCAATCACCTCGCAGGTGCACTAGTTTCATTGAACAGGGAGAGGGATACCACACCTAAAAGAATAAGTGATTGTGATTTTCATTGTATTTAAACTAAAATTTATATTCATGAACTGAATTATATTAGTATTAATTTACAATTAAATAGATCTGCCCAGCACGGTTCGTTGTTAATAACAGTCGCATACCTGAGAATGAAATGTAGATTACATGCTGACTTATTCAAGAGAAGGATTTTCGTAACGGAGGTATGGGGCGAACAACCAGTGGCAATTATTAAAATAACCCAAAAATTAATCTATGTAATTTTTTGTCCAACTGCCTCAAGGTTAAGACAAATAAATCAAAATTGTAAAAACGCCACACGATAGAGTAAGAAGAAATTATTTCTTTTGCATTGGGAGACCAATTGTGCTATAACCATTCGACCTGAGTTAATAAAGGGCATAGTGCTTAGGGTAAGGCGCCACCTGTGGTCTCCCACAACCGCACCATCTGTACTCTTGTGAAGTATACAGGATTCTGTAAATGCCAAAAATGTGCGTGGCATGTTGTATGTGTATATTATTGTGTTGGATTCTGTTGTTTCTTTGGCTTCTTGGCTGCAGAGCCCCTAATGGGACTCTACGTTGCCCGTCACCACCACTGGGACGTGAGCCAGGCTGCCCATCATACTCTGGCTGGCCTCTGCCAGGGTCGCTTGAGCTTCCTGATAGAGGCCACAAAAAATTGTTGAAGAGAGTTCACAGGGAATAAGAGAGGAGGTCAGACTGTGGGGTGAAAGAAAGTTGGACTAATAGTGAAGACAGTCCACCATGGATTTAGGCGAAGTAGAAGTAGGGAAGCGGATTAAAAGTTGTAGCAGCAGGTGCCCCTGTGTATTGATCTGGCACCCAGTTGTGTGCCAGCAGTGATGCCGTACCCAAAATTGTGTGTGAGCATGAATCCTACCGTAAAGGGGTTTGCATTATTGTTTCTGTAGCACAGATTTATATTTATCCACCCCCCGAAGGGGCTAGCAGAGAGTGGCGAGTATTCTGAACTGTACCAGCAGCGGTGAGTTTGGCACGCCTTGTGGTGAAGACAGCCTGGGCAAATCGAGTGAACGTAATATATTTATCTCCGTAATTTAGTAGATCTTGCTCCTGATTGCGGGGAGTTCCTCGGATTACTGTAAACAGTTGTAACCGGTGGTTTTCATAGGAGGGCACTCATACATAACGTGGGCCCAAGACTCCTCATCTCCACAATGTCAAAAGGGATGTGGTTGGATACCCACAGAGATGAGTTTTTGCTGGAATGATCCGTGTCCTGTTAATAAAAAGTTTGCTTGCAATCCAGGTGAGTATCAGGGAGGAGGCTTGGGAAAGGTGAAGCTGACTGAGGGGAAGGACTTCTTTGTTATTTCTCCTTTGTGGGTCGAATTCCAGGATTCTTACCAGAGGTGCTGAAAGTGATCTGAGATTCGTCATTTTTCTTGTTTGTGGTCGCTTGTGAGGTCCAGTTGGAGATTAAGTAGCTGTATAGGTATGCCTTTTATCAGACGATTGAAAAGGCCACTTTTGGCAATTTCAAGGTATTGGTGCATATATCCTGCGATGACTTGGAGCGCATGGGTGCTGACAGTGTGGCATGTGGGGAACTCCATATGTCAAGTTTACGACATGGACAGAATGAAATCCTTTTGAAATGTCTATAAACATGAAATCTATCTGGCACCCTGGTGTAAACTTGAGTTTAAAAAAATGGTCAGTTATGGCGAAGTTAGAAGTGATGGATCACTGTGATTTATACGCGTAGTATTGTTAGTGAATGTTCTCGGTTATTCTCGTATGTTTAAAAACTTCAGTAGCAAATAAATTTTGCCATAATATAAATGAAGGATGTCGACGTGAAATTTTATAAGGTAGATTTCTCTCCGACTTGAAGACATAAGGAATTAATGCGCTTGTTTGAAAGCATTTGGGTAGTAGCCAATAAAATGCCATTAATTGAATAAATAAATGAGAATGGAAACAAATGGGGCATTGCCTTTAACTCACAATACCAGGAGAAGTGTATGAACCTGGAGGAATATGATCAGGAATACTCATAATCACTAAAATATTAACCTTATCAGTGGAAGTAATGAAGTAGATGTTCTCTCAAAAGTGAATGAATGTGGTTATATTTGAGGTTAGTATACTAACAAATTCCTAAAAAGGTTTAGCAATAGAATTGTGGGATACAAAGGAACCGCAGATTTAATATACACTGGCTATACTCTTCTCAGGTTTCTTAAACTATTTTATGAGATAAGATGAGACTGCACAAGCATAGAGGAGAACCTTTCACAATGAATTGTATATGAAAATATTTTTCATTAAATTAGAATGATTAATTTGGCGTTTTATTGGAAAGGCCATAATATATACATGGATTTTCTGAGCTGTGTTACTAAAAAGTAAATGGTTTGTTTAAATAATCTTATTACCAAGATTTAACACTGAATCGTCGAACAGGGTACCTGCAAACATTGAAATAGATGGTCTAAGGCATCTGCTAATCACTTGATAATACTGAACTACATCATCTTATGCATAGGTGGAAAATAACTTTCTGGAAAACCAAAGTAGATGAGTACACAAAATTGAGAAATTTATTAAAGTCGGGGTTTTCTTTGTTCTGTTTTGGTAAAGAGGTTCATGATTATTAATGATGCGGCTTCTTAAATGAACGTGTTATTTTTTTAGCTGTTCACACATCTTGGAGATGAATTATCTCTGTAGGTACTTAGTTCAGAAATTAAATTCCGCACTCTTTTGAAACCCATGATCCTTTTTAACTATTACTTGTTGAGTGCTTCCTCATAAATATCTTTATCAAATAATGCTGCCTTCATTAAATCACAGAAACATTAAGGAAGATTACTCCCAATGGCTCTGACATCTGCTGATGTGCAAAGAACAACCCCTGCTTCCCTCCTTGTTCAATTCAGTAATCTTTTATTGTCACACCAATGGATACCAAGTTATTCGTCAGAGGTAGTAAAGAACTTTATCGCAAATACTCGCTTAAAAATGCTCCAAATGTACGTCAGGACCACTGGGAATTTTGCTTTATGGATGGCTTTACTTTAGTAGATGCTCGCATCCTATTTACTGTAACGCCAGAGCGGCGTGTAGAAGTACATTTGCTGAGATAAAGTATCAGATATCCCCCCTCTCATCAGTCCCTTGGGTATTTCGCAGTAAAACTTAGAAACTGAACGTGTATTAACATACCACAGTGAACAGGAAATGCACGCTAAACTCAAGTATACCAGTTCACTTGCTAGCAGTATCCATGTGCGCAGAAATATCGTGGATCCGATCAACCGTGTTTTCAGAATATGCTAGAAGCTTATCTCTCTCTCTCTCTCTCTGCGCAAAAACAAGTGTTATCAACTCTTCTTCAATGCATAAGGGAATTCAAGCTAACGAAGAAAAATACGACTCTGCAGAAGCAGAGAAAGAACGAACCGAAATAAGTCTATCCAAATACGTGTGCATCATCGGCTCTCTTAGAGACAAAGAAATGATGTTCTTGACCTACTGCTAGAAATTTGAGTTCGTTATCAGTCCGAAAGCCTACGCATCATCGATTCGTGTGTAAGAGAAAATGATCGAAAGAGCACCGTTAGGGCTGATTTCCTCAGTTTTTTTTCTTACTCCTCCTCAGAAAGTAAAGCGTTCCACTTGAATAATAAGGGACTAGTTGCATCGAAGGTCTTGACCCCCCTCTCCTTTGGGCGTTTACGTTGTTGAAATCGCTGCTCAGTAAACGATGTGAAGTGGAACACCGATTTTCAATGTTGTCAGGCATTCAGACTTTCAGCCAAAGAAACCGAGCGTGAAGCTTCATAAGTAAAGAAAGAAACTGAACTGGTGTTACTCAATGGTAATAGATGTAAGTCGAATCTTTACTGTAGCTTAATATTTAGGTATAGTATTTCAAATCAAACAAATACCGCAGTGCGATAGTTATAGGTACACCAAGCAAAGCACTAAGAGGTATTAAATAGTGATTTTATAATTTTGTTCTTCTTTCTCTCAAAATTTATGCCTATTCTTTCAAGATGCACTTGGTTTCTAAATCTTCTTGTCTGATGCGTCAGATGTCTAGGGCACTTCAAGAAGTTTGATACAGAACTACAAAATTTTTGTTTATACATTCGGTAGAGTCTGCATATTTATTGTGACAATGTTCACAAGGCGAAATCTCATGGATTTCATAGGCCCGCGAGGTTATTCTTTAACAAAATAGATGTAATTAAGGAAATAGCTTGAAATCTTGGATAAACTTATATTACTGCTTTTTGGCAGAAATTTTAGCCATTGCTGTACTTTAGTTTAAACGAATTCAATACAAGAAGTATATTTCACAAAAACATCACCTAAACTGAAAAAAACATTTTTTAATTCATTACCAGCCTAGTAATGGAATTATTTCATGTTCAAAATATTATTTGACAAAGATTGACAGCGGTTATGCCTTTGATCCATTTTTCTTGAAGTTGTGTAGATTCTCATTATCTTTAAAAGTCGATTGACGTGTGATAAGGTTATACGTTTTTATTTATCAATATATACATTTAAGCAAAATATTCACTTGGGGGCTGCATTTTTGCGCCACAGAATGTCAAAGGAACGCACTGCTCGCTGAAATTCGAACTGTGTACACTAGAATCTTAATGCATTACACGGCAGTCTGTCGATATGATCCTCGCAGCCCCTAACAGAGCACTTCGTTGCTTCTTGCCGTGCCCGTAGATAAGGTAACGATCTGAATCTTATCTCCGCTGTGTTCAATCCAATTATCCGTTGGTAGGGAACTGCGCTGGTTTCATCCTGGTTTTATTTTATAGAATTTTTTTCTTGTGGTGTTTATTTTCGCGTGACCTGTTCATATTCTTCATTCAAATTTTGAGCCTTGCCAATTATCGGATCGCTTTACAGGCATCAATTTCAAAGTGGGTTATTTTATTAATGGCTAGCTGTATTTCAAGATATATTCATATCTGTGGGAAATTGTGTGTCTCTGTGAGCATATTCAGGAAAATTGCAACTAATCTTCATGATCTGAGGCATTTATTGTGACAAAAACTGAAATGAAAATGTTCTTCTCAGGATGAAGTGTTATACATTGTCATTTATTGCTCTGCAGACATCCAGGCGATATTCAGTCTCATATATATTTGTAATATCTTGCGCTGAACCCTCGCAATAGTCTTGTTTATCCTTTTGTTCAAAAATGTCCGTTTCGTTTAAAAATGGAATAATAAGTCAGGGTTTTTACATATTCTGGAAGAAGTAATCAAAAGGAGAAAGAGTGAGATGCAGTGAATTAGCAATTTAAGAAATGCTTCCTTCATGTCGCATCTAGCATTTTAAATTAATATTAATCCATTTAGAATAATAATTATTATTATTTTCCGGCCAATTTGCATTTTTCTGAGCCGAAAAACCCAGGAATAACTCAGGGGAACCCTATATCCTTCGTCTGAGATCGGTTAATAACAGCGTCGATTGAATGGGACTTTAGAAATTCCTCCAGTCATCGACGAGATACAAACACAGACCTCCCAAACGAGTGATAAGGGATGAAACCACACGTCATTTTGGAATACTGCAACCACGTTGTGAAAACAACAGAGAACCACTCTTTTGAAATAAAAGTGCTACTTCACCTGGAATTTATCCTTCTACCAGCCGAATCATCAACTCTGATAAATCATCAATACCGAAGACTTTTGGTAAATAAGAAGAATCACTTATGCAGTTTGCGAGTAGTGAGTACGAAGCACATTATTTTAAGATTGTCCCTCAATTCAACTTAACTGTATAGGTTTTTGCCTCTATATTCAAATATTATTCTGTTTACCTTTCCTCAAAGATGACGAAAACCAATGAGAAACTGCCTATCTGTTTTCCCTATTTCCAAAATTTTGGCGGTTTCACCTGAAACAGTAGACATACGTTTAAAGCAAGTTAGGCGAAAACGAATTCCAGAGAGAGAACTGATCAGGTTTCCGGTTAATTGTTACTTTAAAATATACCGAATGTGTTACTCATTATTCCCTTAAATACCACTTTTTCCCTTAAACCCCAATTATACTTGAAAACGTAGTTTTCAGTGGTCTATTATAATTAATTAATACTCTTATTTACTTTCCATATTATGCCTTAACGCAAGGTTTTGGTAAATTATCATGCATTTCCTAAAATATCAAGGATTTTACACGGCGTAGTTTGAATATTAAAAATTCCTTCGTCTGAGACTTCTCATAACAAAGCTTAATTTTTAAACCATACACAAATTAATAAATGCATGCTTGGATAGCATTTATAAGAAACAAATATCCCGTTTCCAATCATTCCCTACGAACAGTGGCGAAAAAATGCATTAGAAAAGTAGATGCAAAGCTTCCTTTTTTTGCAATGTTTTCGAGAAGGTTTCCCGAGGTCTATGGTCCAAATGTATCTTCATTAAAGGGAATCTGTTAAGAGACTTCAACTCATGATAATTGGTGGAACAGCCAATCGCAGTTGTATATAGTATGTGAATGCCGATTTAAATTGCATGCTGTGAACTCACAATATGAATGTTTCATTAATTAACAGTGAATATGTGCCCGGTGAGGCCTTTGCATACTTGTGTATTAAAAATTAATTGAAATATCGTTAGCAGGGGCTCGCAAACAAATTTTCGTTCACGTTTCGTTGAAATTAATTTTATTTATTCCATATTCGTTAGTTAAATTTCATTATTGTCATCTGTTTTCAGAAACACATTGTAGAAATTACGTTTCGTTTCGATTAATACAGAAAGTTGTAAACATCCAGAGATACAAAAGTTCATAAATCTTATCTTGGGCTTTTTTTTAGGTTTTGTAGGGAAAAGACGAAAAATTGTTGTTTCTTTTCCTACCAAAAACAAGATTTATTTTTGTAAGGATGAGGCAAAACAATATCTTTGCATTACAGTATTGATATAATTAGCTAATCTGACTTGTTGCTATTTATGGTACAGAAAGTACGGAGTACTAGAAAAGCTATTATTCTTCATCTAAATAAAAAACCTAACATAAGTAAAAGAACTATATTTATATAGTTATAAATTCAATGGATAATGCTACTATGAAGTTGGATGGAATCTAACGTTAAAAGATGATAGTTCGTAACAGGAGGAGTATTGATCAGCCAATACATTGAGCGATCACTGGTGTTAGAAAATAGATGTCTCATTTAATTTCCAAATGGATACAGTTTTATTGGGCGATGCCGAGGGCCGATTTCTTCGGCAGGTTATCTGACGCTGCTCGCTCCCTGAATTGGCATAAGTTATTTTAGCTTTACTGACGTGATCCATCCTAAGCGTATATCATGACATTTCTTGCCAATGGTCATTCTCTTCAGATCAATTCCAAGTGCAAGGGTACTGTCATGTAGGAAAGGAAGCGATCACAGAGTTTCCAACCAATTGCATTTTAGCATCGATAAGAGATTGGACCTGAGTGGTGATATTCCAGGTGTTGTTCTGGGCTTTTTTGTGCATGCGAACATTTTTTCAGTAGTAATTGCCTGTCTGCCACTGACTAACTTTGGTAGCCTGAATATATTCAGCTGTTTAGAAATTTCGGCAATTCTGAGTTGCATTCATCGATGCTTATGAGTGACTTATTTGACAATATAGTATTCATAAGCATACACTGGGTTCTGAATTGGACGGCCGCAGAACCCCAGATTGGCTTATAACAATATGGAATGAACACGGTTTACAGATATCGTGTGGTGGTCGTAGCATCATTGATGTGGAATAAGTGCTGTTTTTCTCTCCTTTTTTAAAGTGTCGATTCTGTTTTGGACGCATTCATGTGATCATTAAATTTCAGCATCAGATCAGAGTGGTGAGCGCAAAGGTAGCTAGTTTGGTATAGGCAGAAAATGAACCCGTAGGTTTGGATACAAGCCGACTACGATATGTAATTTATCTTGAATACCCTTAGCACATTTTTTTGGAAAATCGTTTTTTCGATAAAGGACTTGATGTTAAGGGGGAGTGTAAAAAAAAAGGACATCATCTCTACGAAAACAATTTCACTGACATGATCTGAGCAACATTCACATCAGACGATTTAAAATTAATTCAACCAAGGAAAAGAAGAATAACAATCTCGCAGATCATCCTATTTTGCATTCTTGTTATGCCAAACAACAAAAGGTTGAGAATGGCTACCAGGAAAAAGGTTCTGTTGGAGAAGAGACTATTAATAAGTTGTGATCTCAGGTGTCTGGAGGATAGCTTACCTCGACAGTACACTTGGAACTGTTGTTTGTGATAAAAAAGGTCAAGAGTGTTGGCTGTGTGGTTAGTACTATTGTGTTAGGTAATTGAGCAATCTTTGTAACGACATTATCGATTGCAAAAGCCTCAGCATCTCGACATGGGGGATCCTTGTGACTAGAAAACGGCAGCCAGCTGCAGTTGTGAACATTAAAATCACCAAGGAAAATCACTTCACTGTTAGGAAAGTTACACTGAAGAAAGTCAAGTTTCAAAGAAAGGAAGTCAAATAATTCCAAGTTATTACTGGAGTTGGGAAACGATAAAGGAAATAAATTAATATTACAAAATGGAACAGGGAGATTTTAAGCCAAATTAGTAAGCCTTTGACGGAGAGAATTCAGAGCGGATTTAGGCATTAATACCACCTTTGAAGCAAAAGGAATCGTACCGCATATAATTATGAAAACCGAAATAAAATTCTTGAATAAACTGACAATTGGGATTCTGCTAGAAAATGTAAGTGGGGCTTGGCAGACTGTAAGTGGAAATGAACATTATTGAGAGTGGAACTGACACCACGTATATTTGTGAGATGAACAAGCAAGTGTTTTTGAGATGTAGACCTTTTCACACAGATAAGTTAGTTCTATTAGTTTGACTATTCATGATGTATTCAGTAATAAGAAATGTGGGACGTTCATGTTATACGAAGTAATTAAATTTTTTATATGGTTCACGCATGGCAAGAATAAACCCAGCTCTTTAACATAACGTTCGTTGCCCCATCAATGTAGCGTGTATGCGTGGCCGCATACACGCTACTCGAAATCCTTCCAGTCACTATCCGTTAAAGTGGAGGCAGCGAAATTATACACTAGCTCATCCAGATGTCTCTTTTTTTTTTTTTTTTTGGTAGTAGTTGTTGGCGCATCGGCTTCTGTGGCCATAATGCACCTCCCAAAGTTTTTGCAGTATTTTGCTCCAAGCCCCAGGCGGGATTCGAACCCGCGACCTTTGGGTTGCTAGGTAGGCACTTTACCCACCCGGCTAGCCCAGTCGGCCTAGATGTCTCCTAGACATAATGGCATAGTATTTAGGGTAAGGCGCCATCGGTGATCTCCCACAACTGTACCATCAGTACTCTTCTGAAATATACAGAACTCTGTAAATGCCAGAAGTGTATGTGGCATGTTGCATGTGTATAGCAGGGATGGCCAACTTAATTTGTGATGCGATCTACTTTTTTCCTTCAAAATGTGCCGCGATCTACCATCTGAAAAATTTCATTGCACAAGGTTAAAAAAGTTAATCAACACATAGTGAAAAATGTTGTTTATAAATTTCAATATTCGATACAATTCAGAATTCTTATTTTAAATTTATACGTATTTAAAATTTTAACTTATACGAAGTTTGTGTCTTCATGTCATCTGCCAAGTTTTCAAAATCGGCGATATACCGTGATAAGGCCAACCGCAATTGAATCTTCTGTATGCAAGTCCGTAAGAGTACAGCAATTCTTCGTCTTTGTTTGTTTCAAATATGAGAAGGCCGATTCGCATAGATATGTGGAACCAAAACAGGAATTTAAAAGTTCAATGCATTTTTTTTACATTTGGGTACTTTTCTTGGCAAACATTTTTAAAGGTCTTTTTTCTGATGACCTGGCTTTTAGGAAAATATCGTTTCGCAATGTAATAATTTCATTTTCAAGTATTATTTTCTCCATGTGAAAAATCGCAGCGATTTTTTCTGCAATTTGTTTCGTATCTAAGTCGACATTATATGGATAAGAAATATATTGAACAATGTCTTCAATTGTTTTAAAATCACTGAATCTGATTTCGAAATCGTCCACAACATTCTCACTTTCAAAAACATATTTCTCACTATTAAATTCAAAAACAGGATTTTTTGCAAATGATATTGCATATTTGCAAAATGGTCGATTTTTTTTTTCTTTGGGATTCTTACCCATAGCCAAAAATTGATATTTATATGCAGAAATACTACTAATCATGTCACCCACATTTTTATTTTTTCTTTGTAATTCCAAATTCAGATCACTTAATTTACTGGTAAAATCTGTCAAAAAAGCCAGATCACATAACCACTCTGTATCGTGTAGCTGCTGATAATCGTCTCCCCTCTGATCAACAAATTTTTTAATTTCATTCAGCAAATTTCGAAATGTCTGTAGAAACTTACTCCGACTCAGCCACCTCACATCTGTGTATAATATCAGATTTGATTCATTTTCATCGAGTTGTATTTTGAAAAGTCTCCTTTGAAGAGACTGTCCTCTGATGGATTTCACAATTTTGAAAGCTATGTCCATAACACTTTTAGAATTTAAACTTTTGCTGGCTAACACTTGTTGGTGGATGGTACAGTGGTAACTCAAAAATTCTGTGAATTCATCATCATGCGGTGAATCCGTTAAGATGCTCCGCCATTGCTTTAGCTCCATTTGTTGTTACCGATACGAGCTTAAATAATAGTAATTTAATTTTTTCAATAAAATGTTTGAATGAGTTAAAGATATCAAGACCTCTAGTTCTTTCTTTTACCGAAACCATACCCAACAGTTCTTCTCTAGTGGCAGAATCATCGAAAACCATACGAATAAAAACGAGCAACTGAGCTGTATCACTGACATCTGTAGATTCATCCGGTTTAAAGAAAAGGACACACAATAGCAATATCAGCACGCAATTGTTCGCTCACATTTTTACTAATTTTTTCGATGCGTCGCATCACAGTATTTCGACATAATTGCAGATCTTGAAGGGCACTTTTAATTTCATTTTTTTCTTAAAATTTTCAAAAGACAATCTGTTATTTCTAAAAATGCGTCTTTCATAAATTGACCATCAGAAAATGATTTGCATTTTTTTGCAAGAAGATGACTCACTTTAAATGATGCAACAGTTACTGCTTTAGATTGTAAATTAGGTGACGTGAAGAAATTTTGTGTGCGCGAATAATCTGGATTTAAGTTGTTTTAATTTATTTTTTCTAAGGTCATTTCGGCGGAAAATCAGATTGGTATTTACTATGGAGTGCGTTGAAGTGTCTTTCTAAATTTCCTTTTTTGGGTATAGCCACGGAAGCATTGAAAATCAAACAGCAACATTTTTCTTTCACCATGACAAAAAAAGTAATCTAGTTCCCACTCTTGATGAAAATGATATGTTTTGCTCTTTTTCGTAGTATTCATTTTAAATCAACAGGTATTAAATTAACATATAAGTACTGTCCAGTTATTAAATCAGCAAAAGCAATGCTTACCGATTAAAACACTTTAAGTTGCCAGAACCGGAAAAATATTCTGTCTGAACAGCTAACGTAGGATAATTGATGAAGAGGATTCCCGAATGAGAAAGTTGTTTCCAAAATAACCGGACAAACACACCACCGTTTATTGCTCTGTTTGGATTCCTTATAAGAATCAGTTTTGAATGCCTTTCTGATATTTCTCTAAAGGCTATTCTGTAGGTCACGACCATAAAACTATAAAAACAATTTGTACTTTCCAGTTTATTGGGTTTTTCTGTTAGTGCAATCTAATTATAAACGGGTAGTAAACTCAATCTTATTACATTTGCAATAATACCGACAGCTGGAATTCTGTGGGGTTTTACGTTATTGTGGTGAAATGTGTTTCTCCTTCAATGAATTCTTCAAACATGCAAAAAAGACAAAAATATATTTTCAAAATCTGCTCTTCGTTCCTATTTTTGAAGCTTAGTAAAAAAATAAAAATAACGCGCAGGTAACGAAACCCGCTGCGCAATATAAAATTTTGGTAGTATAGCTGACCGCGAAAATCGAGGGATGACTGTATATTTAAAATTCGTCGTGATCGAGTCGTTGGCCATCCGTGGTGTATAGCATTGCCTACGGTTCTGTTGTTTCTCTGATACTTGGCCGCAGGGCCCCTAGTTGGACCCTACGTTGCCTGCAGCCACCACTAGAAGGTAAACCATGCTGCCCATTATTCTCTGGCTGGACTCCGCCAGGGTCGCTTGAGCTTCCTAGACGAAGCCCAATCGAGACCGTGCCCACCAAATATGGAGGATGTGGAAAGGTCAGGGAATGACCACCGCATATCCCCGGAGCAATATGGCCTTAGTTGCTAATGCTCCTAAAAACAAAACAAACAACGAAGCCCAAGTAATAAAAAGGGGAGGGGGAGAGAAAGAGAACAAAAAAAGGAAAAAAAAAAAGAAGAAAGGTGAGCAAGGATGATAGTCGGAGAATGGGAGTCAAAGCAGAGGAAGATGGTAAAGAAAGAAGGAGTTCTCCAGATGAAGTCCACTGTACTAAAGTGTCATCTGAATATCAGTTACATCTGCGTTTTAGACTCCGAGGTAGGAAGCCTGGCTTGTCATACCTGAGAGAACGTCTGTGACAGCCCCAAGAACCAAATATTTGTTATTTGTGTAATGAAAACCTTTAAAAGTTTCAGAGTTTGTTGCGTTTCAATGTTGGGGAATTTTTATGGGCTGATGGTGATCGAATTAATCGGTCATAAGCGAGGCGACTTGCATGTTTTTATTTTTCTCCCGGCTTTTTTCAGTATCGGTTTGCTGTTTTCTTTACGAGAACAGCAAACCGATCCTGCAAAAACATCTGACACAGTATGTATATTAAGATGTTACAGACACAATACGGTAAAACTTCTTAGTTTCTTTGACTTTTATCACACTACTGTGAGCATTTTTGGTTTTATAAGTTTATTAGTTCTTTTTGTGAATAATTGGATTCTGTTTGCAATTTTATATAATCATATAATATCTGGGGTTGCAGGTTGAAATGCTGAACGAAGTTCAGATATTTTATATACCGTTTTATGGTTTTGTTCATTATTACTCGCCTTTAAGCAATCTCTACCTTGCAGTAACCCATTTAATATATATTAAAAATAAACTGTTACCCTGATATAGTTAAAGATATCCAAAATCATTTTGTATATCTTTTATGACGTTATCCAAAATGATATTTCTCTCATTGTAGCCTGTTAAACTGTTGAACCTCTAAAATTTCTACATCCTCCATCCTGTTGTAGAGTTCCCACTGTCTTTTCTTTAGGTACTTTTGTAATAAATTTTAGAACTTCACAAGTTTTTTTGCAACACTTGTAAAAATTTCGGTTAACAATTATGCTATTACATTTTTTTTCTTGTGATATGGTTGGCAATCTCAATTGTTATGTAATCTGATCTCAGTTGTTACAATTAATGTGCAGCGCTATATAATGTTGTGTGACAATTGCTCCACTTAAAAAAATCATTTAAACAATTAATGCTAGAAAATACCTTGTTAGTAGTCGAATTATATTGTCCTCTAGTCTAAAGCCAACATTACATTAAAATCAGTTTAAATATTAATTTTTCCTATTCGTGTTAGAATTTTAAAATTCATGGGACTAATACCAAGCGATGGTGAAATAATATTAAAGAACGTATTAATCACGTCATAAGTTCATCCGAAAGATAAATTCGTAAGTATGGCATTTTTAATGAATTGAACTGTCATGTATTCATTCCTTACTAGCGAAGTGACGTACAATGGTTGTCAAATCGTCTTCCTTCACGCACAAGAAACGACTGCGCGCATCGAATAATTTATTCTCCAGTCAAGTTAACTCATTCCTATCCAAGACGGGCTAATCCCATTTAAAAAAAAATGTATATATTAATAATAATCTTTTGCTATAGTATTATTCTAAAGCAATGTTTGATTTGGCTTCATTAATAGGAAAGTTGTTTTTTAATTTTAAATAATAATTTAAAATTAAAAGCGACTTGTCTGTAATGACATCATGGTAGTATACACATTATACAATTTCGTCCACTGTTCATCGATTAAATTTCATAGAAAATTTTGGCTTTACTAAGGTAAACATGAAAAATAAACTGCTGAACTGTAAAGGATTGGCGTAATCCAAATTAAAGTTTTACTTTTTAACATACTGTAAGACATGGAAGACTTGTCCTTGTCTTGTCGATTTAAATTGTAGTATTCTTGATGTTATCTTTTAATATTCTTTATTCTGCCTCTCTTATAAAGTGATTTTAAAAGACGAAGAATTAACTTTCTGATCTCTCCCCTTGAAATACAACAGCTAATAGCGTGAAACACTGTCGGGTGCACATTCAGTATGTTGAAGATTAAGCAAAATTAAGCCTGGCAGTTAGTTGCAAAGGAAGCAAAGCCTAATGATGAATAGAACAATCTCAGTATACAGGCATACCTCGGTTAACGTTACCTCGGATAACGAAGCTTCGATATAACGAAGTCCGCAATTTCAAGCCCCATTTAACATAAAAAAAATATTCCAGTTTAATCACCTGAAATCCAAACAAACTGAAGAAATTATTACGGAAACCTTTGGGGCTTCTCGTGGTTGGTTCAAGAAATTTAAAAAACGGGCCAGGATTCATAGTGTAAAATTAACAGAAGCTGCAAATAAGTTTCCAGAACTGAACGTGAAAAATTTCCACCAAATTTGGTGTTCGGTGTTGACGAAAGCGATTTGTTCTGGAAACGGCTACCAACAAAAAGCTTCATTTCTATTGAAGAAAAATCAGTTGCTGGGTTCAAAGCAGCCAAAGACCGTTTATCGTTACTCTTTGGATCAAATGCCTCTGGCGATTATAAATTAAAATTGTTATTAGTTTACCATTCAGAAAATCCGAGGGCGTTAAAAGGTAACATAAAAATGAATTTACCTGGAATATGGAAAGCAAATAGAAAAGCGTGGGTTACCAAGGAGTTATTTACTGATTGGTTTCTTAACCACTTTTGTCCTAAAGTAAAACTGTATTGTCAAAAAAACAACTTTGAAGAAAAATCTCTTTTGTTGTTAGACAATGCTCCGGGACATCCTACTGATCTTAACACGTTGGACACATGCATTCCTGTCAAAGTTGTGTTTCTTCCAGCAAACACAACTTCCCTGATTCAACCATTGGATCAGGGAATAAAAGCATCATTTAAAGCTTATTATCTGCGTCGAACATTAAGCAATTTAACTGAACTAGAGGATAAAGAGGAAATGACAGTTAAAACTTTTTGGAAAAACTACACCATTAAAAACGCAATTGAAAACATTGATAGTTCTTGGAAAGAAGTCACTAAGAAATGCTTAAATGGAGTTTGGCGCAAAATATGGCGAGAAGTTGTACTAGAAGAAGAAAATAACATCCAAGAAATTAGAAATGAAGTTATCCAGATGGCTCAATCAATAGGTTTCGAAAATGTCGATGAAGAGGATGTTAGAAATTTATTGAATGCAGAAGATGATGGTTTTTCAGTGGAAGATTTAGAAAACCTTGTTAGCAACGAAGATAAAGATAATGAAGACGAAGTTAAAAAAGTTCCTGCCGAAAAAGTGTTAACCAAAGATTTAAAAAGGTGCTTAAATGACATTGAAAACGTTTTAAATTTTTTTAGTGAAAATGATCCTGATTTAGGAAGAAGTTTTATTGTTAAGCGATCAGTGTTAAATGCAATAACTCCATATAGGCAATTGTTAAATGAAAGAGAAAAAAAGCATAAGCAATCAACTTGAGACTCATATTTTAAAATGTGATTTCACTTTGTATGTAAGTTGACTGTTTATTTAATAAAACTTTTCTTTGTTCGAAAAAATAGCTTTTCATTTTCTTTACGTAGGAACGTATCCCTATTCTGGCCATAGTATTTTTACCTCTGAAAACGAAGTTTCGCTTAACGAAGTAATTTCGTGGATCGCATCCTATTCGTTATTCGAGGTATGCCTGTATTCTGTTTTGATGAACTAAATGAGAAATAGCGTGCCATAATTATAGAATAAACGAATGCTGTAGATCCAAAAAAACATTGAAATGGTAGTGAACTAATTATGGTTGCCTCTGTGAGGACAACCATATTTTGAGTTTTTTTTTTTTTTTTTTTTTAATTAGGAGGGAAAATTGGGTTTTTAAAAAATATTTTTAAAAGGAGAAAAGTAGAACGTTTCCTGCCATCTAAAACAAATTCATATTTCTCAAATAATTGAGAATAAATATTCGTTTCGTTAAGTATTACAAAGTATGATAGTGAGTTGCGCACAGAAACATTTTAATATTTATAGAGATTAGAGCAACATACTATTATTTTTTTATTATTCATTGTACCAGGTGATCCCTGCCAAATTCGGCCAACCCTGCCCTATATTTGCAATACTATACATACAGTACTACAGATATAATTCATAGTATCGTACAGCAAAGAATGAAGTATATTTTTTCAAAGTAGGCAACAATATCCAAAGTCCATCCACACAACAACCTTCCAAGATATCTTTCTCTCTGAAACGATTTGGGCATCATTGCCCACAGAGGGTAAGCTCGCACCTAATAATTAGAACGGTAACGCACATCCTGCGACTATCCTATTGAAATCCGTTCAACGATCAGTCAACCACAAGACATCACGATACATTTAATTTTCTTGCTCTTCTGTTTGTAACAAGAAGAAACCATCTCCGAAATACCTGGACGGCAAACTCTTGGAAGGATTTTAAATCCATCTCTGTTTCCATCAGAAGTTGTCCACATCCAGGATTCAACGCATGTGTATTTGGCGACCCTGCTATTAATTCTTCTCTAAAATTGGAGTATTCATTACAGTCATATAACATATGTTCCCAAATTGCATCTTACCTACAGATGCAAGCTTTCTAACACAAGCTGATTATATTTTAATTCAGTTAATCCTTTCATTCTTGTTTGATGGAGTGGAAGAAATATTGGCCTCAGCTGCCAATTGCCATAAAATAGTAAGACTACCAAACACCATTCAAAAGAAGTTGTCATTCCCACTACCAGTTAATACAAAGTCTCCTCTGACCATATGGTCGTCCTTGAGTAAAAACGAAAAATATGTATTTTTAAGTGGGCAAATACTTCTTCGCTTTATGTATTTACCCTGCTAAAATTTCAACAGTTGCTCGAAAACTATACATATTAATTAGTAAGAAATCCTTTTTGGGTTTAGAAAAGCTGAAGGTGGCTACTTCTAGCGAGGAAAATACTATAGTGAAATTATACCTCAGTAATATTTCCAAAATACAATACTGTTTTCTGTCATAGTTATTAGTTTTAGTAGAGAATATATTGGCCATTTCTTCATAGGAGGTAACTTATAACCTATTCGTTAAAAACAGATTTGTAGCGTACGTTATAAACAGTTATCATGGTTATTGAGGCTGGGTTTCCGTTCCATATGGGGTAATAAGGCGGCATGGTATCCCTACTAATGATAACGGTTCCCCATTGACAGAATTTTGCATCCGCGTAAAAACGTTTTTAGGAGTGGGGAAACCAGACGTATACAAGGTAATCATTGAAAGCTAAATGATTTTTTTAATAATTGAGAGGAAAGTGGAAGAGAAATTGTCCAAGCTCAAAATGAGAAAGAAACATGGAACTCAGAGAATCTACCCAGTTATAATAAACAACAGAAGAAGTCAGAAAACCTTTAGCCATAATCATGAGAGCCTCCTTGGGTTCAAGGGAGGTATATGCAGATTAGAGAAGTGCAAATGTCTCCCTTATTTACACAGGGGAATTAAAGGGAGAAGAGAGCAATTACAGACTTGTTAGCTTGACTTCTGTTTCAGAGAAAATGAATGGTATCCGCAGTTAAAGAAATAATGAAGGCCATCTTAACAGAAGTGGAATTATGCGCAATAACAGCACGAATTTGTTAAATAGAGTTCTTTTTTGGACAAGCTGATTAGCCATTGTGACTCACAGTAAAGGAACTAAGATTATTCAAATTAGTTTTGGTTGCAAAAAATAATATGAATAATCTTATACTGTACTTAGATTTCAGTAAAGATTTTCATACTGTTCCATATGAAAGACATGCAGTAAAAAGTGGGACAGCATGGTATTAAGGCCAAGTTATTGTTGGGGATAAAGGGATGTTTGTGTGGCAGAGATCACATAAACATCCCTTTAATAACCACTGATCTTCTTGTATTAATGTTTTTAATGGAGTCCCGAGGGGTTCGGTGCTGGGCACTTTATTGGTTTCAGTATATATTAACGATATCGACGAAGGCATATCAAGTTTATCTAAGTTTTTTAGATGATACAAAAGTTGGTAGGGTGGTTAATAATAGGAATCAATGTACTCCAGTGCAGTAAAACGTATGGGAAATAGTCGGATAGGAGGAGAAATGGAAATTAAGATTTAACATTGATAAATGAAAATACTGCATATGGTTAGAGGAAATCACAGAATAGCATACTATTTGGATGAAATTTACACTCAAATTAGCGGAAGAGGAAATGAACTAGTGATAATTGTACAGTTCGACATAAAGTTCCCCGAGCAGTGCAGACAGGCTGCTTGGTTCACTCATGGTGATTCCGTCAATAGCATACAGAAATTGTTTCACCAAAACAAGGAAGTAATTTTCTCTTTGAATAAAGCAATGGTTAGGCGGAACATTCAGTACCTCCTACTATTATGGGAGCCTCATTTAAGGAATAATATATAGATCTGTTGGACCAGGTGCAGAGAAAGCAACAATGTCAGTCAAGGACACAAAAGGGTACTCTTACCATGAAATATTTCCTTTTTCTGTAAATTGCAGCTTGGAAATTAAGCACCTTCGAAGAGGCCTGATGAAATAATAAATCTTTAAATGGGCTAAGTAAAATTAAATATAAAGGCTTTAAATGGACTAAGTAAACTAAATTCTGATGACAACCTTAGTCTTTCTCAGACAGCGCATAAGTGGTAATAAAGTTAAATTGAGAAGGGATAATTTTAGGATCTTCATCAGCCATTTTCAATCCGCTGCAGGATGAAGGCCTCTCCAGCAACTTTCCAGTTCCTTCTGTTTTGTGCAATGGCGATCCATTTACTACCCACAAGCTCATGAATTTCATGTCCATCTCCGTTGTTTTCTTCCAGGTTTTCTTCTAGCTCCTCTTGGGTACCATTCTATTATTTTCTTAATCCATCTGTCATCATGTCTTCGAGCTATATGTCCTGCCAAAGACCATTTTAGTTCTTTAGTTTTGATAAGAATGTCCTTTAATTGAGTTTGCTGTCTAATCCATGTGTTTCTCTTCTTATCTAATAGTCTGGTTCCCAATATAATTCATTCCATTCTTCGCTGTGTAATTCGCAGCTTCTCTTCCATTCTTTTGGTGAGTGCCCAAGTTTCACTTCCATAAGTCATCGTGGGAAGTATACATTGGTTCATTATTTTACTTTTCAAAACAAATTGGGATATTTGTCCTCAGTATGTGAGGAGAAATATCCCAATATTTCCTGAATGCTCTCCATCCAAAATTTATTCTTCTCTTGACTTCCAGCCATTTATCATTATTACAGCTAATTACTTGTCCCAGATAAGAATATGACTCCACCTTTTCAATTACTGCTCCTTCAATCATTACATCCCTTTCTGTAGCACACTTGTTCATCATTACTTTTGTTTTAACCATATTCATCTCTAGTCCGAAATCCTTACTAACTCTGCACAACTGATTAAGATTTTGCTCTAATTCTTTGGGATCGTGGCTTATAACACGATCTACATCATTGATTTCTACATCAGCATGTTCGGGAGGCAACTAGAGGGAGTAATACTCTTGATCTGATTATCAGTAGTGATTCTTCATGCTTCAGTAGTGATTAAGAATCTGCAGGTAAATGAACCACTAGGTGGCAGTGATCACAGTGTGCTGAAGTGGAATTTACTCAAAGAGGTAACTACCATCAGGGGTAAAGGGATGGGTTTTTGCTTTCGTAAAGGTAACTACGATGGACTGAGACAGTATTTAAATTCTATACAGTAGGACCAACTGATGATGTTACCAAGAGAAAATTCAAAATGGGAAGCATACAAGGAAGCTACTATCTTGGAAGCTACTAGGCTTTACATACCAACTAAGAAATATTGTTCAAGGTTTAGGCCTAAATGGATGTCAAATGAACTAATGAGACATATGGCAGAGAAGAAAGGATGGGATACATATAAATTAATGGGTCACATGGAAGCCTATGATAGATATAAGGTGGTCTGTAACCAAGTCACAAAGGAGATTAGGCAGGCAAAGGCAGATTATGAGAAATCCTTGGCAAAGGTTGCAAAAAAAAAAAAACCAGAAAAGAGTTCTTTACCTATGTAAAATCTAGAAGGAAATGGATGAATCAGTTTGGTCCACTGGATATTGATGGTTCAACTGTTGATGATCCTGTTCAGGTGGCTAACAAACTAAACGAGTATTTTGTATCTACATTTACACATAAGGAGTTATTCAGGAAGGGGAATGCCAGAGGTGAAATAAACTCTGGCAGTGAGCTAGATGATTTTGTAATAACTGAGAGGAAAGTGGAGGAGAAATTGTTGAGAATAAACATAAAAAAGGCACCCGGGGTGGATGGGACATATCCAGATATATTAAAGGAGACAGCAAAGGAAGTAAGCAAACCCTCAGCCATAATTGTGAGAGCTTCTTTGCACTCAGGGGAGGTTCCCATAGACTGTAGATGTGAAAATGTGACCCAAATTCACAAAGGAGGGTCAAAGGCTGACACAACTAATTATAGACCTGTTAGTTTAACTTCTGTTCCAGGAAAATTAATGGAGGCACTGGTTAAAGGAGCACTGCAGGATCATCTGGGCAAGACTTCAGTTATAGCTTGAACACAGCCTGGTTTTGTTAAGGGAAAGTCTTGCCTGACCTTGACTATTTTTTTCTTCTTTGGATTTCTTTTTACCTATAGGTTTCTTGGGCTTTATCACTTTGAGAAAGCTGTAATATTCCTCGTCGATATCTTGGTCCTGAGCAGTCTTTAATTGTAGGATAGAGATGAAAAAAATTTCATTCAGCCACAGCAGTGCAGACAGGTTCCAACTGATTTTTGGAACAAGCTTCCAGCTGGTGTTGTGAAAGTGAGTAGTTTTAATAAATTTAAGGAAGAATTAGACAATTAGAGATGAAAAAAATTAGAGATGGGCAGGTGATGTGAATAGTCTGTTTTTGTTTGGCTGCAAGCTTGCTTCCTTGCATCATTTGCCTCTACTAATACTAATTGCCCTGATCCTCAGAGCAAGACTCCGTTGTGATATTGCGTGAGAACAGATGTGCTTTTATAATAGTTCGTAATTCTCACTTATCTCTTCAAAGCCCTAAAACTAGACAGACACGCATAATACGCAAAATGGTCGTGACAGCGCGTTGTGTAAAATATTCCATTAAAGTTTGCTGTTATCGACGAGTTGACTATTCGTGTATTAACATTTGTCGTCCTGATGAGAATTTAATCTGCTAGCTCGCATAAACTAGCGCCAGATGCAGTGGTACACCGTGCAACAGGGAGTAGAAGCTGCACTATACAAGTAAGTGGGCTTCGCACTAATTAGTCTTACAATTTTGAAGCTAAGCGATGATATATGCCACACAGAGATTAAGGTAAACAGTACGTAAGGATATAAATGCATGGTTATCGCTAAGCATAAAGTACTTATTAATGATCAAGAGAGCTTATAAATGCTGAAGAATCGACCAAAGCAAAATAATGATAAACCTAATGCGTTTTGAATTGCAGAAATTAGATATTATAAAGCCTCAGTTTCTTATTAGAAACCTCTATCCATTCTTTCCACTTCTCCATCTAAGACTTTAATAATTTCGGCCCTCTAAAATCAGGTGGACAAGAATTACATTGTTTTATCTGCTGGAAACTCCGGTTTTCGTCCACCAACAAATTCAATCAGAGTATAATGATGTCTCTTAGTCTTGGTTCCTCTGGTACTTAATAGACACCTAGAGACCAAAGACTTTGCTTTACATTTACAAACTGCCTTTTTTACCTTGATAATATAAAAGTGCATTTCAGAAATAAATTCTCCTTAAAGATTCTATTTTGCTTCGGAATACCCTGGCGCATTTTGTTCAAAGACTGCAAATGATGCATGCGAAAATCATCATGAGTGTGACTGTTGATGTTCGCTTTACCCATGTAAAACGATTTACTGTTTTATTTATATTTACAGATAGTTTAAGAGTCACCTGAATTCATTACATAAGAGTTTACCTGAAGTCACTCGAATAAAGGGCACTTTAATTACGTGTAAGCCTTATTACACGAAGCTTATGGATCTGTGTTACACAACTTTATTCTCCTCTTTTTATAATGTTTTTCCATTTTTGATTTTGTTACTCAACTTAGTGAGCCATTCAACTTAATGAAATTCACTTGAAAAGGTCTAAAAGAAGGGTTGGTGAGTTGAAAATACGCATGAAGATTTAGTAAATCCCGTCATTTTCATTGTGAAACCTTACTTTATAGTTTCCTTCTAATATTTGAGTTGTTTGCCGTGTTTAACTTCACAAAAATTTTCCAAATGTAGAGAAATTGCTGCCAATAGAGAGATTGCAAAAGAAGCTCTGCGATCTCTGTTGAAGTTCATTGGAGCTTTATCTTTCCCTGGGAAGTATATTATCATTATTATTATTCTATAATTAGGTTTTTGAATTGTATAATCAAATTTGTGTTTGAGTAAATGCTTAACAACTTGTTGATAAGGATTCGGAAATACTTGATTCTGAAATAAATGAGTTTTTGATGTAATTTAATTGATGAAGACTAATAAATATTGTATTATTATTATTATTATTATTATTTCTCCCTGGTTGGGGGGGGTTCCACCCATGACGGATATTGCTCCAAGTACAGAGGATGGTTGTTATGTCTGTTGGTCGAGGAACTCTCTGATTATCCTACAGGTGTGCAGCATTGCGAAGACTTTTTGGAGTTCCTTGTAGGTTCTCTGGGACACCTATTGCTGCTAAGCTGTTATGTAGGGTCTATGCCGCCATACCGATTTTTGACACGATAATAGCGATGGTCGTTACTTGTTGCATATTCCACCTCTCTGATCTCCAATCTTAGGTTTGTGTACTTCCTGATATTTTTCGTCATGGGTTTTCTGGAGGTTGCAGGTGTTGGGCACCGCTATATCAATCAGATAGGTAGCCTTTTCCTTCTTGTCGACAACGGTTATGTCCGGTATGTTGTACGGAATTGTATTGTTCGTTATTATGGCGCGGTCCCACTATAGCTTGTAGTTTGGGGTCTCTAGTACATTTTATCTATGTAATCTTGATATAGATCATTGTAGTGTCCTCCATGGAGTGTCTTCTTGGCCCATCTTGCTAGCTTCGTTTCTGCCGTCTGGGCGGGAGAGGACTTTTTGCTTAGGTTGAGCGGGGTATGCCACTTGTCTATCTTCCTAATGGCCTGATAGAATGCTGCTGCATTTTTCTTAAAGTAATCCTTCATGTTACCTATTGCTGTTTTCTCGATGAGGTCTATCAAGCCCCTTCCTCCCCCTTTCCGAGCTATTGTCTGTCTCTCCACTGCTCACTTCGGGTGACGTTGGCAGCTCTTGGTCATCATTGTTCTTGTCTTTCTCATGATGTCCTCCAGCTTGGTGTTAGTCCAAGCTATGATCCCAAAGGAGTATGTTAGCAATTAGACTGCATAGGTGTTTAAGGCTTAACTGTGTTCCCTCCGTTCAACTTAGATTTCAGCAGACTTCTGTCTCTAATGGTATTTTACCATCTGGCAGGCCTTGGTTTCCTCGTGCTGTAACTGCTGAGCCTGTATTATTATTATTATTATTATTATTATTATTATTCCTGACGATTTTTGTAAAACTGTAATTCAAAATAGACGTCTTCTAATCAGTTAATTTTTTTTCAGAGAAGATTCTCAATATTTTAAGAAAAATTGCTCAATGTCGAACATGACACCAATATTAACATTTCCCTCCAATAAGGAAATTTCATATTGGTAATTTTTTTGTGGTCAATGACGGAATATATGTATTTTGGTAACGTTATTTCACTCTTTAAATTTATTTCAGTGATAAAATTATACTGGGAATCTTTTCTTAATTTAAATGTGAATTGTTAAATCCAAGGGATATTTCCTTTCATATAGTTAGATATTCGTACTCAGATATCCTTGAGGACACAGTGCTGAAAAGTTAGTTGATATATTTCTCCTTGAAAAATTACTGAACCTACTACATTCGATAAGTATCTTTATGAAAAAGAAACCAGCATGCACATTCCTTTGCGCAGAAAATCTTGTGAACTTTCATTGTAACATTACAATAATATCAAATAAGTAGACCGTTCCTGTAAACCTAATCACATATACTTACTTATTTTTGAAAACAAAATACGATTCTCTCAGTTCCTTTTTATCAACAGAACAGTTAATATTAGTAGAACGGATAGTAAAGACAAGATGTTTTAAGGATGAATAATAAATTTACCTTAAAATATTGCCTGAATTCGTCATCTAGATTTGTGTCATCTACTAAAATAAAATAAGCCCAGTATTTAATTGACTCAAACTTTTCAAAGCCTTAACCTTTTTTTTTGGGTATGCAAATAAATTTACATTTTCAAAGTTCGCAGTATCAAAAAGTTATGTCTGTATGTGTAAAGATTTCATTGAAACTCAGAGACATGACATCACCTGTCAATTGTGTTTATCACCTGCCAAATGCCTCAAAAAAAAAAAAAATTCTCATGAAAGGGACTTCAAATGTTCATATAGACACATGGCCTCAATCTTTTCAATCCACAGAACGAAAATCTCTTTCAGGGATAATATTCCTTTATACTAATAATTAACTTGGTTTTGCTTTGCTTCACCTTTTCCTGCAATTCCACATCTCTCTGAAACTGTGTAACTGCAATTCCACATCTACAAAACTGTGTACTGTATATGGTACTCGAAATGTCGTATAATTGATTTACTTATATAACAAGACAATTACCTATTTTCACTACTAGAAACATTTTTGTATGTTACAGTGTATATATGAACAACGTGTGGTGTTCTGGCATCATGTCAACACTTTTATAATTTAACTTACTATAATATAATATGATATACTTTAACTTAAGTTAATCAAAATATAAATAGTTTTGATTTGTGTATTCTGTTATTTGCTGTGTATAAATAGTTTTGATTTGTGTATTCTGAATTTTATAAAGCATTACCAACCAGAGAAATATTTGCCAAGAAGGGCTAAAGATAGCCTGCGAACCGTAGTCTTAAGTTATTCAATTTCAACATAAAACAGCACGCCCTTTGTGTACTAAGATATCCAGAGCTCATAAAAACCATCGGAAGATCTCTTGAGTTATTATCATGTCTTAGTGTGGTAATAACAAACTTATTGTGTAGAGGCATCCTGTACATAATTCATTTGTATCGTGAATCAAAATACGCCCATTCTTATCAATATTTTTTCCTTGCCTCTAAGAAGTTAGCTTTATATCTTGAAAGAAAAAAAATGTTCCCTTAATTGAAATACGCATGTAAATATGGGGTACGCTTTTACAATCTTAAGGAGAGGTTGTAGTAAACATCAATGAAAAATTCATTGGGTTTTTGAAGGAAGGAATTTTCACACAAAAAATATAAAAACTAATCGAAAAATTCGAGATAGGCTTAATAACCTCTGTAAATTGAATTGCATTTTTTTGGAAGGTTTTTTTTTTTTTTTTTTTTTCACAGAAGATGTAGTTGAATCAATTATGAGTGAGTGAGGACGAAGACCCGATCTTAGGTAGCTTTAAACATACACCGGTTGAAAAGAAAAAACTATGCTGGGAATGTCTTATTCCCTAAATGATTACAGGACTTTTGATTATACTGCCTTAATAGAAAAGGAGATGCCGATTAAGGACAACTGAAGACAGGCAGGACATCAATGTTCTCTATCCTTACGGATCTCTGTGAATGTAAATAAAATACTCAATTTTGTCAAAAATACAAGAAATACTTCTATATGAACGCTGCACATAAACTAATTAACACATATTATACATAACAATAAGTAAAAAAGATTAACTATCAACTTAAAAATAAGTATAACTCGATAGTGTTCTCAAAGCCTGTGCTTCTGAGTTAACTCCTGTTCTGTGTCGCCTTTTTACATTTTCTTATTCCATTTGAGTTTTAACACCTCATTCGAAATTTTCTCATATCCACCTAAATTTCCTAAAAGCCTATTGAACTTACTTCTGGTCTCTCTAAAGTAATTCATGAGGCCATTTACCGCCAATACCTAAAAAAATCTTGAAACCTTTCATCTGATGAATTTTTGGTTTATGGACTACGTTACTGTCGATCCACTGCTGATATTGCTGTCTTATGTTACGCATCTATGGACAAACTGAATGGAAAAGTTGGTGAAACTGAAGAAGTTTACCTTGAAATTTGAAATCCTTTTTATCATGTTTGGCATAAAGGGCTTCTAAATAATCTTCCATTTTATGGTTTTCAAACTGTGGTTTGTAATGGGATATCCAGTTTTCTCTCTGACCGCTCTTTGTGAGTGATGACAGACTGCTCTCTGCCTTCTGTTTTCTCCGCTAATCCTGGTATTCCCCAAGGTTCTTTCTCCCACTCTTTACGTCTTGTATATTAATTACCTTATTAATTGACTGGAACTCTTATCCATAGTTTTGCTGCTGATTGCACATTGCATTCGACCTGCCAATTTCAGCAACCTTGACATGCACAAACAGCTTCAACTTCTCAAATATCCACTAGCAATTCCTTAAATACTGATCACCAGGTAAACTGCATTGGGGCACAGATAATTGCAATCCTTAAAAAAACTCAGTGCAGTCTTATATCTCGAAAAACGAATTCTTCTGCTCCTGTGCTTATTTTCGATAACACGAATTTCTAGGCAAAATTATCAGAATGTCTCTTACTTCTGTCTCTTGTAAGAAAACTACAAATATTGCTTTCTCTGCATCTAAAAATCTAGGTTTACTCTTTTTCTCTCTCTCTTTCTTCTAAACAGCTGTTCACTCCGTACGAATCGCAAATCCGGCCTCACATGGAATATACAGGGTTGTTAAAATTAAAGTATCCCTATGTAGAGGGCTCTGCAGCGAGTCCTAATGCTCGTACTGAAGAGAAATTGGAACAACAGGTACAATAAAGAATGCGCTCGCCATTTCTTGAAAAAAAAAAGTTACAAAATTTGTTGCTATATGGCGCTGTGTCACTGTATGGCGCGTAACTATTTTAGTTACAATTACGCAAATAACTTAGGCATAATCGTAAGTCATTGCCATAGCGCCACTACTCAGCTCTACTCTACTGTACTGTATAAAAGCAAAGCAGTCTCTTCAAAATCATACAGTAGATGTTTGTCTGCACTTCAGCAGCAGCAGCAATGCCAACAACGTTGCAGGAAAAGGCGCTATTAGTGAAGCTGTACTATCAGAACAGCAACAATGCAGCTGCGGCTATAGGAGAATACCGGGCTCAGAAGCTCATAAGGCCCACGTGGACCTATGACTGTTTGTGCTGTCCGCAAAATGGTAGCGAAATTTGAAGCGACAGGACACCTTGGTGTTCAACCAGGAAGAGGTCGAAAACGAGTGGACTTCTCGTGTTGAAGATGTGGCTATGGCTGTCGTGGATTTATCGAGTCAATCTCCATGTGGTAGCGCAAGTGTGCCAGCTGTTTCTCGTGAAGTGGACATGCCGTATTCCACTGTAAGGCCAGTTGTTGTTGTTGATTAGTTGTTGGCGCATCGGCTTCTGTGGCCATAATGCACTGTAAGGCCAGTAATGCGTCAGATGTTGCGGTACTATCCTTATGAGATGCACATGCTACAGCAGCTAAAGCATGATGATGCAGATATTCGTTTCCATACGCACTTCAGTTTCTGGCGCGAATGACAGTGGATATCACTTGGCCATGGAACGTCCTTTGGAGTGATGACGCCCACTTCTGCTTAAATGGACAAGTGAATACGCACAACTGTCGCATTTGAACAACATAAAACCCTCGAGTTATCCAAGAGGTCCCGTTGCATTCTCCAAAAGTGACAGTGTAATGTTGATTTACGGCCACATTCATGATTGGCCATATTTTTTTTGAACAGAAAACACCGGCTGGACCTCGTACCTGTTCCGTCACTGGACAGTGATATTATAAAACGTTGGCAAATTTCGCAATACCAGAGCTGCAGAACAACTGCAGCTCTGGTATTGCGAAAACGAAATATGGTATCCCCTTCAGTATACCATATTCATGCAAGATGGTGTGCCACCCCACATCCACCGTTGTGTTCATAGATTGCTAAGACAACACTATACAGACGAATGGGTCATCAACTGTTGTTTCCAGACATCTTGACCACTCCGATTACCGGACCTCATCCCATGCGACTTCTGGTTGTGGGATTTTTTGAAGAACCAGGTGTATCGGGAAGGGTGTCAAACTCTCGCAGATCTGAAGGACAGCATTAGACGTCATGTGCTGGCTATTCCAGTTGACATGTTACGTTCTGCTGTAGAAAATGCTGTTCTTCGAATGGAAACTGTTGTTATTGACCAAAATGGGGGACAAATTGAACAATTGTAGTGCTGTACAAGTGATATGTATCGCCACAGCACCGTATAGTGACAAATTTTGTAACTGTTTTTTTTTAAATAAATGACGAGCGCATTCGCTATTGTACCTGTTGTCCAAATTTCTCTTTAGTACGAGCCTTAGAACTCGCTCCAGAGCTCTCTACATAGGGATACTTTCATTTTAACAACCATGTAGTTTCCACATGGACTATTATTTCCACTCTGAAGAGGTTTTGGGGGCGATGCCCCCAAAACCTCTCTCAAGTTTCAAGATTCCATTGAAAAGAGGGCAGTTAGGTTAATAAATGACTCATCTCTAACAGAGTGTCTCCACTTTCGGTCTCATAGACGTTCTGTTTCTGCTGCATGCCAATTTCCATAGATACTCTCGTGGGCACTATACTTCTGAATTAGCTTCTATAATTCCCGGTTTCTCTTCCAAAACAGTCCGAACACGTCCCACAACCAGTTAACATCCTTTTACTGCCCAATATCCATTTACTGCCCAACTTCAAACCCACAGAACCAACTTTTCTTCTTCCATATTTATTCATTCAACTTCCATTTTTTGCAACAACCTCCTTTCATACGTATTTCTTGAAAATTACGATTTAGAGAACTTCAAATCTAATGTCAAACAAGTGTCTTCATTTATCTTTTTAACCTTCAACCCACTTACGGTGCTAAGTATTATAGGTTCTAATACCTGTCGTATTTTGAGGTTTTACAAAAAAAAAAAAAAGTATATATACGTATACTAGAATTGTATATTCTGAAAGGTATCACTTTCTGTAATCTACTTATTAGAGTTTCTTTCCTTCAATAAATATATTTTTTGTATTTCTATATTCAATAAACTTTTCATTGATATCATTCCCCCATCGTATCGGATTTAGTTAGTTATTTTCAAAACAACAATTAAACAAAATTATTACTCTCAGGGATTTTTTTTAAAGTAATTTGTGAAATGTTAAGTACTGTTACTGAGCCAGAAGTTATTTTTACCTTTTCTTAAATTATGTTTCTTAAATTATTTTTATGTGCTTAAATAAATACACTTCAGTTTTTCTAAGCTCCTACATTTGCTGAATAATTTCTCATATCTAGTCTCCACTGCAATGTGTCTTAACTCATCTTCATTTTTGTTCATTCAGTTCTATCCTAAGGTAAACCTTAAAAAGCTTCCAGTTCTTAAGATGTATCTTTCCTGACAACGGAAAAGGTTTTCTAATAATAAATTGCCATTAATTTGCTGGAAGTTTATTCCTTTTTTATAAGGATACGAATACTTATTAAGAGAATTGTTACATAGGTCTAAGAAGAAATGTGGTAGTCGGAGGATTTTCTTAACGGAACATTAAGAAACTACTGAAGGGTGGACCGTAGCAGATAACGTCCAAGTAATCTTCTTCACATCCCTCACACGAGGAATTAATTTTACGGTTATACGTCTCGATGTTTAAGTGCAGGCGGATTTTCGTTGGCTTTAAAGTAATGGCGACTCAATTGCCCGTGCAACCAACTGTGAATAACAGGTGCTGAAAGCTGGAGGGAAAAAAAAATACTTAATTTTACATTTTTGGCATTTTGGCATCCATAATCGACAAAGTTTCTGCGATGCATGCATGAATGAAATATATACACATTAAAATCATGGATAAACGAAGATGCATGACCACAACAATCAAAACGGTATTTTTAACTAAGCCATCAGTAGAAATCTGGAAAGTAGAAGTCCACTAGTGTTCTATTATGAACCATATTCTTGATTGTCAATTTTACGGCACATATTAATATTGTGCTAGCTAATGTCTCTGTTTTTCAAGGGTTTATTAATGTGCTGTGCTGGCTAAAAAGCTCATAAATCACTCGATGAACCATTGCTCCATTTGCCTTAGATCGGATATCTACAGCCCCGTGAAGAGAGAATCAACAAGTCTTTAGGATTCGAACCGAGACCTCTCTAAATGAGTAACTAGTGGCAGAAGGAATTATCATGGAGGACATGTAACAGTATACTAGAGGGTGATTATAACTGTAATACTCTTCTGATAAAACACAGTTATTTTCATGGCTTAAAATTCTCATGACACAGATTATGAGTTTTCAGGAGGAGAGTCTTTAAAACTATGTATGGTCTTAAATAATTGGAATAAATTCTTAAAGTTAAGTCAGGTGAAATAAAAAAACCGCATTTTACGAATATTAGCTCTCTTTTTAAAAACTAAATTTATGAGCAGTATATTTTCTCCGCAGCCGAGTAGTCAGCAGCGGGAGAGCAGTAGCACACGTTCTTTGATTATACCGGGACTGACTGCTAAATACATTAGATTTGCTAATCACACACTGGGCAAGCGTAGCAGATTATGGTCCATTTCCCCTCAACATGAATCGTTGAAGAGGCTTCCATCCTGTATTGGATTGATAATGGCTGCAATTTACTTTTTGTTTTTTTTACTATATTTTGTAATATTCAAGAAAAACAGAGGAAACTGCTTTTTAACTACTGTTTGTTTAATTTTACAAGCAAGTGTTGTTTCGATTTTGTCCAATATAAAGTGTGAGACTCTCCATGACATCGGGTAATTATGAACAACGTCTGTGGACGTCTGATGAGAAAGTAAATAAATATTTAGATATTTATGTTTGTAAGAGGTTGCTCAGAATCACCCATTTTATTCGTGATTATGCCTGTACTTAACTATTATATTCTGTCTTGATTTTTGCGATAGTTATCTCTTACAAGGACGGTAAACGTACAGGTAAGATGATGCTTCAGCAGAAAAACAGACGTTGTGAAAATAACTACGTGCATGATAACTTAATTATAATTTTGCTATAATACGCATAAAAGCTATGGGTATAGCATGTGGACTATTAGAAACGGTTTTTGGGATACTTCTCGACATTAAAATAACAGACCGAATACCATTGATTTATCTCATTATTTTTAAAACATTGACAGTTGTGAAGGTTTTTCTGAAATACTCCGTGCCACTATCACACTATTATTCACATTACAATATGAATGGCTGCAAGACATACACTGCCGGCCCACTATATTAGCACTAAGAGCTAACATAGGGCCCATTGTTTTAGTATGCTGTTGAAATCACTGTTGAAACACAGTGTGGCATGGAGTTAATAAAGTGTTGAATGATGACACCAGAAATATAGGACCATTCATGTAATAAAACGGTCTTCAGTTCCTGGAGTTACGTGAACAGAGGATTGCGCCGTGTGTGATTTGTAAGAGCGTGCTGAAGAAGAGGCGTTTCCAGTTCATCCCACAGATGCCAAATGAAGCGGGAATAGAATGCAACTAATACTATTGACCAAGGAAGATGTTCGAAAGCTTCATGTGTTCCTCAAATCACTTTTTCATACATTAATCTCAGTGGATGGCTGCACTGTCGTCTTGAAAGTACCTCTGCCCGTAGACATTCAAAGTTTCCGCAAATGTTCTTCATCCGCAAAGATGTGTAAGTGTGCCATGGTATTCATAGTGTTCTGTACTTGGATGAGAAGACCAACGCATACCATGAAAACTTGCTCCCCATTCTATCTTCTCCTCCTGCAGTCTGTACTCTCGGTACACAGCAGGATGCTTTCAGTGCCTCATGTGGTTTATTCTTCACGTACACCCTCCAGACGTAGACGTGTGGACACAGAAGGACCCTCGGTCATTCTTCATCCCCATCGCCACTGTAATTCTGGTACCAACTTAGCTGTATTTTCTAGTGTTCTTCCAAAGTAAGCGGTTTCTGCAAAAGGGTTTCAACTCTGAGTGCATTCTTATTACAGGTCTACAAAGCTGTTATAACGCTACGTAATCCACTTCAAACACAGAGCACGTCGTCCTACTCCTCACATTTTTGGCCCCACTTGCCTATGTTCGCGGTCGTTTCCAGGAGTTTTTCCACTTAATGACTCGAATGGCACTAGTCTTGGAACCTTCCTTTATGCTTATACCTGTTAAACGCACATGTATATCAGCCCATTCTCAGTATATTAATTTTGGTGCTAGTCAAGCTGAATATATGTATATTGTTTTGGTCTGTACACGTCACATACCATGTGACCTCTTAAATGTATATATTTTTGTCAAGGTTTTTGCATATCCCAGACCTTCATTGTGCTAATAAAGAGCCCAGATTTTGTACCAGAAAGTGAGGAATATCATCACAGAGCTACTATGAACAATAGTTCTGCAGTAATCTTATACGGCCATTGTCCTTTTATGCTAACGCTGAATTCAGTTTTATGTGAAAATTTCCAGGATTACCTAACTTTCCTCAACCAGCCACATCTGATATTGACAATTCTTCTAATTCAGCCGCGTTTGCGGTAAAATTAATTATTTAATCTACAAGTAAGTATAGAAGAAAAGCAAAAATAAATCTCCAAAAATGTTAATTTTTGAAAAGTTTGAATGAATGGACTGAAAAACAGATAATACAAAAATGATTTTCAACAAAAAAAGGATGAAAGCTAAAATTTTTCACAAGCAGTAATCACATATCAGAACAACTACACGTAATAAGAATAGCAATGAAGGGATGAGTGACTGTTTGTGTGCTAAACTACGATGATCCAAAATCTGTTAAAAGGTAATTTGAATTCGGTGCACAAGCAGGCATTAGTAGAGGCATATGATGCAAGAAAGCAAACTTATGCAGCATCAGTCGAAAAAAAAAGAAAAAAAAAAAACCTCCCATTTCACCCCTCCATTCGTTCCAAATGCTTGTCCAGGTCAGCCTTAAATTTATTTAGGCTGTCAACTCCCACAACAAAAGATGGAAGTCGGTTCCACCAATCAACTACCGGCTGGCTAAAGGCAAATTTTCCTCACATATATTCTACACATGTCTTTCGTCAATTTGAATCTGTTGCCCCTCAGGTTCTTAATCTGAGCAAGAGGATGAATCCCATCAGTATTCAGCTTGATCAACCCATTCAAGGCCTTATACACCTCAATCAGATCACCTCGCAGGTGCGTAGTCTCCAGACGCTGCAATTTGCAGAACTTAAGCCTTTCTTGGTAAGAGCACCCCTTTGTTCCTCTCACCAATCTTGTTGCCGTTCTAGCAACTCTACATCGTTCCTAAAATGAGGCCTCCAGACCTGTACACAGTACTCTAGGTATAGCCTAACCATTGCCTTCTATAACGGGATTGTCACCTCCCTGTCCTTGATAGCAAAATCCTATATATCGTTGACAAGATTCCATGATCTGCCCGTCTGCACTGCTCAGAGAAATTCATATTTGACTGCACAATTACCCCAGTTCCTTTTCACTTTCCACTTCACTGAGTGCAGTACCACACACGTGGTGCGTTTCTCTTCGGTTATTGCTACCCATATGCAGTACTCTGCATTTGTCAATGTTAAACTTCAGTTGCCACTTCTCAGCCCATTTGCCCAACTTATCTTTTTTCTAGTGGAGTAGCATACGGTTTTAGATCCAGTTGGAGTAGCATACGGTCTTTACTGTCGTTAACAACCCTGTAAACCTTTGTATCATCTATCTGCAAACTTGGACATTAAACCTGATATATCTTCATCAATATAATTGATAAATATGCAAAACAACAATGGGCCCAACACAGAACCCTGAGGAGCTCCACTAATAACATTTTTACACTCAATGATTAGCTAAAATTCTAGTTTCCA
Organism: Mastigoproctus giganteus; assembly: GCF_048544385.1. Lineage (NCBI taxonomy): Eukaryota > Metazoa > Arthropoda > Arachnida > Uropygi > Thelyphonidae > Mastigoproctus > Mastigoproctus giganteus. The sequence goes on along the minus strand of NC_143580.1, from coordinate 89,052,343 downwards.
GTTTCATCATGATATTAGCAACAATCATATGAAGAGAAATTAAGATAGCTTTGTAAATCAATATGTACATACACAAGTCATATCTGGTAGTGTGTATATCTGAACTGTTTTTCTTGTATCACTGTTTTCTAGTAAACAGTTTTATTTGGTTCAATTCTCTCTCATCATTCTGGCTATTTGTGCGATTGGTGGGGGGTATAAACCCAACATTATGGATTTAAAATTCAGTTACTAAGTTTAATGACAGAGAGAGATCTTTTTGATCTCAATGAAGATTAAGGATGTCTGTCGTCTCCATTCTCTGTCGTATCCCACTCAACCGTCCCTTTATCCATTGTAGCAACTTACCATTAATGCCATACCTCTCCAATTTGCACAGCAGTCTCTCATACATTATACATGGTACTACGAAATTTATATCGGTTCAGTAGAGAAGACTTTTCTGTGTGGCAGATTTCAGTATCGCTGTATTGTTTTTAATTACTGCTATTACAATTCCTGCTGAACCTTTTATTTCATAGTGCATATGCTATTAAATCGATAGCATGTTTTTTTATTTAAAAATAAAAAAAAGAATGTATATGTATTCTAATCAGCGTCTGGTCAGGGCTCTCTCTGGTCTTCTCTCTCTCTCTGTGGTTTTCTCTTTTTCTTGTTTATTCCCCTTGACTTATGGCCTTATTACTTTTCCTATGTTAATTATTCTAAATGAGATGAGCGTCAGGCTAGGACAAAAATCCGTGCTCTCTGCAAACCAAGGGCTGTTTTAAACACTTGATTGCTGCATAATTGGATCGCGTTGTGATTTAAGATTGAGCGATCACAGAGTGTCAACTCAATTCCCGCTCTAACCTTTACTGGTTCGTACTTGTTTCTACTGGTGTATGAGAATATGGGCAAAGAGAATGAGAAATGATGTAACACATAACAACATTTATTATAATAAAAGAAAACATGTGTACAGACTTGCACTCCATCTAACTGTTTGTGTAAAAGTAAAGGTATGTATATATATTGCTTCTAGGTTTCCATTCGTAACAACAACATGGATCTGCTTAGGATTATAATATCGTGTTGGCAAAAACATCTTTATAACATTCCGGATTCTAGTATTACTGGAACTATTGCCCAATAGACTTATTGTTTGGCATTGGTTTAACAAGCGACAATGTTCACAAAACACTTCAACGTAGAACAGAACGGTTGGGTAACAGAGGAACCTTGGACGCAAAGTACTTTTGGTATTCTCATCACTTTAGACTATCTTACATCTGTTCTAATGTGAACAGTCTCACCCCCTCTCGTTTCTCATTCCAACAGCATCTTGCTGTAAGATTCCTGTGTACCACCAACCCTGTGAGAAATTCCCTTACCTTTCATCGTAAAATTAACAAAGATTAAATATTTAGGAAGGAAGCATTGAAATGATATCTGTTGATGTTGTTTTAGAGGTTTGCATTCACACAAATGAAATAATGGCTTGCTAGTTAAATCTCTTCCTTCAGGATAGGTTATGAGACCTCCTTCCCTCTTGTGGAAACTAGGATGTGGTCTTCTGAGATTTGCTTCCTTTGTCTCAGCTCCTTCTCGGCCGTTCTTAAGGCTGAAGCGACACCAACTGCTGAACCTTCCCTTCACATCGCCAATACCCTCGGCATTCGACGACGACGAGATGTTCCACTCTGCTGCCAGTCTCTGTTACAAAAGCAAGGTCTCCCTCAGTGCCTCATAGAACCCTTTATATACTAACATTATCTCGTTCTACGTTACAGAGAAAAAATCATCCAAGAATGCCCGTTTACAGTTACACTACCATTTTTGGCAATCTTCCCGCGAAAACAACTGGCCACCCGCCTCCGCTGTAGCAATAAAACCATTTTTAGTACCATTGTGGGCTTGAGAACTGAGGCACTCTCCTCTCCTTCTGCTCCGTTGGTGAGAGGCTCATGACAGAGAACTTGGGCGAGGAATTGCGCAATATCTGTCCATACACACTCTCTCCTGGAAAATAAGTTTCTCCTCCCTTATTGTATTAAACGTAAGTTCCAAATGAATAGAGTTTTTATAATTTTATCCTACAGATTCTCAAGATACGATTCTAACAATAGAATAGTTGATTTTGGGTAGACCGAAGGGTTTTAAAGAAGCATAGTTTTAATAATTTAAAATATCCTGAGACACTGTATTAATTATTTAGTAGTTAATTAATTCCGCCTGATTATTGAGGGATACGAAACTCTCGGTCTAACATCTGTGACAAATAAATTCTTCATAATGAAAGAGAATTTTTTACCGATTTTACATGGATTATCCAGAATAGTCTCCTTTGTTGTCCACGTTCCTCCTCCTAGTATTGATGTTAATTACTAATTTCTAAAAAAAATAATAAGTGTGCATTTTAGAAATAATTTCGATGTGGCACTGTATAAATATCAACTAATCCTAACAAATACCATCGTTTCGTTTATTAAAGGCAAATATTTGGAGATAATTAATTAAACAAAATTAAAATCTGGGAATAGCTACATTTTACTGTGTATATATACTTTTTGGTACCTTCTTCCAATTATTCCTCTTTTTATATTTGTTGGAGGTTATGTAGAATCGTTTAAATTTATATACGAGTGGAAAGGAAGTTAAGTTACGCCTAAACCCACGTTATTTGTGTTAAGGACAACGTTTGCAAGTAACGATCGTTGGTGTAATTGGGTCAGAGTGCTAGTGGAAGAATTTTCGTAACGCGAGGTAGTGACAGTTCTGCATTTCAGGTGTTCAGTTTGTCACAATCCGTTTTGAAGCAGCGGGCACGTCATTTCTAATGAACAAAAGTCGTGCCTGTACCTACGTTTCAGTGGAGTCTTACTTTTAAACAAAGTTTTACAGAGAATGTTAACAAAACGTTGTTTAAAAATTCCCAACACTTACCGCCGATGTAAAGTTGCAATTTTTAAGACAATAAGAAGTTTCGTGAGTGTGGATTAGTTGGCAAAAAGGGAACATGAAAGAAAAATAAGTGTTTCCTACACATTACATTTTATACGACATTACATAAACAATTTCGCAATTTCCAAACAATTCGACTCTGTAATAATCCACCTCAAACGTTTTCTATACTAACTAAATCCACCGTTTTTAATGAAAACCCCAAGCACGAGAGGTATTAGAACCTATTCAGAATAGGAACAAATTCGCATATAATTTAATAATATCTAATTTAATATATGTGTGTTTCCAATTAAAATTGTCATTATTTATTCTGTCTACATTTCGCTCAGTGTCCGCAATAATCCAAAATATTAATAATATTCGCATAATATTTCATCTTCTAGCAGTCTTCTTAATTCATTTTAGTTACCTTACAGCTACTTCAAGGCGCCAGACCTTGCCATCCTAGGGGTAGGTGATTAAGAAGACTACTAGAAGGTATTAGAACCTATAATACTTAGAACCGTGCAAGGATTTAAAGTTGAGAAGATGAAACAATATACTTGTTGACATTAGACTTAAATTTCTGTAAATGGTAATTATCAAGAAATATGTGCGAAGGGAGATTGTTCCAGAAAACGGAAGTTGGAGGAATAAATGAGAAAGAAGGAAAGTTGGTTCTGTGAGTTTGAAGTTGAACAATAAAAGGATGCTGACTGGTGGCAGCACACGTTCTGACTGGTGTAGAAGAGAAAGCGGAAATTATAGAAGCCAGTTCAGAACAGCAGTGTCCATGGAAGTATCTACAGAGAAGGCATGAAGCAGAACGTCCGTCAGACAGACAGTGGAGAGACTTTGCTAGAGATCAGTATGCATGGACTTCAGTTCCAGGATAATGTCAAACTATTACGATATTTTTGTTGGTTTAAAGGTTAACCCGCCGTGAAGGTATTGAAATATTAAAATTTTGGGTAAAAATGTATTTCTCTGGCGAAGCATGGTTTCACGTTAGTGGCTACGTGAACAGTGAAAATTGGAGGATATATAGCGCTGAAAATCAGCACATTTTTGCTAAACACCCTTCCATGCTCAAAAATTCGGAGTTTGGTGTGTCATATCTCGAAGAAGATAGCTGAGCCCATATTTTTTGAACAAATTGTCACCTCCGATATATACGAAGGCATCATAACGTGGTTTATTGCATTGCTAGAGGGGAAAATTACATTTGGCTCCAAGAAGACGATGGGTCAAACGGCCATACCGCAAGCTCAATTCACTGAAATGTTGCGAGAGTTTTTGATATAGAATAATAGCACAAGGACGTTGACTACCTAGGTGTCCTGATTTAACATCCCAGACTTTTTACGGGTGTTACTAAAGCAGAAAGCTTGCGAGAGCAATCCACTTTGTGGATTGCTCTCGCAAGCTTTCTGCTTTAGTAACTGAATTTTTCAGCATCTCCAAGCGAGCATTTAAAATACATACAGGTGTGTATCGATACAAACAGTTAGTCGCACCACTCGCAATATAATCAAAAGAGTGAATTATGTATTGCTGACAACAAAGAAGACTTCCAGCATTACACAATTTTTCTCTGATATTTTTTTGTGTTTACTTCTAAAATGAATATCCTTTCTATCATATATTACACAGTATTGTGTTTCACGAATTCTATTAATTGACAAGGAACAAAAGTTAGAGATAATGTTTAAGAAAAGTCATAACTGGTCTCAAATGCTCTAATCAATATTCACTGAACCATTGGTATATAGGATTCAAATGAAATACTAAGTACACCCAGAAGGGCACTCACTTTCTATCCGAAGAACTTTAGATTGCTTCACATCATCATAACCACATCGCTAAGAAATAAATGTTTTCTGAACTTTGCGTACTTCAGTTTATATTGGATTAACTGCTGTTTCTTTTGAGAATAATTTATGGAGTTAAGTTTATACATGCTAATGACTAATTCAAATTTAAGAATTTCCCTTCTGTCTACAGTGTAATGTAATATTCATATTTCCGTAAGCTTACTCTCTTCGAATTAACCGAATTTTTATGTAAATTTATAAGTTTACAGTATTAATGGAAAACTTTGCTACATAGCATATTCAGATAACATATTAAAAATACATAAAACAACATTAATTAAGAACTGCTGAATGAAGGCAAATAAGTAGTCTTGCCCTTCCTACGAAAAAGTTAATGAAGGTAGCCCAGGCCGAATTTTTTATCAGATGAATTATCTAGATCCTAAAATCTGATACAGCTATCCAATCTCAGCTTAGGTTCTGTTTCAGTGAACACATTTTTTTTTAAATTACGCGTGTATAAGAAGTTTCTTATAAAATAGTTCAATAAAGTTTCGAGAATGAGTTGGAATTTTTCAATGGATACCATGAATCTGTGTATGCAATCTCCTGTAGGTGCGTCTGGTTTTAGCTTTTACGGTTTTATTTTCCCTTTCTTAAGGCTTAGATATACATAGGTATTGTCTGGATCCCGCGCGGTAATATTTTGTTGTTGTACGTAGGGTTTTAGGTGCATTGGCAACTTAGGTCATATTGCGCCGTATATATCTAAGTTGCGTGTATTCTGTGGTAAAGTTTCTGGCGGATAAAAGCCTGCAAACCTCGTCCGAAACCAACTAACTCAACAAATTTGTGAAAAATCCCATAAAAATTCCTAGTCATTGACGGGATTCGAACCCGGGCTTTTTCGTCCTGGTTCGAATGGCATTTTGCACTGTGCTACTCCGAGGATAGATATTTTGTATAGTGCTGAAAATATATAAACACAGCCCTCAGGTAGCATATTACTTTGTCGTCTGGTTCCTGAAACTTGGCCCTAAATGTCAGGCAAACATAAAAAAGCTTTCAGTTTGGAACATTGCAGTAATTGGTGCTCCACTGCTAATTACGAAGATTAGGTCGATGTACAGTATTGCAATGTATGAACAGATGCTCATAACAAAATGGAAAAGAGATCATCAATGAATAATATGAACCTATAGTATAGCCGGATAACATTAAAATTACATTTAATTTTACACTGTAGCTTAGTTCACCCTTGTGTAAATAAAAAAAATAATAAATTACTGTTTATTCGGTCGCCGCTAGACTACAGACCGTTTGAGATGTTAGATGGATGTTCTCATTGTAATGCTGATTTCATTTTCGTTATTCTAATTTTACTTGACCTTTTTTCAAAGAATTAATAGGTCGTTTACCTTTAAGCGACTCTTCTTTACTGATTACATAATGCTTTGAATTTTTCCATTCAAAGACTGCGACAAATCGTAAAGTGCGCTTTTATATAAAATGTTGTCGTTCTCTGCCTTCACTGGTTTTCTTTCAAATAACTGAAGACAGCTGTCGATAAAGAGGAGTGGTAATCTTTGAATGGAAATCACCAAGATGAAACAGATGTTTCAGAGAATGGAGGACATCTTGTTGATTGGCATACAATGATTACCACTCCTTTTTGTTGGTTTTACCATTCCTTTTATATAAAATTATAATTTTATATTCTGTAGCACGATATAACTTTATGCCTTTCACCAAATTTTGCTTGATGCATTAGTTAATGATATAAAAGACGCAAAAAAATAAATTTAAACACACCAATATATGCAAAGCATCATCCAGTATAAGAGTTTGTGGTAGCTAATTCCAAATAATAGGAACAAAAGTGATTTTTTCTAAATCTGTAAATTGAACAGAAATTTTCCATTGGTATTTAAATTCTCTTTCAAGAATTGTCATTAGTATTTAAGAGCAACAAGGAGTTTCTTTAAATTCCATCTTTAATTAGCGTTGTGATTCGCAGGGACTAATGAAATACATAGGATTTTTCAAAGATTAAAAAAAAGTACTATATATTTATTTGTGCCTGTCTGTTTAGTTAATTGCAGGATTCTAGTTGCAAATCTTTAATTAACAAGCACCACGAGCACAAAACAAAAAACCTCTGAAGGAAAGCGATAAAAATAATGAACAGCGTGCAGAAACAGACGTCTGTGCAAAAAGTAAATGCAAATAAAAGTAATTTCCAAACATTTTTTCCGTCATATTAAGCCTAACTAGTGAGAGAACACTGCACTATTTATCTAGACATGCTCAGGCTAAGAGGTCCTCTGCTATCCATTTCTTAATAAAATACATAAAAAAGCCTATAAAATTCTATAGAGACAAGCTCTGTCAGTAGTAAGTGGATTGTTGAAATTCAGAAATACTGGAGTCCAGTTAGGAATGTTGTAACATCAGAATTGGCGTAAATAATGATCAGTAAGAAGCTGCATTCGATGTGGCTTTGGATGGACTTTACGGACCCTTTATTTCCAAAAAAAAGACTAACTGTTTTTAATATCTGCAAGAACTGAAGATGGAATAGACCACAAGAACTTGGGTTCTGTTGTCCTCTTGCTAGATCCCGAATGATTTTCCATGTTAAAACCATATCTCTCTCGCTGAAGATACATTAACTCGGTCAAGATGTGAAAAGACCCACAAAAAACTCCCCCTTATCGACTGAATTCGAACTGGACCGTTTTACACGTTAAATAAGGAGATACTGGGGAGTTTGAGAGAACCTATTAAAATAAATTAATAAACACAATAAATATATATGTTGAACATGACCACTATTGCAGCTAGATCGTATAGATACCATTGAATCATTCTATTCAAGACCATCCTTCCATTATGTTGTCAAATCATCGTAGAAATGTTCTCTGGATTTAGGTATTGCTCTTTAAATATTGTGCTAAAGGATTTATTTAAAAATAAAAGACTTATAATCGAAAAAAAAATCACTGAACTTGCACTTCCTGAGTTCCTTCCAAAACACTCTTACAGTGTTCAAGATGTTTTGTTTTCTTTTTTAAAGATGCTTAAGCATTTTATCTTATAAATTGAACAAATAAAGTTTATTTCGCGGATAGCATAATAAATACAACGACCGCATTCCCCACGCCGGTAGAATAGGCCTCATTTCGAATTCCGTCATTCATCACTTTGTGGGTGAGTTTGTCGGTCCCAAGCGAACATTGCACTGTTTCTGCGGAAACTCGGTCTGGAAACAATAATTATTTATTACAGAAACAATTTACCGGTGCCTCATTGCCTTGGGAACTTTGGCACTTAAAACACGCACGTACGTCACAACGTTATATTTGTTCCTCAAGTTTAGAAGACAAAGCAGAGTATTTTCATTATGAATCTGTCATCAGTGTATTCCGAATTATTGATCATTTTCGAAAGGAACCTATATAACAGGGTAGATTAAGTTCAGTTATACCGAAAATTTTCGGAAAAAGCCAGCGAGGCATGTCTGTTCTATATATACACAACAAAATACTAGTTATGAAGGTTGAACCTGTCAAAAGTTGTTCCTATGTAATAAATCATTCTTCTTTCAGTCGGAGTACGTTGGGAAAGATGGCTCAACATTCTTCGTTTACCAAACCCGTACTTTCCAATTTTAGACCAGTATACTGTGTTTTATCATCTAGCTCGAAAACAACGAGTAATAGAGTTATCCCTGATAGAGAGTGTAGGCTAGTTATTTCGGGCCACTTCCTGTTCTATCGACTTGCAGCCGTTCGTATTTTTCTTTCTCTTAAAAGAGTTTCTTTTAAAATCTATGTTGCATTTCACTCTCAAATTCACAAATAGATATTCCCTATTTACTGTCTGCAGTGGAGAAAGAATAAAGAAACATATTGAAAACTGTGGTTAGCTTTGCATATTTCCCTCCGGAGAACAGTGCATAATTTTCCTTTGCCAGTAGCTTACCGCAGTTAATATTATAGAATAAAAAAAAATTAAACGAAAAATTCGTGTTAAACATGCCTGCATATTTCCAAAAGTGCATGTGTACGTCAGACTGTTTAGTTACAATTATTAGCTATAAAATTATGGAATTTGGTGTTTAATCTATATATATAATTATTCAAACAATGCCATTCGTAAAGTTTTATCTGAGTATTCTTTAAGAGTCCAGAAAGACTTCTTTTGAAAAGTCATTCCAAGCAGATATTTTTTCATTTATATTTTTACATGTCTATGGATTGCCGGGCAGCGTTTCTATTTTTATAGTCTTTTCAGTTAGGAGATTAGTTAAACAGAGTGGAACGTGTCAGAGTTCCAGCAAATGTCACAGAATGTTATCATTTAAAAGCTGCACCACTGCAACAGACTTTTTATCCGCCAAGAAGTGATGTATCAACTGATCCCATATGAATTCTTTCTTCAGACAACTTAATTCTCGAAAATTAAAATACGGCATTCCGATAATCATATTTTGTTTTTTGTGAGAGGCTCCAGGTACCATTTGAAGCTGGACGAGTCCTTTGCTAGCGTGTAGCCCTCAACAATGCTTTCTTTTATAGGACATTCATCGCTTGGTATAAATGAATTCATGGTCTGAGTTAGTATCAGAATTAGCGGCTGAAGGAGACCAATAAGTCATGAGGAACAAATCATTAATTAGCTTCTGGTACAGAGGTATGATCCTGAGGCCAAGCATCTTTCCATACACTACAGAAAGTAGAGAAAGAGGTATTATACGATAATGTCCTACTCGGTGAGTACTGCTGACTGAATTATGTGACATGGACATGCCTATCTTTCTCTCCTAGTCACAACCTGATTGAGTATGTTTGGATCTTTATAAAAAAGATGTTGCTACCAATCCAGCATCTCTCATAGTATTCCAGTATATATAAAATAATGTGATAAAGACTGTTTTCCAGTGTTATATGATCTGTCTTATTTCGCAGTGGATAAAAATCTTTCTATAACTTACAGGAGAAAACGCACACTGTATTCAGTATTCATCTTAATGAAGAAACTGATTACACAGATTGCGTTATTTCCCGGGGATTTTATCAATTCAAACTGCAACGATTTCATGTAACTAACGAATTCCATTCGTTAACTGAAATCGATTGGTTTTCATCAAGTGCGAATTTTCTTCTTGCTTATCCTTTAGTAACCAGAACTGAAAAGTACCATCATATAATATATGTTTTTTTTATGAAAACCCCAAACACGAGAGGTATTTCAACCTATAGCACTTTAGTATCATAGACTGGAGGTTGAGAAGAAGAAAGAAGATACTTTTTAATATTAGACTTGAACTTATGTAGATTTTCATGAAATACGTATGAAGGAAGTCTGTTCCAGAAAACGGAAGTTGAAGGAATAAATGAGGAGGAAGAAAAGTTGGTTCTCTGAGTTTGAAGTTGGACAGTAGTTGAGTGGTTGCGGCACGTGTTCGGACTGCTTTGAAAAAGACAGAGGAATTATAGACGCCAAGTCAGAAGAGTGCCCATTGAAGTATCTATAGAAAAGGCATGGTGCAGAAAGAGAACTTCTATGAGACAGAGGGTGGAGAGACTCTGTTAGAGATGAGTCATTAGTTTTTCTCTCTTGGCGCCTCCGTAGCCAGGTGGGCAGGAGCGGTAGTGTGTAGCACACGCTTCTTGATTAGACCGGGGTTCGAGCCCGTGACCACCAAATACGGAGGATGCGGAAAGGTCAGGGAATGACCACTGCATATCCCCGGAGCAATATGGCCTTAGTTGCTAATGCTCCTAAAAACTAAAGAACAACATTAGTTTTTCTAATTCTCCTCTTTTCAATAGAATCTAAAAGCTTGGGAGAGGTTTTGGGATCACCACCCCAGACGTGAGAAGAATATTCCGTGGTAAGGAGGATTTGTTATTTGTACAGAGTGAATATCGATTTGGAAGAAAGTAACTCCAAGAGCGAAAGAGGAAACCCAGTGTTTTAAATGTAGAGGAACAAATATTTGTAACGTGCTTATGACAAGAGAGATTAGAAGTCAGAGTCCCCAATAAAGAAATATGATCTTGCCTAGAAATCACAATTTTATCGAAGATAAGCTTAGGAACAGAGAATTCCTTTTTGCGAGATATAAGACAAGAGTGTGTTTTAATTGGACTGCAATCAACTAAGTTATCTTTGCCCAACTAGAGAATTACTTGTATATCAGTATTTAAGGAATTGGTAGTGGATATTCGATAAGTTGAAACTGTTTGTACAGGGCTGGGTTTCACAGACTGAAAGATGGAATGCAATGTGCTATTATCAGCAAAACTATGAACAGGATTTCTACTCAATGGAAGGAAGTCATTAATATAACACGAAGAAAAGAGCGGGAGAAAGAATTAAACCTTCGGAAACACCAGCATTAGCGGAGAAGTTAGACAAAGAGCTAAATACTACTACCCGCGGTGAGCGGTCAGAAAGAAAACTAGATACCCGGTTACAAAAACAGTTGACAAGCCACAAGATGGAAGCTTATTTAGAAGACCTTTATGCCGAACACGATCAAAAGCCGTTGAAACGGAAAGAGCAACCTTGAGTTTCACCAAACTTGCCCTCGTGGATATCACAGTTGGTAGGATCGCCGTCCTCACCATACAGGGTAACAAAATATGTGAGTTCAAATTCCGCCGATGAAGAGAGGACTTTTTATGGGTCTTTTGACAGGCTTGATGAGTTATTCGGTCTTTGGCGAGGGTAGTATGTTTTGTTTTCTCCCTGAAACTCTGATTTTTCGTCCAGCAAACAGAAAATCGACCTGAGAATACACGCATTTTACAGACAATATACACGGAGCGACATGGCCTTACTCGCTGATGCTCCTAAAATCCAACAGCATCACCAAACTTTTCCATTGACTTTTTGCATAGACGAGGAACTTAAGTCAGAATACCACTAGTGGATCGAAAATGACGGTATCCATACTGGCGATCGTTCTTCACACGTAACATTTCTAAATAGTTGAAGAGCTGTAAGTTAATTGATTTCTCGATTACTTTAAAAAGAGAAGTAGTAAGTGCAATAGAACGAAAATTGGATGGGAGCGATTTGTCAATCTTTTCAGGAACTCGCTGGATATGACCAAATTTCCAAGCAGAAGGGAAAACACCTTTGTAATAGGAAAGTTAAAAAAGACGACACAGAACAGGAGTAGGCTCAGGAGCATGTTTTGAAAAGTGGAGAAATACTATCAGGATCTGGAGCTTTCTTATAATCAAGATTGCTCAAAATCCTTGTGACATCATATTGACGGAAGACCACAGGAGGCACTGAATGGAGTGTACTGGAAATGGTGGGAAGTGGTTTACTAAGATCATAAATACACCAGTTGGCAGAAAAATAGGATGCTAACAGGTCAGCTTAATCTTTGGCTGAAGTGGTAATAGAACCATCTCGTTTTTGTCAGAGGTGGGAGCACAGATGGGCAAACGTTGCGGCTAGTAGATTTGGCAAGAGACCTGAATTCTCGATTACCATTTGGACAAGAATCTAGCAAGCTTTCTACTGTTATCCTGTTCGAAATCTCGTTTGGACTGATTAATAAAGATTTACAATTGTTCTCAGCTTTGGTGTAGGCAGAAAATGCACCTAAATATTTGGATACAAGCCAATTACGATATGCAACATTCTTCTGTTTAACAGCCTTAGCACATTTATTGGAAAACCAAGATTTAGATGAAGGATGAGATTTTAAGATGGAGTGTGGAATAAAGGATTTCATCCCTACATAAATAATTTCACTGATACGATCTGATCAAACAGTGATATCAGAAAATTTAAAACAGTAATCCAACCAAGGAAAAGAAAAAAAATAATATCGATAACCCCATTTTTCATTCTTGCAATGCCAAATAATACGAGGTTGAGAATGGCTCCATTGGAGAAGAGACCATCACCAAATTGTGAGGTGCCTAGTGGACCCCTCACTCGACCGTGTACTTAGAACGGTTCTTTGTGAAAAAAACAAAAACTTATGATTTTATAGTATTCTGGCAGTTAAATGAACAATCTGTGTGAGGTCATTAGTAATTGCGAAAGCCTCAATACGTCGACCAGCTGGGTTCGTGTGACTATAAAACTTACGCCAGCTGGAGTTGTGAACATTAAAATTACCAAGGAAAATTACCTCACTTTGAGAAAGGTTGTCCAGGAGAAAGTCAAGTTTAAAAAGAGGAAGTCAGAGTTCCAAGTTAATAGTGGATTTGAGAGAACGATAGAGGCAAGAGATGAATTTTACAGAATGTGGCAGAGAGCTTTTAAGCCACAGAATATCGAAAAGAGGAAATTCCAGATTAGTCTCCGACAGGTAATATCAGAAAAGACATATGCACAAGTACCACCTTTGAAGCGAAAGGAATCATTCATGGAATGAGATGAGCAGTGGTTGAATCAACCGATAACCGTGATTCTGTCAAAAAAAAGTAGATGGAGTTTGGAAGACTGTAAGTGGGAATGGACATCATTGAGATTCAGAACTGAGACCAGGTATATTTGTGAAAAAGGAATATTTGGGAGGTTTAGATCTTTTCGCAAATAAGTTTGTTCAATTTTATTTGAAGGTAACCCGAAGGTGATCAAATTCCAGAAAACGAATTGTTATTAATAGCATATTTGTGTGAGCTGCAAATTTCGTTGTATATATTTACTTTTTACTTTCTTTCCCCTGAAGACCATACTTTTGTTGCTTAAATGTGTGAAAAGAGCCGTTAATCAGTGTATCGAAGAATTTTCACCCTGTTTTATTTTATTATTTTTCGTGGCATGTTAACAAGTGTACCAGCGATTTGTACTCAAGTATAGAAATGAAAACACAATTTTAGCGGGAGTATTTTAGTAATGGTATTGGTAAAATGATGCAGGGATTAGGTAGCAATCAACAGGAAAAAATCCACCTTTGTTATCATCCACTCATATCTGCTTTTACTTATTTCACCCAACAAACTGTTTAATCCTTACTTACATTGAGCTAAGCTTCCTAGCTCCATAAGGCTAAGTACTCGTTTTTTTCTCCTGTTTCTAATTACTGTTTGATATTAAAATGCTTTCACGCATCTAGTCTGTAATTATTCTTCCTTAATTTACAGCTGTGTGCCCTAGTTTATGCTACCTTAGTAAGAGTAAAAATATCTCCACACGGTTACCATATAAATACCTGGTTTTCATTATTTGAACCTTATAAAAGTATGAACTCATACTATTGCAGAAATTTCCGCAGTAGTTAAGGGCGAGGGTACTGCAGTACATGATCTTCAGTGACTGCAGTTAAAATCACGTGACCGATAAATATGTTGATGTCCTTGTATTCTCTCTACCTTGTAAACTCCTCTGACCTTATGTGATGAAGCTTACTGGCTATTCAGATAGATCCCCTTCGATATGGTCTTCTTGATATCATATACGCCTTCCAACGCTTCTGCAACTTTTAGAGGTCTTCTTGATATGCTTATTATGAAATTTCTGATACTGTCTGTGTTGTGTTCTGAATAATTTCATCAGTTGCTGCAAATCTGTATTCTTTCAAGGGAATTCTTTCATTTGCCCCTTTTACACAATAGCGGTTTACTCTTGTGAAGTAGGTTTTGGATATCCGCTACTTAATACTGTTACTCGAAAGGATGAATAAACCATCCCAGGGTATTCAGCTTTTGTTGCTCTTAATACAGACTACAGTAAGCTCTGCCTTTCCTATCTCTGACGTTTAAAGGCCATATTAAATGAACACTCACTTGCCACTAACTGCATAATACGCGGAAAGTCAATTATGCATATTTAGTCATATAAAAGCATTTCTAGCATCCTGGCTCTGGAGTAGCCCGCAGCTCGTTGGATAGGAAATGGTGGAGGTTATGGGGACAGTGGAAAAGGAATTCACTTTCGCAATCGGAACAAAGAGGACTTCACTGTAAAATAGCGGTGCTTTACAGAGATGAGGGTAGTTACCTCGTCTGTTGATGGTGTCAAAAGGTCAGTATTAAAAATTAAGTTACACTGTTGAATGCAGATGTACTTTAAAGCTACATTTATTTATTATTAGTATTAATATGAGCCATATAGTACAAGGAAGTCACAAGCTTTTGCTGAAACGGCAAAAAACAGTAGACAATAAAGTAAAAATTATGCGCTGCCCTCACCTACCTGCGAAGGAAACGTTTTCCTGTAATCAACAACTCGCTGAGTCAATGGAAATTTTTTACAGTCTAGTCTAAACCTATTCTCCTGTAATTAACTAGCAGTGAAACTAGTAGTTTTTCACCAGGAAAACTCACCAGTCTTTCTGGTGACTGCCAGTTTCTGGTAATTTTCTTAATAAACGTGCCTCTGTTGACTGATTAGAATGAACCCTTTTAGCTGTTTCATGCGTAGAATGCCCCTCTGTTTTAAAGACAGCAGCAACACTTTTCCAACGTGGTGTTAATTGAAAGCATACCTATTATAATAGCACAGAATATTGGGCTTATGGTATGTGCACTGTGTTTATACTGCTGCGAATGTGATGCAATCACGACTGGCATGTGACATAATCTAAAGGGGCTTGCTAGAGATGGATGACACAATACGGTAATGCCATTAAACACATATATGATATATTGCTAAATTTCACAGAAATTCAGTGAATTTTGCAAAGTTTTGAGCACCACTGTTCTAGATTGATATTGCGCACAAGAAAGGCCCAACTTTTTACATTTTCTTTTATGATTGTAATTATTGTTGAATTTTTTATTATTATTTGTTTTGGTTTTTTTGCATGTTTCGTATTTATATTGTACATTGAGTGAAAATCGTGTAAAGTATTTTTTTCTGCGATGGAAATAGGAAAATCTCTTACGCACGCCTAATGTGGCGTATATGACCACTGGCACGCAGCCCCAACTCCTCCGGTACTACCCCCAATCAGTTGTGCTGTAAACAGTGAGATGCTTGGATGCGTGCAACTGCTGTTAAAAAAGAGTTTTTAATTGAGCCGAGTATTTGTGATGAATTTGTGTTTCGTTTTAGGGAAGAATGTGCAAAAGAAATCCAAGCACAAAGTTGGTGAAATGTATCCCAAAATTCGTGTTCCATATCGCAGCACATGGCAGCAGTTTATTAACAAGTTTAAGGAAATCGTATCAGTTTCCGAGGTCTGGCAGGCCGAAGTTTTAAAGGACAGCTTATTGGACATTTCTAATCGCACCATGAGAAATCCGGAAGTGGTCAGTTTTCAAAAGAATGGAAATGCATTAACATCAGTGCATGAACCGCAGGAATGTGACTGCGTGAAGCGTGTGGGCTATTCCCGATGGTTTTGAGACTTACTATGAGCTGATGGATAAAATATTCTGCGATGAAGCCTGATTACCATTAATAGGAGTACGTCAGCTCCCTAAACAACGGTGTGTGGTTGGTAGTTGATCCATTGCATTGTCAAATTGTTGATGTATGGTTGTAGATATCACTAAGACGAGTAACTTGTCCAACATTCTTTGAGAATACTATTGCCTCGGAGCATTATCCTGATATAATTTTATATCTCTCATTCCACATTTAACTGAGGTCAAAATGCAATGAGTTTAAAAATACATTTTTGCAGCTGATTCTTGTGCATCATTGTATTAAGAAATGGTTGTGCATGTCAGTTAGTTTTCATCATTCTAACAATCATGAGCACCCAGCAATTTAGAAGAATGAATTTTTCTTTTTGTTATGTTTACCGACTACGAAAGGCAAAACTAAACTAAGAATTTTTTAATCTACAAGGAGCAATCTTCAAGTAATTGCTTTTTTGTAAGGCTTTTCATCTTTAGTGTTTCATTATGAGCTAGCGTCGAAAGTAAATCATTAATGGCATCCGATGCTTCTACAATATTGCTGTTAGCGTGATGTGAGAAATTATATTAAGTGAAGCTCAGCTACCCAGCAGACTCGTATAATTATATGTTCTTCATCATGAAAAGTACTTCGGAGGCTAAAGGTTCCGAATAGTTTAACAGTTTTTCTAGAGAGATAGACAGGAATAATTTGAAAGGATTAATATAACACGAGAGAGCGAATTGTGCAAATTTATATATGTTATTTATTGTAAACGATATGTTGCGAGGGTTATGGTCCCAAATAATCCGCACTGTTGTATTTTAGTTGCAGTTTCTGTCTATTGTAATGCTGTTTTTCCCCCCTTACAGTAATTGTGTTGAACAAGCATAAATATATCTTTGATTTTTTTCTCAATCAGTGTCCCAATGGGCTTTTATTGCACTGGGTTCCTTTCTATTCAATAATTTATATCTTATTAAAATGCACTGAACCTTTATTTCAAATCTACTTGTTTCAAATAAAATGGATGCATAACTTTCATGGGACTTTCGGATGTAACTCCTGGATATCGTACTCTAAAGGAAATTTCTGGTGGAAAAACTGAAGACGAATGAAAGTAAAAATGAGCAATTTGCTTAATCAACATTTAAGTATCGAAGGAAAATAACATTACTTGAGAATATCCAGGTCCAATTTGCTTTGGTAGAATAATATAGAGCTATATGCAATATTAAAGAATAACGTTTGGTATAATATTACGATGAAACCGTTCTCACTGTGACAAATTGCTGACAACACTTAAACTTATTAGTCAAGATAACCACGTAATCGAATTGAGATAATATAAATTTCGATTACATTATTGAAACTTGGCAATTATCATCATTCCCAAATTTGAGAAATCCCATTAAGGAGCTCACTGTTTTCGATTTGTTCATGCTATGTTTCGGTCTCTTTTTTTTAATTATTAGATCTATTTGGCCAATAGACGGGTTAAAGAAAACTGTTTATGGAATAAATGGATATCCGATTTCCCCTGGACTATGTTCATCTATAAAAAGGAGTGGTCAAATAAATAGCTGTATGGCAGCAGCTTTTCAGTCCGAACCTTAATTATTTGACCACTTGTGAAAGAATATTACGAAAGAAAGTTCTTTTCACAATTTGAAATTAGAATTTTGTCATATTTGTAAAGAGATAATTATAATCATGGTTCCCTCACTTTCCTGAATCTCTTGACATTTGAAAGCCAAAGTGTAATCGGATTTTCATTTCACTTATTTTTTCCATCAGTTTGTGAAGTCCCAGAATTACAGATAGTGAATTAATTATTCAACTGTTTTAATGGTACTTAGCTCCAGTCGTTTTATTTTCTACCAATGTAGCACATAATCATTCCAGTTTCTTCAAGTGGCCTTAGGAATTACTTCATCGTTTACACACTGTGTTTTGAAAGCAGGTGTGATAAAATTATGTAACAACCAATATTTTATTCGTCATATAAGTCAGAAAGACTTATATTATATGACAGAAAGTGTCATTTAGCCAACGTTGTATTGTCTGCATATCTGGGCTTAACATCAGTAATGAAACTAACTGCTCTCTTTTTTGGAATTATGAAAGAATATTTAACAGAAAATAATCCCTGAAGCTTTGATTTTGATATACTCAAAATTACGTTACAATTATATTTTTCTGGTATTATACAACGCAACCTTAAAGAGAAAAAAAAATGATACGCTGTAGAAATGATATAGGCGCCAGGTTAAGTTGAAAAGAGCATTACTTTCGAATTATTGCATTAGCGTTCTCATACGCTTTAGCTGTATTGCAAGTATTACGTTAATTAAATTTGGACTTGTGAAAAGCTGCAGACTTCAAGATTTACTACCCGACGCTTTTGAAGTTTAATTTAAAATGAATGACTTTAATCTTCATAGTTGACACGTTGTTTAACAGTTTTCTCTTCTATGTACATTTCTTTGGAATGTCCTACCACTAGGTCACTAGGTGGTGAGAGAAATTGTACTTTCGCTTATAGGTTGGATGATTTTAAAGGATAAAAAATCTTGTAATTACTAATGGAAATCATGGAACTCAACAAAATAAAAAAAATACTCGTTTGGAACCAGCCACTTTGTTTTACAAAAAAAATATATTTTTTAAATATATGTTATGCAGTTCTACAAATAATAGGAGCTGCAGAAGGATGATTTATTTCATTATAAATTTTCTTCACGGTCCGTTAGCAATGGAGTTTATTTACTTGTATATGAAGAGCGAGCTATACGACTGCAGAAGCCGTTTTGTAAACGAGTCTACAGCCATTCTTTAAACCACATGGTGGCAAAAATCATAGAGTGAATATTAGAGTATTATTATAATAAAAGTCTGTAAAATCTGGAAGAAGTACACTTTTTGAAAAGGATGATATTTATGACAAAGGTGGCATTAATATTATTGGTAATAATATTACCATAGAGTGCAAGGGAGCCGGTGGCTTTAATTGCACAGGCAAAAGCAAAATAAAATAATAACAAATTAAAAATAAATAGATCTATAAAAATTAAAAGAAATTTTAAAAAACCTGTATGTTTCCCCTCTTCACCTAGGTAATTATCGAGCTAACCTTTGAATTTGCTCAAGCTCTGTCTCAAACCACTACCGAAGATAATTTATTCCAATAATGAGCAACACGCTGGCTAAAATAAAATTTGTCTGTAATCCTGAAATAATTTATAACAGTGAAAACAAATTAAATTCATTTTACTATCTCTTCTCAGAGCCTTTAAAGTCTTTGGCCCGCATATTTCAAGTATTTCCTCACATGGGTGCACTTTTGCAGAACCCACCAAGCGGATCGCTCGTATTTCGACCATTTCAAGAAACTCTTTTTTTTTTGTCTGAGTGCAGTCTCAATACCGAACACAGTATTCTAAGTGTGGTCTTACAATATTATTATGACTTTCTTATGTTTACAAGTAGATATTCGATAAATCATCTTTGTGGCATTATTTCTCTCCTTTTCTCCTGTCTAAACTGCTCAGAGACCTTGATATCCAGCAATATCTTTATTCCCAAATCTCTTTCTTCCTCTAGTGTGTTTTGTTCAATCTCATCAAGCGCGTAAACTATTTTGGAATTGCTATTCCCCATGCGTTTTTTTCTGCATTAAAAGATAGCTGACAGTTTTCAGAAAATCCCTCAAGTCTAGCGAAATTGTCCTGAAGAATCATTGCCTGGCGCTGAGCATTAACTACTCTATCGATCTTATGTCTTCTACAGATTTTGATATCATGCCCTATATTCCCTCGTCAATGTCATTTATGATGATCAGAAATATTAAAGTTCCCAAAAGCGATCCTTAAGGGACCCCACTTCCAACGCTAGACTGATGTGAAGAGTCACCATCAATCACATTTTTGTGGCTCCTGTCCTGCAACCTGCCTGCGAAACCTCTTTGATTCTTACCAGTGATTCCAATGTGTGTAGCTTATACAGTAATTTCCATGAACTGAAGCAAATGTTTTATTAAAATCAAATTAAACAAATATAAATTATCTCCTACAATCAGCTCACCAGTGACTATTTGAAAATGGCTAACTGGGTTAATTAAACATGATTTTCCATAACAAAGCCGTGTTGTGTAGCTTTCATAATTCAATTTCTGCCTAAATGTATTGCGCTCTTTATCATTGACTTCATGATTGTATTGACCCGCCTCATTCTTAGTAACCCTTTTGTGTATTGGCGATACGTATATTGGCACTTCTTGAATCCACATGAATCACTCCCGAGTCCAATGACATACTCGTAATTAAAATTAATGGTCCAGTTTACTCTCTCGCTGCCCCTTTCAAAATGAGTGGTATGTGCCAGTGGCTGCAGAAGCCTTACGTACTTTTAGGCATAGAAGTTTTTCTTAATGAACCATCTGTAATTTCAATATTGCTATCATACTGCTCAGCTTCACTCGCACTGCCTCTCTTTGCTATAAAAGGTTTCGCATCTGTAATGAATCTAACTTTTCCCCACATATTTAGTTAGGATCCGATCTGGTTAGTTTCTCCTTCTTTGTATTCACATACGTGAAAAACACCTTGTACCCATTCTTTGCTCTCTTAGATAGTGATTACTCACATGCAGTTAGATTAACTACAAGTTGATCTAACTGCAGTTAGATCAACTTGTAACCTTCAGCACTTTTCTTCACCCTGTAACTGTCCTATGCAATCCTTTTCTGCTTTATTGGACTAGCCAGCTCTGTATTCATCCATTTTCCAGTTATAACTGTCTGTTTCGTCTCTGAGTACGGATTAAAGAAAAGTGCTTTACATCTCGTAGTGTACACACTGTCTGCACACTCTCGTAGTTTCTAAGTAGAGTTACAGTACGCCGTATGCTAATATTAATAAATTCGTGAAGCATAATCTTATGATGTTGAAAAGGTATAGATTTCAATCATTTTTAAATTTACATTTAGAAAAAAAAGGTAAATTCCAAATGCGTTCGGATATAATTTATTTGTACCTTTTAACAGCTGGAAGACTGGCAGCAACAGTTTGGAATTGCTCTATAACACATTTCATTGGCTGTTATTCCCAGTTATGTGGAGATCAGCCAGATGAATATTTTATGATTTTTCTTATGCAGTATTAGTTTATTTACATCGCACTACTAAGAAATTCAATGAAATTCAATTCAATGTGCCCTGCTTCTTTTATGAAATCTTCTGAGCTATGAGTGAAATTTTAGAACTACGAGTATTCGCATTCTCCTAACAAAATATGATATATAAACTATATAATATTTTATATATATATGGAAATATATTCCTAATAGCCGGAAAGTCTGCTTTTAGAGGCGATCACAGCGGTAATTCTATGTCATATATTCAACATGTTGTGAATAGGTGTCTCTGGTGATGTTATTCTTTTCAAAAATGAATTTTATATCCGTAAGATTCTTCAGTTGCTGAGTGCTACCGAAGTCCCATAAATACCTTGTCTCATATGATACAAGCGAGATTCTCCATTGGACTCCTGTCGTGTGGTCAGTGTCAGATTCAACAAATAGCTCTAGTGCTATGCTTAATATACCTGTACAATTTTAGCTCTGTGCCTCTGATGCTTTAATTTTAAAAAAACTTTATTGGCATTCCAATATACGGCCAGTATTATAGGATGAATCTAGTCCACCAGAACGTTTAGTTTCACTGTCTGATGAGATGGCTCTCCAAAATAACTATAGAAAACGTGACATGCGACGAAAAAAATTCGTCGTATGAAAACACAATCACCAGCAGCCTTCACGAGGAGAAGCAGGGCACATTTCAGGATTCATTGATTCATGCGGTTTATTACTTACCATCATGCGTTCGTTAATGGTAAACATTGTGAACTGTGATTCGTCAGACCACATTACATATTTCCAGTTCTCCACCAATCGTTGTCGCGAAAACGGATTCTTCTGTTCCTCTCACACAGCACAGAATTTAGGATTGTCATACCGTTAGTATAAATTGGTTCCTGCTGGTTTTTCACAGTTTTTGTAATTATCTGCGATGTTGCCTTTCAAGTTTTTTTTGCGTACACGGCGAGACAGATATCTGCTTTTCCGTTTGTCTCTTTCTTCCCGGAAAATTCTCGTTGCTGATCTTATCCCTCAGTATCCCTGACTAAAGATTCTGCACGCTCTCTGCATTGATATCTGAACTCCGCTGATGCCCGTAACTGCACGAATACTTGTAATTTTATCCCTGTGAGGTCACTGACATCGCATGCCTTTCGCTTAGTTCAACTCCAACGAGGAACTGCAGCTTTTCTTATAGATTTGTCGTACTAAGTATTCAAGTCTAATGTGAAAAATTGTCTTCTGTGTTCTCAACCTTTCAATCCACGAACAGTAGAAAACACTAGGGTTCTAATATTTTTCATGCGTGGGGTTTCATAAAAAAATGGAAAAAAAAAAAACACCCAGAATCTCAAGATCTGTTTTATTTGACTATAGCGGGAAGCGTTATTACCTAATAAAGGGGTAGTACAATGTATTAGCAGTATTTCACTTAAAGGGAATTTCTTTCAGTTCACCTCTTCACTTACAGTCTACTCGAGAAAGATCTGGCTCCCTTTGCAGAACAGAAGAAATGAGGCATTACGGCTGAACTGATTTCCCATCTTTGATACAATAATGCGTGGCTTTACTATTAGTTATTCTTGTATATACACGGTTAATAAATAATACTTGTAAACTGTAAGTTTATATTCACATATGCTATTCGGTAGCTCTAAACTATTCAAGTTTTTGTTCAGAAAGCTACCGAAAACTGTCGATAATCAATGCAATTTTTTTTAATATCGTAAAGGTTTTGTTAGGTTGTTTAGTGTATAAGTTTTGAACTTTCTTCGCTGTTCTAAATGCTGACTACGCCAGTGACACTGAGAGTATAAAGAAATTTAATTTCGTGCATTGATCATATACGGATATCGTCTTAAATTAAAATCCGCTACAATCAGTTTCCCTGGAGGGTAATCATAGCTACAATAATTGTTTGCAGTTTTGTTCGCTATCGATAGCGAATGTTTGCTGAACAAAGATTCGTACTGACGTACATGTGGAATAATTAAAACAAATATCACCTGTTTCACTTATCCCTTCTTTTGCCCGAGGACAGAACAAGGCTGGGAAATGAAGGATACATCGATGATAACGGGCATTTAATTAACCCGTTTAGAGAGTCAGTGGAAGGAAATGCCCGAAGATATGCTAATGTCATAAAATATTGCCAATAAGTCGCTGTAACTCGTAACTACCGTAAGTAATCCTTTGCAGTTAAACACAAATATGTTTTATTGTGCTTCCATCAGTCCCAAATCACATCAACTTATTCATACACTCCAGGTGAAAATGTAATGGTACTCACTCGAAGCCGACCGGGCTAGCCGAGTGGGTAAAGTACCTGCCCGGCAACCCAAAGGTCGCGGGTTCGATTCTCGCCTCGGGCTTGGATCAAAGTACTGCAAAAACCTTGGGAGGTGCAATATGGCCACAGAAGCCGATGCGCCAACAACTACCAAATCAAAAAAAAAAAAAAACTCACTCGAATACTGGAGCAAATATTCTTGCATAAAGCGGATTTGAACAATTAAAACAGATGTTTTACAGAATAACTGGTTTTCAGTGTAATTCTTTCATATATCTACATTTATTCTATCGAAGCAAGTGTTTACTGTAAAGCATGCTAAGCTACTCCCCCTCCCTTTTGATCTTTTGCATCACCTTTAAGCTTGGGTCTCCGAAATGCAGCTGAACTTTGCAAACATGCAACGAGGATGCAGGATCCATTCTGGTGTTGATTTGGCAACGTTGGGGTTAAGTGTTATCTTATTACATAATAATCCTTGTGTTAATACAAATTTTATATTATGTTCTTTGCTAATACTTAGTTAATAATAAATTTCATTTCAGTTGATGCCTTAATCCTTCTTGAGTACGTTGATCAGAATTTTGACCTTTATCATGTTTCGCAGCAGCGATCCGTCTACAAGGTAAGTGTCCGTCATTAAGAGACCATTTCTGAACAGCTTAAGTCGCTTTTACAAGTGTTTTGATAATAAACGAGTACTTTATACGGTTAATTTCATTTTAACTCCTTCAGACAATAAAATTAAAATGACATTAAGACAACGGTACAAAATGAAAGAGCAGTTGTCATTTTGAAAGAGGGCAGTTAACGCTAATATTGCTAACTGCACATCGTGGAAACTGTAAGTACTTATTAAGATGCGCAGTAATGAGGGTCGGGTACTTATGTCCATGAGTAATTAAAGTTCATTTTATTTTTTCGGCTCGCTCTTTTAAATAGCAGGATAGCTGACCATTTTAATGTAATATACCATAATAAATAGTATTCTCATACACATAATTATGTATGAGAATACTTAAAACGTCTGAAACTTGTTCAGAACATCGTAAATACTGTTTCTATATACATTACATCTATTTCCTTAAAGTACGAAAGGAATCCGTTTGCACACAACTATCCGGACGCTAAATTATTTCGAATTTTGTATTCAGAAGAAGGTGCCGATTGCTTTTTTTGATTCTTTTATTTTTCCAAACAGCAATTAACTGCCAAGTGCCTGTGGAACATCATTAATCTAAAACAGCTGAATGATTTCTTGTGCAAACTTTACTGAAGTATTCTTAACCAGGAATTTTCCTCTTTCACAAATGAGATCACCAGTTAATTGAAAGATTGATATTCGATCGTCAGGAAACTTGTGATGTTTACGAAGAAAGATTTCCTGAATTCTGTGAGGCATAAAATAATTATTAAAATCTAATATGGCTTGGCGCAATTTTCAATATTGTTTTGAAAGCTGTCAAAAAAAGAAACGCGCTTTCACATTTGCCCACTTACTAAAATGGATCGCCAAAAAGTCTGGAAACAGCTTGAATATCATAGTTGTTTTTCAATTTGTACCCAACATTTTGGCGTATATAGAAAATCTTATCTTAACACTTTTAAGGTAATTTAATAAAAATAACTTAATGTGTTTAAATTAATTTCAATGGAGTTCGGTGTACAAGAAAATATTTACGACTTTTTGCTATCTAGGGCCTGACTATTCAGTAAACAACTTAACCAATTTATGAAACGAAATCAATAAAACACTCGTAACTAAGTGGTAAAATTTGGCTGAGGAAATTTTCTGTGGATGTAGGAAAAGTCCAAAATAGTAAAGAAAATTATTGTAGGATATGGTGGGTATTTTTACTCTGAAACAACAAACTCCTGTGGATTAATATTCATTATTTAATGAAAGGTTTCTAAATTTTAAACCCCATAAGTACAACAGACATGAAAGATACTCAAACTTTTAGTGTAGATAGCTGCAAAAACTGAAGACCTCATTTTAGGAAGAATGTGGAGCTGCTGTAACGGGTACAGAGAAGGTCAACGAGATTGATGAGGGGAACAAAGGGGTGCTCTTTCCACGAAAGGCTTCGGTTCTACAAATTACCGCGTCTAAAGACTAGGCACCTGCGAGGTGATCTGATTGAGTGTGAGTAACCTCAATGCTCGTGGCATTCTTTCTCAGACTAAACACATCAGGGATCATAAATTCAAATTGAGAAAGAATGGTTATAGAATAGATGTTGGAAGTTTTCCTTTAGCCAGCGGGTGGTTGATTGCTGGAACAAACTTCCATCTTTTGTTGTGGGAGCCGATAGTTTTAGTATATTCAAGGAAGAATTAGATAAACAATTTGAAAGAGAGGATAAGTGAAATGCGAAGGTTTTTTCCCCTTTTGGATGATGCTGAATACGCTTGCTTTCTTGAACCATTTATTACTACTAATAAAGAAGACTATTATATAAACTGATGGCTGGTAGAACATTTTACATTCTGCTTGATTCCCAAGGAGAATAGAACAGGACCATACAGGTGTGAGTAACACCTACATTCAGTATGTAATGATTTTATCATAATCTCCGTCATTGTCCATATTCCTGTAAATTCGTGAGCAATTTTATAACGAAATTTTGGGCCACAGAAAGTGCAATAAACCGCGACATGGACTAAGTTATTTTAATATGGAAACCGTTGCTATAGTAGAAGAGAAACTCAAAGGACTTTGTGCACGTGCAGCTTCTCGTTTTGTGGAGATGGCTATATTTACAATATGGATATGATATGATATGATAAACAGATAATAATAACACGTGTCTTGATTTCTTTCACTTTGTCGGGTAATGCGAATACGAAATTGCATAATTTGGAGATAAGGCCAGAATTCCTCAGACCCATCCCCCCCCCCCCTTCCTGAAGCAAAAGTGAAGTTTAGTGTGGAGTTCACGCTCAAGCTCATTTCCTCCTTTTTCCTTACTTTTTTTTGAGCAACTGTGTGGAAGCAAGGAAACTGAAAACTCGCATCCTCGCGACAGGATGTCAAGATTGTTTTTCACCACCTACGTTTAGTAAGAGCGACAGACAGTAGAAAATGTTATCTGCATCCACGATGCAGATTTATCTCATACGGGTCACGTCAATAAGGGATTGCTCACGTAGACATTTTCAAATCACTTGTATTTTTATTTTTTTTTTAAATTTTTCAACTTTCTGAGTACTTCTTCACTTAAAACTTGCATTGTAAACAAATATTCGATTTTTGGTGAACAAAACATTACAGGAGAAGACGGAATCTCGTACTTTTAATTATTGGGTATGCCGATTCTCTAAGAATTAATCGGTTTAGAAATACAAGGCAACCCTTTCGTTATAAGGTAACAGTCAAACATAGAAAAAAAAAATATTCCTTTCCATGGAAAATACAGAAATACTGTCCCAAGTATGCATTTGGAAGTGAAAATTAAAAATAACAGTTAACTACGAAAACGATATGCTGACTGTTATAATCGTCACATTGATTAAAACCTAAATAAAACACTAACTTTGTGAATTTTAGACTACGATTCGCAAGAATGATTCTCTTTCTTAAAGGTTGAAAATTTCTAGACATAGCAGTGCGATGACCTCGTATGATAACATATTAACCCTTATTCTGCTTTTTTTAGCTGGCGTTATATCCTTCGGTGGAAAACAATTGTTGCATCAATGTTTACGAGTCCTCATGGCCGGTGGGTGGATCTACTGCTTGAACAACCCTTGAAATGACTCCTGATATCAATGTTGTAGTAGCCGATACAGATATTACCTAATACTAATTATTTAATCATAGTATCTTCGTATATTTTGCTTACACGCGTGTTATACTATGTAAGAAACGTGTACAGATATGTAATAAGAATGCCCTGTATAGATCTACTGAAATCTTGGAACATTGCCAACCCCTATTTCGAAATTTTTTACTACCTTCAATTTCTGCGCATTGATATATGGTGATTTTTTTTTTTTTACCTTCGAGATCTGAGATTTATTTTTCTCTGTTCTATCGCCAATTTAAATATTCACCTGAAAGTTAAGTTTGGGTTTATACACTGTGACCAGGTAGGACATCGGCACTGTTCAGGTCATTACTCACCCTGTACTCAGCCCTGCATTGTAGCACATTTTCTAAAAGTGTTACAAAATGGCTCGGAAAAAGTTTATTGCCTTCATAAACAGACCCGGGACGAGGTTGTTTCAAGAACAAATTGACGTGCTTGTACATTCAGCCAGGCCGTTGGCTAAGAATAGCTTTCCAAAATACGAACTGTAGACTCCTAAGACACTGTGATATTAGACCTCACGGTCAGATGCAGTATTTTAATGTAATTTTAAAGAACAGTCCTCAACATTCTATACAGAGGCACATATTCTGCGCTCGACGAGCGGTATCTTATTCTTAAGTCAAAGCTTTGGATGAGGAACCGCCAATGCAATTTTTTTTTTTTTACTTATATATGCCAGTATCGTTAGATAAATCAAAATTTATATATGTCGTGGAACCTCATTTTTTCTGTAGACTGTTTATTTCGAAACAAAAGATTAATGGTTTTAATGTACAAATATAGCAAACTACAACATTGTTTGCTATATATGGCTGACTGTTTTAGTTTTCTCTACATATTCGGTTTCTAATTAGGAAAAAAAAAACCACATTTCAAGAGTTCATCATTTAACTCCTAATGGATCGAACCGAAAACCTTTATCAAAAGTTAGCAAACATGAGATTATGATTGAAATGCCTCCCCGTAAGTACAAAGCTCGTAGCTAGATATCAGCTTACCACACTGAACTGCAAATTATGAAATTATAATAGATAATAGTCTAGCAGTGCGAAAAGAAATGAGCTGAAGAAAAATAGTTTAAGTGCTAAAGGGAGGAAGAACCTTTGTTTTATTGTGTGAAGGCGAAGAGCTACGTGAAAAGTTTATTCGTATTGCAAATAGTACCAAAGTTAGATGGCAATGCCATCCGATATCATGCCGTAATTTGAATGCGAAATGGCCTTGCAGTTGGAAACAGGGAAAGCTATGAAGTCTTTCAGAACCAAATAACCGTATCCCTGGGTCTGCAATATGCGGTAATGATCCATCCTGCATGATAATCACTGTATCCATGCAGCTTCTACATTGACGGCTGGGAATAACAGAATGAGCGAGAAGTTAATGGGATTTTGCACCACTCATGAAATAATATTCTTTAATCTTTCTTAGAGAGAAAGGTTTTTACAATGAACAAATTCCACGCCTAAACCATGAGGAATGGAGTAAAATATCATTGAACCTAGTTGGATATGGTGTTCTCACCTTGCGAAAATTCTGGTTTTAGACATAACGGTTCAATTAGAAATGGGTCTCTTCTGGTTACAGGTGTCAATAATTGCGGTGTCCACTTCTCTTCTTGCCAGCAAGTGAAGAGAAAAATCAAAACGATCCCCAGGATCTCTAGTAGCATTTGCTCCTACATGTACAGTTTATACCTATATGCTTATCAGCACCTTGCGTACGGTTGACTATGATAGGTCCTGTCGGATAGCAACCGTTCTGTCACTATCAGACGAGTGTCAATTACTTGCTGCGCTCTCTTCACCACAACAGCATTGCCAAGAACCTCCGAAACTAAATGAATTAATACTCCTTAGTTTTGTACACGAGGTGATATGGATAAAATTCCAGCACGGCCCTAAAACCACGTTTTCACAAAGATATTGGCATTACTGCATGTAATGCACAGGCTTGTGAAATAAGCACAACGCATAAATTTAGGATTATTAAGTAAAAATTGAAAATTCTTCTAAATAAAATAGATGTAAGTAATAGATTAATAAATAAATAAAATAAATATTCAGCAGCATTTGAATATCTGCTGATTCCACGTTCTTAGCTTTCGAAATTTTTATAAAATGAACATTTTTGAAAGCTAAGAACACTTCACCAGATCCGAAACAGTTTAGTTCATATCACCCACTGCCACGGAGAGTACAATTTCCGGGTTGAGGTTCGTCTGTAGGCTCGGTTGGTAATTTTGAAATAATCAGCTAAGAGCATGGAAGATTAAAATTTGAATTTGTCCGGTCTTTGACACTAAAATTTAATTACATGAACAAGGTATTCTTTCACGTAACTGAAACTGGATGAAATTAATTAGAGTTTTCTGGAATATACAAAGTAAAACAAAAAATATCAATGATTAACGAGTCTGAATGTATTTAGTACGAGGAATAAAGGAGTGTATAATGAAAACTAGGTCAGTTCATGTTAAGTCAGTTTATGTTCGCCTCAGGCTTTATAGTTATGGTAATACGTTTAACAGTGTTATACATTATTGAAATTTTGATGTGCTATAATTAATTATTCTCTTATCTTATAAAGTTCGCATTACGCGGTTACAAATGCAAAGTTTAATTTTTTAAGCCCACAGATTGAAAGTAATCGGCATAAACCCCATTCAACAAAAAAAAAATACCGCATTAAAAATTTCCCCTACTGCCGTTTCATTCATAAATATTTTAATATACAGTACTATTTATTTGATTAAATATGTCTAAACTTTATATTTTTCGACATCATTTGTACTCATTTCTGTTTTTTGGTCTTATGATATCAGATCACATAAAATTTACTAATATAACATAATAGGAAACCGTTATATCTGCAGCTGATTTTCAATAAAACTTGCAAAAATTGCACGAAAGTACTAATATTTCTTACACTGCGTGGTCACTTTCTTACGTACACTTACCTAATGGCAAGAAGCCTCCCCAGTCCTCAAAACACCCTCGATTCGGCTTGTAATATATTACACGAGGTGATGAAAGCGTGCCACGGGAATGCTGATCCATCTTGACTCAACTAGGTCTAACAATTGTTACAAATTGGGTGGTTGCGAATCTCTAATCGGCAGAGCTCATTCGACCTTACTGTACAAGTGATCAGTTGGATTGCGTTTTAACGACTGGTAGAGGCCATGGCAATAGGCTGAATTCTTATGTTGCCAGAACTAGCTCTGTACAATTAGGGCCTTTTGACGTGGCATATTATCCATTTATGAGAATCCATTCGCAGATGTATACACTACAGCCTTGATGGGACGCGACCGGTTAGAAGCAATTTCCAGATAACCTGTGCTATCAAGGTATGTTCGGTGGCATAGTGATTTTAATCACCATCTTCCCCACACCGGGTGGAAATCCCCTCAATGACAAGAAGAACTTTTATGGACCTTCCTCATTCTGTGTCTCAGGTGCAAATAGCAAGGTACTTTCATCGGAAACTCGGGTGTTTCATCCAGAAAAACAGGCAAGTCGACCATAGAACACAGGTAGTTTATCGACGTAATACACAGACAAATGAGTTGCTTCTCGGGTAGCCGAATATCAGATTTTTTTTCTTAACATATAGCATCTAAATGCATCTCCATTGGTATAAACTAACCAACCTATATGAGAAAAACACTCCCCGTCTCATTACACCATGGCTACTAGACTGCATTGTTGACACCTGGCAAGATAAGTGCATGGGCTCATTTTGTTTTCGTGATGTTTTGGTCCTCCCATCAGCGTGAAACAACAGGAGCCAAGATACATCATTCCAGAAACATTTTTTCCAATTCTTTACTGTCCAGTGTTAATGTTCCTCAGTAGTCTGTAACCACTTTTTTATCAACGGAATGAATCTGATTAGGTCGTCGGCTGTGATACCCCGTTAGTTGTACTTGCTGAAATGCATCTTTCGTAACCACTGTTGTACTGGGTTGTTATTTGACTGACAGCAGTCTTTCTATTTCCCTGCATTAATCTTGTTAGCCTTCTTTGGCCTCTCTCATCGACGAGCTGTTTCCGTTTTCAGGATCGCCCTAGGCTGGTTGTTATTTGGTTATTGGACCAATCTCGGTACACCCGAGACCAAATATTGGATTAAAACGCCCAAACAGGATTCCACTTTCCAAGATACTCATAGCTGGTGTGTGTAGCCTCAAGAAGCATGTCAGCTTAAAATTATACCAGTCTTGCCGTCCTTGCACTTCATTGCATACATCCAACACCCCTACGAAACTGTCCACCTACTTTATATCGCATGGTACGAGCACATAGTGCTGTTAAGGAAGGAACGTTCCATTTCATGAAAAGATTAGGTGCACTTAATAATGTGTCACTCGGTTTATAATCCTTCACAAAGATTTGCGTATATGCAACTGCTTTTTTTTCTCTTCATTTTTGCACCTTTGTCTTCTGCTATTAGGAAAAGAATTACAAAGAAACTTTCTGTAGAAAAGAGTTGGGGAAACCAGAATTCAAAAGTAAAAAAAAAAAAAGAGGAGGAAATATGCCATCATATCTGTTCATATCACTTGGAAGAATCTCTCTTTCACCCACACAATCTTGTTGACGCAGCTATCGTCTATGTCGTAACTTTCATTATTCTTGTTTATCGGTATGTTCGGGATCTGCAAAAATGCGCATTGTGAATTCTTCAATGAATACCTCCTTCGATATTAAGGAATGGGGTTTGAATTTCTCATGGTGTTTAAGGACCATATTCCATTAATCAAGATAAGGTAAAGTTTGTACGATCCTTGATATATCATCTTTCTATTTTATCTGCTTCAAAGAATAAATGACATTTTTATCATTGGTGTTAGTGAGAAGGGACAAAATGTGCCGTTTTGTATACTAAACACAAATATCGGTACATTCTGTCGTCGAGTTTTATTAATTAATTAAATATTTCATGATTTAATTAAGTAAGATCATGATTATGCCATTAATATTATAAACGAAATGAAAATGTCTCTAACAATTCAGAATAAATATGTAGCGTTATAATGGGAAAAGACTGTTCCAGAAATACTTCAAACCTACGTCTCGTAGAATTTGAAGCATTTCTGATAGATAAAATTTGGCATTGAATGGATTTTCAACTGAACAATCACAAAAACGTGAAACAACTCAGAAATGTGGTTCTGTTCTACCCATAAATCCAACCAACGTAAGAAATGTAAAGAACTGTAATAATGGACTGTACTTGAATAAAACTCCAAAGAAAGTAAGTTACTGAGCCTATTGTAGTCCATCAATGTCTGAAGCAAAATCGATAGACTTAGAGCAAGAAAAGGCGTCAGAAATAACACCGAGGCGTTTGCGTATGCAGGTGATATTTAAGATTATTGGAACGCCCATTGCGAATCTAATTCCAACTTGACGGATAACCTATATTACTGTTTCCCCCACCCCCCTAACCCTTATAGAAACGAATATGAGATTGAAAGCGCCGTCATATCACGAAGATTATTAAAGTCCCAAGAACCGCCGCGGCTGCTTTCGCTAATCACATTTTCGATAAACGTTATTTAAGCGATTGCAGCCACCCACCCATCTTCCACATCCTTTCATTTCACTGATTGACCAAGGCGTTCTCTGACGGTAAATAAGAACCATTGAAATTTATAGTTAAAGCGAAAGGAAGGAGGAGGGAAAAAAAGCTATCTCTGCCGGGGAGAATAATCTTTGTAATAAAATAGCACTTCCTTTCACTGAAAGATTGATGTGGTTTATCTCGAGTATCTTAATCAGTTAATTTCGGAGAGTGCAATGTCCAACATTAGCTTCGTCTTTTAAAGTTAGTTTTATCTCGCTAAATATTCACTCCTTAAATTAATTGAGTGAACTTCGAGCGAAACAATTGCATTTATGAAAACACTGTTAGTCTGAACTTGACGTTAAAAAAAGATCCAAAGATCAAGACAGTTATTGAAGGAATAAAAAAAGTAAAAGCAGATGGAGTCCAGCAGGAAATTTCACAAAAAAAAGATAAAATGATTAGTTAATTAAAGGAACAGAAAAGGTCTTTTTCATTAATATTTGTTGGACCCTTCTTTCTTATTCCTCGCTTATGTGATAGCTCAGATATTTCTTAAATATTTCTCTTTCATTTTATAATTTTAAATTAAAATATTGTTTTTCTCAGAATTTATTTTCAGATATATTATGTATAGAAATATTATAAAATACTGATATTGTTTTGTATGAAAAGTAGCTACGAAAAATAGTACCTGTCATATTATTGGGAAAGAACATTAAAGTAGTTGATTAAGTTAGTTTCATATATTTAATCCGGATACCCTGAAGCCATTTTCTATCTTCTTGAACATTGAATATTTTTGAACATTTCTCTATTCTTGAAAATTTGCTGCCGCTTCACTTTGTCATGATTTTATAAGGAAGGAAAATGTTCAGATAATTTTATTAAAAATCTTGGAAGTTAACGAAGCAAAGCAAGGACTCTGTTACACTTTCTTTGTTAACAATATTCTTGAATATTGTAGCGAAGTCTTTTTTTTTTTTTTATTTTTCGTGATAAATGTTATTGAAGCCAATTTCATAGAGAAGATGACCTCTTTATGAAATTGGCTTGACCGTATCAATGCTGATTATTACTGTGGAATCGGGAGACCCTTTTAAAGTTTTAAAAATGAAATGAAGTCAACTAATGGGACAAAACCTTTTCCGAGAAACGGATTTTCTGATTGTGTGTGTTAAGTACCAAAGCAACTAAGGCTTTGAGGCGACAGTATATTGTGAAAAAATTTGTCACCACGAATTGCGTGTATTCTGATTAACTCAGTCACGTTGTATTAAAAAACCCATGGAAATTTCTAGCGTCATTAATGGGATTCGAAACCGAATATTTTCTTCCTGTCGTGGAGAGGACTGTGATTATATTCCCTGCATTCGTGACAACGGACTTCTTGATAGGGCGAGCGCGACTGTCATTACATTGAGAAGAACGGACTTCAGTGCACTGTCAGGCTCATGCCTCTGTATAATCCGTGCTTGTTACTATGAGGCTACCACAGTTTTAGGCCTCGCAATGAGTCCCGAAAAGAAGAGGAGTTTTATAATAATAGCGAAGTGAGGACAACATGCCAAACTGACTGCGTAGTCAACGACAGAATTCTTCAAAATACCGGTATCAAGAAACTTCCGAACTAGTGGAGAAACTACCATAGTATAGGTCATTGTTTCACCTTTCTTAGTATTATCGTGGGTAGCATAGTAGTTATATTCGCCGTCCTCTCCATCCCGGATGGGAAAGGCCTGGTTTGAATCCCGTGAATGTTGCGAGAAAGGTTTATGGCCTTTTTCACTCGATAGCTGAGTTCTTTGATCTCAGGTGAATAGAGCAAGGTTTTTCTTCTGGAAATTGTAGTTTTTATTCCAGGCTAACCGATCAGAGAACACATGCAATTCATAGACATGATACACGTAGGTGGATGAAGTTGTTCTCGGGTAACTCTTAATAAGACATTTTTTTTTTTAATATTTAGTAACGTGGTAGAAGTTCATCCAATCAGTGTCTCGCTTAGTTCATTTTTTCCCACAGAAATAATAGTATAACCACTCATACGACAGCAAAAATTCAGAGTTTTCTTGCGAAGCTAATTCCTGGACATTACCATGATTGTGCAGCTAAACCCTCGCTGCTAACGATTGTGCCTAACTTTACACGCTACTGTCCAAGAATCAGGCCACTTATATTTTTATTCCTACCAAAACTTAAAATCCCACTCCTATCCTGTAACCAGAGATTCGTAAACTTTTATAGCTTAGCCCTCTTAAAAGTTTTCACAAATTTCAGGAGCCTTCCAAGGTTCAGAACAAGCTGAAATAAACAGATTTCAGATAAAATATACATACTTTTATAAATTAATATATACTTCGGTACATTTAATTTCAAAGAAATTAAAAGAAATTTAAAGAAATTTTAAAGTGCTTTATGAAAGAACAACAAGCGCCCAACAAAAACCAAGTGTACCTCCGAGGGGTCGCGCCCCACACTCTGAGAACCTCTGCTGTAGACCAGATGGGCGTCACATTTGCCAAAAATATGTTGAACTTCGGATAAGTACTATAACTATTTATGTATCAGTAAACATTCCAGAGAAAGGAAATGGGATATCGAACACCAGTGGCCTTTTGCTAGATTTCATAGGTATTTAAATATATATATATGTAGTTGTCTCATTTTGGTTGAGTAATGTGGCTGTAAGGATCTATCAAGGAACTTCCACACTCAGTGGCGAAATTTCTTAAAATAATAGCACCACGTATGCTCTTCAAATAATTATTTCACAGTACGCCATGCTATTAAAACAAATAATTAAAAACATTATTGAAGTAGTTAAAGTCAGAGCAGCAGAAAGGCTTGTAAATTTGTCTCACTAAGATACTGTTCCATATATTAAATTTCAAGTCTTTACCAAACATTTCTGCCCAATTTTATGAAATCACCTTAGCTTCGTACTTTGTAAAGAAGTTCCTTTCAAAGAGCACCTTAAGGCAAAGCTTTACTTAAAATATCAAATGTCTTCTTCATTTGATATAAAATGGACATTTATTACATTTTAATGCATGTAGTGAAGGAAATAAGATAAATAAATAGGATGTGATTTTAGCAATCTTTTCAGTCTTACAGATATTTCGTTTCGGTTGAACTGTAGCAGTGAGTAAAGCCCTTGTCGTAAGAAACTAATCAATAAATGTTCAGAAAGAGCCTCGCGACATTTAGGGTCACGTCTCCTTTGAAGCAATTGTCTGCAGTGTTTGGATACTGAAAAAGACATTTATTATAGAGAGATATATGGAAGTTCTTTTGGTAAAAATTCACACTTGTAGACTTTTCTTTTTAAAGTTAAGGACTAGCGTCATTCTTTAATGTTTACATTTTTAAAGAAGAACGTAGCTTAAGTCCATTGTGCTCACGGATTCGCTTCATAATAACCATCAAAATTCAGCATTAGCAATTCATAGTTGAATATGGTTATACTTATAAAAGTAGTATAAAATAGTTTTTAGAGCAACCCAAAATGTGATGTTTAGGGCAAAGTTCACTATTATGGGACAGTGTCCTAATATGGGTTATTGCAGTATCTCATGAAATAACTGGTGTACTCTCGTTGTGAATATATGTACTGCCGGCTTTCTGAGAAAGAGGCTATATGAGATAGGGAAATCATAAAAACCTTCGATTTGTTTATTTCAGTAAAAGTTGTTATTTGAGGCTTTCCATTATTTATTGAATATCTCTTTTTATGATGCCGTTCACGATAAGAAATTTGTCGAAGAAGCATTTAAGGTACATTTAAATTATAAGAATAATTTTGATATTTACGTTTTGTTACCAATTCGTACGTTTAGTGTTTTCCATTTTGGTGCCGTGTTGTGGGATACGTTGTAGTTCCTTTACAGGATATCCTGTCCCAAAATAAAGAATTCCAAGTCCTGGACTTATCAGAATCGCTGATAAATCTAGAAGAATAGGCAAATCGCTGACTCTCGCGAAATCAAAAACTGATTATTCTGATAATCGATTATTGATATAGTATTACACATATCATAATTCGTATACCACTCCGGTGAATTATCTTAATAAATCATGAAGAAAGAACAGTCAATACTTCTTAACTGGTTTAAGTGTTTAATCGCATATTATACTGCTGGCCTATACACGAATATCACTCCAAGATAGATATTTATGAATACATATATTTTGTAATCAGCAAAAAGCATTTCTAATAATAATTATTATTTTTGTTTAATATTTGCTTGATGCAAATATTATGCTATCCTGTATTTGACAACCAAATGCTCTATCCTGGACATCCGACTTGTGGGAAAATTTTAATTATTTCAATACATAATTCCTTTTGAGAAGTTTCAGTTTTAAGGAGTAAATTGAAGAAGTTTCTTTATGGATGAAACCTGCTACAATATTGCAATGCTAATTACTAATTTTTGACTTATCATCAAAGTAGATCCTGCTTCATTATTAGGATTTGGATTATTTGGAAGATTTAGAGATGTTTCAGTAACAGACGTAACATATGTGAGAAGCAGTAAGAGATGTTTGAAGTAGCAGTAACTGCAGTTGTTATATGATTAAAAAGTAAAATATCCAAAAGTACCCTATATTCGTGTATTTTTCCCCTAATACTTTTGTCAAACAGATGTCACCAGGCTGAATTCAATTAGCATTACACATATTTCCAGCCACTGGAAGATTATTGGCCACTAATTGTATCCACGTTAAACTGACCCTAAGGATAAAATCATTGACTTACGGTACATTTAAATTAGATGTCAGATATATGGAATTAAAGCTCAGAAAATGAATAGAAATTTTTTTATCCATTCTTGTAGCAGACTGATTAAAAGGATAATCAAGACCCATTTTGTTCAAAGTTCTATTTTATACTGCTGAATAACCGATTCAGCAGTAAAAAAATTTCTCATAGCTGGCTCCCCATCTATGAATATTTGTGACTCTGTCCCACTTTCGATACTCTGCTTTGGCAATTTTCGTTTACGCAATATTAAATTAAATTCTCCTATTTACATTTGCAATCGCAATTATGCAAATTTGTTTTATGGAAGATCGATTTAATTTTCGGAGGTAGCCAGCAAAGTCGATTATTCTCATCACGTAATCAAAATTATGTTAATCATCCCCTTATTGATTGTTCCACATGAACCTTACCCTCAATTACCATAGTTCGCTTTCATATTATTTATTGGTTGTAATTAAGATATGTCTGTGATTTATAAGAGTAACATTTTTAACAAAATTGTTAAAATGTGCCTCAGACAAGTATTGTTTATTTGTATTGAATGACTTTAGAGAAACGCACAGTTGACACCAACGATTTTCAGTTTTCTGGTAATCCAGATATCAAGATAGTTGAAATTATTGGTTTATCTATTTGTATGGTTCACTCAGATAATGCGTCCACCTTCTCAATTTGCTGGCTGCTTATTTCACAGTGCTTAAAATCGTACGGCACTGGTTACGATCGTAGGCCTTCTATACCAGTCGTTCACATATTTTCTTTTTTTTTTTATTTTTGCGAATGTCTTGATTAATAATAATTTTTGTACTGGATCTCTTTTAACAGTGATATTTTTAAAATAAAATATAACTTTTTGAATCTATTGAATTTATTGAAAACAAAAATTCTGTAGCACCCATCTGCTCTGACCTTATCTCGACGTCTTTTCTTTAAGAAATTTTTCTCGCTAAGTCTTAAGACGTTTGCAAAAGTTAAAGCTATGGGAGTAGCTTTAACTTTTGCTAACATCTAAGACTAAGACTAAAACACTAACCAGTCGTCATAATGTGTCCTCGAATCTGAAACTAACTGAACTCATTTACTTCTTTAGGTCATAACCATAATATTAGTGTTTTAGAAAATACTATAGTAACCTGAAAATTTGTAGCATTGCCTCGTATTATAAAACAAATACTAAGAGATAGTCTATTTATTCATTCACATGGGGATATGGCTGCAACCTACGAAACTTTCCCAAATACCACTCAGAAGAATTACTTTGGTATTACTTTACTGGCAAGAGTACTGTTTCCTGATCCTTTTAATGATAAGTCAAAAGTGGAGGTCCATGGATTTTCTTCTGTTCCTCTCTTTGACAAGTAAACTTACTTGTAATATATGCATTTAGAGATACAAATACCGTACAATGCTCAACAAAATTAACAGAAGACATAGAAAACGTGGTGCAACTCGTGCAGCTTGCATTAAAGCGGAACAAAATTTGGTATGGTGGTGTACCATAGAATAACGATGAAATGAGGACACAGCGAGGAACTTCCGACAGGTATCAAATACACTTATAGGAGTTATATAAGAATTACCAAAAAAGCCACATTTCAGAAGTCGATACAAAATGGTCACATGATATCACTACGGATTGTGATCCCTCCAACGGCTAGACAATTCTGAAAGCGGTGAACTATGCAAATTCGTTGCCACAGAATCTATAAGATTCTGTGGCAACGAATCCATTCTTCCACCAGCGTATTTGCACGCCAACGGCGTCCCACATATGTTCCATCAGGCTGGTGATCGTTCTGGCCACGGCAGTCGTTGGATATCTTCAATTTCAAGGTATTCCTCCACCACTAGAGCTCTATGTGCAATGGCGTTGTCGTGCATGAAAAGAAAATCTGGTCAACTGCACCCCTAAAAATCGCACATCGGGTTCGAGTATCTGTTGTCGGCACCTCTGCGCAGGTACCCCTATCAAAAACATGAAGAGGAGTGCGTTCGTTGATCGTCCCACACGAAAACCCCTCCTCTACTCTAAGTGTCCCTTTCTCCCATGTTGGATGGATGGTACAGCATCCTCGTTGTCACCAGATGAAATAACGTCTATTATCTGTTTCTAGGCTAAAACGGGAATCCTATTTTATTGTGAACGGTGTTGCTGAAGACACTGTTAACAATAAAATATCCACGAGAAACATTTTGTTTTGTTATTTTGTCGAGAAGTGTACAACAGACATTACCTATCGTTTTTAACTTTGTAGTATCAGTGGATTATGAAGTAAAAAAATTAAGTACAATTCATTATCAGTACAGAGTGAGGATACATATTTTTTTCACCTCGTCCATTTACAAACCCTTTGTATGCACGTGAATCATTTTAGTGGTGATAAGTCTCTTTTGACGATTAAGGTTGGGAAAATATATGCATTCTGAAAACATTTTTCGTACAATACTAAAACGAGCCACCTTCTAAAAAACTTAATCTGCTTGCTATGATAGCTGCTAGCTCTTAATCAAAGTTTTCAGAAAACGCTCTTCATTCTTTAGTGATTTTTTAAATGAATGGATGTGGGCCTTCCAAGGTTATCATATAAGTTAATAACACCTTTCGGCAAAATGCAGATAGCAAAAAAAAAAGTGCGATATCAGACTGATTCCAGTTATGAATATACTTGCTCATTACGTACCACCATGAATTGAGATTGCTCCAAGATTTATTATCTCTGAAAACTTTTGTCAAGTAAAATATGAGTCACATCTCCCGGGACGGGAACTTCTAATTACCAGCCTATTCACGTGAGAGGAGCTGCCATGTACTGAGACTCATAAAACCTACTCTTCATTTATTATGTCTGCCGTTCCACTTTCAATTTTTCCTAGAAGTTAGAAAAAGTTTCCGACTTTATTTAAAATTGGATAATATTTCTCCTAACTTACATCATTCTTGTGTGTCTCAATACATTCCTATTTGCAATGACTTTCACCGCTTTTGTCATGCATTGCTAAAAGATTGGAAAATTGCCAGCATCTCAAATGACACGAATGTCACCTCCATCGAATGAATCTTTATCGATTTCAGTTAGGTTCTTGCTTCTGCTCTGTAAACCTTTACCCGATTTAAAATATCAGTGGCCATATAGCACATATTCTACTGAACTTACCGAACTTAGTGAAGGTGTAAATGACACTGGCTGATTACAGCAATAGTTATTATAATATGCAGGCCTACGCGCACCAATTTGAGATAAAAAAGGTGATCTTTCACATTTAAGAAAATACTAGTTTTTCAATGCGAAGAAGCATTGGATTAACTAAAATAATAAAATTAATCGAAAAAGAGTGAATTTGTATCTGGATTACGGCTATTTTTAAACAACATCTAAAAGAGGAATAATAAAAAATGGGAACTAAATACCAGTATTTAAATGATTATTTATCTTATTTCTAAATACCAGTATTAAAAGCATCTATTAGAAAAACCATGTGTTTCTCTAATAGAATCAATTCAAAAATATAAATCTTTATTCAAGTCGTAATTATTTTCTAACTTCATGTTTCCATTTTTTGCAACACCCAAATACTTATTAATAGTACTTATAATACTGCATTGTAATACCGGTATCAAAATGCAATTCATCCAAATGAAAATGCAATTTATTGAAGCATACTGCAATAAATTGATAATAATAATATTTATTTAGAAATAATGATTTCTCCCTGATGTGGAATTCACTCCTTAGCTGGAACTGGTACCAAGTGTACAGGATGATTATATTCGGTGAACAAAAATAATAACAATGACACTACAAACCCGGCAAAGACCAATCACCAGTCTCTCGAAATTGTACACGATCCTGACCAGCTGCAAAACTAAGAAGATATCAGACTACTTGGAGAGCCAGAACATCATGGCCTAACAGCAGAAAGGACGTAAGCAGATGACCAAAGGAGGAAGCAAGGAGCAATTGACCACTGACGCCGCAGTTATTATTCGACAAGGAGACACAATATCTCCGAAGCTGTTTACTGCTGCCCTTGAGGAAGCTTTCAGAAGATTAGACTGGTCGCTGAAAGGAATCAATGTGAACGGAGAGTACCTAAACCATTTACGATTTGCAGATGACATTGTGGTCATAAGCCACGATCCCAAAGAATTACAGTAAAATCTTAATTAGTTATGCACAGTTAGTAAGGATTTTGGACTAAAGATGAATATGGCTAAAACAAAAGTAATGATGAACAAGTATGCCACATGAAGGGAAATAATGATTGAAGGAGCAGTAATTGAAAAGGTGGAGTCATATACTTATCTGGGACAAGTTATTAGCTGTAATAATGATAAATGGCTGGAAGTCAAGAGAAGAATAAATTTTGAATGGATAGCATTCAGGAAATATAGTCACATACTGAAGAGCAATATCCCAGTTTGTCTGAAACGTAAAATAATGAACCAATGTATACTCCCCACCATGACTTATGGAAGTGAAACTTGGGCACTCACCAAAAGAATGGAAGAGAAGATGAGAACTACACAGCGAAGAATGGAACGAATTATATTGGGAATCAGACTGTTAGATAAGAAGAGAAACACATGGATTAGGCGGAAAACTCAAGTAAAGGACATTCTTATCAAAACTAAAGAACTAAAATGGTCTTGGGCAGGACACATAGCTCGAAGACATGATGACAGATGGACTAAGAAAATAACAGAATGGTACTCAAGAGGAGCTAGAAGAAAACCTGGAAGACAAATGTGGAGATGGATAGATGAAATTCATGAGTTTTTGGGTAGTAAATGGAATGGCCAGTGCTCAAAACAGAAGGAACTGGAAAGTTGCTGGAGAGGCCTTCATCCTGCAGTGGATTGAAAATGGCTGATGATGATGATGCTGCAGTTATGGAGCAAGGTGACAAAAAACACCACAACCTGTATGTACACTGCCTAAATTGACTACCGCAAAGCCTTCGACTATGTGCTACATAGCTGGCTGATAGAGACACTGAAGATCTACAAAGTCAATCCGACACTGACACACTTCCTATAGGCAACCGTGCAAAATGGAGAACAACCATCAAGAACCAGAACACCATGAAGATACCAAGGGTACCTGCTCACCTACCAATGATGGGCCAAAATATTTGAAACGGTGCCGTCTGGGTGGTGGTATCCACTGAGAATAAATAACACTAGTCTTCTCTCCTAGAGAAGCGTTACTTATTCGAAGTAGTGCAACACTCAAGAGGAGCTAGAAGAAAACCTGGAAGACAAAGGCGGAGATGGATAGATGAAATTCATGAGTTTTTGGGTAGTAAATGGATGGCTAGTGCTCAAAACAGAAGGAACTGCAAAGTTACTGGAGAGGCCTCCTATCTCGTTGTGAAGGTAGCCAAAATATGAGATACCGTTAAAAACTATGCCTTTCACACTACGTAAATATTTTAATTTATGGTTAAAGTATGGTGTATCTACACCAATATTATATAATCACAGATTGGACCAACATCGAGCTGGAGTAGATTATAAGATCGACCAGGATAATGATGACCATGCGCCGCCAACACCATCCGAAGTCGGCCATCGAGAGACTCATCACAGCTCGTAAAGAAGGAGGGGGGGCGGGTTGAATGACCTCATCGAACAAGAAAAGAAGGCCATTAAGAATTTGCGGGATTACTTCCAGGAAAACACTGTACCAATCTAGCAAGCCATAAGAAAGGTAGACAAATGGCACTCAACCTCAACAAGAGGACCGCACTGACACAGACAGAAGAAACAAAGGGAGAAAGATGACCAAAGAAGACACTCCATGGCAGACACTACACTGGCCTCCATCAAGACTACATTAATAAGATGACTTCCAGCTCTTGTCTCACAAACCGAAGGCTCTTAATGAGAACTAAGGTCCATGCTCGCTATCCAAGATTAGGTAGTCAGCACTAGGAACTACAGAAACACATCTCCAAGGACCCCGAAGTGAAAGTTAACACATGTCGATGATGCCACCTGACCCCCCGAAACAATCCAGCACATTACTTCAGGATGACCACCCAGACGAATTACATTCACAGACCCGACCAGCCAGGATGGCCAGAATTTAGCGAAG
Organism: Mastigoproctus giganteus; assembly: GCF_048544385.1. Classification (NCBI taxonomy): domain Eukaryota; kingdom Metazoa; phylum Arthropoda; class Arachnida; order Uropygi; family Thelyphonidae; genus Mastigoproctus; species Mastigoproctus giganteus. Next base: position 89,008,598 of record NC_143580.1, on the reverse strand, counting down.
CTGGCGTAAAAATACCAGCTGATTAAAGAAAGTTTACTGTATTACAAGTGCGAGTCACAGGCTGTACTAGAAAGCTCTACTCACAAACTCTACTGAACCATGTCATAATAATGGACAAGTCGATCCCGCACAACAGACTAGATATAACCCTCATTTACAAGAAGGAAATGGTTACCTACCTGCTCGACATAGCGGTGTCCAACAGCAGAACCTCCTGAAAACGTACGAAGAAAATATCTGGAAGTACTCAGATCTAAGACAGGAAGTCAAGGATATGTAGCATGTGTAACAAATAATGACTATCCCGATCATCGTGTGAACCACCAGCATGGTGCCAAAGAGACTCCATATGAATCTAGCAACAATAGGCCTCCTAGAGAACACTTACATGGAACTCCAGAAAGCTGTGATCCTGAACACCGGTAGGACAGTAAGAGAGTTCCTCAACCAACAGTAACCATAATAATAGCCACCGAAATCAAACAACCATCCCATGCACTTGGTATCAGTTCTCGTCACGGGGCGGAAATAATTCCATAAAAGGAGAAGTTTTTTTATATATAATAATAATAATAAAGCAGGCTAATTGCTTTAGTGCAAACTAACCAACATAAAATGCACTGTTGTTTTAATTGCAGCACTAAGTTATTCTAAGAGGCATCATCAGATGTAATCAGATGATTGGTTTTACTGGAATGCAGAGAGTTTTTCAAACGAGTTTAGGTAAGTTTAGCTATAACCTTAAGAGAAATTCTTCCAAGTTAAATTTGTCATGTTTGCAGTTTATTTTATTTATTTATATATTATTTATTTATCAGGATCTAAGTAATTTAAAATGTTGAATAATAATTACATTTAATTAGCTGAAGGAGGAAGGTTACGTGATAGTTTTATATCATTATGTTTCATTATGCAAATGCACCGAAAGGGACATTAATGAAATAAGAGCTGCATTGTATCCAGGTATCATCGTAAAGGAAGAGGCAGATGGCTAGATTTTGAGTGTTTTTTAGGCCTATAGACGTAAGAACACTTGTACGCATGGTTAGGGGGGGGATTTGCCCCCTTTGCTCACCCTGAACTGTAATGAGATATAAAACCACTACTAAAATTCATAAATGCGTACACAAGTAGGTTCTTTAAAAAACAACTACCTAAATTAAACAGTTGAATAATAATTCACCATTAGTACATGCGCCTGAAAATTGTCTATCTACTTCTGCAGTCTGGAAGTGAAATATAAGGAAAATGTCGATTCTGTTTATTTGTATTTACCCTTGTTTACTCAACACAAAACTGAGGTACAGCACTATTTGTGAAGTTTTTCTTATCCCACTGAATTCACGTTGCCCGCTGTTGTAAAATTGGGCATTAAACGTTGTTCTTTGATCAAAGAAGAAAATCATTCAGAGATTCTCTCTTTTGTAATTGTAGTACCATCCGAGATACTCTTAACATTTTTAGCCTCAAGGACAATTTCTTAGATTAAAGTATATTTCTGATTAGTAAACATTAGTCCCTATGTAAATGCTGGTGTAGCAATGGTATTAACGTATTTTACTGTAATGTCTGCTGATTTTCAGAGAAAATGTTGTTCATAAGTCTGGCCAGGTGTTCATTCCCACAAAACATTGCAGTGGAGGTTCGCTGACAATGATGAAAATTTGTTTTGCCTGTGAATATTCTTTCTAATCTTTACTTAGATATTGAGGGCATGCTAACTAAGCTGCTAGTGCTTTTGTTTTTTGAATTCACGCTGGCCTTTCAGTAGAAGACTTTCGAACTCGGTAGCTGTATAAATTCTAATCGTATCCATTTCTCATTCATGTTGATCCGCAGTTCTTAAAACATTACGTCTGATAAATAAACTTAATAGCGTCGTAACGATTTTAGATAACAGAATAGACTACAAGTTAACTTGTTGTTTTGCTTTAATTTAATTCTTTTTTTTTTTGACCCAGCTCACCGTGAATTTTCGCCTTTTGAAATTAGCTTGTTCATCTCCTGTTTAATTTTCATTTTCCTTTCTTCAAAACATTTCAAAGAAGTTTTCAATCGCGGCAAGGGTTGCTTGGTTCTTTTACTTGAGAAACTCAGGTTTTCATTACAATGAATAGATAAACTGACAAAAGTATACGATTTCTAGGAACGATATTTATGTACTCAATTTGAAGTGTACAACTTCACCCAAGTTGTACACTTCTATAGGTCTTATTGGCACACAGTTGAATTGATGGGCAGTCTACGCATGTTGCTTCGATGTCAATGAAATCTATATCCATTTATCCTGTATTGTTTAGGGAACGTTGTATTCTCTCAAGGAGCTTTGAGGATGTTGATCCGTTCTTTACAGCGAAGTGTAATTAGTCGAATTTGTGAGAGAAGCACCCACTCAATAATTGTTAGCATATTGCATCCGATGGAGATTGGTTTATATTCCTTACATGATTTTTAAATGCGTTTGTGATATATTGTTTTATTTCAGATCGAAGGTATATAGGCGGACGCGAGAATCCTTCTGAAGGTGAGCAGTAGAGGTTCTATTATGAATGGACTGCAGATTTTTCATATATGAAAAAAGGAAATCTTTCGAATCAGACAGTGTATTTGCTTAGCAGGCTGCTTATAATGCAGACAAGCTCCTGTTCGTTAAGACTGAAGGAGAAAAGCGGAATTTTTTTTATTTGTGGGGATAAAGTCACACCAATACAGCAGGGGAAATGGGCTTCCAGTCCTAGAAAGGTGCGATCTGTCCAATAAAAAGGTAAGTATTTCGTTCCTGAGCGTAACCACCTGACTTTTTATTTGGAAATTTTATTTGAACTAGCATGCCCTCCAATAAAACGTTGTAGTGGGCTTGTGGGAGGGAGTGTTCTCGTTCTTTTTTGTTTTTGATGAAGTTTTTCGGAGTTCACATCATCGTAATTGTTCTGAGATGTTGCTAGATGTAATTTAAAATTGCATCTAGCAACAATGTTATATGTAATTTAATGTAACTAAATTGCATGTAACATTAAATTAAATGTAATTTCCTCAGCGGAGTCTTGGGAGATAGTCCGCCATTTCACTGATTTTAGCATTCGTGTGATCAGTTTTGTGGAGAGGGTAATCTTCGAAAGAATTTTCTTTGTTGTTCCTGGAGTTTCCAAGGATATTTAGAATAATGAGAGAACGATCTGAAGCAACCAGATAAAATTTAATGTCTTGAAGAAAGATTTTATCCATATTATTAGAGATTAAATCAAGGTTTTGAGTTCCTCTTGTGGATGGGATGTGACATGGTCAGTCCTAAGGCAAAACGAAAGCGCCCAAACTCGTTCATAGCTTATTTTTAATGAGGCATTCGCGCGTTGAACTCCCCTACTATTATGGCTGGGAGTAAATGCGTGGTCCTTAGTGATATCTAGCGTGAAAGCGCTTTTTTCCCCCTTAATATTTTTGCTTTTTTCATCCGAAAATCCATAATTGTGGTTTATATGAGACTGCAATGTGGAGCACAATGGATGCTTGGTCTACCTCTGCTTTATAAAATAATCTATCTTAAAGAAAAGACAATGGAATAATTTTTCACATCTAGTGCGGTATTTGATAATAAATTACACAATCTCAATCATATGAACTAGTAATATACAAGCATTAGATGACTCGCGAACAAAAGATCTTCGATGAACCAACAATTCTGATCTTTCGCACATAAACCCATGTGCTTGGCTGACTTGTGGCGAATAAATATTTCCGCTATTTCTGTTAACCATTGTTTCCTGCATAAAGATGCGCTTCCACTTCCAAACCACACGCAAGGTACACACCAGTTAATTAAATCAGCAGCTGCTATCATTACAGAAGCAAACAGATTAAAGTGTAGTTAAGTGACTGATCTTATGACCTCTCTTCCGGTTGCTGCTAATATCATCCGCAAGCGGCGGTGTCAGAGAGAGTGACAGCAAACACACACCCCAAATCAATGGCGGAGTGCTTGAAGTGAGAGAACGTGACTGTTACGCTTGTGTTGATTGCCGCTGTTCTTCGAGTTTCATAAAGATCGGAAATCCCCTTGCAGCTATTAAATAACTATATTCTACTTGACTAAGCTCCTCACTCGATTCCACCAAGTCTGCGGTTAAGAATTTTCGCTCTTAATGTTTGAAACTTACCATCCATGCATACAAAGTTCCCGCCTTGTAGTTTCGCTTTATTATACCAAGTTACTTCGGCAAGTGATTATGTTCTGTTAAGCAAATAACAGTTTCCCAAAACACCAGCGTTATTTGTTAAATTTATTAATGGATTCGCTGTTATAAATTGTTGACTATACTCAGTAGATGATCAAGATTGACTTATCTGCCTGAAGTGACAACAGACCAGTAACGAATGAAGAGTCCCAGTAGAACGAAATGCGTCTTTAGCCACCGCTGCCAGTATTCGATATATGCTTAGCGAGTTGAACATGAGATCGACTCCACAACACTGCGCTGCTCTACCTTATACACACATACATAGATCCCAAAAACAGTGTTTATTATTTTCTGGCTCCATAGCAGCCAAAATGAGGTGACCACCCTGGCGCGAGGATGCGGGCAACTAATGCACACATGCTAAACAACTTAAATCCGAGAGTTACAAAAAATGTAAATTATTTTATTAGAATCACCCACAGTTTCTTTTATATACCCATTTTATGTAACGTGTCTGTAAATTGCGTGTGTTCTCTGCTCGATTTCCCTCTTTTTCTGGACTAAAAAAACCCCAGTTTCTGGTGGGGAAAAACCTTGCTATCTATGCCTGAGACCGACTAACTCAGCCATGGAGTGATAAAAGCCCTTTAAAGTTCCTCGAGTCATCGATGGGATTTTCCACCCGGTGTGGGGAGGACGATGACGATAGCACTACCTACCCCTCGCAGACTAACCAGAGGGTGAAGTGTAAAGTGTATTTGCTGTCCAATGGCCCCATCTCTGCGTTGTGTGTATTGTTTGTTTGTTTGTGTGTATTGTGTATTGTACGTGTCTTTAAATCCCTATACCCTCTCCCCACTTCGGCTTGAATCACTAGGTGGCCCATCCTTTTCTTTACCCCACATTTTGACTCACTCTACTCTATTTCCTAGTTCGCTCACTTCAACAAAAAGTATATATTTTTTTAACTAGGCCTCTGTCAGGAAGCTCAGGTGATCCTGGCAGAGATCAGCCAGAGTCTATTATTATACCAAACCCGCCGATCAGAAGCAAACAGTACATTATCGATGAACTTGCATGTGATTCTACCCTTGATTGATGTGGTCCAACGATCTTGCCAGATGTCACTAAGTTCCAACCAGATACGCCTCCTTTTCTTGCTTAAAATCATTTGAAGAGTTTGCAGTAATACCACCAAATTCAATCGGCAATGCGGGGGCTTGAGATGATAACAGAACAATCTGAATATAACATGAAGATCTAACTGCAATATCCGACCTATTACTTGTAGGGCATCCGTATAAACTGTCCTGCAGGCACATAGCATACAAAGCAGCATTGGGCGCTGAAGCAAGAGTTGAAGTTGAAACGTCACAGTTTTAACACGCTCAAACCACATAGGAGAACCATAAGCGATAATTGGAAGAAACACAGCTTTGCTGTAGAGCAAGAGCGTATTCCTGTCAAGAACCTAGTCATGTTTAGAGATTCTCGCTATGGCCATAGTAAATTTCTTGACTTTCTCAAGAATGTGTAGGGTGAAGTATAGTCGGACATCTAGAATGATACCAAGATATTTCACATTACGGACCTAGGGTAATTGTTTGCCATCAATCTTAATACTAGGAGGGCAGTTGGGATTAAACTGATGGTCAAATGACATCATCTTGGTATTCGCCTGAGATAGTATAAGCTTGTTTCCTTTAGTCCAGGAAATTAGGTCGAGGAGGACCGTAATCGCCCTGGTTTCATCCAGAAACAATAAGAACGAAGTCCTCAGTGTAAGCAATTGGCTGGATGGAAGCAAATGGGTCAGCAGTACGTAAAAATGGAATAACTTGGTAAAACAGTTTACTCTGAGGCAAAAAGTCTTACGAGAATGCGTTATCACTTTACTGAATAATTCATTACTAGTTTACTGGAAAATGTGTTACCAGTTCAGTATTCGGGAGAGATTGAACGAGCTGTATGATGTGTGGATTCACCATTAGCGCATTTACTGTGGCACACTTGCGGATTTCTAAAAGCTGTATTCTACTGTATATTGTACGTAATTTGTAAGTTCGCACAATACAGAAAAAAACAAGACAGTCTATTTTAAAATAGACTGCCTTGTTTTATCCCAAACATTTATGGCAATTTCAGGTACTTTCTCAGTATAGATCCTCCTGAATTCAAATCATGTCATTTTGAGGGCAAAGAGAAAGTACCTGAAAAGAAGTCTTTTATTTCGGTCTCTCAAAAAGTCATTTACAGTTTCCTTGATATCATTATAACTTCAAAATCGATGTCCGGTAAAGGAAAATATTGAGTAAATGCTCAATATTGGGGGGAGGGACAGATCTGAGGGTAGTTTTTCTGGAACCCGTATTCGCTCAGAATAATAAAAGCGGACTTCCGTACAAGAGCACTGCCATATGAAGAAGGAAACCCCCTTGTCAAATTCTGTGTTTTCTCCTCCTTTATACTCCCCCATCTTAAATTTTTTGAGAACAGTAGCATATGCGCCTCTAGTGATTGTTTTTCTATCAGACATGTAGTTTATCAAAATAATTCCTCCTTTATCCCGAAAATTTATGGCCACGATCATCTCTACGAGGGAACGAATTCTAAATTATTTGTGCGTTGGTGACTATGGTATTTCTATTGCATGACCTCCTGTTCTGGTTCAAGATCCCAACGATGAATACACATTAATACTTGGTTACCATTATTGACAAAACCCTCGTCAGTCTGCATCATGAATATAAATTTTCAGCACAAATTTGAGCACTGCACTACTTTTCTGAAAAGGTGTAAACATTCCTGGAACCTTTATTCGCTGCGAGAACTAACCTTTGACATGACTTAATTTTTATGAAGGATAGGAAGATTGGCAATATTAACTCCTGAGAAAAATATATGTTGTATGGCAATCATAGGCACTAATAAATCTATCCTACAAAAACTAGGTCTCTAATTTTTGGATATTTCTGGGAGTTGCCACTTCTGTCATTCGTTCCCAGTGGGATCATTTATGGATTTTCGACCCTATTACAGCTGCTCACTCAAGTTTTATCCATAGACCATCATAGACCAAAAGTAGGGAATAGATCGAAAGTTGCTCATGAGAAACTTTTCATCCGTTCCCTCTATGTTGTAGAGGGAATGGATTTCCTCTCCGTATCACTCATTCCATCTCCGTATTACTTGAGCGTATATTGCGTTGGTCCCCGGAAAGATTTTAAGATCAATCACAGCCTCCTGGCCCCTCTGTCGACCATAGATTATCTGTTGATATAAATGAATGTATACTTCACGCATTACTCTAGAATGAAAAGTCGGATCGAGACCAAAGTTTTAACATAAGTTCTTTTGTTGGTTCTTGAGAAAATTTTTGGTATGGTTTCATATGGTTTTCAGTTCAATTCCGATTTCACAGCGTTCCTTCCGTAGTTCCCCTGCCTGATATATATATTTAAAACAGGAGCTCTGATCGATTTCAAAATTCAGTGCCTTATGAAATGTTTTTAACAGATTTTCATGTCGATGGGTTGATTTATTTTGTTATAAATCATGAATTATTTTTTAACTTGCCCGAAATGTAAACACTCTGCGTACATTAATTAAATTGCTTTGTATAGGAAAACATTTTAGTTGAAGCATATCATATTTCAATGATCACCGAATGTAGACTGATTAACACTTCACCAGTAATCTGACACTTTTTCTTAACTTTATTAATATTTAAACTCCTTAATTACACGTTAAGAGATGGAAGGAAACAGGAGGAGAGAAACAGGTATTTCATCCTTGAATTGCATATCTGAGTCGCCATGATAGGATAACGTAGAATCTTCTCTGTATAAATCACCTGGTTACTTTTGCCTGAAGAAGTCAAGGAGCAAGTTAGTTGCGTATATGAAGAAGGCTGTCATCTCTAACAGAGAACCATCTTAATACTGACCTGTTATGCCCTCGAACGCACGTGACTACTGGAATGATTGAGTAGCATACTTTTTGTGGCTTAGTGTATTCTCGATCTGTTTTTCTACATTTCCATCAGGAAAATTGGTGTCACTCATTTAGTAGAAAGGTAGTGCTAGAATTTAATACTGCGTCACTGTCTGAGGAATACACATCTGTTTTTCATCTTTTTACATACCTGATGTCTCGTAAATTTATCCTGGTTAATGATACAATTAAAAGTGATAAGTTTTGAAATCAGAGTATTTTCCTATATTCTTGCGTTCATCCGTTTAGCTTCGTTCGAATTTTATTTCTCTTTGCCGCGCCACCGACCATTAAACTCACGAATATTTAAACAGGCATATAAACGTGCATAAGTACTGTAATATCACCAGCGAACTCAAAACTTCTAATCACGTAAAAAAGTTTCATTCTAACTTTGCGTTCACCGGGAACTCTCTACAACCGATTTGTCCGTATTAACTTGGATTATTACTGTACCGGTGGAACTCTAATCAAGACTTATGCAGCCACGTCTAACTAATGTGATTAGTCTCGGATTCCAAGCTTGGACTCATAACGGGTAAACAATCTGCATAAGGGAAATTACTTGGATTCGTTTCTGCTTAATTTAATTCTGCTTCAACGATTTTAACTCTTTCTAATTTTGTGCTTCATTCCCTCCACCTGGTTTCAGACTTATTTGCTTTCTTTTGGATTGTATTATGTTAATTATCTAAAGTGAATTAGGTCTACAGAACTACTATTTCCGTTCTGTACGTATCAAAGCCTACTTGCAGGCTATTTCAAAGAACAGCAGGAAGGCATATCCTGAATTTTGTGTAATGTAATTATTTCGGATTAAAAGAATTAGATAACAGTATCTTTCCTTCGAAAAAGTAAAGCAACTATTTTTGTGATTATTTTGGAATCCATAATTTATTTTATGCGTTCTTCTCCCTGTATTACAGCAAGTTATTCTCGGTTGTTTCTGTTACTTCCATATGCCTTTTAAATAAATGCTTTATTTAAAAGAAAATGCCCCCTGAGTGATAAGGACTCTGCTTCAAGGAACGGTCTCTCTGAACAGCAGGATGTTTCGCTTACATATTGGAACCATTGATCGCACAGCTCCAGGTTTCTAGAACAGATTCATTGATATCAGTCTTCAGGTACTTCTATCAATCAGGACGGCTATGACCCATCCTTTACACAGTCTCTCCACTCTCTGTCTCACAGACGACCTATTTCTGCTGCAAGCCTTTTCTATAGATATTTCCATGAGGTATTGTTCTTTTGAACTGGCTTCTATAATACCGCCTCACTCTTCCAAATCAGTCCTCCGAACACGTGCCGCAATCAGTCAACATCCTTTGACTGTTTAACTTCAAATTCATAGAACCAACTTTTCATCTTCCTCATTTATTCTTTCAACTTCCCTTCACAGGAAAATCTGCAGAACTTCATGGAATATGTGTCGGTATCAACTTATATCCAGCATTAAAATCATTGCATCAGAATAATCAATAGCAATATATAGTAATATATAAATCCATATTTATATTGCTAATCCTTATGTAACTCTTCGAAGTTTGGAATTGAATATATTTTTCTAGTTTGGTTCAGCCATGAAGTTTGCATGAAACATCCAAGACTGCCTCTCAGTAAATTGGACCTCTTGGTCAGCACCTGTATTAGGCAAAAATCCATATTCCTATAGATAACAATCCATAGTCCTATTGATATTCGCAATTTTAAATAGCGAATATCACTGTATCATGACCACCTACCTAATACTTAGCCCACCGTTCTGATCGATAACAGTTGCTAGTCACAATTTGCCTACTCAGTGTCTGCACTAGATGTCCGTAGGCATCTGAGACCATGCTGCTCGCAAGTCTTTCCATAGTGTCGGAATATATGACGGTTGCGTAACCATACGCTTCACTTCCCGTTCAAAAACATCCCAGTTCATGCACAGTGCGGGCCAGATGACATGGAGCAGTATCGTCTTGGAAGATCTCGTTTTTGTCCAGGAAAAATGCAACATGGCAGGATGCAAATGGTCTCTTAAGAGCTGCCGGTAGACTTCACCAGTGAAACGTTGTTCCATACTTACGAGGTGTACTAGTTCTTGCCAGCAAAATATGTCCCATATTAAGCAACCATTGCCACCTGTCTGGATAGTGGTCACCATGCACGATGCATTCCCATATTGTATTGCCATGTCAGTTGTCGCACGGTGTCCTGCCGTTGAGCCCACGCTCTTTGCTTACCTCGAGCATCCACTTTGCGTAATCCTTTACAGTTCTGTTAGGTGGTTTGACCCGTTCGACACCATTCTTTGTAAACCTTAACCATAGTGGGCCGTGAGCAACCGTCAAAACATGCCATTTCCGATATGGAATTACGAGCTCCCACAATCATGCCCTTTTTAAAACTTAGAACATTTAAATGTTCTTTTGTAACACAAAAGAACATTTTTCAGAAGACATCTATCAGAATTAAGACTGACTAACTCAGAAACTTTTGTTGGCTAAAAATAGGCTTCTAACAATCCACAATCCAAACTAAATCTCTTTTTCTGCAATTTGAATTTATGGCCTCTTGTTCTTGTATATTTTATAAAATTTCGCGTTCTTTCATTTTACTGTCCCTACCTCTCAAGGCACTTTAGGCCTCAATCAGGTCTCCTCTGTGGTGCTTGATTACCAAGCTGAATCCCACATATATGAAATATCTTTCCTCATACTGCTGAATTTTACAGATCACTCTAAGACGGTCATACAAGAAGCTTGATATCTCTATTTAGATTTTCCGTGCTAGGGCAGTATTCTTGTAGAGACTTCCCTGTCTCTACAAGAAAATTTCCGATAAATCATCAATAGAATCGCTGCCTGTCTTCTGTTAAGAGCCAAAGCAGCAAAGGGTATACGGCAAATGATTTTTCCGTTTGCTTGAAATTCCAGCCTTCCAAGATATAGAACTTGGTAATCCCCACCTCACACCGATTAACTCAGCTCAACTTCCCGAAGTACGTCATGTGCAACCGCATCGTAATTCCCAAATCCCTTCCTTCCTTCCTTTGCTGTTTTTATTCAATCCCACGCATTTAAAGATAGCTGACACTTTACAGCACGTTCAGCCTGTGAACGTGCTGTAATCTTACCGCCAACACGTTCCAATTGTGTAGTTATAAATTACCACCCGTCTCCCCCCTCTAACCCCCCCAGCTGTAATCTCTAAATATCCCTTAACAGTCCATTTCCTGAATATCTTTCTGGCTCTCCACGTACAGCTCAATTTCCTGTCCTTGTCTCCTCAGCGCCCCCAGGTCTTCATCCTTAAATTTGCGACTAGAATCTACAGCTTCATTCACAGAAGAGTGTTAAAGTCCATTGTTTTCCGCGGCCAGTTTATTGTATCCATCTATTGTAGAAAAGGAGGCCTTCATCCATCTTTACTATCAACGGTAAATTCTTGACGTCGAGTGAGTGATCAATCTTCCTAATGTTGGTGTAATATCATTTGGTCTTTTCTCGGGAAAAGGAACTTTAATAGTTGCAAAGAAAATGCTCCATTAAAGCAATATCTCACAGCCACTGTTGAGAACGAATTATCAATGAATATTTTCCCAAGCAGCAGAAATCGTTCAAGTATTTTAGCCACGCTTAATGGGCCCAAACGATCCTGTAGAAAAAAAATGAAAATATTCTCCATGAAGCTGCACTGATTGTACTAGAACCAAATAGAACAAACATCTCACACTTCTCATCATGAGATTCCTCACTGACCACTGGTACTTGAGTAGCTGGAAAAACTGAAACCCAACAGCTCAGGCTGTGAAAGAATCTAGAAAACCATAAACACTATAAAACTTAAAACAGCTAAGTAGAGAAATAGATAAACATTCAACAGGAATTTCTAGATAGTTGCCAACAGGAATGTCTGATAGTGTCCTCTCCATGGATAGAGGACACTATCAGAACTAATGTTGACGTCTTTTATATCAACATTATTGTTTGCTTTTGGAAGGTCACATTCTTCATGTACCAACAGTGAAGCGATTCTTCTAGTTATTTTCCCTACTTCGAAGTAAACACCTTCCAGTGCATGATTTAGTATCATTTTTCAAGAAAATCTGGATATCGGTTGATTAGTAGATAACGCTTCTCATCTCTGTTCGTTGCAATTTCTGATAACACACCTCACAGTGCAATTTCTCAATACTACAACTGTTTCCATTTTTATGTGAATACAGAGCTTTTGATATGAAAAGAATATTTCAGGTAATGCTGTAGCCGTTCAATCAGTCGTCCAACCTTAATTTTTATGGGGTGTGGTTGAATAAAGCCAATCTTCAGAAAAAACTGATGGACGAATTCGATTTAAAAATACGGTATGTTAGTTTTAATTATATAAATATAGTTAGTTATTTATATATATATAGTTAGTTAGTTATAGTTATATAAATATAGTTAGTTATTTATATATATATAGTTAGTTAGTTATAGTTATATAAATATAGTTAGTTATTTATATATATATAGTTAGTTAGTTATAGTTATATAAATATAGTTAGTTATTTATATATATATAGTTAGTTAGTTATAGTTATATAAATATAGTTAGTTATTTATATATATATAGTTAGTTAGTTATAGTTATATAAATATAGTTAGTTATTTATATATATATATATATATATATATAGTTAGTTAGTTATAGTTATATAAATATAAAAATAGCCAAAACTACAGGAGTTTTAAGAACTGCATTGATAGTGCGATGAAGACGGGAAATTTTAGATTCCCAATTCAGGGTGCTATCAGAGCACACAATTTAAAGGTCAAGAGTTAAAGGGAAAGAGCAGATATTTTAGTTCTGCAAAATTTGGTTGGATAAGGACAGGGCTAGAAACAGACTCCAGAAAGACGTTCCAGTTCGTCCTAGGCATTGGTAATGCATGTATATGCATAACTGTTCCGTGTTCTGTTATTCTACGAGCGTTCCCTCTCGTAAAACTTTCTATATCCGGCCCTGGATAAGCAGAGCAATTTTAGATTTTTATTATTATTCAAAATTCCTGAGTTGTTGCTAGTATAGTATTTAGTCATTTAAACCAGTTTCAGCAAAGTATTGTATTGTAAAAGGTCAATATACAAGTTGTCTAAAGTTTTTAAAAGAAAGGAGGGAATTTTTAGACTGACAATTCAGGGTTATTGCCTCTGATCAAAAACAAGCATCTGAAGGTTGGGAAGAGTTATACCTATAGTCAGATAAGCTCCCTAAAGTTTGGAGAGGTGAGGAGGGAAACTTTAATCAGGCACTTCAGGGTAATGCCGTAGGTTTTGAGGGAGAAATGAGAGAAAATTTTAGGAATGCAGCAAGGATCATTTCGAAACAAGCAGCTTTCAGCGTTATTCTTATTCATTTCTTTTTTTAACCATTGCTTTGGGAGCTCTCTAACGCTTATTTCTTTACGCAATAATTTTATTTGATAGCATAAATGATTGCTAAACTTTTAAATTATTAAATACAATTTACTGAACTGAAACATGGGTTACAAAACAAATTGTTGTGTTTTAATTTGGGATCGCCTGCGATCCCTACACTTTACTGGCATGCGGACAAATAAAAACACATCAATTTGTTTTGTTTTCAATAATAAAAATATTGTGATCGACAAACAAGAGGTCTGACCTACCTACCGTAAAATTTAATTTATTTTTAAATTAAAAAACTGCACGGCGATAAAAAAAAAAAAATATAGCACACAATTAAATAAAAAATAAATAATTAAAACTTTGGCCAGACGTAGCCATGCGAAAGTGTAGTAGTATACTCGTTTCAGTGGACTGTAGTTTAAGTCCAGGCAACTATTAAATACTTTTAACTACTAAATGTGTTGTACAGCACCTTAAACAGCTTGTCGGAAAACGGCTTAAACAGATTAAATGTTTTTTGTACAACAGCATCTGTCCGTTTCTTTCGTTGTACGATAAAGATTATTTAGTGAAAATTCAGACACGCTACTGAGAGACTTGCCTATTGCTGAAACAGATTATCTTAAGCAGTGTCACGTAAACTTTTTTCAGCCACAGACCCCTTTGAAGGGGCGCCAAAATTAGCAATTTTTGTTTACAGTAATAAAAATTAATCTTGATTGATAAAAATATTTCTAACCTACCTAACAAAATTTTCCATTACACGTTTCAGAGTACGTAAATTTAAAAAAAGAAAACTAAAATTTCTCTCCGATGGAAGCGATTGGTCAGATGTGAGAGTTCAGTAGCATACGCGTTTGAGTGGACCGTGGTTTAAGCCTATGTCAGTTTTGTTCCTTTATTTTTAGTGGAAATTTAGACAGGCACCAATCAGGTAGGTGCCTATTGCCAAAACAAGTATCGTTATACAATAATGATTATTTTAAGTCATGGAATCCAGTACCACAAGGCCCATTTGCATTTAAAGATTTTATTTTTAGTGGAAATTTAGACAGGCATAAATCAGCGACATGCCTTTTGCCAAAACACGTTGTCTTAAGCAGTAGCGTGTACACCTGCCACGGACCCCTTTTGATGCATAGCTTTGCTGCCTCCCATTTTAAAATATCTGCTTTATCTTTTCTCAATAATAAAAATATTGAGAAAGGCTGAACGCAGTTATTTCTAAACACCTTTCAAATTTTAACGTCACATGTTTCAGAGGACGCAAATTTAAAATATATCTTGGTTTCCAGAAATGCTAGAGATCTCGCTTTGTTATGTAACTCATTCGTGGCATACATATTGATGAGGATCTTTGCTATAGAACTCTAGAAATGTATTTATATAGTCTATAATCGCAATCGCTAATTTTTGCATCCCTTTCACTTTCAGCGGCACCCTCTGCTTTAGAATGTACACCAGTGTCCTGAAATATTCTTTTCTTGTCAGGTCCTTAGAAAACTCGACTCTTTTTCTTTATGTGACTAATTTTGTTGTAAGGAAGTGCTGTAGATAGTTTCCGTGAAAACTAATGGAGCTGATTACACGATTAATGACATCCTGTATGAAAGACTTTCTTCAGAAACTAATAAAACAAAGTGATACGAAACCTATCTCTTACAGACACTTGCCATCCTCCTCTCTTATTATCTGATACACCGTTCCCAAAAAACGTAGTATCAGAACAAAAATGGCATCATTGAATCTTCTTTGGAAAAAGAAAAGTTCGATGTAAACCTGTGGATATTCGAGAAGCCCTTTATCTGCGAATTGAATTGATCGAAAACATGTTCGTATTTCCGTTATAGGCACAAAAAGTGAATTGCACATGCTCCTGCCCTTAGTTGTTTGGTGGAAGCGTCCAAAATCCCAGAAATTAAACTTCGGAAGAAGCACCAGAGAATGTACTACTAGCGGTAAAAAGAGTATGATTCTGCAACTATATCTATAATTTTTCAGTGCATGCTACAACCGGTTCATTGATTTCGTTCGAAGTCAATAGTGGCAGATGTTATTACAAAAATTAAAGCCCAGTTGTGTACCAAAGACTAATGGAGTTAGTCGTTGTAAATATGACTAACTCCACGTTCCATCGTCGATGGGCTTTAGAGCAATGCAAAGAGGCCCTATTCAGTGACAAGTTGGGAGTAGGGAGCTCGATGGTGTGGTGCTTCTTTTGCGTGATTCCGAACGAGACCCCTTAGCGATAGTGCTAGCACTATCGCTAAGCAAGTTTTGTTCCATAAAATTACGTTTGTATGTGCCTGGTTTGGGGAAAACGAATTTGACGACACCAAAGTTGCTTATTATCTCTTCCTCGTATATAAATGTAGTTTGTAGCGCTGCCACGAATAGAAGGATTTTTCTGGCCAAATACGTGTTGAAAACAAGGCTATCTACTTTTCAAAGGATGCGCTTAAATAAAACTTTTCAGGGTCGTCGTCGTCGTTGAGAATGCTAACAGTGTAGAAGGCACCGCGATCGTCCACGTAAACATTACACTGCACCTAGATGCACACATGCCCCCTTTTTCTCATACACTTCAGATTCCCTCCATTTTAGACTTGCCGCATCCTTAGTCGCCCTTGCGCCATAAAAATCAAATTCAAATCAAATCAAACCCTCCATTTTCTTCAAAAGTAACGATTTACAATTCATATTGGGCTCAAGTTAAGAACAGGAGAAGATTAACAAGGGAATCTTCTCCGTACATAATCCCAAAAATAAAATTTGCACTACTGCAAATCCACAAGAAAGGTATAGGCTAAATTTCGACTAAATACCCTACAAGTGAAATAAAACATAAAAATAAAAAATTCTATCCGATTTCCTGCTCCATAAATTATCTTCCTTAAGAAAGGTTTTAAGCAGTGAAGTAACGTTTTCTTCTACAATTATGGAACAGTAAAAAAATAATAACAATAAGAAACAAATCTCAACGCCTAAGAGATGCAAACTCGGTGGTGGGAAGCTCTGTTCTGATGAAAACCTTAAGAGTGTTTATAATCATTTATATTTGCCCCATATATTTTCTTATTATCTAAAGAGATAATCTTTGAATTATGCTAGTATAATCGAAAATATTTTTTCTGAGTAAATGATAATTTTTTTCCGAAGAAGATAGAACACATGTCGTGATCACTCAATTATAAAAAAAACCGTCATGTTTTTATCATTCTATTGTAATATCTTATTTACATTAATTTTATTTCTTATTTACATTTAAAATAATAATAAATAAAAATAAATATAAATATAATAAAATAACTTATGCTATTTTAACTAATAATATAATAAATTATAACATATAAAATTAAATAAAACAAATTTAAGATTATAACTAATTAAAAATTTAAAAAATCGTTAATAATATAAACTACAAGTATAAGGAATTAAATAAAATAATATAAAATATAAATTACGTACTAATTTTTCTAAAATACTTCCTACAAATTTATCTGTGGGGGGTTGGGGGGATATCACGCGATATCGTCTCTTCCACATAAGTGTCAGAAATGAAAATCAGTGTAAATTAGGTATTACAAACCAATGACAAACATTAACGCAATTATTTATAGTAACTGTATATAGCATAAAAGAAAATATAACGACCATTTAAAATAATTAGTTCTAGAACTAATTATTTTGAATGTTCTATTAATCCAGGCGCTAAAATGGGTTAGACTTTTTTATATCCAAATCACAAGTTTCTAGATACGCCAATGATGCTGTGTATTAGCCGAAGAAGAGTTTATAGCAGTATGCCTTTGAAATTGTCTTCCCAGTTAATAAATGAAATATACAATTGCAAGATACATTGCGGCAGATATCCAAACAAGTGGCTAGCAAATTTAAAAAATTTAAACCAAAATCGATTAATTGATATTCTATTGGATTATTTTTTTCTGTAATAAAATCTGCAATTTCAATAACTATGCGAATCATTAAGCATATATATATATATATATATATATATATATATATATATATATATATATATATATATATATATATTTATATATATATATAAACATTAATAGCCGACCGGGCTGCTGGCAACCCAAAGGTCGCGGGTTCGAATCCCGCCTCGGTCTTGGATTAGAGTAAACAATGCAAAAACCTTGGGAGGTGCATTATGGCCACAGAAGCCATAATGCACCTCCAACAACTAACAAAAAAAAAATATATATATATAAATAAATGAACATTAATACATAACTATTAACTACCACTGAATAGACTACGTGGCAGTAATCTAAATTCGTTTCAACAAATGATAGGGTAAATTAGCTTCTATTAGTATAATACATAAATTAAAGCCTATATTGCTATTAAGTAGCAATTACATAAAGTAAATATTAATAGTACAGTTGGATATATTATGGATAAAAATAAGGTTAAAATAAAATGTGGATTAAAATAACTAATGAAATATGAGTATAACTCCTTTTCTTTACTAAATAAGCATAGACTCTCGGTCTCTTTAAACTTACTCACTTAGAAGTAACCCCTTAACTACGTATATAATCCGGAAAGAAAGCCATATGTCGATAAAGGTTATAGGCGTACCGGAGGTTGTAAGAGTTCAACCAAAAAGACGAAAGGATTTAGGGATATAAGTTACTCCTGATATAAAAAAACAACCTTGCGGTCTTTTTTTTTTCAAAACTGGATAAATTGGATCCTTATTTATTCAGTTCAAATAATTTTATTGGGATTTAGTTCAATTATTTTTCCGGTTGTTATTTATTTTCCGGTTTTTTTTAATTATTTTTAAACTACCATAATACTATTATTTAACATTATATGTTACCGTAAAGATATATACATATAAAATTTTATATTTTCTTATTTAATTATATTTAATTAAATGTAAATTATTATAATATAAATTAATAATTAAATTATAAATGATATAAACTAAATATAAATTTATTAAATCAATATAAATTATAATTATTAAATATAAAATATAAATTTTATGCAGTCGCTCACAAAGTACGCCAAAAGCGTGCTTCATTACGTACTATATAGAACACAACATTATACTGCAAGCAATTTATGAACAAATAAACAAGAACCAAAGCAAATTTCTCATGATAATATATTAAATATTAGTGTAACTCATATTTATCATACTTCCTACAAAAAGAGCTATTTGTAACTAGAAAATTCTCTAAATTCTCTAAAAAAAAATAAAAACTATAACTAAAAAAGTCTCTAATATGGCAGCATTTAACATAATAGCATGAAAAGACAAGAATGTTATTGCAACAAACAAATTATAATATATTCTCATAAAATCCTGCATTAAAAAAATAATATATTATCATAAAATCCTGCATTCAAATAATAATAAATAATTCATTTACAGTAAATAAATAAAATAAAAATAAATAAATAATAAAATCGTAATAAATGAAAAAAATAAATAAATAAATAAAATCGTAATAAATGAAAAAAAAAAATAAATAAATAATAAAATCGTAATAAATGAAAAAAATAAATAATGGATTCGGTATAAGTTATTATGACCAACCGTATCCTTATAAATCTATATAGACATACTAAAAAGCATCCGTACATGTTGAGAAAACGTAAATATACAGAGAGACGTACATATACACACACATAGATGTGTGTGAGTGTACATCTCTCTGATAAGAGTTGATGACGCTGAAACTTTGTCAGCATACTAGTTTGGCTATCTGCCGCCATTATACACGATCACATGATAATTTTAACCTCTTCAAATAGCTGAAATACTTCAAATAGCTGAAATACTACTGTACATGCATATTACATTTTTCATTTTTGCCAGTTTTATATTACTGTGTTTGAAGCTTATTTCGTTCTTGCTTATTCTGCTTCTCGTGGCACAGGCACCTTGTGCTAAAGGCTGTTATATGCATACACGATATCAACAGCGTATCTGAAAATACACAGTGAGGTGGACATACACGCAATAATAAACTATATCCGTAATTAAATTATACTGCGTGAAGTGTTAAAAACGGTGCGGAAATGTATGTGATGTATGCGTGTGCATAATTGTGCGTATAGGACTGCATAGATGTTCACTACAACATCAATACGCTAGTATATACTGCCATTTCGATTACGTCGGGCACTTTCAGCGCTTCATACATTATTCACAACGGCAGATGTAGTCCTGCCATAATGATGGACATTAGTGTTTATATATATAGAACAGAGATTCTCCATACCCCAGCTCCTTCTCGGTATTAATGCGAATATTCCCCAATATGCTGCAACTGGAATTCTGCTTTAAGCATAGCAGTTGTAAAAACCAAGCATATTCATGCTAACTTGGTTGAATTATTTCAGGCTTTAAAAGGGTTGAGTAACCAAAGGCTGATGGAATCTTTATTCTGTCTTAGGTAACTTACATAAAGGATTATACAAGCAAATGTAAAAAGAATAATTGCAAAATAGCAGTGAAAAAAAATGCTATTAGCTAAAGCGTACTGAACTATTTAAACAAACCATCAAATATTATGAAAATGGAAAATTTATCTGAATTCAAAGAGAGCTTGGACAAATACGCGTACTCTGAAGAAATAGGAAATGAAGTGAGTCAAGGCAGTATGGGTTACGATAGGTGCATTTTTGCTAATGCTATTTAAACGTGGGTCTATGTATCATGATCTCAATAATAATAATAATAATAATAATAATAATAATAATAATAATAATAATAATAAATATGATCCTCACTCTCGAAAGAACATATTAATGAAGTTGAACCAGAAGGCCCAACTCACGTTTCGTTCAAATCCGTTTTTGCACCCATCAGTCGTAGTCTTCTTCACCAACTATTTCACCATTCTCAACAGCTATCGGCAAACTTCGATGTGCCACATCATGCATGCTTTCTCTGGTCATCAAAATGCAGATCCATTTTCTTTAAACAATATCCGAAACTGAAAACCACACCAGCTTTCCTTAATCCCCTTGTTTGTGAAATGAATAAATGATGTGAAAGCCTCTTAATTTATGTTAATGTAAGAATGAAAACTTAACAATTGTAACTTTTAACAATGAACGAATTTTTGACCACTTAAAAAGAAACCACTTTTTTGCCTGACAATTATACTGTTAAGAACTACTGTTGGCAAATAAGAGAACAAAATATTTTGTGATGTCAAACTCCATTCTTATGGAAGACGTATTTCTGTTCTACATGTATTGCAGTGATTAAAACGGCGATGAGGATTGTGGTTGGATGCCTATCATATGTTTAGTATGTGAATAATAGAAGCCAATCATATATATGTAGTTCATTCAACACTGGCTCTCAAAGGCAAAGGAGTTCTGTGGAAAGAAAGAAGCTTAAAAGTTACGTTACCTAAACTGAAGTGCAACGGACTTGTGAGAAATCGTTTTGTATGGTTTCTGGTAAGAAGTCATTTATATTTTAAGAGCAGAAAAAATCTATCTATTTGATTGTAGCTATAAAAAAATTCCAGTTCTACCAATAAGCCCAAATTATTTTCAGCAGAAAAAACTGTCTGAATGAAATGAAGTTTTAGAGTTATACGGTTATAGGAATTTTTCTCCCCATAAACGCGGCTTTTCATTGGTAATCACTTTTTGATTGTCTCTTCTCGTTTTTATCCTATATATATATGCTGTTATTCGCCCTTCTTTATTATTATCATTTTTATTTCAGTAGTGTAGCAAAAGCTTAGGGCTTCTGGCGTTTCTAATAGATGATATCTGTTTAAAAACACATTAATTTGTTTGGTAAGAATACGTAATGTGAAAACAAGTTCTACAATACCTCATTACACCACCATCAAGCCGCATATGCAGTGAATCAAAATAGCAAGAAGGTAATGTTAAGTGAGAAAACTGAATAACATATTTGCACCTATCATTCATTTTACTATATATAGTAGCATCGTTTAAAGGCTGATTGAAAGGGAAAACGTATTAATGCATAAGTAATCAGAAAGACTACAAACCAAGGGCAGTGCATTGTTATGTCGTTATATAATTAACGCAAAAAGAAGTTTAGTTTCTTATGAAGTGGAAGAATTCTTTGAATGATTTCCTTCAAAAATTACTTTACGCTGTTCAAAAAAAGCAAAGCAATGCAGGACGGTTATAGATAAAGCTAATCGGATTGGTTTCTTTTATTTGGTATTTAATGGCAGTGGGGAGGAACGCATTTTGACTCAACGTCCGCTAAATTTACTCTTTCATGAGGAATTGGGTTTCGGTCCTTACCCGTTACGAAATCAGCAATAAATCAATTATAAGCAGATCATACTTATAAAAATATCTTGAGATACAGCATAAATAGGGTAATATGCGCATGTTTAACTATATAAAGAGCTGAATAGGGGCACAATCCTTAAATACGCCTTCCACGTATAAATCGGACAAACATATTTCTTGAAAAATCTTTCGCGATGCAGAATTTTGCATAACTCTGTAGTGAAAAAAAAAAGATAAGCATTTCGGCGTGTTTAAGAAACAAACTTTTCCTTCAGCCAAGTAATACAAGTCGATAATTTCCAGCTGACGATACTGTGAAATCTCATCGACATTGCCATTAAAAGGACAAGACGAAGTGAATTTTTTTCGATTTTCTTCAAGTCCTGGAACCGAGATAGAATGGTGTTCTGGATCGCTAAGTACGTTGCTCTCTGTTTCCGCCTTTCTCAAATTGCCTCTTTGCAAATGCTGAACTCACTTAGCGTGTGCACAAAGAACGGAAATGCACCTATTTGCCCTCGTTCATCTGCACAGGAAACAGGAATATCTTCTAACGGGATACCAATATACGAATTTTCGAAGCTGGAAGAAAGCACTTCCCTCGTCTCCAGGATAGATTAGTAATATTTTTGTGAAGGAAGTTGTTTTTCCCCATAGTCTTTTACGAGCTATATTTCTGAGAAGTAAACACACAATACGAATGAATATTTTAACAAATTCTCGTTATTTCCTTATATTTTTGTTTGAAATTTTCACTCAAGAGATGTTCTATTACCACATTTAAGTACCTAAGAAACAATTCATTTCTTAATTCTGTTTTATTGTTTGATATAGCTCAGTAAATGCAGTTTTAAACCCCTTTGATAAATATACTGTTATTAGATTATGCGAGTCTGAAATAAAAATTAAAATGCAGTTTAATGAGTATCCAATGAACACAGAAATAATGGTAACGAAATTTGAGGTTATTTAGTCAGAATTTAGATTCTCTTGTAGATTTTGTTATCGTTTTTAAATATTAAAAGCGTTTCATAAGCAAACTTTATAATGGTCAAGCTCATTATTGGAAATCTTTCCAGTTTATTAATCAAAATGATCAAGTTTGAATATAAGGAAGTTGTGCATTAATAATTACCAGAAAGTGGGATGCTTTAGTGATTATATTAAACAGCATCCTAGTACAAAAGTATAATCCGGTTTCTTGTTTGTTACCGATTTCAATAACTGCAGCGTTCGCTCTAAGAAAGACCGCTGTATAATAGTGGGAAGAAGCCAAAAATCCTTCGGGATATGAAATTTGAATTAGGTTCATTGAAGCAAAATAATTATCTTCCATGACATTGATTGATGAGCTAAATCCCTTATAAACAGAAGGCAAGTTTGATGTTATAATTGGGAAAAGTTTAAAAAACTACTTAATATGCAAGTGATAAAAGATTGCAGGAAAGATGAACTATTTAACAAATAATATTTCGGGTGCCTTTCCAATAATGCACGGCTCTTTCTGTAGTATTCAGTGCACCTATATCTTGATACGCCTATCTCTTTTTACGTGGCAAATAAGTTCCACAGAAACACGTGTAAATCAAGAACAACAAATATATGGAAAAGGGAGGAATAAGTTTCAAAATATCACGAACTCCAATTATGTAAATCAGCTTATAGTTCAGATAAACAATGAATCATTTTTAAACTTAATTATGCTATAAGTAAAAAAAAATTAAAAATTAAAATTAAAGACCTTTACAAAAGAAATTTGCTTTAAAAGTAAACGGACTAAAATCTTCCACCTGCCAGGGTCTCTATCATTGGTTAATAAAGGAATAATTTCATTCTTCTTTGGTCGAAATTCGGTATTACGCTGCAGTTATCTACCTTGGCACTAGAATTTTTCGATTCACTTTCCATATGAGACTCCATTGTGCACCATCTTTCAGCAAACTATTTATCAACGTTAGCTTTATATTTTTATAAGGGCCTTAAAATTTCGCATTATGCCAATAAGTAGTTGTTTTCTTTTTAAATCCCTTTGAAATTTTAAGCAGTGATACATGTCCGGACTATTATCCAAAAAAATTATAATTTTTGGATAATAATCCGGACATGTATTCTGGACAATAATCCAAACAATTATATTTTTCGGATAATAATCCAGACATCAAAATAAAAAAAAATAATCATATTCTTCTTAATCATATTCAATCACAGCCTTCTTTCATTTTGATAGTTTAAGTGAGCGTTAAAACTGCCTTATCACAATTGCTTTCAGAATCTCTAAGGATGGAATTGGTAACCATGTCCACTAATGTATCTTCGTTATAACCTTGTTTCACCAAAATTCATCTAACCGTTCACCCTCCAGCCAATATAATGATCACTAATCGTAAAACATAAGGTATCCGCTGATAGGACTCAATTCTCACTCAAAACATACTTCGAGCTATGACTTTCCAAACGGAATTTCAAGTTGTTTTCATATCGAGAACTGCTAACCGAGCTACACTGGTGTGCAAAACTTAAGAACCAACACTATTTCGGAAGATTACAACCACAAAATTTTTACTTAAGGTACTCTCTACTGATTAGAGTCGATTCAGTCTGAGCAGCGATTCTGGACGTCAGCTAATCTGGCGAGACGTTGGCACACGGTATCAACCCACAAACATCACTGAAAGAGATCGATATGGCAGTCGAGGTGTTCTCGTCTGGGGAGGCGTTATCTTGGATGGACGTACACAACTCCAGATACTGGAACGCGGGACTGTAACCGGGGCACGCTACTGTACTGAGGTAATCCTTCCCCATCTGCGTCTGTTTCGAGGTGACATTAGCCCCGAGTTCGTGTTTATGGATGATAACGCCACACCCCATCGCACTGCAGCTGTTGATATGCTTTTGGAAAGTGAGGACATTATTCTTATGGATTGACCTGCCCGTTTCATCGATCTAAATCCCACCGAACACATATGTGACGCTCTGGAGAGACGCATGGCGGCACATCCACACCCACCAGAAAATGTTCACCAGCTGAAGATGGCGCTGACACAGGAATGGACGATGTTACCGCAAGAACCTATCAATAACATTGTTCTAAGTATGGACAGGTGGTGCAAAGCATGCATCGACATTAGGGGTGGCCATATCTCCTACCGAGGACCACCTCTTCCCTTTGTGCCATATTTGGCAGTGATGCATCTGTATCATGGTAGCCAGTGCTATGTTGCCATTTTTAAATAAAGTCCCTCTGTACCGTTTTGTTCCGTTGTTTTGTCGGTATTGTTTCCTTCATCATTTCTGTACCTCAAGAGGTTCCTTTGGTATGCTTTTCCCATATCCTGGCTACTCCTATGAGAATTTACTGGTGAAAACTTGACTGGTCCTTAAATTTTGCACACCGGTATATTTTCGCACAGTCTAAAAAGCGTGCAGTCTCCCATACTTGAATGAGAGAAAATTATCATCATCCAGCCCGTCCACAATTTTTGTAATATTTTATATAATATGCTTTGAAAGTTAAAATTGCACATTGATCTAGGAGGTTGGATTGTTGATGTCTTATTGGGTTGTAAAAACACGACCTGAACATTTACATGGCTTCAGTTTTGAAGATTCCCGGTGTCAGTAAAAGAACTCTGAGAATGCGGTTCTTTTCATTCATATAGGTTTTAGTTTGGGGGAAAAATCATTTATATAACCAGTCTGAAACTTTGTTCTTCTTTCCAATGCGTTTCATAAGCCCGTAACTGAACTGGTAGATTACTTCTATTCAGCAGCCCTTACACGTGGATTAAAAGCATGATTAATTAACATAAGTTTCTTCATATAATAATCCTGATGTTTTACTTCAAAGGAATAATGTTATTCCATCTTTCGGCGCTTTGAAACTGTTAGCTGCTTTCTCAGTACGAGACAAATAAGTTCTGTTTGGCATTCTTTTCTCAAGCATTCAAGTATACAAGCTCTCTCTCGTGTATACGTTGTGGTTTTTTTGATATAATAAAAGATACAATTGCTACGCGCCCTAGTTCATCTAGTTCATTTTTTAATCGTCCTGAGAGTTTCTTTGTTCAGGCCAAAATATTTATGAATTGAATTTGAACTTTCTCTTCCTAAGGCGATCCGAGGAAGAGAAAGTTCAACTATAAATTCACTGTTACCACTTTATTAACAAAAACTACAACGAAAACAGGGTGTGTGCGTCGTATTTAGATGAAAATAGCGTAACATCCATCTCATTTTATAAAAATGTAAAGTCCACACGGACAATGAAGATACGATGGATACAAGGTTGCATAATAATATAAAGTACATCTATACGTATCTTAAATTTACATAGAAAAAATAATTTTGCAAAATAAACCATGGTAAACTTTTTTTTTTCCTATTGGATTTTTTTGGGTTTTTTTTTTATTGTTTGCATTTTCTTGACCTTGTTAAACAGAAAACCGGGTAATATGAGAAATAGGTGCGCAGTATTTGCCTTTGGAAGTATGTGGGAGCACGATTTGCGTGCCTTCGCACACTTTCTTAAAAATAGTGTCGTTGAGCAAAAACACAATTTCCTTCGTGACTTGGTTGTCTGACACAATCGAGGAGGACAGTTTGGTTATATCTTCAGCGAACTTCAATGGCAGTGGCCTGCACTTCATGGTGTCGTGTCCTCAGCAAAATAATCAAAAAGCGCTTGATGTGTGATGTAATGAGTAACATGAATTCGCTGAACTCTGTAATTTCATGAAAATAAATGTACTGTTTAACCAAAATATTGTCATATGACAAAATTTAATTGCCCTTTTCGTATTATTGTGTTACAGTTGTGGGTTTGTTTGCTTTTAATGTTTTTGAGGCCATTGATAATAGCGCGTCACAATTTTGTGTCGGTTACTTTGATGTTTAACTGGATGAGAAATCGTTAAAGCAAGCGCAGATGTGGGAAACCACCGGTGGTACTCGACTCTAAATACTATGCCACCCTCATCCGGTGAACGACTAACTCGACTAAGGTGGCAGAAAACGTAATAAAAGTTCTTCCCGTCGAGATATAGTTCGAAAAATTATAGTTTCGAGTGGCCGTTGGAGGACCGCGACATTCAGAAGGTATCACGCAATGTTTTTTATAAGATATGCACCAGTGGTATCTGGCTTTATCTTTTTGTAGTAAGTTTTTGGTAAAGGGAAAGAGATGATTGTGTTGAAATACAAAAGCTCATTATTCTCTCTTGCGTTGTTTAGTGGCCAACAGGATTTAAATTACCAGATACGTGTTGTGGTCTTAAAGTTTAGAGCAGAAACAGGCTTTGTCGTAACTGCGAGGTATGCTGTTATTGCGCTACTCTTAAAGGGGTTTATCAAAAAGCATAATCTGACATTATTTTAAGCTGTAAATTGCTGATATATTAAGTGATATGTGAAATGTTATACGTATGCTTAGAATTGAACAATCTTCTGAAATTTTACCAAAGTGGAAAATTATGTTCGCCAAATGTATATTTTGGATAACTCTCTCAAAGTAGTACAGTGATTATCATCACCCTTCTCCTATACCGGTTAGAAAACGCCTGTGTTCGAATCCCGTCAATAACGCAAATAATTTTTATGGGTTCTTTTCAAAATAACTGAGTTAGTCGGCCTCAGGCAAGGATTGCATGGTTTTCATTTCAGAAACTCGGATTTTTCATCCAACTATTAGCAAATTAACCAAAATAAAAAATATATATACACAATTATTGACGATATAGTGACTCTTTGGTGCTTAACACAAACTAACTTCGGCTAGCTCGCTCTTTCAATCTATTGCAAAGTTTCCTTGTTTAATGATGATGGTAAATCAAAGTACGTGGCTATTTTAATGAAATAAAAGAGAATAATATGGAAACTGTGCAGTTTTAGATATAGAGGTGGCAACTTTGTGTAACTTGTCTAGTTCGGATAGGCCGAGAATTTTATAGAGGAATTTCGTGGTTCTAATTTTGGAAGAGTTTGGTTATATTCATTAGATCTCTCTTTAATTGCTAAGTTTCATAATTTCTTAGCTAAAATTTCGATACATTAGCTAAACTTCTTATTAAGAATCAGGGTCTTGCTGTTAACACCTCGCCGTAATTAAAGCGATGTCTCGAAGTAGAATTAAAAAGTCCGAACCTTTTCAACACGTTCGTTTTCTTTCGCACTAAATGTGGCTTGTCCTGACTAAATATTCGATTCCCTAGGCAAGCTGTGACGTGTTCAGAAGACCCGAAAAGATTTATATTAAAAGCCTCTTCCCCTCTGTTATTATGCGTGCCTCGAGAATAGCTGGGTTAGGCGTTGACAAGTTTAATATTTGCAAACCGTTAGTGGTTCCAAGTAGAAATTAAGATAATTACTAACTCCTTGTCTTGTAACTTTGTTGAGTAGACGATATTAATTCGCGGGTGTATTTAATTATTTAAATATATTTCCTGAAGAGGAAGATAATTATAAGTGTCGCTGTATTTTAAATAGCGCGAATTAATATACTCAAAAGAAAGTAGGCAAAACATGGGGATAAGCAGGGGAGGAAACTAGCTAAGACAGCTAATTATATTTTTCCTGAGGCAATTGATTGATCATATAACTCTATGCGGCATATGGCGCTACGCTACCCTGAGCATTTTTAACTTTGCTGTTTTTATCAGCATCCACAGCTGAGTTTAGGTCCTGTAATCGCTTTTACTGCAAAGAACAAGTAACTCGATCATTAATTAGCAAGGTTCTTTCTGTTGATATAATTAGCATTTTTATGCATCGTGCGTAAATTTCTTCTATTCACATATTTCGCTCTCTCTCTCTCTCTCTCTCTCTCTCTCTCTCTCTCTCTCTCTTGTTTTAAACTTGTAGCTGAGACCAAGCATTCACCTCTTATATTAACTGCTACTTTTATAATGGGAGTATAAATGTATTACTTAAAAAATAATGCTGATAAATTATGGTGCTGTGACTGAACTAACTATTATGCACTTGCTAGCAATACAGTCCTTACACTCACTGTCCTTCCACATCATGTGGAAGGACAGCAAGTGTAAGCTAGCAAAGCAGACAAAGTCACAGGACACAATACACTGACGACTCTGTGGATTTGTAGCAAAAACAATATTTCTTCTTGTTTATCGAGGTCAAATTGAACTTCCTAATTCAACGTAATCCTAACCCGCTGCATAAAGCGGAGATCCTTCATCTAGCAACAGTATGTATGAGTGATGCCACACATCCATGGCAACAGAGTATTCGGAACATCCAGAATGATTAATCAGAGGTATCAGAAGTTTCTTCGAGGTTTAAAGATAGTGGTTAAGAGTTTTTCGAGTTAACTTTATTACCTATGACAACAGTACTCGTTGTCATAGGTAATTATATAATTATATAATTTCATATATAATTATATAAAGTCCTGCGAAATATTGAGAAATGAAACGTTACATTAAAACACTCGAGCATTGACAAGTTTATTAAACTTGTCAATGCTCGGTACTTAAACAGAAATTAATTTCTCAAATATTGTTAAAACTGTAGTTGTTAACAATATTTTTCAGATAATTTTTTAACATTTCATATACAGGGTGTCTCAAAAATATTGGTACAAACTTTTAGGGAAGGTAGGTAACATCTAAAGGAAAGTGAATCGCATAGGAACCCATAACCGAAAACGTCGCGGGAAAGTAGCAGAGGCACAAGAAGCAGAAATGACACAAGACAGAAATTAGTGGTAAACATTTATTTGAAATAATATTAACAATGGAGTACGAGATGGATGCATTTCATGATGTTACAACAGATGCTTGAAGGTTCCACCATGAGACGCGATGCATGCGTGACACCGACGCAGCATGGATTGGCGGACACGGTCGAACACACTTGGAGTTTCTTTGACAGTAGCAGCAGCGCAGACGTATCGCGCCACGAGATTCATTTATCCGTCTCTACAGGCGATTCACACACAATAGGTTTGAGGGCCCCCCCCACAGAAAGAAATCAGGTGAGCGTGGGGGCCAATCCATCGATGCCCAAAACGCCTGTTCAAATGGTTACGAACACACCTTCCATAATGGGCAGGCGCCCCCGTCATGTCGAAACCAAATGTTGCGTCTCGCATTTGCTGGAACATCGTCAAGTAACCTTGGTAGAACTTGTTCAAGAAATATCCGATATTTAGCGGAGTTCATGCGGGATGGTAACAGGTATGGGCCGACTAAGCAGTCACCGACCATACCTGCCCACACATTTATTGCGAAGTGATGTTGTGCCGCATGGGGGCCCACACTATGTGGGTTGTCGTGAGCCCACACATGAGCATTGTGCTGATTGAATAAGCCTTCCCGAGTGAAATAAGCCTCATCCGTGAACAAAACATAGGCTGGAAAATTCAAGTCTTGAACACTTTCTTGAAGAAACCACTACGCAAAAGCCACACATGCAGGATGATCTTGGGGGAGCAGTAACTGAACCCTTTGGAGATGAAAGGGGTGTAAGGAGAGACACGCCTAAGGCAAAGGCACGTGTGCTGGTAGTAGGATTATTCTGGACGGCATTCAACACTCTTTCTTCCATGGCGGGAGTTCGCGTCGAACGTGGTCTGCCCGCACTACTCCTCTTACCTTTAAATGATCCATAATCGCACAAATTTTGATGCACACGCGCAAACAAACTGTGGTCCGGTACATGTCTGTCTGGGACGCGTTCTCCATAAATTAGTTGAGCGGCTCGTCCATTGCCCTCTGGTAATCCATACATTAGGTGCATGTCTGCCAGCTCACAGTTCGTATATCGATGCATGCTCTTCGTGCGGCGACTACTGCTTGAATGAGTAAACCAGAAATTTTCCCTCTCCTGAACTGATGAACAGTGCCGTGTACCGACTTCCAGTTACGTTTCCGGTTATGGGTTCCTATGCGATTCACATTCCTTTAGATGTTACCTACCTCCCCTAAACGTTTGTACCAATATTTTGAGACGCCCTGTATATCTGTTTCTTTTCCAGTGGTAAACGATGGACTATTGCTTGTTCAGTATTGAAGACAAATGGAGCATTGGCAATTTTCACGTTTAAACTTCTATTGACTAAGGACATTATGCCTTAATCTAGTTACCTTGATATATTCCGATGCATCTTAGGAATTTCATATTTTAGAGAAAAAAGAACTTCAAGAATGGTATTACAAAAAAGATTGGTTGTTCTCCTTAAAAACACACAGCAAAGCACAGCGCACTAATCCAGTAAATCGTTATTTGTGCCAGATGAGAGAGCCTGGTATTGTTAAGTAAAATCTATGGTAATAACCTATGTTACCAAATGTGCTGGAGTATTAAAACTAATTATTCATTATGTAAGTGTCGTATAATGCAAGTAATAGCACAGTACTGCGATTTACAGTCAACGTACCACTCTGAATCGACTTCAGTGAAATTGAACGTACGGTAAAGTTCCGCCTGTTTCCTTTTAGACTCGCATTGTGGATATACCGTACGTCGAACATTGCACCAATGGAGTTCTTTGGGACTACAATTCCAGTCGTACGATGTTTTCGTCAAATGAAAAAACGTGAGTGTGGCAGGATCAGAAGAGCTTTTTTGTAAAATCCTGCAAATTACCCAACTGTAAAACATAATAGTGGCAGTAGGATAGTCTCAGCTTGTTTTTCGTCGTATAGTATTTATGGTGGTACGTTGGAATGATAAAAAAGCGAAATAAAATGAAATAATCGATAATATACAACTTCTCCAACACTGCTTTCCGTGATTACCATAGTGTTCACCACTCTTCTTTACTCATCTCGAGAGGCGCGAATACGACTCCTGCTAGAGAATACAAGAATTGTTAAAAGGTTGTTCAGTGGGAACCTATAGCCAAAGGTCCTTTGAGGGAGAAGTTGGATTTTTGCCCCTTGAGTTTCTCTGTTCGTGGGTCATTTTTGCCTGTACAGCGGCAGATAGGCTGTGAATACAGCCTATATGCATGCTGTGCAAATAGGCTGTATCCACACACAAATACGACGAAAGACGGCTTAAGGTGCTAGAGCACCGTAAAATTCAAGTACAAACAACCACCAATGCAGTTTTCTGGTCAAACGCCTTCAACAAATTCCTTCCAACTCGTTGCGATGACTTAAGAATTCAATAAACTGTTCTACTGAAGTAACAGTAAAAATCCAGTGAGAGGTGTCAAAAATTTATGCAAAGTGCTCACAAAGAATGCATTCTGCATTATAGGGTCGAGGTCCCATCGAATTGTAAGATGTAAAATCTTACAAATATAATATTTTGTGGAGGAGGGAGATTTATCTAAAGTAAAACTTATAATATGGCAATATGGGGGAGCGAACCTTACAAGCCAAGGGATTAAATTAGACAACGTCTATACAAAGGGAGCGGTAAGTGAAAAGCTATTAGCAAGCTAAGGACACTTCGACTCTCAGCTCACACAGGCAAACCAGAACAATAGAAACCCGTAGCAACGGCTATTAGTAAAAGGTGTCAACTCTGGTAAACAATAGCGCGGTGGACCATGTGCTGTCGGGACATTTCTTTAATCGGTTACACCTGGACAGTAAAAACGGAACAAATGCTGGGAATTAGATGGAAGTCTGGCTCTGACTGTCGGTGATGGCAAGTTTTTAGATCGTGGGAAATTAGTCTGCTACAGTGTAACTATAAGCGGCTGACTTCAAAGGTACTGACAGCCTGAGAAAGTTTGCAGACTTCTTAAAATGAGAAGTTGGATCGAGCAACAAGGAATCAGCTTGAGAAAATTAAAATTAGCGAATAAGAAGAGAGAGAAAATTGATAAAATGAGTAAGATTGGTTAAACTAAAAACTAGGGCGTATTTGACATGTGTAGGCGGTACAGAAATTGAGATGAACAAAAAGAGAGAACCGGAGTGGAAGTGGGTGAGTCTGTGAGGTTTCCTTTTTGAGAAGGTGTTTTTAACAAGGTGGAAAAACAAAAATAAAGAGAAAGCAAAAGGATGGAGTGATAAAAATCAGCGAAGGCGTAAGTGCTTAGGAAAGGAGGAAGTCCCTTTTGATGAAGGCATCGAGTTCTGATGTCCCAGACAGGAGGAAGCAGATCCTGTATCGAAGCTAACAGGTGGTGCAGGCAAAGTGCTAGCCGATTAGATGGAACGAAGCCTAAAAATTAGTAGCTCAACGAGAAGGAAGGAAGCAGCGAATGGATGGTAGCCCGAATAAGGTGGAGAAAGAACGCCAGTCCCAGTGCAGCAAAGAGTTCCTAAAAATCATTTGTAGCAAATTCAGGTGTAGCTGATGAAGGAGATCCACAGTGAGCCAAAAATGGAAGTTTGAAACCACCCCGGAAAGCAAAGGAAAGAAAAAAGATAATAGTAAGTACTATAAGTTAACAAGGACTCTTAGTGAAACAGTATAGTGATTAATTAATGAAAAAAGATAGCACTAGAAGTAAATTGATTGATAAATTATCTCTGAAATAAATTATATATATACTAACAGAGTTAATTAATTCAAAAGGGTTATTGTAAAATGCAAGAGAAACAGAAGATAAGTAATAGATTAAATTGTTGTTCAAATGATTATAATATGTTAGAAGGATAATAAAGTTTATAGTGAGAATCTTTGAATGTTTTAAGGATAGGTAATCGAATATAGCGTTTGTATTGATGAAGAATTGTTGGTCCAACTGAAAGACTAATAACAAATAGAGACTTTAGTAAAATTAAGATTGGTCTTCAGTTATTGTAACAGAATGGTGAGAACATAGAGTATAATGATGAAAATAGCATATTGATTGTTAATATAAGAATAATATATGCAAGGTATCCTTGACTTAACCTTGTATGCATATTACATGTTTTTTATTCAATTGCATATTATGTTGTATATATAAGTGTAAATAAATTATGTTTTGTTGTTCATTAATGTGTGTGAGTTTGTTCTTCCTGAACACTCAGCCTTTCCGAAGGGAATTATAAATAATAGAGAAGTTCCCTTGAATCTGGAATTCTCCTAGGAAGTAAAGTCAGATGCGTTAGTGGGGGAAATAAGAATAAAGTGGACAAACGCATAATAGGGAACAAAACAAAACGAAATAAAAAAAGAACAATAAAACAATAACTAAATATATAAACAATCATCCTTGCTTTCCCACCCCCCCACAGAATGAAAACAGGATCTGGAAACTTTCATCTTTCCTCGAAGTATGCGGAAATTGAACCTCTAATTACTAATGACGTCATGCGAAAGTAAACGCAGTGTACCTCAATATAACGCGGGATTCATGCGAAAACTTTAATACCCGCATTATAAGCGATGCGCGTTACATAGCCGAAAAAATTTACCATTTCCCCGAGTTTCTTTGTTTTAACATAAATGCACCTTACTTAATAAATAAATACTTTGTTTACTAACGTTTTATGAGTATACAGACTAAAAGACATAAAGTATTAAAGTATTATATGATTCCCTTTACATTCTACTAATACATAATGCTGTTATGGACTCATCCGTTCTGAAATAGTCATGTAATTTAGTTTGCAGGTACTGATTACAGCGGTTTTTTAGTACATAATTCTTAATAGATGTAATAATTAGTTCTTTTTATGAAGACACGAAGCACGAGACGTATTAGAAAACATACTTCTTAGTACCATGCGTGGATTGAAGTTTGAGAATATGAAATAAGGTACTTGTTGATATTAGACGTGAATTTCTATAGATTGTAATTTTCGGGTTATATATATAAAGACATGTACTGTATTTACAATAATATCGTGAATTCGCCATCTCGAATCTCATAACACAAAAATTTAGGAACCGCTTCTGCTGCTGTAATGTCACCAAATGCTCATTCGCTTACAAGACTAACATGGGGGGACGTTGCCTGCCATCTCTAAAGCAGTAGCGTAGCCAGGGTAGGGTCAGCAGGTACATTGTATTCCCTGACACCCAAATCTAGTATTGTAGCGCTTTTTTGTGAATGTACCTACTGACAAAAAATCCTGGCTACGCCACTGCTCTAAAGCCACCCTTCAGAAGCTTTAAATGTGTCGTCATCTCCACCAAATAGCTTATGAAATTTAAGTGTCTGTGCTTTCAAAATTTCCGCATTTATCGGTACTTCACTATACTTCTGTAGAAACCACTTATTCGTACATCACTGTTCTAACAAAGTCTAGTTTTCCTTCTTTGGAAAGCTACTTCATTTTCTACTGAGTCTGCGAATCAAAGCAGTTTTCCTTCCTCTTAAATCCAACCGCAGATCGTTCTTTCTGAAATTCCACTCTCGCCAAATATACTGCATTTTGTTTCACCGCTTTTAACTCTTTCAATAATCTTTAACTTTTCTTCAGCTGTACAATTTTTTCTTTTGCCGGTCAATTCTTCAGTCCTACTGATTTACTAATTTTTTCAGTGTATTAATTTCTGATGCCCTATAGAATTTAAAACCTAAACTGCAACCAATTTTTAGCTCATTTCTCCTCCTGAAAATACGATAATAGGGTGTACACTATTTCATTTTTGCAGTTTCCAATATGAAACTGCTAGTTCTTTGAACAAACGCTTTTTTCTTTTTTTTCATAATTAGTTTTGATCATACCTAAGGTGTGTCCAAAACAACGATATAAATAGGCGTTATATTGGGGTTGCTCTGTGTTTTAATTCATGTCTAAAGGCGTGCGATTATCAAGAAATAAGTTTAATACTAGCGGCTCTGTTTATGCTGTAATTTCATCAGCCCCTTCTAATCAAAAAGCTCTTGTCGAGGATGCAGCCATCCCGATGAATTTAATTAATGTTTAGCGATATATCTCATTATAATGAAACTACTTATATTCTTTTAACTAACGACACTACGGATGACAACCGTACAAGAACAGTAACATCAGTATAAGTACGTAATTAGTTTTTGAAAATCTTTTTCAAGCACTTCAAAACTGGAAGTTTTCCTTGGGACTAAAAAATAGTAAAACATCTTTATAATTTGAATAAGGATGCGCTTTCAGTGAAACCGCATACCGTAAACCATAGAAGTGCTTTCAAGCCCTACAAATGCTGGTACTGTAGTAATTGCTGTTGTAGAAACAAGCGTCCTCAACTTTCGATTAAATTTACTCTGTGCTGATGTCCTGATGTTAACCTGAGATTCGCTGCGAAAACTGTTGCAGGAATATAAACACGATTAATTGATTCCAACGAGGTAGCAGAATTTCTCTGTTCATTAGTCAAACTATTGCAAGTTAATTACCACATCCTGATATCTAAATAACCTCAAGGTAAATGATAACTTATTGTTTCTCATCTAATGCTACACTCGCATCCTTTATCTAAGTAATCTGAAAGCCATACAGTAGTAACTGTATCCCTTTCAGATTACTGTACTCTGCGCGCAAGTATCCCTTATTTAATTAACGCGGTCTAATTTAGAATAACAAAACAAGAAAATTTTTCACTTCTCAGTTACAGTGTACCTTAATTACTGATTAATTACGATGTGAAAAATGAAGCCTACTTTTTTGTAATTTTAATTACCCCACTCAAGTTGCATTTATATTTGCAAACTTAGTAACATTTTACAAGTTAACGTGTTGTAATCTTAAAATTAAAGAAAATGTTATTTCTTTATTCTGTAAATAAACTATGATTGAGCTC
Organism: Mastigoproctus giganteus; assembly: GCF_048544385.1. Taxonomy (NCBI): domain Eukaryota; kingdom Metazoa; phylum Arthropoda; class Arachnida; order Uropygi; family Thelyphonidae; genus Mastigoproctus; species Mastigoproctus giganteus. The sequence goes on along the minus strand of NC_143580.1, from coordinate 88,972,105 downwards.
TGATGTGAATTTTACGTCATTTTTTTAAAATTAGTTTTGAACTATATTTATTCAAATTTAGATAATTCATTATGTTTAATCGCCATTAACTGTCATCATTACTTTTGCTTTTGTTTTAAAATAATAAATTTTCTTCTCAGTTTTTGATAATGATAACCAGGGCTCGACAACGCCGTATTTATAGAAACGGCTGATGCAATACCTTGCAATTACTGTCTGATGCAATAGAAGCGTTATCTGACGCAATACCTTTGCTTTTCAACAAACAAAATGGCTGTAAAGAAACAATAGCATATACATTTCACTAAAAAATGTTACTTTTTTAAGGTGATGCAATTTTTTTTGTCTGCCACTGTAGCTTATTATATTTCTAGAAATAATAAACCATTTAGCGATATGAAAGTCTGTTTTATACGCAAACTGGGCGTTAATGTTCTCAAGCACAGCCTATTTGTGTGGCTTGCGTGTCTCAATGATCTACAGAGCTATGCTGGTGGTAGCTTGCTACCGGTAGGGCCTTCAAAGTCAGAAAGGTTTGTAGCTAGAGACCAGACAAAAAAAGATACAACGGTCCTCCAGGTTGAGAATTGATGCAATGTGCCAGCTCCCCATTCATCATAAAGCATTTTTCAATGCTAAAAGACCTAACCTAACTAACAAATCTAGACCGCGCAATTAATAATCTATATGAAATAATATAAGGGCGGCAACGTAATGATGCCTTCAAGAATTAAGGAAATTTGGACTTCACTGGAGAGACACTGAGCAGTTCGTAGGATTAAGGAAAGATGGAACTGCAAGCATGTTAGGCAGTGTTAATGGACTTGCAGTAAAAATTAAAATTGATGTGAATTGTTTGATTTCTAAGCACAGTGTAGCTCATAACTTATAATTGTGTGTGGTGAAATCTGTGAAAGATGCTCCTTACATTTCGAAAGTAGATTCTTATTGGCCTTTTTAAATTTTATAGCAGCTCTCCAAAAAGGCAAAAATTTGTCTTTGACCGCGAAAATTTTAAATATACAACATATTTATCAAATTCGATGGATCACCGGTAAAACTGGAGCTCTCAAATCAGTTCTTGCTGATTGGAGTTCATGTTTCTTCCATATGGAATCTATTGAGCAATCAGGAATACACAGTTGAATCTAACCATTGCAAGTGATTTCTGAAGATGCTGAAAAAGTTTAGATTCTTACGTGATTCCTTCCGAATTCTAAAAAACCTAATTTTTCGCCGAGAAATCTTCTACTAAGCCATGTAAAATTCACGTGGAAGATGCAATATATTCTTTGGAGAAACTGGAACATATGCTAGGTTAGGTAGAGAAATTATTTCTCGATAACACGTCTATGTCTGGAAAATTTCAAGAAGTAGAATTATCTGGAATACTACAGGACAAAATTAAATTAATTTAATCAAGTATAAATGCTTTAAATGACACATTTTTGGACAATAATCATTGCAAAGTATGTGGTACTTACTCTGTATTCAATTCGTTTTGTGGCCATCCGGTTGAAACTTAAGAAATTATAGTGATTCTGAGATTAAGACGTCACTTACAATTTTCGTAATTTGCGATCTAAAGATTCGTTTGAAAATGTAACAGAAATTATTCTCAAAGAACGGTTTGAAGTTAAAGTACCGTGTACGCGTTTGAAGCTAGTGGATATTCTAAAATCGGCAGAATCACACAGAGAAAAATTTCCATTTTCTTTAGATTAATATCTATACAGTTCGACAAAATTAACAGAATACGTAGAAAATAAATGTTGTGTAACTCGTGCAGCTTGCGATTATGTGGAACAATATTTATTATGGTGATATAACATGGAATAAAGATGAAAAGAGGGGACAGCGAGAAACTTCGGACATGTATAAGGTACATTTATAGGAGTTGTATAAGAATTACCAAAATGTGCAAGGTTACATTACAGAAGTCGATACAAGATACTCAAAAATATGGTCACATGACATCAGTACAGCGTTTGATCCCCCCTCCAACGGTTAAACAGGCATGACAGCAGTGAACCATGCTCGACATAAGGGTGTCTATAAGATTTTGTTCATTCCCATTCTTCCACCAGCAAAGACCTTAGTAACCTCCAAGTAACCGAGCATTTGGCTTTCGGCGTGCAATGCGGCACCCAAGGGCGTCCCACACATGTTCGGTCGGATTTAAGTCTGCTGATCGTGCTGGCCACCGCAGCCGTTTGATATATTCAATTTCAAGATATCCCTCCACCACGTGAGCTCTATGTGCAAGTGGTGTTGTTGTGCATGAAAAGAAAATCTTGTCCAACCATACGCTAAAAAGTCTCAGCTGGAGTTGAGGAATCTATTCTCGGTACCTCTGAGCAGTTAAGGTATCACTATCAAAAACATGAAGACGGGTGCAGCTGTTAAGCATTATTCGCCCCATACGAGAACACCGCCTCCATCGTAAGTGTCCTTTTCTCTGAAGTTGAAGGAAGGGTACCTCATTCGTCCCCAGATGAAATAATGTCTATAATCTGTTTGTAGACTAAAACCGGACTCATCAGAGAACACAACTGTACTCAAAATCACAGGTTCATGATATCAGTTTCGACGAGTAGTTTTCGGTAGTTTGTGATTAATGGAATACAAACTACTGCACTGGCTTCCTTGCTTAGAGCTACTTGAATTGAGCATTCGTAACACAGTACGGTTGGAAAAGTTTTCACTTGTGGCCGCAGCAAACTCAAGAGACAGTTGATCATAGGACATCGTAGGGTTCCGTCTTGCTGTTAGAGCCAGATAGGAGTCTGTTCTGGTTAAAGTAATCTTCAGGCGACCCTGGGACTACCCGGCTTCGAGTCGTCTAATGGCACGCTACGTCAAAGAATCATCCGAACGACGATGACTTACCATCTTGTGTACTGGAGATGTATCCCTCTGAGCAAATCAAAAAACATGAAGGAAGTGATGTTTTTGCAATCCGTGTTTTTATAGGAATGAATAATTTTGCATACTTTACGGATCTGTAAGATGGTAAGAAAAAATCACTTTTTGTGGCGAGTCCGCTTTTTTGTGTGGGAATAGGATTTTGCATAATTTTTGAGCCGTAATGGTAACATTGTCTCTATTAACATTTTTTTTTTTTGTTTTTTTCTTCTTGGAGAATTCCTTCACCTCTTACTTGCCGATGGTGTTCGCAGCCAAATGTAATATTACCGTTCACTACAGTAGATAAATTTGAAAGATTTATGTTAATTTTGAAAAGAGGTGTCAAACTTCTCTATCCAGCTTGGTCTTCCATGTATATAAACTGAAAATTTAATTATTGATTTCAACCAGAACTAAAAGGAAATTCGGTGATTGATGACAATTTTGACTCCTTGTGACGGCCATATTGTAATATACAAATATGGCGATCCGCATTTCGTAGCATTACGTATAGGTACAGAGTAACACAGCGTGAGTTATTATGTACCCATGCAAGTGTCTGCGCGGGTAGCACGGTGGTATCGTCACCGTCCTCCACACTGGGTGGAAATGGCCCGGGTTCGAATGACGCTAGGAACTGTTATGGTCCCCCCCCCCCTCTTTCGTTAGTTAGTCGGTGTCAGGCATAGATAGCAAGGTCCCATAAGAACCGCGGGGAGGGGAGAACACGCAATTTACAAACACGATACACATGGGTAGTTGAAATAACTTTCTGAGTGATCCTAATGTAATAGTTTGGTGCCTGTGGAGGTTATGAGTAGTGACTACTCGACCACAGCAGTAAACTGCCCGGTTGATAACATTACAAAATTACCGGTATTCTGTAAATATTAGCAAAATGCATTCTCCTGTCTGGATTCGTGTTTTCTTTGTTTCCCTTCGTCTTTGAATTCTCAGCAGGAGTTAACTTGAGCCTCGAGTAAAATAAGAATTTGTTTGTTGGGGAAAGGGGATAAGGATTTAAATTGATTCGTATATTATGTAATTTGTTTACAAGTCATCGAAATTCCAATAACTTTACCTGCATTAATAAATCCATTGTGCAAATGTTGATATAAAATAAAGCATTTCGGTACACGGAAGTAGTGTAATATAAAATAAATGGTCGTTTCAAAATGAGTTTCGAGTTAGTACAGCTTGTCTCTTTATATTACGTTGTAGCGCATATCGCAATACATATTTGAATAAATAAGCCATTCTGACTTGACGAACATGCATGCTGTTCATTCCCATTTTTGTCGTAAAAGAAAAGACTGCAGAAATTTTTTTGGTAATAAGAGTTTCTGTATTTTGCAGTCATTCGTGACACAGTTTGCTAAGTCATATCTAACTTAGCTTTTCGTTTAAACATTTATGAGAAGTATATTCCGGGCTTCCCATGATTATCTCCACTCTGAGATTGGGCTACCTCGATATTCTTTTGCTCATGTTCCCCTTTCTTTTATTAAGTTACTTTCTCGGGAATTGGCTCTTATCATTTCCTACTTACAGAAATCGTCTACGAAGTCGTTTCTGTGTATCAAAGTTTCTAACAATGCGACCTTTTGCTTCATATTTTTTCAAGCAAGTACCTTTCTACTTGCTTTAATATACTTCAGCTATTTTACATTCCATTTCGTTCATCTCATTTCACAACCGCATGTTTACATTTTCTTATCTATTATTATTTATTTTTTTTTTAATACGGTTAAGGACATTTCGCTTAAAAGGTTTCTTTCGTGCCAAAGAAAGTTTTTTAGACCGACAGATTAATGTTCGTCTTATTTCTCAGAATTTCTTGTTTAATTATTTTGATGTTCAGATTTTCATAAAATGGCATTTGTTTTGGACATAGTAGGCGCCGTAATTATGTGAAAAAGAATGAGATTGCAATTGATTTAATCAACAACATATACGCCGGTTGCTAGTGATGGTTAATGAAAGAACATTCTTATTCCACACTTTATTAATTCCGGAGAGACATTGCGATTGTGAATTCTTTTCGTTGTAATTAGAATAAATTTTACGGTCAAAAAACGAGGCTTCATAAATAGTACAAGAACACGAGTTCCCGAGTGGCCACAGAATCACTTTGTAATGAATTATTCATCCTTATATATTCACTGTTCCATTATTAAAAAAGCATCGAACGCAACGCTTTATTAAGTTTGCTGTAGGATTTTAGGCACATCAGGGACTTAGGCCATATTGCGTCTTGTATAATATGGCTGAAAATTACGTATGTTCTGTGGTCGATTTGCCTGTTTGCTGGACTAAATACCCGAGTTTCCGGGAGAAGAAACCCTTGACTGAGACTAACTAATTCAGCCATTGTGAAAAACGTCCCATGTACAGAAGAAATACTTTACAAGTCTTTTCAGAAATTAATTTCTAAAATTAAAACTTGGCGAAGGATCGGTTTAGGGTCCACTGTTGTTTCTAATTTTCGTAAATGGCATCGACTAAGAGATAAAGGGCGTGATGTCAAAATTTGCACATTATTGAAAGACTAGGAGAGTGATTGATGAGCAGCGCACCGTCAAAATGACTTCGACAGGCTTCAAGGGTGGTCAGAAAATAGACAGCTATGTTTTAACGCAGAAAAATGCATGGTCTTACACTTGGTGAACAGCAGCCCTAAAATAACCTGCACACTTGATGGAGTTGAGCTATAAACAGTAGAGAAAGAAAGTAATTTGGAAGTAATGATACTGGCAGTTATTAAATTCTTCGAGCAGTATATACAGACAGTACAGAAAGTCCATGGTGTCCAATCGATGATTTGATGAATATTTGCTTGCAGAAATAGGGAGGGCATAATCCCACTATATAAGGCCTGTGTATAAGTTCAAGTATGAAGACTGATTTAAAAGAAAACGTTGAGCTTCTTCAAAGTATCCAAAGGCGTATATAACTCACTTGGGGAAATCCGAAGAAATGCGCCCATATGAGGAAAACGATCAAGCACCGCAGATGGGACACGATTGAGATCTATAAACTCTGAGAGGGAATAGTAAAACTAATGAAGGCGAAATTTTCATTTCTGTAAATTTTTTACAACTAGGACCCATAAATTAATCTTACCAAGAAAGAAGTTCAGAATGAATCGAAAGAGGTTTCCTTTTATCCAATAAGTTGATAATTTCTGAAATAAATTACAAAAGTGGGTAGTGAAGCTGATGTTTTTGTTGTAGGGTTTTTAGGCGCATCAGCAACTTAGGGCCATAATGGGCCGTATATAATACTCGTCCATTTGTAAATTGCGTGTGTTCTGTGGTCGATTTGCTGTTTACGGTACGAAAAGCCAGAGTTTTCGGGAGAAAAACCATGCTACCCTTGCCTGAGACCGCTCTGAAGTTCAGTTTGGACAAATTTTATAGGCCAGCTGGAGGTAGCTCAGATACATAAGTTACGTTCTTACGTACGTGAGGAGATAACTTATTTTCTTTTTTATATATTATTTGTATATTTTCATTGTATTTATTTTTATTTTATTTATTTGCTTATACTATTTGTTAGCTACTGCAACAAATGCCTGTGGCTTTCTTTGACTGGATGATAATATTATTATCATTATTGAAAAGTAAATTAGGATTATATTATTTGGATATTTTGCTTATATCGAAGTAATTTTGTTGATGGACTTGACTTAGATTATAAATAAAACTACATCGATTGATGTATCTAATCTCATTAATTAACATTAAATAAAAGTTTAAAAAAATCTTAGCTAAATAGAATAAAATAAATGCAAAAATTTCACACCGAAAAGATTCATACCAAATTTCTTCAGGAGAAATTTTAATGAATATTTCCACGCTCTGGTTGATTTAGCCGATCTCGAGGAATGTTGCATGGTTTTATCTCTGGAACCTAAGTGTTTTTCATCTTGGAAAACAGAGAACCAGATGTAAGAATAAGTGTGTTTTATAGTTGTGAAATTGTGACATGTGGTGGCCTTAGTTGAGTTCACACTTAATCCAAAACTAGAAAGCCACGTTCCACAAAATAAATTTGCAACATTCAATGAAGAGGGCTGTGTTTGCAAAATTCGAGTACCGCCTATTGGCTTCAGAAGTGCTATTAGAAAACTAACAGCTCAAAGTAAAACGTTCGTGCCAAACTTGATTTTTGGTCATATCTCTCCGCCTTCCCATATTATAAAGTGCGATTGATTGATTGATTGATTGATTGATTGCTATGGTATGTATCACGATCATCATCGAGTGCTACCTTTAAACAGTAACTATGAAGAGTTCTGGTTTCCTAGTTTCGATTTTAAGGCTCCGTTTGAAATTACTCTAAAATCAGGTTTTTATCACTGAATTCTTACTACCTACCTAACACGGTGTTGGACCACCGTTACCACGGATAACGGCTATTATTCGCCTAGGCATTGACTCCATTAACAATATGAAGATGTCCGTAGGGATCTGCTGCCATTCTGCCTGCAAGGCTTTCCATAGTGTCGGAATAGATTATGATTGCTTGTCCATCCGCTCCACTTTCCTTTCAGAAACATCCCACGGGGATGTTTTTGGATTGGATTAAGGTGAGGCTAATTTGTAGGTCAATCGAGATGATCTTCACTGTGTTCTTCGAATCACTTGCGCGCATTGCGGGCTGGATGACATGGCGCTTTCATTTTGGAAGGTCCGAAATGTCGTAGAAAAAATGAAACGTGGCAGTGTGTACATGGTCTTCTTAGAGTTGCCCATAGACCTAACCAGTGAAACCTTGGTTCATACTCTACAGGGGTCTTAGTTTTTGCCAGAAAAGCATGCCCTATATTAAGCAGCCACCAGCCTGGATAGTGGGCATCATGCACGATGGTTCAATGGACCAGCGTTGATTGCGCCACACACGAAGGTATCCGTCGACGTGTTGAACCAGGTATTTGTACTCATCCGACCAGTACACTAGTTTGAAATTCTCCCGTGTCCAACCAGCATGTTGTTAGATACCAAAGCAAATCACCATCGACGATGATCAGAGGAAAGAAAAGGGTGTCTCGTCTCTTTGGTTGTTTTCTGGCCATGTGTGTGAGTGTACAGCGCATCGTCCTTTGGGATATTGTCCTTGAATTGCAAGAAAACATTGTATTTCAATATCAGCTGTCGCAAAGTGACCTGCCATTGAATCCATACTGCGCGCTGCACCCTTCGATCACCACGATTATCCACCTTGCGTAATCATTTACAGTTCAATAGGCGGGATGTAGTTCGACCCGTTCGACACCATCCTTTATAGACCTTAACCAGAGTGGGCTGTGAGCAACCGATAAGATATGCCGTTCTTGATATTGAAGCACCTGCCGGAAGGGCCTACAATCATTTCCTTTTGAAACTTCGTGATATCTTTACTACATCCCATAACTGCTACATTATAACTTTGACTTGCACGACCTGATGGCGTGAAAGTCAAAGTTATAATTAAATTATCACTTCTGTAGCGTAGTAAGCTGTTCGGCGTTTTATACTGCGAATCCATTACGGATGGAGTAGTCATAATTCAGTAATCACTGACCGTATAACAGAAATGAGAGAAAAACATAAATAAAACGACAATATTCATTATACACCAAAAACAGATAAGTATTTAGTGAACAGCATTATATTTCCTAATCCAATCAGTTCTTGTCGAACAATCCAAGAGCAGCAAGAGATTTTTTTGCTTCTCCAGAATGAATTGGAACGAAATGTTCCTGTCTCCTGCCAAGCTGAGAGCTTTTTGATAATCTACGTTCCGAATTAATATTCCCCCATACTAAAAGGCAGAAGGGTATTTCTCTTCTCTTCCTTTTAGTGTAGCTCCTCTGCGCCAGTATCTATGGATTTATTTCCAGCCTGTTCGATTGCAAGTAACTTTTGATATCTGCGATTTCCTTTATCACAATGCGAAAGACTGCGGGTGATTTATCAGTTCGTATTTTTTTTGGTTTTTGTTTATTATGCCTACTAAGAAGTTTTAATAATCCTTTAGGACGTTCGCATCTGGATTCGAAATTATAATGTCCGCGCTTCATCCTCCCTGATAGCAATTTTTATTCTAAGAACTGCAACGATATATCCTCAAACCTATCGAAAACCAGATCAGTTTTGCATAAATTGGATTTCGAAAAGAAAAAAATTAAAACTTTGATATAAGCTGCTTGGACAAACATGCGCTAAACAAATTCGCCAGATTTCTCCGGCTGTGTAATGTGCGGAGTACATATTCCATCGCAAATATATGCTTATGGATTTCGTATTTGCGAAACTCTTTAATTCTCTAACACGGAAATACTGCCCTTGATTTTTTTCATAAATACATGCTTAGGAGGTTTTTTTTTTATAAAATATATCTCTGTCAGATAATGTTTTGGGATATGACAATCATTCAAAGGTAGCGAAGCTCAATAATCAGTACCACGCTCTGTTCAAGAAGTATGCACAAGGAGTGAGGTGGATTGAGTGGGTACATTATATCATTTCTGAGAGGTCTTATTTTTAGATTTCTCATCCCGAATAACCTTATTACTTTTAGTATTACATATAAGAAGAATCAAAGCAATTATAAAGGCACATGATGTAAGAAAACAAGCTTATATAACTTCAGTCAAAAAACCCCTTCTCATTTCACCCATCCACTCACTGCAAATTTCCTTTAGTCCTGGCTTGTCTAAAGGAAACTGTCTAGTCCTGCCTTGAATCTCTTTAAGTTATCAACTTCTACATCCGCAGTTGGAAGTTTGTTCCAGAAATCAACCACCCGCTGGCTAAAGGCAAACTTCCGCACATCTATCCTACAACTGTCTTTCCTCAATTTGAATTTATGCCCTCTCAGCCAATTATTCTGAGCAAGAGGAAGAATCCCATCAGCATTGAGCATACTCAAGTCATCCAAGGCTTTATACACCTCAATCAGATCACCTCGCAGGTGCCAATTTGCAAAACTTAAGCCTTTCTTCGTAAGAGCTGTTCCATTCACTAATCTTTGTTGCCCATCTCTGCACTCGCTCCAGCAGCTCTACATCCTTCATAAAATGAGGCCTCCAGACCTGTATACAGTACTCAAGGTGTGGCCTGACCATTGCCTTATACAAGGGGATAATCAACTCCTTATCCCTGCTAGAAAAATTCCTGTATATTATTGACAAGACACTATGAGCTACTCTTGCAGAGACCGTCTTAACCGCCCAGAAAACTTCATATCTGCCTACACAATTACCCCCAGATCCTTTTCATTCTCTACCACTATCAGTGTAGTACCACACAGCTGATACGTTACTCTGGGGTTACTGATTCCTATATGCAGTAATTTACATTTGTCAATGTTAAACTTCAGTTGCCACCTCTCAGCCTATCTGCTCAACTTTTCTAGATCCTGTCGCAGCAGCGTGCTGTCATTAGTGTCATTAACAACCCTGCCGACCTTTGTATCGTCTGAAAACTTGTGACATTAAACCTGATATACCATCATCAATGTCCACTTGGGACTCCACTAATAACATTAGTCCACTGATAAAACTTCACTAATAAAATTCGTCACGATAACCTAAAATACCTCTTCAGGTGTTACCTGAAATAAATAACCCGCCTTTATTTAAGTGCCATATCGAAATTAACGTGGGAATATTTCCCAATCACGAATAAAACTTTCCTCATTCACTTCGCAGCGTTGATTAGAATGATCAGTTACCATCCAGATTCTTACCATTATGAGAACTGGTGATGAAATGATTAATTGTGAGTTAATTTCTCTACGCTTACACCAGCTTGAAGGAAACATATTAAACGAATCCTAATTAACGCCTTAATTAATTAAGAGAAATTTGTTTGAATAACGAAATTTGGTATAAAAGTGGAGATGAACTTTGTAACTCATTAGAACCCCACAGTGGAAGTACAGCGAGCTTCTTTGTAATGCTAACAAATGAATTGAAATAATGAAAGCTTGTCATGGAGACATGGCAGAAAACAAATGATTATCATTTAGCTGAAAGTAATTAGCATGTGCTCTTACCATTTACAATGGAATTTAATGATTAATATTACACTTTTAGTGGCAGTTCGCCTTACACGAATACATTTTCTAAACGTATCTAAGTAAAGCTTTAAACTTTGGAATATTTCTTTTCTACCTAATTTACCAGAACAATGAAAGTTTGCATTTCGGTTCTGACGTGTTTGTTTGAACAGATAACATTTTAGTTCGTTCTCTGGGTAAGAACTTTCCTAGAAGTTGGTTATCTTGCCGAGAGGATTGTTAATCAATCAAATACAAAGAATTGTACTTTTACTTCTTCCAAACTTGGCATAATTTTGTGTCTCTACATAATTTTTCTTAATTTCGCACTTTGTTTCAGTCTGTAAAGTTTATTTCAGTTGTAAACATGCGCAGAAGGTAAATGCCGGAATTGATGCAGCGAGGGAAATATATGAAAATGGTTGAATTTTAATTTCGGAGAACATTCTTCAGATTTGGAAAGTGAAATCAGAAGACTATCAGTGATTCCTTTTCTCTCTCTCTCTCTCTGGTAATTGAGCTATTGCAGAGGGTAGGGGATTGAATTCTATTTTTATTTTTTATTTTTATTAATAAGATACACAACAGGTAACCGTTAACTTGGTCACACCTTTCGATGATCGCAGAGTTAACAGTGTACTCCGTATTTATTAGTTCTGGAGATCTGCAGGATGAGAAAGAGATTGCTTTGCACTTCGAGGAGTTAGCAGACAAGCCATTCAGAGATAGCCACAGAGAGAATTTATTGAGAGCGCTATTGAGACTCGGTCATCTCCTTCACTGCTGAGTAGATCTTAAGATCATCTGCATAGAGAGAAACTTGAACATTGGAGGTGTAGATAAAAGAAGAAAGATCATTTACGAAAACAATGAAAAGTAGAGGACCTAAGTTGGAGCCTTGAGGTACTTCACTTAGTGGTATAAAGCGATCCGAGTTCACTTGATTGATGATAACGCTCAAGGAACGATGCGTAATATAGCTGCGTAGCCATGAGAGCAAAGGGTCACGGATACCATATTGCTTAAGTTTTTCCAGAAGTTGTTCATGCGGGACTTTAACAAATGCCTTAGATATATCTATGTAGACTGTATTAACTTCAAGGTGGTTATCAAGAACTTCAGAGGTGTATTGCCAGAAAGGAAGCAAATTTGTTTCTGCAGTCTGCAGTGACAGACTGCAGAAACCACGTTGATTCTGATCAATGAAAGGCCTTAAGAATTCGAAGGGATTGTGTACTGCTGTGTCGAAGAGTTTAGCTAGGCTGTTTTGCAAGAATATGGGTCTGTAATGAGCTACATCATTTTCATCACCTTTTCTGAAAATAGGAACTATATTGACTTGCTTAAAGTGCTTAGGATACTTCCTCAACCTGAGAGATAAGTTGAAGATCCACAGTATGAGGCGTTTTAAGGTAGTGACAGTCATTTTACAAAATAAGTCTGGAATGTCATTTGGACCTCTAGTATACTCATTCTCATTTCTCATGCTTTTTATGCCGAATTTAAATCTGTATCTGTGATAAAGAAGTTAATGAGGATAGCATCTTTAATAGGTGTTAAGTCAGCGAATGAGGCAGGTCTCAATGTACCATGAGACCTGCCTCATTCCCTATAATGGAAATAAACTAATAAAAGCCCCGCTCTTCCATTAATAAAAAGCGTAACTTTAATGTATTTACTTGGTGTATATACTCGGTGATCACGGAATTACGACCACTTGCCTAATTCTGTGTTGGGCCACCGTTTTCACGGCTAGCAGCCGCTATTCGTCCAAGCATTGACTCCACTAGGTGACTGAAGATGTCCGTAATGAACTGAAGCAATGCTGCCTTTAAGTCTTTCCACAGTGTCTATAAGCCTCCTTTCTCGTCCAAAATATCCCACAGGTGTTCAGTTGAGTTCAGGCGAATTTGTAGGTCAATCAACGTGGGTGATATCTTCACTGTGTTCCTTAAACCACTCGTGCATAGTGCGAGCCCGATGACACGGCGCATTACCTCCTTGGAAAATCTCGTTTCTGTCCGGAAAAAAAAAACACATGGCAGAGTGCATACGGTCGCCTAAAAGCTGCTTTTCCAGTGAAACGTTGATTCATATGCATCAGGTGTTCCAGTTCTTGCCAGCAAAACATGTCCCGTATTAAGCAACCACCTCCACCTGCCAGGAAAAGTTGGCGTCATGCACGATGGATCCATGAACAATTGAGTTTAAAAATCAGTGCTATTGTCTTCTGCTGTGCTTCCGTTGTTACGCGCGGTTCTCCTGATCGTGGTTTTTCCTCTATACTGGTCTCCTTGAATCATCAAATGGTAGTTTCTATCCATTTAAATGAAACACCTAGTGGTTTGTCAGTACTTTTCATAGGATGATTTTCTTTATACAGAACAATTTTTTTATAAAATTATAATTTAATAAAATTGCTTTATAATAAACACTTCTATTCTCAACACTCAGTTCTTTATTTCTTGGCATGTTTATCAAGAAACAAAACTTACACCAAACACTCTTTCTAAATGACTTTTTGAACTTTTATATTATTGTAAAAGACTTTACAATAATATAAATTGAGGAGTAAGAGTTGTAACCAGCCAATTGTCTACAATCTTCTATATAATATCGAAACAATATACCCACTTTCTAGAATATTCTAGAATCATCTACAACATCCAGGAATCTTCTACAATGTTCTACTGCATTCAGAAGTGTTCTAGAAATTTCTTAAAATTTTCTTAAATATTATTTCATGTTTTATTTATATACATAATTGAAAATATTTTAATAAAAACTTTGTAAAGTAAGAAAAATGAATCGTGATTCAATCGTGAACCTTGATTAGGAGGGAATGTACCTGTTCGGAGATTGCATATGAGGAAAGATAACTTGAATTTGTGCCTATATTAAATTAGAATCTATAACACTAGTTTACAAATTTAAGTTTGTTGACTGGGGTTTGAATTTCAATAGGTCCTACTGCCGAAATATGTTGCTGTTATTTCAAATATGACAGATTTTTTTCTATCACATCCAGATACATCACAATTTAAGAAATAAAAAAGTATTGTTTTTTACGAAAGGATATAACTTTACTGTATTTAGTAATGACAAATAGATAGGATTATATTTTCTGATGTCAAAAAATATGTAAATACTAACAGGTATTAATGAAAATTCTGAAACTTTCTTTAATCAGACGTTCGTCTCCTTGTTTGAAAAGAACGTTTAATCGTTTTTCTTTTATGTACAGTGCTAGGTTTCTCTCTTTTTAAACATCAGAAGTAGTCGGCCATCATGCTTGTATTCCACCTTCCCTGGTACCTCTGCTCCATTTCCTTTTATGTCCTGATAGAATCTCTCCCCTTGTTCTTCGCTCATCTGTGCAAGATTTTCAGGGAAAAAATCAAGGTGGGCATGCAAAAAGTAAATTTTGATGCTCATATTGCAACCTAAATTGCGAAGCTTTTCGAGCATATTTTGAACAATTTTCTCATAATCCTGTGATTTATGATTTCCTGGAAAGTTTTTCATTACACTTTTAAAAGTAATTCCGGCTTCCCTTTCAACGTCAGCCATAGTAGTTTCAAACTGACCACCTAAAACCAATTTTCTAATTTGGGGACCAATGAAGATACCCTCCTTAAGTTTTGCGTCAGATAAACGGGGAAATTTACTTCAAAGGTACTTAAAGCAGTTGCCATCCTTATTTAATGTTTAACAAATTGCTTCATTATGCCTAACTTGATATGCAGTGGAGGTAAAAGATTTTATCTGGCTTCACCAAACTTTCGTGCACAATATTTTTTGACCTCGGTGTCAATTGTTTCTCCGAGGCCATTGCTCCTTTGTCCAATGCAGCGCTTTAGCTCTGCTATCCCATTCACAAATAAATCAGGGTATTTTAGTGTATCCACCCTGTTGCCCCAATAACATGCATAATACTTTTAAGTCTCCCCATAGTTGCCTTTCGTGATCTTGATATTTAATTTTTTTCAGAAGCAACTTTAGATTGTCATACGTTTATTTTAAGTAGACTGAATGAGCAACTGGCACAGATGTGTACTTGTCTCCATTATACAAGAGAACACCTTTTAAACCAGTCTTAGAAGAGTCTATAAATAGTTCCCATTCACTAGGAACATATGGTGGAGCTCCTAAGGCACTTATTAAACCAACCAGCGATATCACTGCAATATACGGGAGAACCTTCTTCTGATAAATACTGCATAAACTCCCTTTCACGATTTCTGTACTAGGAAAATGATATACCTGGAGCAAGTAAGTTCTTCGCTTGAAGTCTGGATCCCAGATTTCAGCAGCATACTTTGGAAGACCTAAGTCCCTTACTAAATCGTTCAGTTCGACTTGCGTTAAAATACTTTCTGCGTTGATAACATTCCTCTTCACTAAACTCTTTAGCTTTTGCTTCGGTGGAAGAGGATGTGGGCTCCAAAGTTTCTGGTGGAGGTTTTACAGGCAGATCAGGTCCATGCGGAACCGGTCTTATGGCTGACGATAGATCTGGATATTTGATGCCCTTTTTATTTTTTGAATTGTAACCTTTAACGTCACATACACAAAAGTAACATTCGGCATAGCTTACTGGCTCGCGCTAGACCATAGGAATAGCAAATGGTAAGCACACATTTTTTCCTTGACTCCATTTTCTAAGATGTTCGACACATGTATGCATATTTTATGCGGTGCCCATGATTTATCCTGGTCGCCTAGTTTTATGTCAAATTATGCATAATACGATTTTTTTACAAAATCGATAATATTTCGCCTCTGCTTTACTGGAACAAAACAACCACATATTGTAACAAAATATGTAGGGACTGTTTATACACTTTCTGGTTGCCGTGCTAAAAGAAAACTAACACACAATGAGAGGAGTACTGTGACCGCATAAGGGATGTGCCTCTTATAAAGGCTCTGTGGTCGAATGGACTGTACAAACAAGTGAGTGCATGCTCAAACAAGTTTAACCCGTAACTACACACAGGAGTCTCCCAAACTCCACTCGGAAAATAAAATTCTGGAATCACAGATGGGCCGGAAGAGCGGGGTGGGGGCCGTCTACCTTGCAGTGTGTGTGTGTGTAGTTACAGGTTAAACATGCACGATCTGTTGTATTTGAGGCAAATATTTGATACTGATTACGAATATAGGGGCATAAAACTTGTAAACCATTGCAGAAACTATAGTTATATGTACACATTAGCGTATAATACCTGGGTGATATTTTGTTAATGAATTGTGAAAAATCTTTACGTAATAAAAACAAACGGACTTCGGTTTAGTAATCAGTAAACATGCATAAATAACTGCCACGTACTTTTACTCAAAACCCCAGGTACATTGTAAACCAGTGTAATCAATAAACACTTGAAAAAAAGCCAGTGAGGTTTGCATCATTCCCAGTTAAGTGTGTTTGAATCAGTGGCTCTTTTAAATTCGACAGAAAATTTAGAGATGTTTCTATTACAGTATTTACCACAAATTCAAGTTATTTAACAGTAACGACGCTTACATGGCAGTATCTCTTGGACATGAAGGGTATGGCCTAAAGGGTATTACGAAGTTACCAAAGTGGTCGTGCGCGGAGAGTTTAGGAAATTTCAAATAGATGGTTAGTTTTTGGCGATGAGAAAAGTATGAATGATGTTTTTTTTTTCTTTGACAGATGCAGATAAAGTACGCTTCTTTTCCCCGTTTAATCATTCTAGTGATAGCTAGGGAGCCCTGTGAAAAGATCTTATTAATTAATGGTCTCTAATGTTCCAACGGAAATGCTATACTTCGATGGCTTGGGGCATCGAATTCAGATCATTTCCTAAGCGCGGAAACTGATGTGACCATTCAACTCTCAAGAAGGATCTTCTTTCTGAGTCAGTCTTTTGTAAAATTGTTATATCGATTTGTATTTGCATTAAGTCATAATTAGAGTTCTCTGGGGAAAAATATTAGAACAGTTTTATAATTGGCATTAAGATGTCCCGTACTGCATGTATGTAAACTATGAATTGGGAACTCATTTTCCTTAGATAGTGCTAAAATACAGACCTGTCAAAGCAAACATTTTCTTTTTAGATATAAAGACCACCCCTTTTTGAGTTTCAAAATTGGCCAGCTGTCGATATTCGCCTGACTACTGCTCCATTATGAAAAATGATGAACTTTCCATGTCTTGGAAACCTAACTATCGCAAAATTTATAATGAATGGTTTCAGAATAGAAAAATCCATATTCCGTATGTATAAGAACTTCGTTGGACAGGCAGATTACCTGCTTCAGAAGTAGGAACGATAACAGTACCCCGAGCAGACCGACTTTTCAGCAACTGACTGATTCAAGCAAACGATATAATCTGTGCTTGATCGAAAGAAGGAAATCTTTTCGAACCTGAGTAACTTTAGTAATCTGAGGCGCAGATAGTTTCTTATCTATAGCCTGCTTGTCCTGTGTTTGAAACATAATATAAGTAATGCGCAGAACACCCTAAGGTGGTTTATGAACCGATAATAGCATATCATCTGGAGAATCACCCATTTGTTCTGGTGAATCAGAACATCTCTTCCCTTCTGTCAGTTGGCTAAGAATGCAGACAAGTAGACTGAAAGAGTTTGATCTTTTTTATTTAATTGTTATTGGATAATTTAGATGATATTTACGTATTCTTATATCATTTTTAATATTTACGTGCAACTTAGCTTAATTTAAAATAATTAACTCTTTAAGTTGTTTAAATTCGTAAAGGAAATCAATGATTCTTAGAAATCTAATATCGTCCGATTAATCACGTCGGTATTTTATTCTTCGCCTGAAATGTCTTTGCAGGCTGCATGATAGTTTTAAAGTACATGCCACTGAGCTTTCTACCACTTTCACTTGCTTATCCGAACTAGTACGTGAACTTCGTGTTATACGAGTTAATTTCGGTACTTTCTGAGTGAAGCTAGCAGACTGTAACGAAATGGCTCTTAAAGAAACCAGAGTTGAGTGTCTCCTACAAAGCAGAAGCAATCAGTTCAGGAAGTTAGCCAAGGTGGATAACTAAGGCCAGTATATTAAAACGAAACTTAAAACGTGAACTCTAATATAGGAAAGATTTGTAATACAGTTTTACAAGTTAGATTGAAACGAACTAATGCGTTTGAGCAGAAAATTCTGAGGAAGTGGATGTTTAAAACTCAAAATTCGTAACCGCAGAATGGAAAAAGGCCAATTACTTTAGCATGAAGAAACTGACTAGACTTCAACATGGTGCGTAGGCTCTACTCGTGAATCATGACTTTCTAACCATGGTCAAAATGGTCATATATCCCGAAGATTCATGAATATCTGTCGTTAATTTGAAACATCTGTCAGAAGAACTGACTAGTACATTTGATGAGAATGTTCTGAGGAAGTGAGTAATGGAAACCCAGAGTTCAAAACAGAAGAATGTGAAAAAGCAAATTAGTTGTCAGGGAAGTGGAATCTTATCTGTGACCTTCGTATCTGATTGTAGTCAGGCAGTCAACAGCACCCATATTTATCGCAGGCTGCTCACAGTGTAAGGATGATAACGTAAGATTTACTACTTAGTCATGTAACAGGCAACTGTTTAAAGTCTAGCCGCATATTTCTGTGTTGTCTTTAAACCAAGTTTGACCCTCTCCATTTCGGTGTAAAAGCATAGATGTTAAAATGCAGTAGAATGTTTACTAAAACATAAGATTCTGCTTCATAGACGACCAAGTCACATCCCATTATTTGAGTTGTGCTATAGTTAAACTAAGGTTCGTGTAGCGACTTGGAACGTGCTAGCCCGCTAAATACGCGAACGCTGCTACGCTGCCATTTTCATTATATAATTATCAGAAACATAAGACGTCAATTTAGAGCCTTCTTGATTAATAGCCTTCGTTCACAGTGGTTGGATGCAACTTGAACCTTGCTACGCCGACAGCCTCATTATTGAGAAATAGATGAACTGCAGCCTTTTGGATTTCAGAAAAAAAAAAGTAAGTCTTGTAGTATTCCGTCACAAAATAGCCTTAATGAAGTAGAGCGCTCAATTTTCTGAAAATAAAGGATAAACAACTTCTGGAACTAGAGGGCGGCAGTATTTGTTGGAAGAGAAAATGTCTCGTTAAACTGCTGCTGCTTTTCCCCCTTTTTTAAGATACAGATTGCCCACTCCTCTCTTGTTTTATGAATTGCTGCTGTATTTTTGGATTAGATAATATTAGATATCTCTCTTCGGTTTTGCTTAAGTCTCGCTACGCAGTAAGGAAAGGGGAATAGAGAGAAATAAAAAAGGAAACTGTTGCTGGGCATTTATCCAATGAAAAACTCTCACATCAGTATAGGTAGGAAAGCTTCTGCAGAAATAAAAGTTAGATTAGAAAACAGTTTACAGAAACAACTACAAAAAAGAGAAAAAAATGTTTTATCTTTGAGGTAGAGTTAGCTTTGATACTCGGTGATTATAGCACGATGTATATTACTCTAAATTTTATGAAATTTATCGATTATTTTTAACTTTGCATTATCTTCCATTGCTGTCGTAATGGTCATAATGAATTAATGAACTTGATAGAACTTTATTAATGAAAACAGTATAACTAAATTGATGTACGTCTTTCAGCGTATTACGGATAGAGCTCTTCATTAACTCTAGCTTTCAGTTGTGATTAACAAATACTGTATATTAGTTCGCATTTGCATTCGTATCAATTTGCATTTGTATATTAATTTAATAGACGAATTTGAACTTTGAAAATTATGATTTACAGTACAATGCACATTATTCTGTCAGTGGATCTGGTCCTTCAAGATGTACAATATCAATCCCAGATTGAAAACTGAAAAAGAGGATATAGAGCATTTTTGCAAATACGTATCACAGTAACATGAAGTTCAACAATTAGTATCAAAGAGATTTGAATGGAATATAATTCTGCTGATATCAGCGAAAACTAATACATATTTCAATCGATGTAATTGAATTCATTTAAATAGACTCTTCAAAATGCAGCGAAAGGATTGAAACTTAGAAAGGTACACGTTATGAATTGCTAAAATATGTGAATTATTTGTGATGATGGATAACGAAAATGAAATTATTCAAGAAATTCTGAAGGCAGTCTAGTTGTATAGCAAAGGAAGAATTCTGAAAGATATTGACGATTTGCATTTGACGATTCCCACTGACAATGCTAACGCATTCATTTCAGGTAGCTTTTAATAGTTATAAATATTTAAAACAAAAAATATTGCAAAAATATTTTAATAAATAAAGACAAAGTTCAGTGCAGAAGTAACGACTGATTTTCAAAAGTGAATGAAATGAATTATCGATTAAAAGACTGTACGTATGCGTCCTCCCTATTTTGATTTAAAATATGATTTACTCAGAATATGAGCAAAGTTATAATACACACACTGGCCAAAAAATTAAGAACCTTCATTCAGTATCGAAGCAGGCCGCCTTTGTTTTGAATAACCGCAAGTGTGCGGCGTGGCATGGATTCCATAAGGTGTGTTTGTGCGTTTTGGTCTTATCGAAACAATCATTCCAGCAAAATATCGCGTAGCTGCCAGAAAGTTGAAGGAAGAGAACTTCGTTGCCGAATAGCGCCCTCCAGCATATCCCACGCATTCTCAATAGGATTGAGATCAGGGGAAATGTAGGGGCCAAGGAAGATATTGGAAATTCGCGTTACCTTTTCCCAACAATTCTTGCAAAATTCAGGATCATTTGGATCGAATTGAAATTCTCAAGGTTACTCAGCATGGTTTTGTAAAGGGAAAATCATGTTTAACAAATCTGGTTCGCTATTTCGAAAGGGTCACTCACGAGCTGGATTTAGGGAATAATTTCGACATTGTTTATTTAGATTTCAGCAAAGCTTTTGACTCAGTCCCACATGAGCTGTTACTTTATAAGCTGGAACAGGTTGGAATCACTGGGAAAATCCTTAGATGGATAGAAGGATGGCTTCAGGGCAGGAGGCAGAGGGTTGTGATAAATGGCTATTCCTCAGATTGGGTTGATGTAAGAAGTGGGGTTCCCCAAGGATCAGTATTAGGACCACTGTTGTTTTTAATTTTCATAAACGACATTGATGAAGGGATAGAGGGCGTGATGTCTAAATTTGCAGATGATGTTAAAATTGGTAGAGTAGTTAATGATCACTGTCAAGCTGAGCTTCTTCAGAGAGACCTAGATAGACTTCAGGAATGGTCAGAAAAATGACAGCTATGCTTTAATCCAACAAAGTGTAAGATATTACACCTGGGAAACAGTAATCCCAAAATAACTTATTCACTTGGTGGAGTTCAACTAAACCCAGTACTGGAGGAAAGGGACTTGGGTGTTACGATACGGTCAGACGTGAAATTCTCTGAGCATTGTAAACAGGTTGCAAGGAAGGCCCATGGTGTCCTATCGATGAGCTATCGAACTTTTGCAAGTAGAGATAGGGACGTGATAATCCCATTATATAAGGCTTATGTTAGACCATACTTGGAATACTGTGTTCAAGTATGGAGACCGCACCTAAAGAAAGACATTGAGCTTCTTGAAAGGGTGCAAAGAAGGGTAACTCGCCTGGTGAGATCGGCAAAAGGGCGTCCTTATGAAGAAAGACTTCGAATATGTGGGTTGCAGAGTTTGGAAACTAGACACCTTAGAGGAGATTTGATTGAGGTGTTTAAGGCTCTGAGAGGCATCAGTAAAATGAATGAGGACAAAATTTTCAAGATTATAAATGATGCTAGAACTAGGGGACATAAATTCAAGTTACGGGGGGAAATGTTTAGATTGGACTGCAGGAAGTTTTATTTTAGCCAGCGAGTTATAAATTACTGGAATAAGTTGCCTTCGTGGGTGGTAGAGGCCGACAGTTTGGGGAAATTCAAAGGTCATCTGGATAGTACTTTCGGGTAAGGGAAGCGCATAGGATGATAGGTTTAATTTCCTTTTTATTTATATTTTATTTTATTTTATTTTTTTATTTATTAATTATTATTATTTAGTTATTTATTTTATTTATTTTTATCATTGTTTTGTTCGGATTTTTTTTTTTTTTTTGGCTGGTGCAGTATAAGCCATAGGCTTTCTTGCACCATGCGGCCGTTACTAATACGAATACTAATCTTATGCCTTCCATTATTTATTTATGTAGAATAGAGTCGATTATGCTAATAGTTCACAGCACAACGTGTTTTTGGAGATTTTTGGAACTAATTATTGTTTTCTTGCATTTCTCTTCGGCATCATCCGAGGAATATACCTGCAAAATTTTTTTGCATTTTCCGTATTACACTGCTCGACAAAATTAACAGAACAAAATGTTTCTCATGAATATTTAATTGTGAACCGTACCACCGAAGGCGAATAATTGATATAATAGGCATCCTGGCATGCAAATTCCAAGTATCCAATAGAAATCGATCTACCGCCTTACAGAGCTACACATTATGCAAATTATTCATGCCTCGCCTGGCAGCTGCAGGCGGAGATGCCGCATTGGCATAATGTGTCACTGAGTGTCATCTAGGCACTATAGAAGCAGTTTCGGGATACAGAGACTATTGCAAGAAGAGCTGGCCAAGGTCGCCTGAGGGCTACGTCAACCAGAACAGACCGCTATCTGGCTCTAACCGCAAGACAGAACCCTACTGTATACTATCACCAACTGTCTTTTGAGGTTGCTTCGGCTACAGGTGAAAACCTTTCCAACTGGAATAGGTCAAGAAGACTCAATTCAAGTGGACTCTACGCAAGGAAGCCAGTGGTTTGTATCCCATTAACCCCAAACGATCGCAGAGCTCGTCAAAACTGCTGCCATGAACATGTGACTTCGAACCGTGACAAATGGGGTACAGTTCTGTTCTCTGATGAGTCCCTTTTTAGCCTACAAACAGGTTCTAGATGTCGTTTCATCTGGCGAAAACGAGGAATGCTGTACCATCCCTGCAATATCAGAGAAAGGAACACTTACGGTGGAGGCGGTGTTCTCGTGTGGTAAGGAATCAACGGCAGCACCCCTCAATATTTATTTATTTATTTTATTTATTATTTTTTTATAGGGGCATTGGCCTAGATTGTCTTTTCATGCACGACAGCGCCGCCCACTCAGTTGGTGGGGTCATATCTTGAAACTGAAGATATCCAACGACTGCCGTCGCCAGCACGTTCACAGACTTCAATACGATCAAACATATGCGGGACGACCTTGGGCGTCGCATTGCACGCCGACAGACAACTCCTCGGTCGCCTGGTGAGCTAAGGTCTGTGCTGACGGAAAAACGGGATTTGTTGCCACAGAACCTTATAGACACTCTTATATAGAGCATGGTTCACCCCTGTTAGGCCTGCTTAGCCGTGAAGGGGATCAAACGCCGTACTGATGTCATGTGACCATATTTTCGAGCACCTTGTTTCGACTGCTCGAATGTGACCTTTGATGGTAATTCTTATACAGCCCCTATAAATGTCCCTTATACCTGCCCGAAGTTTTCCGCTGTCTCCCCATTTCATCATTTCTTTCTATGGTCCACCGCCATACCAAATTTTTCCCACTTCATCGCAAGTTGCATGAGTTACACGACGTTTTCTTTGTTCTGTTAATTTTGTCGAGCAGTGTAGATCACTGTCCATCAGCTCTAAATAGAGAGACTTTCATTGTGGCCACAGGAATTATTTTCATTTATTTATTTACTTGTGTACCACTTCACTGTATTCTCTGTCTAGTGTTGCATCTCATAAGCGAGTGAGCTGATTTCACATAATTGCAAACAGCAATATTTGATGATTACAGAAATAAATATAACGCAAAATTTTTTTCATAAGTTGACTAAATCAAAAAGGATAAATGCCAGATTATATTTGTATTTATAATTTCGCTAATCTCATGTTTTTAATTTTCGTTTAGGGCAGACCATATTGATAATCTTCCCCTCCTAAGAAAAATATCTTTATGAACACCAGACTTTGTGAAGTGCAACTTCACAAAGGAGGACAGATCGACGCATTATAACCTGACCGCCTCGTGCAGTTGATACAACGATCTACGGTCACCTACCATTTTGGTTTAGATATCACTTGCACATGCGCATTTTTCTCGCTTTTAAAATAAGTTCTCGTATCCTCTCCAATTACTAGTAAAACACTGGCGAATATTTAGGGCACGTTCTGACTTTTTGTATCTCAGTAGTTTTTTTTTTTTTTTTAACTCGCAGTTGCTCATGTGTGGTCTGGATGTTTTCTAGTTACAGACAGGGAAACTGATTTTAGACAAAAATGATCCAGTAATAGTTTTACAAATATGCGATAGGATCGGATATTATGATAGAATTGATTTATTC